>NC_082683.1:152703523-153377181 GCF_949987515.2 Delphinus delphis
CCTGTGCCTCAGTGGTTCCCTCTGCCTTGAAAAGTCAGAGGCCTGTCTCAGCGGGTAAGGGAGGCAAAACCGGGATGTTTGGGTGAAACATACGTTGTTCCTCAGAAGGCAGGATCTGTGTGGGCACGTTCAGAGATGGCTATTGCTGCCCAAGACCGCCGGCCAACCCGCTAGAAACCGCTGGGAGATGGGTCTCTTCCCCAGCCAGCGGCTGCTTGTATCTTGTCAACCTCCTCCGTCTCACACCGCACCGTCCCCAACCCCGACACACGCCCGCAGAGCGCACTTACTACGTACAAGGCTCTCTCTGTACCATAATAGGTGGCAGATGGCTAAGGGGGTGGGCAGAAAATACAAAGGGGGCCCGGATTCCAACTTCGACTGAGTGAACAGCAGACGCAGGCTCAGCGCAGCCCCGCGCGGCGGGAAGAACCACGGCTGGGACTCCAAGTTGTTGAGAAGGTTCAATTGCGCCTTCTTGTTCCATAAGGACCCCCCGGCCGGTCAGGCTTTGTTGCCTGCAGGGTCTCAGGGTCCACTGAGGGAGATGAGCTCGCACTCAGACCCGCAGGTACCCCCCCCTTCCGGGACATAAGCTGGGGACTCGGGATCGCACTCAGGTCTAGTGTTTGCGCCCGCGACAGCTTGGAGGGGAGCGCCCAACCAGAACAACCGCGGACCGAGACCCTAGAGCAGGGCCGAGGAGGAGGGACAGGACCCAGAGGAATGGGCGGAAGGTGGGGATGTGGGGGTGGGGGGAGGAGACTGCAGGCCGCCCCGGGAGCTGGAAGGAAACCGAGTCCCGGAGCTGCTCGAGTGGGGAGCCCTGCCCTAAGTGGAGAGGAAAGACGCCTCAGGCAGGGAGGGGGGCCGAACCCCGGTGTCAGGGTTCGACGGGCGCCAGGACCCTCCGCAATGTGCTCACCCGTCAGGGCTTCCTGGAGAGCCCCGCTGAAAACCTGAAGTCGCTGCTCGTTCACGCAGCCCCGGGTCCTCAGAAGGCTGGAGAGGAAACCCACAGCGGCGGCGATCTCCGGGAGCATGTCTGTTCTCTTCCCGGTCCAGCTGGCCTGGCTCATGTCGTGTGCAACTCTGGGAGCGGTGGCGGAGGCGGGGGTCAGAGAGAGGTCTCTGATGGGACGTGCCGAACCGTAAGCCTCAGCTCGCTCGCCAGTCGCGAGGGCTTTGCCCGGACTTTACCTGCTACACGCCTTTCATACTGTTGCGAGAGCCGGAGGAGCCGGCGGCGGAGTTCATTGGCCGCAGCCAGCGGATAGGGGCGGAGCCTGGCGTCCGCCCCGCCCCGCGCGCCATCGGTCTCAGTCCCGCCCCCACCTACCGCCACCTCCTCTGCGCTGAGGTCATCGCCCGCTGACGTCAGTGCTGGGAACAGTAGCTGAGCTTGCAGGCTGAGGGAAGCGGGAGGAGAAAGGGGTGGGGGGGCCCGAAGGCTCTCTGGGAAGGAGAGCGGCGCTTCAAGCTGGGGATTCTCTGACCTCTCCTATTCTCCCATTCTTCCAGACAGGTTAAAGAACACCTCCAAGAAGAAGCCTTCGTTGACACCACCTCTACCAGGAGGTCGCCTTTTCTGATTCCCCCACTTTCAACCACACCCTGTCAGAACTCACCCATTTTACCGCTTTGCCGCGTTTCCCAACTAGTCGGAATGGGTTCCTCTTGGCTCTCCGGAAATGGAGACTAAGTATTCTATTTACTTCCACAATAATACCAACTTCCCCAACAAGTTATGCTCTTCTACAGCAATGCCTTTTCTCTTGCCTAGAACCATCCGAGTCTTACCGACTGCTGGGTGGGTAGGGGTGGAGGGAGTGTTGCAAAACTTTTCAGTCTTCCTCTTCCACACGGGGAACCAGGCTCAGAACCTGGCAGCATCACAGGCACTCCTAGAGGTCTGTTGAATGGGGATAATTCTTAATATACCAGGGTCCAGCATACATAGGTGCCTCATACGTATATGTTAAATGAATCAAACCCAGTGGCCTCTGTAAATTCTTATTTTCCTTGACCACCTTTTTCTGGAGGCAGTCTCCCCTCTTTTTCCTTGACCCCAGGTTTCTCTGCCTCCTTCCCCGGCTGTGTCTCCCCTGGATCTCTTCCTGTCCCCGTTCCCTCACTAAGTCCACTCACTCTTCCTTTTCTCTCCACTTTATTTCCTTAGAGAGATTCTATTCATGTTGTCCATTTTGATGTTTACTTTTTTACTATTGACTTTCTTATCTGCATAGTCTGTCCACATCTTCTCTCATCCCGCCCCTCCTACCTGCTCTGTCTCTCCCCTTGGATGTCCAGCCACCAAATCAATGTCAGTCTAAGCCCACTGTCTTCTCCAAGGCCAGCTTCCTTCCTGATCTCCATTTCTATCAGATACCATCGGTTCCCAGTCACTCTACCCAGAAAACTCAGACTCACTTTTGGCTTCACCTTGTACTTTGCTCCTTAGATCCAGTCTCAAGACCTGTCGCTTCTTCATATCTAGATGATTGCAGTAGACTCTGTCAAATCCAATCCCCAAATCACCCTTCCCACTGTTAGTAGACTTACCTTCCTAAAGTTCTGCATTCACTTGCTCTTCTTTTGCTCAGATCATTCTGAGACACCCTCCATTTGTCTACTGCATTAAGTATGGACTTCTTTGCCTAATAGTTAAGACCTTTCATAATTTGGCCCCATCTATCTTTTTAGGTTTCTGCCACTTTGTGCTCCAAGGTGACTCTCATCACTGTTCTCTAAGCATCAGAGCAGCTCTGCATCCCAGAGCCCTCAACATTTGCCTATGATCCCTATCCCTGCCCTGTAATGTGGTCCCCATTCCATGTATGCCTATATGTGCCTGGCATTGCTGCACCATGGCTCATGCCATTATCTCTTGGATACCTCACTGCCTCCTTCGCATCTTTCCCAATCCCTCACACTCCTGAACGCACAGCTTAAGCTTGGTCCTCCACCTT
This sequence comes from Delphinus delphis, assembly GCF_949987515.2. Lineage (NCBI taxonomy): Eukaryota > Metazoa > Chordata > Mammalia > Artiodactyla > Delphinidae > Delphinus > Delphinus delphis. The sequence goes on from NC_082683.1 coordinate 152,706,493, forward strand.
GAAAACCTGTGCTGACCATTTTCTCACTACAGAATTAATATTATCCATACCATCCATTTGGCATTTATAATCTGTTGTTTGATATTCTTAGTGATCTTTTTAGAGGTTGACATCTTGTTTGCAGACTGCTTGAAAACAGGTTACTATGCTCATATGTCCTACATTTCCAGGACAGTTCAGGTTTCAAATATTCTGCTCCATTGCTTCATATAGCTCACTAAAATGCCCTGGAATTCTAGTATTTTGGCATTGAACACATCTCTTAGATGGCCTCTTCACTGGCTCCTCCACAAAGCTGGATCAGGCCAGGTGAGACCTCTGCTCATTGAGGGGGAAACAATTGTTACTGGAAACAGGGCTAGGACTGGAAACAAGATAACCTGGAGTGCATCAAACAAAAAGATCAGGTGTCAGCAAGACCAGAATTGACCAAGGTCAACCACCAAGGAGGCCAGGGAAACAGGTCAAGGTATAGACAGGTGTACAGGGTGGTTTAGCACCAAAACCTGAAAATACTTAACATCTTCCTGACTATGCTGTTGACTGGGGTCTGGTGTTCTGGGCCTTGCTTTAGTCCATAATTGACGGAAAAAAAGTCTTGTGACAGATCATCACCTGTTTTTTGACTTAGGAAATAGAACTCTGTCCTTATGTAGGTTCTCGTATCACTCACCAGGTCACACTGCTAGTTCTTAATAGAGCCAGGACTGGCACCAGATCTGCTGACTTCAAATATGCCCTTTTCATTAGACCATGGAGTCCCTGTGCTATTACAATGGCTGCTGGTCCCACCTCATCCCACAGAGCTGTTCTAGATGATGATGCAATGAACTGAAGGGAAACAGTCTTCATTTTTGGACAGTAGCAAGGTCTTATCCCCCACATTCCCCCATTACCTAGGAAGTGTCTTATTCTCATCATTGGTGATTAGTTCTGAACTTTGTAGAGGGCAGTGATAATAAGAACCAGAAAGCACTTCACCTACTTTCTCATCCTCTCTTCTTTCTACACACAAGCCTAGGGAGAGGGAGTTTAATGTAGCCAACATTCAAAGTTTCCAAGTTACTCTACAGTGTAGTTGTACCCAGCTCAGGATTTAGATTCTCGATCAGTTTAAGGCCAACTATTGGGGTGGCCAAAAAGTTCGTTTGGGTTTTTTGTCCCATCTTATGGTCGAACCAGAACAAACTTTTTGGCCAACCCAATACATTGTAATAATCCAAATTACTTTTGGAATTTGCTGAAACTGCCCTTAAACTGCTAGGACCACAGTCCTTAGAAGCTCTAAAGTCCAGATTTCACTTCTTCTGTTGCCTGCTGCCTCCCTTTCCTCGGTAGAGCCAAGGCATAGTTCAAGCATCAGGATAAGGACAGTGTGTCCCTCCCTCCCTCTTCTCCTCTTCTTCCTCACTCCTCTCTTCCCCTCCCCTGAAGGGCCTTGAGTTGAATTTTGAACATTAAATGTCCTGACACTGTGCTGACCTGTGGCTCTACCTACTGCCAAGTGGGCAGGTAGTGGTGGAGCTGGGGGTGGATGCTAGTTTGTGCCTCAACTGGATCAGAAACTTCTTCTGTACCATGTGACCCCTACCCACTGGCTCCCTTGGTCCTGGATGCCCATCTCACCCACTTGCACAGCCTACCTGTGTGGCCCCTCTAGAGTGACCCACAGCATCCCAAACCGCCCTCTTCAGACCAAATCCCCACCAGAACTGGGTCCCTCTCCTCAGGTCTCAGCCCTGGCCTTGTCTGTGGAGTCATCACACATGCCTTGCTCTCTACTCCCCAGTCAGGAGCAACCAGAACGTTGTACGTGACTGTCTTGCTCAGCATCCTGCTGGGCCTGCAGGGTCTTGGCTTGGTTGTCAAGGCTACCTCCCAGTTTCCTGACCACATGTTGAAACCTGAGGTTGAGTAAAGTTGATCTGCAGGCAGAGTCTGGGCTGCAATATTCTAGGAAGATGACATCAGCTCACTCCTACACTGTGCAGTGTGTAGTTTTACTAGGTCTGTGTGTGAGTGTGCATGTGTATGTGTGTGTGTATGTGTGTATCAGTGTGGGTAGGAGGGCAGTATATATATATTTGAGTGTACATACTGAAATGTGTATGATGTCTGTGGATAGGAGGGAATGTGGATATATGTTTGCAGATGTTAACACGTACTTAGTATATGTTGAAGAACATCATTTTGATGTGTGGGTGTTTTGTTGGAGTGTGTATTTTGGCAGGCATGTCTGAGTGTGGCTGGTATAGATGCTAATTTGATCTTTCCTCTTTTCAGGCCTCATCGGTGACAACCTTGCTCTGCGCACCAGAGCTGATAAGAAACATCACCCAGGGAGGACAGATGCCTCTTCTTCACTTTCTAATCAGAGTGGAAATACCACTAAATATATTCATAATTCTTTGCAAGCATCATTGGGTAATGTCCAGAACATCTTTTTGAGTTCCCTATCACCTTCTCACAAAGCTGTACCCTTCAAGTTCAGATCTAGGCCAGCCAGTCTGGGGGTTACTCTTTAGAATCAGGAACAGGAATCGAGGACAGAAAAAGATGACGTTGTCCCTAGAAACTGCTAACAAAGACTAAGAAAGTGGGGATGTTAGCTATCTTTAAGTTTCTGTCTTTAAATCCCTCCCCCCTACCCCAAAGTGAACTGAGAACAGGGACAGAAACAGATAATGCGAAGATGATTAGGGTAGAGTGGAAAACTACCCATCTGGACTGAAGGAAGGCTTGGTAGAATATAAATGTGAAAAGGGCTTTCTAATCCCCAGGTCACAACAATTTTCAAGTCCCTAAGGACCATTTCTAAGAATGCCTTGAGGGCTGGAGAAGAGTCAGGAAGCTAAAAAGTAACCCATTTCTCCACTTGCTCTGAAGATAGATGCAAAAAGAAGATTCCATTGTATAAAAAGCACCTAAATTAAGCAACAGAAGAACTTCCTTATAGGAAAGTGAGCAACTAGGATATGCTAAACAAGATGTCTGCTCCAGTCAGGACTCAGACACTGAGGTACAGGGCACCTTTATAGTGAAGGATGAAAATAGCCACAGAGGGTGGTGGAGTGAAGTCTGCTGGCCCCAAGCAGCATCTAACCTGCAAAGTATCAGAACGTCAGCCGTTGCCCACACAGTCTCCAGGTGCTGAATAGAAATAGCCAAGGCAGATGCAGGCTCCACCTGCTACCACCAACCCGGGAGCCCATCAGACACCTGGTGGCTAAAACAATCAGGGCCTCTCTAAGCTTTACTGGGCTCACGCATAGGCAAACTTGGGAGCCTGGGTGGGTCATTGTTCTCCACAGCACACAGTCTCTGGATTTCCTCTCAGTGTGCTCAACTCTCTCTCCCAAATACGGTCCATGTAGCTCAGAAGTCACAAGTTGGAAGCCTGTGAGGCAGAGCTGCCTCAGTCACAGATATATAGTGTCTGGTCTCTACAGTGTTTAAGCATTTAAAAAATTAGTTGTCAGCATTTAACGATTAGGAAGTGTCATATCAAAATAAAACCCTAGAATTATAATTTCTCTTTAAAAATCAGAATATCTGTTTACACTGGTTCCACCTTCTTATTCAGTAATGACTGTTACTTAAGACAGGAAGTGTGTCCTTCAGTTCACCCGGGTCCCCACCAACTCTTTATCGCATCCCTGCTGAGACCAAGTGGTGGTTATCATTTACCAGGGCTGGATGCTGGGATTTGCTATTATTATTACACTTAATCCTCTTTTGTATAACTTGCCTTGATCCTGGAGGTATTTGAATTAGCATCTCCCGATATAGAGCAAATGTCAAAGCATCGTCTCTAACCCTAACTTTCCTGCTGAACTCCCAACTACTTTTTTTTTTTTTCAGTTGAGAACTGGACATTTTTTTGTTTTTGTTTTTGTTTTTGTTTTTGTTTTTGTTTTGCGGTATGCGGGCCTCTCACTGCTGTGGCCTCTCCCGTTGTGGAGCACAGGCTCCGGACACGCAGGCTCAGCGGCCATGGCTCACCAGCCCAGCCGCTCCGCAGCATGTGGGATCCTCCCAGACCGGGGCACGAACCCACGTCCCCTGCATCGGCAGGCGGGCTCTCAACCACCGCGCCACCAGGGAAGCCCGAACTGGACATTTTTGAAATATTTTTTCTGGTGTTTTTATCTCAACATGTAGGAATCAAGATACTTTTCTCCTTTCTCTACTTCTGATTTCGTTCTCTCCCTCAATAGCATTACCATTCTTTGTCTGGTCACCAGGCTCACAGTCTGCAGACACCTTTAACTGTACCCCTGCTAATCAGTTTCCAAGGCCTAGAGAGTCTGCAATCGCAACATCTCTCCTGTTTTCGCCTCTTGCCACGGGCAGTGTCCTCCCTCCCCCAGTCTTTCTGCCCCATCCTTTAAAAAACATCAGTGGCTTCTCATTGCCTACAGCATTAATTAAAAATCTGTTATCCGGCATTCAAATCCCTACACCCGGGGACTTCTTAGGACAGTAACTCAGATCACTGGGGAGTTTGGTAAAAATTCAGATTAAGCAGCCTCTCCCTTGATATTCTAATTCGTAGTTTGAGATGGGATATGGGCCTGTTTTTAATGAGAATCCAGGCCATTCTGATGCAGTGGTCCATGGACCCTACTCAGCACACCTTGTCTCAGAGGCACTCTTAGAGCTCCAAACCCACCTGACACGTCTGCCCAGACACCACCATCTGTGTCAACCCCTCCCCCTGCTGCAGCACCTGGCTCATAACTGTTGGCTGAATTGGTGGTGGTCAGGCACACGCAAAGGGTGGCCTGTACCCGCAGCCAGGATTCTGAAGGCAGCCCCCTGCCACTTCAGAGAGACCTTCACTACGGGAAGCCTAGTTTATCCTTATTTATTTATTTATATATTTTTTGGCCTCACCACGCAGCAATGTGGGATCTTGGTTCCCCGACCAGGGATCAAATCCGTGCCCCCTGCAGTGGAAGTGCAGAGTCTTAACCACTGGACCGCCAGGGAAATCTCCCTCGGAGCCCTAGTTTAGAAGAGCAGACAGCAGTTCCTCTAAAGAGGAGGTTTCTTTCATCTTGAGACACATTCAGACATACTTGCTTTTGTTGACCAACCTGGATTCTAATCCTGAATCTGCCACCTACTATCTATGACAAGGCAAATCTTTAATCTCTCTTATCCTCAATTTTTCTCATCTTTATAATGAGGAAAATATGTTCTTCACATACTTACTGGGTAGATAAGTAGTAACATATAGAAAGAGCTTAGTGCAAAGCCTAAATATTACAGATAAGTATAAGTAAACCACAGCTTGGTATTGCCAACAGTCAGAAGCAGGGTTTTCAGAAATCATCTACACAAAATTTTTAATTTTGCAGATGAAGAAAAGGAGGCTGTGAGATGGGAAAAGATGCCCAAAATCACACAGCTGTTTAGTGGCGAACCTCCGTCTCCCACCCCATCTAGTGCCCTTTCCATTTTTCCACATCCCGTCTTGTGACACAGGCTTCATTCACTCCCTCATTCATTTTTTCACTTACTCAGGGACTATTTATTGAGTTCCCTTGGTGCCAGGCTCTGGAGGAACAGTGGTGGGTTTTGGAGTGGCAGGTGTTGGAAGCTGAGGGCAGGATACGGTCAGGTGGAGTAGGAGGCTGAAAGCCCAGGAGGCAGAATGTATTCAGCTGCTCACACACATGTTGATGTTTCCTCAGGTGGAGGCAGGAGTTTGGGACAGAGAGAAAGACTGTGAGCCCTGCAGGGGCAAGACCTGGGGTCAGTGAGAAAGAGTGACCAGGAGGGTCAAAAACGATGGTACAGCAGGACAAAATGAACTTCAGAGAAGGTGATGCGGAGTGACGGTCGGAAGAGGTAATGCAGAGCACGGAAGATGCTGCCCCCCCACGTGAGCCTGAGGGGTTGGGCTGTGACAGAGGAACAAGCTCCCCTTGAGACAGCCCCGTTTCAGCTAGGGTCAGGAGGCACAGAAAATGCTTGGATGGGCTTGAGGCTACAAGGGATTTTGCTGGACACAAGAGGGTTTGAGAGGGAGGTGGCGGGAGTTGGATTAGCAGAGAGCACTTACACAGAGGGTGGGGATGAGAGTGTTTGTCCTTTGGACGGCGACCAGTGTGAGGAGGAGTGAGGACTTAGACCTGACTGGGCCTTGGGAGACAACTGAATTCAGGGTCTCAGGGCAAAGAGCCACAAAAACATGAGACACAGAGTGTTGGACAGGACAGGGAACTGCCACTTTTGCTCTCAGGGGTCAGCCAGGGGACCACAGGTGACCTCTGTGGCTTGGAGGGTTGAGGCCTCCAGGCTCCTGGAATTGGGCTCTAAGGGCCTGCTTTGTGCTCTCCAAAGTCACCTCTTCATCCCCTTATATCATCCTGCACCACATTGGCTCATACAGGTTCACACTCCTTCTGCTGGGAGGGAGCGCTGGAAAGTGTTATTAATTCATCAAACTTGTGACATATGCTGACAGTATGTCAGTTCCTATCTAGGGAGGAGATCTGCTCCCCAAAGATAGCTATTCCCTTGAGGGTTGCTTCTCAGCTGCTGTGCCCTACTGACCCACTAGAGGAATGCTCCGGTTTCCTTCCCTCCTTTACCAGCACGGGCCTGTGGTGAGGACAGAGCAAAGAAAGGCAGGATGGCTGAGAGTGTATGACAGAGAGTGTGAATAAGGTGGGAGCTGGGGGAGAGAAGACATGTGGACAGATGGCTAGACCACTATCTGGCTGGAAAGGTCCCCAGCAATGTGTTTTTGTTTCTGTGACTCCCTAGGTATATCAGAGGAGCAAAAGGATGGAGACTATCTGTTAAAAGTCTATTATCCTGGAGGGCCCCCCAGGAATGTGACCTCCCACACCTTCACCCTCTGGGCCTTCTCCAATAGTACTCGAAGGTGTGGCTGAAAGTGCCGGAAACTCAACGGGGGAACACACGGACTTGGGGACAGCAGCAGATCTGAAGCTGAATTTATTGCCTCTTTCCCAAACTTAGAAGACAGACACATTGCAAACTCTCCTCATCCTCACTCCCAGGGGCCCAGCATAAACCCCCTTCATCTCCAGACAGAAAACAAGAGAAGAGGCCCTGAGGCTGTTGGAGCTGCCCCAGATGTTGTTTTGGCAGAGACTTAATTGGGCTGGGCCTCCTGGGGCTGGGTGTCTGGGGCAGGCAGGAAGCTGGCATCACAGCTGTGATAGCCAGAAACCCCCCGGGTAGGGGGCTAATGTGTGGAGAAAGACAGACTCAATAAAAAGGGACATGAGGACGAATCTAAAGAGGTACTGCACGTGCTTTGTGACCACCTAGATGGGTGGGATAGGGAAGGTGGGAGGGAGGGAGACGCAAGAGGGAGGAGATATGGGAACATATGTATATGTATAACTGATTCACTTTGTTATAAAGCAGAAACTAACACACCATTGTAAAGCAATTATACCCCAATAAAGATGTAAAATAAATAAATAAACAAATAAATAAATAAAGAGGTACTGCAGCTTCCCCCTCTGGCCTCCTGGCTCTGGGCCCCAGGTATTTCTCAACTGCACCATGGCTCAGAGCCAGCGGAGGCCAAGCATTTGATACCTGTGGTTCAGAGGAGGGAGCCTGGTGGCTGGATTGGGAGTCACCTCCCTGAGTCACACTCTGCTTATCTATAACAAGAGAGTGTGGGCCAGGAGACCCACCCTGTCTCTTCCTTAATCTGTGTGAATCCCTATGTTGTAATATCAGTGAGAGGCCCGTGTGCTGAAAAAAAACAAAAAACAAACAAACAAAAAAAACAAAAACGTATGTAAGTCCAGGAAGACCACCAACCACCCCACTCCAGCCTGGCCTGGCTTAGGAGGAGGGACTCTGCCTAAGAACTTAAACACACAGAAGCTTTGGGCCCATCTCACTGAATTTGTAGAGAGGCACAGAAGTGTGGGTAGGGGTTAGAAAGAGGTGACTTACTCTGCAAAAGAAAACAGGAAGAATCTGAAAGGAAAAGGGCTGAAATACACCGCTCACATAGCAAGAGCACTTATAGATTGGCAAGATGATTCCTAAACCGATTTGACTTAAGAAAAATAGGAGCTCAGAGCTAGAGACACCCCCACTCCTGGAGGAATCTGGAATATTTTGAGGAGGGGCATTGGATTTCCCATAGTTCTTAGAATGAAGATTTTTTTTTTTCCTTCGGTACGCGGGCCTCTCAGTGTTGTGGCCTCTCCTGTTGCGGAGCACAGGCTCCGGACGCGCAGGCTCACCGGCCATGGCTCACGGGCCCAGCCGCTCCGCGGCACGTGGGATCTTCCCTGACCGGGGCACGAACCCACGTCCCCTGCATCGGCAGGCGGACTCTCAACCACTGCGCCACCAGGGAAGCCCTAGAATGAAGCTTTGAACCAATCTTAGCCAGCACCTAAGGAGCAGTGGATCTCAGCTGACAGTTTACCAGTTGGGAACATGGCCTTAGGTATCACCCTCAAGTGCCTTACCTTTAATGAGAACCACCACCTCCAAAAGGAGGGTACCTGCCTCCTAGCAGGGTACCTTCCCTGGTAGCGCAGTGGTTAAGAATCTGCCTGCCAATGCAGGGGACATGGGTTCAAGCCCTGGTCCGGGAAGATCCCATGTGCCGCAGAGCAGCTAATCATGTGCGCCACAACTGCTGAGCCTGCACTCTAGAGCCCGTGAGCCACAACTACTGAGCCCATGTGCCACAACTACTGAAGCCCACGGGTGCCTAGAGCCTGTGCTCCGAAACAAGAGAAGCCACCACAATGAAAAGCCCGTGCACTGCAAAGAACAGTAGCCCTGCTCGCCGCAACTAGAGAAAGCCCACGTGCAGCAATGAAGACCTAACGCAGCCAAAATTAATTAATTAATTAATTTTAAAAAACACACAAAAAACCCCATACGTCTAATTTAAAAAAAAAAAAGTAGATTAGAAGAAACTCTATTTTCCCTCTATTGCATTAGTAAATACACAGAAGAGCAATGAAATAAATGGATTACTTCACACTACTGGTTCTTACACCCATGAACACATATCAGAATTACTTGTGGAGGTTTTAAAAAATATTTAAGTCTAGGCCTTACTCAGCAGTTACAATGGGGGGCAGGACCCAGGTATTTTTTCCAAGCTCTTTGGATAGCTCTGATGAGTTTCCTGCTGGTTGAGTGTCTGATGTTAGGTTGACTGGGGTAGTTTGAGTTCTTTGGGCCACTCTTTGAGGGTACGGGGAGCTTTTTTCTCAGATTTACTAGCAGTAGTGAAGAACTTGGCCTCAGACTTTTTAGGAGTCTGTCTTGGGTCTTTTTTCCCCGAGCGAAGAGGTTCTTTCTTTCTCCAACTCTTCTTTGATTCTTCCCTGGGCCTTTACCTGGGGTCTTGGGCTCCGCATCTCTTGGGGTCTCCAAAGCTGGGGAGGCCTTTCTCTTCTTCCCATGAGGTGTGTACCAGGACTCTTCTTTGGAGACTTCTTTCCTATGGCATCTTTTCGTGTCTCTACGCTTCCTGCAGCTGGAGTTTCCTTCACTGGCACCAGCAGTGGGATTTCATCTTCAGACTTGTCTTGAGCTTTAGTGGGGGCAGGTACCCTCTACCAGAAAAAAGTAGAAGTAGATTGCCAGGGCACACTGTGCAATCTACTTCTCAACAACTCAGCACAGTTCTCCCTGGCAGGGAGTGGATTCTGTGGGGATCACTGAGACAGGAAGCAGAGAAAGAGGGGGAGGTGAATACTGCAGAGATTGGCCTTGTCTGACCCTCCCATGCCTCACTGCCATTTATATATGGGTCATAAATCAGTCACTTGACCCCAGGATCTGAACACCTTTTGTCCTCCTTGTTTTATAGCGATCAAAGGAAGGAGACTTGGTGCCTGTCCTCTGTTGGGAGCCAAGAAGTTTTCGCCATTAGAAGATGGCCGACACCCTGCTTCTCTTCCTGATTTATGAGATAGAAGTTCGCGCCTAAAATGAAAGCCCGCGCACGCAGCACCAATGATGATTAGCCAAGTACTTCCCTCATTCTGAATCCCGCCCCCCTTTCTCTGCAGTGTATAAATACAGCTACCGCAGCAATAAAAGTTTGAGGCTTGATCAGGATTCTGTCTTGCCTCCATTCTTTCGCGTCTCCTGCCCTTCCCCCTTTTTTCAACCCCCACAGGTTCCTCCTCGGACTCACAAGGATTTGTCCTGCTGGTCGGGACTCCCGGGGACGCCCGGGGCTGTACACAGTCCTCAAGCATGGAGGGTGGAGGCTCTTCAGTCTAGTTTGAGAGAAATTGTTCCTGCCCTCAGGAAACTCCAAGTTGGGGACGAGGAGGAAGCATGCACACAGAGGACACACAGGCAAAGCTGCCAGCAGACAGAGAAATGTGGGCAGATGAGCACTGAGAAAACACAGTCCGAAATGAATGAACAGGGTTGGAACGGAGGCACCAGCAGTTAGCTGGTGTCCAGTATGAAATAGCTTTTAGGGGCTGGGAGTCCTGAGCTGGATTTGGAGGTCTTATTAGCAGGGGCAGAAGACAGTCCAGTACTGTATGAGGCATTCACACAACTGCTCACCCACTGTCTTTTGGCAATTCTGGTTTCCTTCCGTGGTTTAACTGGAAAGGCCATCTCAAGCATACTCACCACTTGCGTATTAGCAGCGGCCCGAAACAGCCCATCACAGCCTTGGAAGCACAGACGCATACATCAGATGACTTTGTGTACACAGCTGAAGCTTTTCCACAGGGCCAAGGGCATTCCCAGAGTGGTTGGGCAAGGCCCCAGAGACAGGTTCTGGAAGCCAAGTCAGTATCTGGGCCTCTGCTGCTCCCTTCCTCAGAAAGGGACCTGAACAAGGCTCCTCCAGGGTACAAAGTGACCACCGTAATTTTGCACAGCACTTCACAGCTTAAAAAGCGGCTTTACACGAACAAGTTGAACACCCATCTGATCCTCACAACCACTCCATCAGGCAAGAACCTTCTACACTTCACGGATAAGGTAAATGAGGCTGGAAGAGACTAAAAGGCTTGTTTAAGGTTGCCCAGCAGTGGCAAGCCTGTCCTTTCCACTACTCCACGCTGGCCTCTGCATCACAGCCTTCTGGACGTGGACATTAGGGATCCAGAGCATTAAGGGACCATTTGAGTGAATCTATTAAAGGCCAATTGTCATCTGCATTTCAATCTAGCTCTGAACACTTCAAGAGAAACACAAACAGGGAGGATGCCCGGAGAGAATGTCTTGGAAGGCTGCCCACCTGGGCTCTCCAGCTCTCTGGAGGAGATGGGAAAGCCACGTCCTTATCTCCAAACGGGCTCACCTTTGCCCGGGCCTGGGAATCTTTTGGAAGTTGAGAGCCTGGCCGAGAACAGCGGGTAGCTGTCGCCCTGCCTCCCGCCCCCGCGGACCCCTTCGGAGCCTGCGCCCATATAAGGGCAGTGCTTCCCGTCGGCCGGGTAGTGACGCGCCGCGGGCTACGTCAGAGGCCGGCGGGGAGGGGCGGCCCCGCGACAAGAAAACCAGTGACGCCGGCGGGGAGGGAGGAGGAGGGGCAGAGAGGAAAGGAGGAGGGGAGGGCGGGCTTAACCCCTGACGGGGCTGTCACCTCCGAGCCTCGTCCTTACGCTATGTGTAGAAACGTCGGTGCAACAGGGGGTTAGCGTGCGTGATCACTTTCTGTCCCCGTGTGGTAGCAGGTATTTGTATTCTGGGCGATCTTATCTTTGGACGCCCAAGTGTGTTTGCAGTCTATTTTGTCTCAAGGTGTCAAGGATGCGTATTTCACGTTACAGCCATGGTGTGTATTTTTACTTTGGAGACAGACGAGGAACTTTGCTGGGGGATGCTTGAAGACAATCACATCTCTCCATTGTTTTCCTTGTTAAACAAACAAAAAGACTCTTGGCACTTGTGCTTCCGGAGACCCCCAGAAAGTCTCACTAGAGGCGCTGCTGTAAGGGACTCGCTTCCCTTCTCCTAAGCTGCCTCTCACCGCTGCCCTAGCCAAGTCAAATAAAAAGGGGTCGGCCCTAGGGGCTGAAGGGGAAGAAGCCTAAAAAAGGAGGGCTTCAAGATGCCTAGCGCCCTGTAGAGGCCAGGAAACAGAAAAGGAAGAGAAATTGCAACAAGAGAAGCTCAGGCTCACATTTCAACCAGGCTTCTTCATGGAGTCTCCATTGGGGGCGGGTGTGTGTGGGGGGGTTGTCTCATTTCTGAGTCCAGCTGTGCTGGGGTAAAGCCTGTTGGAGTGCGCCCCCCCAGGCCTACTTTGTCTCACCTGAAGTTGGGAGGGAAGGATGGGTGAGGGGAGCAATGGGTAGTAAACAAATTCTAAGATGAACGGAGAGGGGGTACACTGCAGAGGGTGAGAGAGAAATAGGACATGGATGGGAAGAGTCAGAAACCCAGCCAGAGGCTCACAGCCTGTGGGGTGTTGGGGCACTTGGCTGCCCTGTCTGGGGGAGGAGTTCAGGCATAGGGGAAAGTCCCCAGGGCCTCCCAAACTGTCCCTTTGCACCCGCAGTGCTCACCCACCCACTCTCCCTACCCTACTTAAGACCCACTTCCTCTCTGTAGTTCCCCTGGTAGAGAATTGTCTGGTGAAAACCCTACCTCACACCAAGCTCTGGGCCCAGTCAAAGAGTGGGAATCACAGGTATGAGGAGAGATAGTGACCTACCTTGTCAGGGGATCTGCCCAGAATGTGGTCCCTTTGCCTTGTCTGCAGACATCTCCCCACCCCTGAGGCCTAGGCTTTTGTGGGGGGGTGATGGTGGTGGGGAGTAAAAATGGTTTTAAGCCTGAGAATTTAAGAGGATGCAGAACAGAGGCCTTCCTTTTTCAGGGACCAGCGTTCTGGGGCTGGATGATGCCAAAGGTGTTGAGGAATAAAAATAATGGGGCAGCATTTGTGTCCCACCTTGGCCGTACTGCACAGTGGGTATGAGTGTGGCCCCTGCCACCCACTATGAGGTCTCAGGAAAGTCCCCAACCTCTCCGAACCTTAATCTCCTTGTCTGAAAAATAGAAACAAAAGTATTTATCTTATTGGCTCTTCTGAGGGTTAAAAGAGATCGCTTCTAAAGCATTTTGTACATTAATCCCTTCCACAATATTTATGTATTTGGCACAAGGTAAACAGTAAATAGTAACCGTTATTACTATTAGAAGTAGTGGCAGTAATAGAAGTCCTCTCCAGGACACCACATGGAAAGTTAGCCAGCATTATCAGGTGATCCAGGGTTGCCTTTGGGGGTCCCCTATCCCTCAGTTTTCTTCTCCCTCTGGTACCTCATCACCTCCACCACTTCCTCCTCCATCCTGATCCCAACCTGGCTTCGAAGAAAGGGCAGCGAGCACAGAAGCACAAGATAGGTGTTTGTGTCCTGGCTACACCCTTACTGGGGCCTCAAACCTCTTATCACTAAAATGGGGAGAATCCTTTCTGGCTGGCTTCCCTTTTTGTGGAAGTTAAGGGAATAAAAAGTTTGTGGAGGGCTTCCCTGCTGGCGCAGTGGTTGAGAGTCTGCCTGCCGATGCAGGGGACACGGGTTCGTGCCCCGGTCCGGGAGGATCCCATGTGCCGCGGAGCGGCTGGGCCCGTGAGCCATGGCTGCTGAGCCTGGGCGTCTGGAGCCTGTGTTCCGCAACGGGAGAGGCCACAGCAGTGAGAGACCCGCGTACCGCAAAAAAAAAAAAAAAAAAAAAAGTTTGTGGAAAGACTGAAAACTGTCTCAGCCTCAGCTCCTATGCCTATGCCCACCCCCCGCCCTGCCCTGACACCTTTGCTTACAGCTCTGTTGATGGCTTTCCTTTAATCTAGTAATTCTCCTTTTCCCCTCAGGGAGGAAAATATGTCCTTTTTCATTTCATTTCATGACTGCGGTGCGAAGCCCAGGACAGGGCATGCAGTTGGAGCGCAATAAAAGCTAGTTCCCTTTTGTCTGTCTTAGTGATGGGGCCAGAGGCGGTGGCCCCAGTAGAATTTGGGGAAGCAGTGTCCATCCTCTGGGAGGTTGACAAAGAGAGGAGGGCAGAAGGAGGGGAACCAAGTCCTGGCACTGCTCAGACTCAAGGATTTCTGCTGTTCCCATCACAGAAAGCCCGACATCACCCCCATCTCCTCAGGGTGACGTTGTGCTGACTGGTTTTACTCTAGGTTCCCAGGGCTGGGAGAAACCCCTGCAAGCCTCTAGCCCCTGCTGCTCCACTCCTCCCAGGAGGAGAGCAAGTGTTCTGGCTAACAGGGAAGTCCTTTGGTAACTAGTTCCACTTCCTCACAGCTAGAGCTCTGAACTCCGCCCCCCCATCCCCCTTCCCCCAACACCCACACACAACCCATTTCCTCTCCTGCTGATTTGTGGAAACAAAGAACCTTTGTCCTCTCTTTGGTTTTAAAATAAGACACTTGTTTATCTTACACTTACCTCTGGCCACAAAAGACCTGGGCTCAGTCAGGCTTCCCTCGGGCTAGGCCCCCACTCCTGGGCACAGGGCAGCAGCCCCTAGGCCAGCCATAGCCCCACCCCTCTCTCTAGGGCGTTGAGCCACACCCACCCTGGCTGGGCAGCCTGGTCCCAGCGCTGCCCCTGAGTACCCCTGGCTGCTGTCCAGGCAGCAGCCCTCATCAGTGTGGCCCCCTGCACACTCACTTTTTACCACTATGACTCTGCATCTGCAGTGGGCCTTGCCCAAGGTTGGGAGGAAGCTGCCTCTGTAGGGTCAAGGTTTCCTGCTCCGTGAGATTTTGCCTGACTTCCCCAGGCAAACTGCCACGTAAGGGAAATAACTTGAGTCAGAAACCACTTGAGTTCACGGCCACTCAGAAACTTCTCTGAGCCTCAGTTTCCTCATCTGAGAAGTGAGGGTGGGGGAGCCTGCTTGCGGAGTGGCCGTCAGGATCAAGTGAGATGTGGTTGTGAAGGTGCGCTGTAAACAGTGCGACCGTGCGCGCCGTTACTTCTACCTACCGCCGCACAGAGCCCAGGTCACCACCGGCAGCCATCTCCACAAGGCAGATGCCTTCCTCAGACATCACATCAAGCCTCCCCTCCTTGGGCAGCTGAGCGCATCCCACTATGTCCTCAGGGCTTACTCACCCAAATTGTACCACAGAGAGCAGCACCTGTTGCTTGCAGGTGTGGGAAATACCCTCAAGTTCTTTTCCATGGTTTCTGTGCTTGTCTTATCTGCTTCTGCCCCCTTCTCAGCATCATGAGAACTTAAGCTCATTCTCTCTTGATCCACAGCCGGTACCTCTCTGTTCCCCCACAGCACAGAGTAACAAGTGTACTGAATGGAAGCGTGGATCTGGGAGAGGGCACACAGCCAGATGGCTTCTTAGGGTAAAACTTTATTTTTAGCACATAGGTCTTCATAGACAACTCACTCTCTGGCTGTAGAGGGGTTTTGTGTATTTTCCTCTTATGAATCAAGCTAATTTGGGATCCACTGGGCATTCAAAAAGGCAGCTGCTTGCAGGAGGAGCCCAGAAGACCGAGCAGAGTCAAGCCCTGAGGAGAGGGAACCGGGGAGTCCCTTTATTTTAGAGAATAAAGGTCTCATGGTTCCAGCTCTGCAGACTGTCCCTCTCAGCCCTTCTCATCTCTCACAGGTGTGGCAGAGGGCAAGCACACCCAGGAGCTTCCCATCTGAAAGCTGGCTGGCACTGGCATCAGTGAGCTGCCCCTAGTTGCTGAGACAGATGAGCCTCTGAGGTGTGAATCCCTGGCCAAATAAATTCCCTGCTGCCCCAGGGAGCAGAAGGTTCTAGAAGGCAACAGGATAGCGTTATTCCTGGCTTATCAAGCAGATCTAGAACTGGGATGGAGAGGGGTTTTGAATCTCCCTCCAAAGGTCCAGAGAAATTTCCCCGGGGTCAATCATTGTAACAAGGGTTCCTTCTCACCCAACAAGCTCCCCAGAGCGGTGTTCTCTAATAGAGTCAGAACTGTGTAACGAGGTGTTGGGGTTCAGGCTGCTGTGTCGAACTGCTTGGGTTCAAACCTTAGCTTGAGCAAGTAACCTAATATTCTCTGTGCCTCAACTTCCTCATCTGTAAAGTGGGAATTACAAGAGTTTCTATCATATAGGATTGTTTGTGACTAATGAGGTAACGGGTACATAACACTTGGGGCTCAATGAATACTGTTATTATGAGAAAGGACCTTACTTAAGAAGCCTTCTAATCTATTTCTCTGCTGTTATGAAATGAAGTTCTCCAAACAACAATTATATGCCAGACATTGAGCTGGGTACTGGAAAATCAGTGGTGCTTGAGACAGCTGTTTTCAAGATGCTTCCAGACTGGTGGGGTAAGACAGACAAGCAAACTGTAATGAGACCAGGGTTTCTGGGTCAGGGAAAATATCCCACCAGGCCAGAGAGGGTGTCCCTGGGGAGATTTCTTCCCTGGGGAGAAACTCGTCTACCTCCAGGAGGAAGGGGAAGGTGGATTAACCTTTAGTAATGACCTCTTTAGGCCAAACTCTGTGCTAGATATCTTATATATGCTATTTCATTTCACCCTTATAACGATCTTTAGAGTAAGTATTAAGCCCATTTTATAGATGAACAGGCTAAAATTCAGGGTGCTTAAGCCACACTAGGGGGTCAAACTGAGACTCAAATTCAAGTCTGCCTGATTCTAGAGCCCAAGTTCTTTCTGTCCAACTGACAGAATGCGAAGGGCAGGAGTAGTTGCGACTCTGAAAACTGCTCAGTTTGAGCCCTGCTGGCCTTTGCTAAGTCCTCCGGGTCCTTCCCTCTGGCCAACAGGAGAACTGCCACTTTGAGAGACGCAGCTCTTTCTTCAGTGTGTTGGTTTCCATACATTTTTAATGGCCCACTGCTGTGGTCTCCCTGTCTCCCTGCAGACTAGCCAGGGAGTTTCACTGCAACCGAGTACCATGCTCTGACCTGTCAATGTTTAATGGCAGCAAGAATCTTAGTTACCCAAGTTGTTTAGATTACCCTGGCACAGGGACCTGGGCATCGGGGGAGGCAGCAGATGGCAGATCCTTCAGTCAGCCCTCTGCATAGCAGAGGGAAGAGAGATTATTGGAGTGAAAGGTATGAGAGGGCAGGAGACATGGAGAGTGGCATGGGAGACACACTATAGTGGGGACAGAACACCCAAGTGCATGTTTGTATAGCTCTGACCTCACTCTCCTCCACTCCGCCTCTTCTCAGCCATCTCCAGCCGTGAGTACGCGGGGTCTTTCCACTGCCCTTTTACAGAGCCTTCCTGGGAGACCCAAAACATGGGGGAGGGGGGGGTGAGTGGATGAATTTCTGTAGGGTTTAAACACAGATTTCTTTTGAGCCCATTCTGGTGTCTCCCTGGACATCTGAATCTCTGTTTATTTTCAGGGGGGAAACACAGCAATATTTGTCATTGTTATGAACTGTTGGAAAATAGGGACATAAGCATGTTGCAAAGGTCACACTAACCATATTTCAGCAGAACACTGCCATTAACCTATGAGCCCTGAGTCCTGGCTCTAGAGTACCCTGAGAGGGAGGGACAAGTTCCAGTCTCTCCCCCAGTGCCTGTGGAATGCCTGGAGCAGATAGTCAAGGTCTATTTGGGGAGTAGAAAGTCATGGTTCAAACACAGCACGAGAGACCACTCAGGTGTTTACAGACCTTGTCTAATAACCCAGCCTCCAAGCTGGGAGGGAGAGGAATGGACTTGCTGCCTTCTCCAGTTTCCCCTGCTCTCTGACTTTCTCACACCCTGTCACCGTTCCTTGCCTTCCCATCTTCTTTCTACCCAGTAGCATCGTGCCCTTGTATCCGATGTGTCACTCACAGCTGGGAGCCCGGAGAACATATTCTCAGGACAGAGGGAGGTGCTTGGGAGTGGGGCCGAGGGCTCACCATTAGTGGCAGAGGATCAAGAGAGGTTCCTAGTCCTGGGATTGGTGGGGCAGGGGGGGGGGCAGAGAGGTTCCACGGAGTTGGATTGACATGGCCCTGCCCTATAGGGGCTCCCTGTTTGGTGGGAGTTAAAGAGGGCAGGATGCTTTCTTAGGAAGACTTCTGTGGGAAGCAAGTAGAAACAAGGACGGGGAAGGGTGATTTCATACTTATTTCACTCCTAATTCAAATGGGAAGAAAGCCAGTTGAATGGATCAAAAGTGGCCAGCATATCAGACAAATGTTCACAAAGCCTGGACCCTTGATTCCTAGGTTGGATTTTTGAAGGTTGAACTTCTAGAGGCTGGGAAATTCTGAATGACATTCCTGAGACTTGGTGGTATCAAGACTGAAGGCATGACAGAGATGGAACTGAGTCTCTCTGCTCTGAAAAACTCATGCTACCTCATGTGTACCTGGGGTTTCCACACTGATCAAGTCTCTCTTCCTGATCTCTTCATTGACCTCTCAGCACGCATGCTTGGCCTCCCCACCAACACTTCACAGCCTTTATCCCCAGAATAGCTCTGATCCTGCAATGCACGTGACATGTATAATAATGGTCCCTATCTTGAAATGTTATGAGAATTAAATGAGATAATCCCTGTGGAATGCTTAGAATAGCACTTAGCACACAGTAAACAGTGCATAAATGTGAGCTATTATTACTGGAGGTAGTAGTAAGAGGAAATAGGTGAGCAATTTAGTTCCAACATCAAGGCATGTTGATGTATAGTCCCCCGTCCATAGTTAATCCCTGTATGATAGAGCTTCACAGTAAAGAAAACTCCACTGTTCAGTTCCCTCTAGGCCCTAGCATATTCCAAGCCCTGAATATAACTGCATTCCATGTGCTTTTCTTTCATACAGCCACAGACTCACGACTCATTGGGCACCTGCTCTGCTCTAGATAATGGCAGATCAAGGCAAATAAGACAGAGCCTGTACTGTCAGTCTACTTAGGGAGGCAAGAAGGATGTCTGTGAAGGGCCCGCTGACAGTGCAGCACCCCACCTGGCCACTGAGTGCTCAGATTGTGGGACTGGCCCCTGGTGCTCCTTAGAGCTCAGAGAAGGAGGAGAAGGGAGGGCCTGCTGGGTGGAAAGGGGCCTATAGTATGGGTGGGAATTATAAAGGCAAAAGGGAGGAGGTCTTGGGAGGGAGGAAACTGTGCTGCTTGTCTTAGGCCCCGTCACAATGTATCCCTACTCTGTGCAAAGTGGTCCAACATTTAGGTCAGCAGGTGAAATGTGCATAGGCAGCTCAGGTGGAATTCTCAGGGCTGGCTCTGCCTGTGGCCTCTGGGAGTCTCCTGAGGGCAGGGGTAATCTTACTGTAAGAGGATTACTATCTCTGCCCTCCCCTCCCTCACTAAGGAGCTCTTATCATGGAGGGCTTTGGGTAAGGATTTACTCATTCAGCACTTACTATGTGTCAGGTGTTTTTCTACACATTGGGGATACAACAATGAATAAAACAGACAAAAAGTCCATTCCTGGTGTGGGCAAGGGGGTGGTGGAGGTCAGATAATAAACAGGATAAATAAGTAGACTATGTACATTCTATGTTGGATTGCACTGTGGTAAGTGCTAAGGAGGAAAATAAAGCAGGGGACGGGGTGAAATTTGAGACCAAGTGGCTGGGTTGTGACCTTGGGTGACCTCCCACCCCAAGGAGGTCACTCTCTGATGGGTGGCTCTCATTTGAGTATAAAGAAGAATTTCTTGGTAGACCTGCAGCTTGCAGCCCAGGCCCAGGCCCAACCTCAGAGAGTCTGATAGCAGGTCTGGGGCCAGGCGCAGAAAGGTGATGCCATGGGCCCACTCTGAGGGGTGTTGCTTTCTTGGGGACCAAGTCCAAGAAGGATGGCACTGATTTTTTTCCCTGAGGAAGTTCCTGTGGGAACCCCAAGAAAACTGGACAAAAGGCAGCTTCAGCAGTGTCACCCAGCCCTCAAGCTATGGGGCATCTCCTCAGGCCACTCCTTCTTCCTGAGGCCTAGACGCCATCCCTGACTCTCCAGAGAAAAGGAGGAGCTTGGAGTTCCCAGCCAGACCCTCTACTGGGCAGGGCACAGCTGGGTTGGGCTGAAAAAGGGGGAAATCCAGTCTGAGGACAGAAGCATGTTTTGGGGTTCTGCCTCCTGTGTCAGTCCTAACTGCTCAGGACCAGTGAGCAGTGGCCCAAGCTCAGCCCAGATGCTGCTGTCCCGGTATTTTACAGCAATCTAAATTCTCATCTTTGCAGTCTCAGGGCACCCAACTCTTGCAACAGAAGGGAAATAGCCTAGTAAAACTTCTTGGAATGATCTATTTATTCAACAAAGTACTTACTGAGCACGTACTTTGTGCCAGACATAGTTCTAGGTGCTGGCAGTACAGCAGTGAGCAAAACAGACAAAATCTCTGCCCTCTTAGAGCTTATATTCTACTGGAGGCAACAGATGGTGAACAGATAATAAAAAATATATTTCTATTAATGATAAAGGCTAATAAAGAGGGAAGCGGGATAGAAAGTGTCAACAGCGAGCATAATGTTGAAGATTTAGATGGACTGGCCAGTGGAGGTCTCCTGGAGAAGGTGACTTTTGAATGAAGACTTTAAGTAAGCCAGGGAGGCATGAGGCTTTCTGGAGAAATAGAATTTCAGGCCAAGGAAATGGCAAGTGCAAAGGCACTGGGGCAGGGTGGTATGTGGCAGGTTTGAGTTATAGCACGGTGGCCAGTGTGGCTGAAGCTGGGAAAGCAAGGGGGAAAGTGAGGAGATCGAATCAGAGGTAGCAGCAACCTTGTTGGCCACAATGGGCACTTGGGCTTTTACTCTCACTGAGGTAGGGAAGCCAAAGGGGAATTGTGGCAGAACAGTGACCTGATTTGACTTATATTATTAAGGGATCGCCTCTGGCAGCTGTGTTGAAAATAGATAAGTGGGACAAGGATGGAGGCAGGGAGACCAGGGAAGAGGCCACCAAAATATGTCTGTGGGAAATGATGGTAGTTTGAATTCGGCTATTAGCAGTTGAAAGGTAAGAAGTGGCTGGATATTTTAAAGGAAGAGCCCGCAGGATTTGCTGATAGACAAAGCATGGGTTGTGAGAAGAAAAGTATGTGCCTATGCCAGGTACTATAGGAAATCCCTTATACGCAATATCATTAAAATTTCACAGTAATCATATAAATGAGGTTCTATTGTTATATTCTACCTTACAGATTAGGAAACTGACAGAGAGTCTAAGCGACTTGAAAAATCCTGTGGCTAGCAAGTGGTGGAGCTGGTATTTAAATCCAAACTTCCACCAAAAGCAGACCCTGAGCTCTTAGCAGCTACAATGTAAACATCTCAACCATTCATTCAACAGCTCTCCATTGCACATCTACTCTGCAGCAGGCACTGGCCTAGATGCTAGGGAGGCAGAAATGAGTAAGAGACAGTTCTTGACCTTGGAAATCATATGGTTTGGAGGAAGAGACAGATATGAATAGAAATACAACAGTGAGATAAGAGGGCAGAGTCTTAAGCCCTCAGAGGAACAGGTAACTCTGCCCACTGGGGACAGGTAAGAAAAGACACCCCAGAGGAGGTGATGTGTGAGCTGGTTCTGGATACCAAGTAAGACTCTGCCAGAAGAATAGGGGGTAGAAAAGCACTCCTGGCTGGGGGAACAGTGTGTGCCAAGGAGGGAAGTATAACGGGGTCTGGGGCACTCATAGGACTGGACGTAGAGTGCTTTGCTTTGGGAGGAGTTCAGGGAGGCAGGAGAGGAGCTGGAGTAGTTAGTTGGGCAGTCAGGCGTGCAGGAAAAAGCTTACCCTGAGGACAAGGGGAAATCCCTGTAATCTTCCAAAGGGGAGAGAAGGGCTCAGATCTGTTTTCCAAAGATCCCTCTTCATGTCTCAGGTGGATACCAGGGAGAAAAGGACATATTTTTCCCTGTTTCAGGATGACACGACCTGGGAAGTCGGGTAAGAATGTGAGAACGGGCACACGTTTCCAGGAAACAAACAATACTTTCCCATGCGTGTGTGTCTCTGTGTGTGTATCTATAAATATACCCAGCACTTGACTGGAATCTCACACAGGGTCATGACAGCATCCTGCCACACTCCCTGAGCTGCCTCTGCTGCTTTCTTTCCTCCTCCTGGCAAGGCTTACAAAGCACCAAATTTCACTACCCAGCAGGCAGGGCCAGGATCTGACCTCTGTCTTATCACTATTCCCCTAGGACACTAAAGTGAGTGTCCAAACTGCAGCACAAAGGATGTGAGTTTGGCCAAAGGAGGAAATATGGAAACTGTCAGATCCAAGCTAAGTGTGGACTGACTCCCTAGGGGTGAGAAGTGGGAGTTTATTTGAAAACCTGACCCACATCCAATGGTTAAAGGTCCATTCTGGTAGTGAATGTATAAGAAGACTCTTGTCCCATCCACCTTGTGATCCTTCAAGTCAGATTAGTGGTTAGAGACAGAGACAGAGAAAAACATTATATATATGTATATACATATGTGTGTGTGTGTGTATGTATATATATATAGATACACATATAGATACACATATATGTGTATGTATGTATGTATAGATACACATATATGTGTATTTATATATATGGGAAGAGGCAAAAACAGACATAAGAAACAGGGGCAGAGACAGAGAGATGGGGCAAGCAAATGTTCTCAACCATGACAATCTTCAAGGCCCCAGCTAGGGCAGACCTGTTAAATTGGTACACAGAATTAATATTGATATGCATTGGAGTCCAGCCCAGTTCCCCTTCCACATCCCCAGCTCAGAAATTTGTATCAGCTTCTCCCCCTTCTTGTCAGCCCTGGAGAAAAACAAAAAAACAGAGGGACAGTGAAACAAGGAAAACTCAGACTCACAGGGATTCTCAGAGTGAAGGTCCCTCCGCAAGAGCCTTCAAACCCCTTCTGTTCCAGGCCAAGGGGGAACCCAGGTTTCTGTCAGCGCCTCTCGATGCTGAGCCCTGTCCCAGTGTTGGGGCCTGGGTGGGGGAGGACTGGCCACCTACCTGCCCTCTGGAGCACTAGGGCTTGGCATGTCTCACTGGGCAGCTAAGCTGAGCCACATGTCAGTCAAGCAGCCTTCCTTGGCTACCCGGCTCATTAGGACCCAGCAGAGACTGTGCCTGCCTTGGGAGACAGCTGAGTCCCATTCTCCACATGACTTTAGAGTGAGGGATATGGTCCCTTCCCTTTGGGCCACAATCTCCTGATCTATAAAATGGGAATAAAAACATCTGCCTCTGTGTGATCTCACTTATATGTGGAATGTAAAAAAACAAAACCAAGAACAAAGAACCACGCTCAAAGACACAGAGAACAGGCTGGTGGTTGTCAGAGGCAGGGGGAGGGGGCAAAGCGGGTGAAGGGGGTCAAACGGTTATAAAATTAATAAGTCATGGGGATTAATGTGCAGCGTGGAGACTACAGTTAATAACACTGTATTGCATATTTGAAAATTGCTAAGAGAGTAGATCTTAAGTATTCTCATCACAAGAAAAAAATGTTTTGTAACTATCTATGTATGGTGATGGATGTGGTAATCATTTCACAGTCTATACAAATACCAAATCATTATGTTGTGTACCTAAAACTAAAATGTTATATGTCAATTATATCTCAATAAAAATTTAAAATTAGAATAAAAAAAATCTGCTCCCTAGGGACTTCCCTGGTGGCGCAGTTGTTGAGAGTCCGCCTGCCGATGCAGGGGACACGGGTTCGTGCCCCGGTCCGGGAAGATCCCACATGCTGCGGAGCGGCTGGGCCCGTGAGCCATGGCCGCTGAGCCTGAGTGTCCGGAGCCTGTGCTCCGCAACGGGAGAGGCCACAACAGTGAGAGGCCTGCGTACCGCCAAAAAAAAAAAAAAAAAAAAAATCTGCTCCCCATTTTACAGATGCTGAATCCAAGGCACAGAGAGGTTAGGTAACTGACCCAAGTCACTCTCCTACCCAGGATTTGGACCTAGGAGTGTGGCTCTAACCACACTTTTCTGCCTCTCTGCATTCCCAGCATCAATGAAGGGCTGCTGCAGTGTAATGAAAGCTTTTGATCAATGATGTGAGACTTTAATATCTGAATAAGGCCATCACTTTAACAATAAGCTTAAATTCCAATTCCTTCATTTGGGTTGGAAGACAGTTGCCTCCATGTGGAGGGTGGTATAGGGCAAATCTTTTTCTTTTTTAAAGATTTATTATTTTTAAAATTTATTTTATTTTAGTTTTGGCTGCATCAGGTCTTAGTTGCGGCACATGGGCTCTTCGTTGCGGTGCTCAGGCACCTCTCTAGTTGAGGCGCCGAGCTCAGTAGTTGTGGCACGTGGGCTTAGTTGCCCTGTGGCATGTGGGATCTTAGTTCCCCGACAAGGAATCGACCCCGCGTCCCCTGCATTGTAAGGCGGATTCTTTATCTGGACCACCAGGGAAGTCCCAGGGCAAATCTTTGTGTTACCCAAATGTTCAAGTACAGAGTCTATACCATGGTATAGACTGCCCTTCCCCCAAGCAAGAGCACTGCACCGTGAAAACGAAGAAGGCAGTAAAACTCACAGCGTTAGGAAATTGAGATGGTTGAACACCGTCTAGAATCTGGTAGAACTTTAATTAAATGCTCAAGATATGTCATTATACGTTTAGTACTTTTCAAAAGAAAACCCTTTTGACTCTTGTGGTTTAGGGACTATTAATAAAAGTTTCTGAAATGAGAAAAAAAGCAAACAACTCCCCCCACCCCAAACATCTGCTCTGCCTGCCCCACAGGACTCTCTTGTCGGATGTGTGCAACCCAAGCACAGGGGCCACCATTGTCTAATCTGATCCATCCCCCCACAGGCTCCAAACCGCAGCAGGCTGGGGAGCAGGGGTGAGTGTGCTTTCTTGGAGGGCGTGCCTGAGTGGGTGTCCCTGAGAAGACCTGTTCTGGGACTGCCTGCCTCCCCCAGGGGTTTGTGTACAGAAAGTGTGGAGTGTGGGTAGAGGCAGGGAGGGGGCCATCGGGGAGAAGAAAAGCTCTTCAGAAAGGCCTCAGTCTCCCTGCCCAAGCCTCTTTTCCACCCACCTGACCCCAACTCTCCAGACGCCTGGAGAGCCCTCAGGTCTCCAGGCTAGAAACACTCTGGGGTGCGGTGGTGGTCAGAGAGCAGACCACTCTGCAGGGCGCCCTCCATCCTGTCCCCTTTCCTCAGATCACACTGTGTGTCGAGTGGATGCTCTGAAAGGGGGACGAGCAGGATCTTGGACACTGATGGGGGGAGGACATACGGGGGAGGGGCCTGAGAAGACCTGGTTCAAATGCCCACAGGAAACCTCCCCTATCATCCTGTTTGTGAAGTTCGCCTTTTCCACCCATGGGCTCTAACAGCAATTCACTTGTAAGGTCTTGTCATTAGTACACTCCAGTTACACCATGGCTACCTAGACAAGATCTCTGAACTCGAAGCTTGTAAAACCCGCATCACTATCAAAATGACAAAGCGGTTACCATTTATTAAGATCCCCCACATGCTGGACAAGGTGTCACATACATTTCAAGTTTAGTCCCCCTGACAACTCTGTTGGGGGATGTGCCCCAACTGACAGGTGAGGAAACGGGTCTCACAAGGGGAAGTTCACACATGGTAGCATCAACCAGGGCTTGGGCTTGGAAGCCTGTCTTCTTGGATAATGACCCTGTAAGAGAGGACGTAGGTTGAGGGAAGTGAACTACAGTGTCTCCAGATCTCCTCGAAGAATAGAGGATGTTTCCATCAAGCTGCGTGATTGGCATCCTCAGGAGAGGAGTGCCACGAGACAAAGTTGTAACCCAGTGACTTGCTCTGGCTCCTAACTGGAGAGACACTGTAAAAGAAGGGCTCGGCGAGAGAGCAAGAATTTGAGTGGATCCAGCACTGACTGGGGTGAGGACGATCTGCTTCTACAGGGAAACTGTTGTGAATATACCTTCTGCAGGGACAGGGAAGTCGCCAGTCACCCTGAATAACAATTAATAAATAACTTTTATTTTGCATCATCATACACATATCATCTCTGTCGCTTCTCCCAGAAATTCTGGGTTGTTCTATGATTATCTCCATCTAGCAGATGAAGAAGCTGAGGCTTAAGTAATCTGCCAGGGACACACAGAGACTGGTAGAGCTGAGATTCCAATTCAGGTCGTTCCAGAGCCACCTTTCCTCACGCTTCCCGGAACGTCCTGCATCTCTCTCACCTGGTCTGATGGGTGAGAAGTCCTTCAGGATGGGCTGGCTCCCTTTGCTCAGGCTCTGCATTCATGGGCATCACCAGGGGGTAAAGTGTGGTTCCAGCAAATTCCCAGCACCAGCCTTAATGACAAACCCACCCTCCCTGTAAATGAACATATTGGTTTTCTGCTTGCCCATCCACCTCCTGTGTGTTTGGTTGGCATGAGCTGGGCCTTCAGATGTGAATCAACTCTGGTGACCTGAAAAAAACAAAAAACCAAGTTCTAGACCTGTCAAGCTAAGACAGGCCCTGTTGTTTTCAACGAGGTTCTGCCTCTGGGAGTTGGAGTGGTGGTGAGACAGAGGCTACCTAAAGAACTAGTTAAGGCTTGGAATGTGGAATCAGAGCTCCTTGCTGTGTGTCCTGGGGTTAGTTATTTAACTTCTCTGACCTTCATTTTCTGATCTACCTCGCAGAATACACGTATGTGAAATAACTCAGCGAACTAAAGTGCTTTGTGCTCTTCCCTGAGTTATCACTGCCAGCTGTGTGTGCCTGCCTGGCCACTGGCCCTGGGACCCTTCAGGGCGGGAATTGCAGTGGGCCACACTCTACCTAGATTATTTTTCCAACTCCTTACGACTCAGTGTGAATGTCACTTCCTTCAGCCTCTGGGAGGGCAGGCTCAACACCTCTCCCTAGGCAGAGACTCCTTCAGAGCTTGTCACTGCGTGGGGATTGTCCAGCACCCATCCTGCTCTGCAAGCTCCTTGTCTATACCCTCGTCAGCTTGGAAAGGTTGGGCCCCGGTGGCCCTTCGGTAAGTGTTTAAAAGGGGATACCCCGGGCGATCAGGAAGCTAGAAGAGAACTGCTGACTGGGCCATGGGAAGGGACTCAACAATTTGTCTACCTTGTGGTTAAAATTCATCTTCTCTGCCCTGTATGGCCACAGGCCCCTCTGGAAACAGCCTGATTTATCCTTGGTGGAATATCATTCTGCAAGCTGTTCTCTCCTGTGGTTTCCAGAGGGGAGGACAGTATCTCTCCCTCAGGCCAGGAGCTCCAGGGTAGAGGCTATGCTCCCCCCGCCCCTGCCCCCATCAGACCACCCACCTGGGCAGGTCCGTTTCTAGGGCTCACTTTTCTGGGCTGGACCAGGAGGTGAGTGGTTCTGGACTCTTCCGCAGCACCAGTAGCACCCTCTCCAAGCATAGGAAATGTCCGGCCTGGCCACTGCATGGAGCCTGAGATGAGCTGACCAGAGAAGCCCCTTCCCACAGCTCAGGACAAAGCCCAGAGGCACACAGGGAATCCCCCACACTGCCAGTCACAGGCTTCTCTGCACTCAGCTACTTCCAAACGGACACGCCCAGAAGAAGTCAGATGACGGCTTGAAACAAACTCCATCAGCCATTTCAGACCTCTGGGCACCAGGTGCTTTACCTGGGCTGCAAAGGACGTACCTCTCCTGGAACAACACCTGTCTTTCCCAACTCCCAGCCCCTCCCAGCCAGGGCAGCTCAAGGACTAAAACAGAGGCCAGGCTCCCCCTGCTGATGAGCCTGGGCACCCACACCAGGTTTGGCGACATCAAATATCACCTCTGTACTGGATCCTATCTGGGATATAGAAACACCTAACAGTTTGTGTCTCCCTCCATCTTCTTTTCTTCCAGGGAACCAGAGTGATTTACTTCAGTTCATTCTCCCAAATGCAGGATTCACCTCACTGTAGTGTGGAAGGAAAGATGAGGCTCAGAGAGTTTAAGTGACTCTCCCAGGATCACACAGCAAGTTGGGCTTGGCACCGGAATTGGCCTCCTCCACTGCAGACCAGTGAGGAGGCAGATGTGCTCATTGACTGTCACGAGGACCACCAGACTCCCGCAGGGAGACATCGCTGTGTCCTCTCCTCTCCATTGGCCAAGGCCTCCTTCTCTTCACCTTACCTCCTTATCTCCTTGGCCAGACAGTGGCTAACTCTGGACTGCTGACACAGTTGAGCTACCTGTGACCCATATGAGCACGAGCCCCTCAGACTCTGTGGTAGGAACAGTCCTTAGGTGACGTGGAAAGTGCCCATCCTGTGGAATAAGTGCCTAGTGGGTAGGGGGTCCTGCTGTAGGAATGAGGAGCCCAGAAGAAGGGGCCTGCAGCACCCTTCCATTGGGGAGCTCCTACTTATGGGGGAGATAGGCCAGATGAGTCCATCAAGAAGTCACATCCCTGCCCCAAGCAGGGGGCAGCGCTGAATTTACACGATGGAGGCTGGAGGACTCCTGAAGCTGAGGCCAAGCTGGTGCCTCCAGCAGGGAGCGGGTACCCCGGCCTAGATCGTTACCTCCTTATCTGGAATCCCCTATATCACTCTCCTCCACGCTCAACATCTCCAGGATTATACACGGCACTTGTGTGTCCTTCTAGTAGGGGGGTCCCTCTTTCTCTCTTCTGGAGAACACATGGATTGAGACAGTGTCCATGTCTTTCTTTTCTTCGGTCTGGGCCACCTTGGCCTCAGTTCTCCTGGGAACCCCTGGACTTGAGGCTGAAATCAGCGCTCATGACTGACTGCAGCTCACAAAGTAGCTTTCCCTTTTCAGGGTCATTGACCAGGGGTGAGGGGCTCTCTCCGCTTCTGTCTGGTCCTGGCTCCCTGCCCTTGAGGCCAGGGCAATATGAGAAGGATTCCCAAGCTAGTCCCAAGCCATTCCCATGCTATTTGTTGAAGCAACTCTCCAGCCTCCCAGCATCTTGCTAGGTTGATTCGGTGGTAACTCCTGATGTCAATGAGCCACAGTCTCCAAAGCGCCATCTCCTCACCTAGGAGAGGGCTTCCTTCATCATGCCCCCTCCTTGCTCATTTCCCTGTGTGGTCAAGACCCCTTAGCAACAGGTGCCATCACTAGGTGGTGGGAAGCCCCTACTTACTTACATGATGATTACAGGATAAGGATTTAGAGCCAGATGGACCAGGATCTGAATCCCAGTTCAACCAGTTACCTTGGGCAATCTGCGTAGCCGCTCAACCTCAGTTTCCAAATCTGCCAGTCCATATAATAGTTCATATCACATGGGGTTGTACAGGAATGAAAGGGAATGATGCAGTGACTCCAAGGGACATGAACACTGGGCTGAGGACAAGTGAAGGTAAAGGACATAGTATAACATAGTATATCTTGCTGGGGTGTAAATTTTACTAGAAGCATTTAGGGAAATATATTCTGAAGTAAACTATAGTAAAATGTAAAATTTGAACAAATTTTAAAGAAGGAAGAGAAGACTGAAAGAAGTGGTTTTTTTTTTGTTTTTCTTGTTTTGTTTTGCGGTACGCAGGCCTCTCACAGTTGTGGCTTCTCCCGTTGCGGAGCACAGGCTCCGGACGCGCAGGCTCAGGGGCCATGGCTCACGGGCCCAGCCGCTCCGCAGCAGGTGGGATCTTCCCTGAGCGGGGCACGAACCCGCGTCCCCTGCCTTGGCAGGCGGACTCTCAACCACTGCGCCACCAGGGAAGTCCTGAAAGAAGTGTTTTTATTTATAGTCACTTGCTCTGGGTTATACTGTAAACTTAGGAGTCAGGGGTTATCTGCTTAAGGGTCACTCTCACTGCCTTAGAGAGTCTTTTGATAGAAGAGTATGAAACTGATGTGTGTGAGGAGCTGGTTCCTGCCCAGCAAGCCCCCTTCAGTGGAGCTGTCTTAGCTTTTTCACAGGCTTTTGCACATCTGAGATCTTGCCTTGAATTAAGTCCCGGCTCTCCTGGGCTTCAGCCACCAGTACCGGGACAAGAATCAGAGCTGGGGCTCCATTGAGGGGCTGGGGCAGGTGTTGTCTTACAAAATTACTAGCAGTATCAGAAAGGTGAGTGGGGAGAATCTCTTTTCACAGATTCCAGGGTGGTAGGCATGGGGGTAAGACAAGTCCCTACAACCTACTCTAGTACTTGGAGGCCCAGCTCAAAGCCCTGGTAAGCTGCAGGCTGACTCTGAGAGTTTGGTTGGGGATAACGCTCAGACACTGGCTACAGGAGCTCTGGTCACATTTGAGAGGATGAAAGCTACTGTCACACATTCCAGAATACTGGAAATGGGGAGAAGGAAAAAGGGAGGTTGTACATAGTATGTTCCAGGCTCTGGTCTAGATGATTGGCATAGGAGGTTTCAGCTAAAACAACAATTTGCATACAATGAGATAGCATCATCCCCATGCCCAGAGAAGTCATGAGACTTCTGGTAGAAGCTACTAGTGGTTCCCAATAATTTTCTACTACGTTATCAACGTTCTAGCCTAGAAAGAAGACTAAATTTCCCAGCCTACCTGTGTGGTTAGATGTGGTCATGTGACTGGGTTCTGGCCAATGAAAAGTAAGTGGAGTGTCATGTGGTAGTTTCTAGGACTCTTCCTTAAGACATAGCCGGTGTTAATTCTCTCTGTCTCTTCTTCCTCGTTCCTCCCTCTATTTTGCTCTTTGGTAGGCGGGTGCTACCTTGAACCACGAGGACGAGGGCCACCCACTAGGAACAGCAGAATAGTGAGCTGCAAGGAGACTGGGACATCATACCAGTCCCAAACTCCTACCTCTGGGCTTTTATGTAAAAGGAAAATAAACTTCTACCTTGTTAAAGTCATTGTTGTTGTGGGTTTTCTGATACCTTCACTTGTACCTCATCCTGATTAGATTCCTAACCTAGTAAGTGATGGAGTGGGGGATTTGAACCTGAGTCAATAAGATCTTAAACCCACGCTTTCCTGCCACAATGTGATGTTTCTGGGGGCCCTACATGTGCTCCTGCTGTACCTCCATCAGCTCTTAGGTGTGAAGCATTACTCAGAATTGTGATGGGGTGGGAATTGGAGGAGGGGAGCTTGTCTGATGCAACTCTTCATACTCATTCATTCAAAAGACTGCTCAGGGGTCTTTGATGGATACAGGGGCAACTTGGGGGCCAAAGCCCAGGACCCTGAGAGGGTGGTGGAGATGACACCTCCCCTGAGATCCAGGAAGCCCCAGCTTTCTGCCACAGGACTTGCCATCCAGCCACCCCTTGTGGCAGATGAAGGCTGTAGTCAGGTAGCCCTGGGTCCCCCAGTGTGCTGACAGACTCTGGTCTACTGGAACACCTCTAATGAAACTTTGCTAAGGAAAACTGCTGAAACAGGTGAGCCATGCTCCAGGAGAATCCTCTTTCTACAGGAGAATTTTGCAGGACCTTTGTGAGCCCAGCAAAATGTCAGGTAGGCAAAGAAGGACCCCCTTCTGGTAAGCAGGTATATTTTCTCTTATCTGATCTCATAAGGGGTGTTTACCAGCTTCAGGGCTGAGTAGGAGTTTGAGTTAAAAGGGTTGTAAGGGAGATCAGCTCAGTGCTTTGTGAGCACCTAGAGGGGTGGGGTAGGGAGGGTGGGACGGAGGGAGACGCAAGAGGGAAGAGATACGGGAACATATGTATATGTATAACTGATTCACTTTGTTATAAAGCAGAAACTAACACACCATTGTAAAACAATTATACTCCAATAAAGATGTTAAAAAAAACCCCAAAAAACCCAAAATAACAAGGGCTGTAAGATCCTACTGGTAAACTCTCAGAGCCTGCACATCACAGAGGAGAGTCTGAGCTAGGACTCACAACAGCTGGCTATGTATCTGGGAAGGTGCTATTCATAAACAGACAAGACACATTTAACTGGCTGATTGATCTTGCGGAAGTCTCCTGTCTTGTCACTCTCCTTGTTTGTGCAATGGGGATGATAATCACTATCTCTCAAGGTTATTGCAGCATTTAATGAGATACTGAATATGAAACCATTCCAAAATCTGTAAATCATCTACAAATGTGAAAGATTATGATTCTGCATTTGTATAGCAGAAATAAAAATACTGTTGACACGTTGTGCCCAACCAGACTCCCTTTCCCATGCATGGCATATAGCAAGTGTTCAATAAATGTTAAATAGATAACATGTACTGAAGTTTGATTTTAGGGAACCTGACCCAAGTGTTCTACTTCATAAAGTTTCTGTGAGGATTAAATGATATAATATAAGTAAAGAAATTAATCCCATGCCTGGCATATAGCAGATGTTCAATAAATGTTATAGATGGTTATCCAAGAGACTTCAGCATCAGAAACCTCTTAGTGTGATAGTAAAGGGTAGAAATCTGGTGAGTCTGTCAGTGGATTGAATTTTATCTGCTAAGGAAGTGAGATGAACAGAGAGGGACAGCTGAGTTTTCTTGGTTCTCTCAGCTTTGGGCAGTGAGGGTTCTTATATAGCTGATGAAAAAGAAATCCAGTCATATATACAGTTACCAACAGAGGATGCCATTTCTATACAAATAAGTGAGTTTTTTCCCTCTGCTAATCTGAACCAGGTTTCATCAAGGCAGCCCATGTTGGTAGGGAAGATCAGTTATGTGGCAGAGCCAACTTAGGAAAGTGCCTTAAGACCTGCATAGATAATAGGAGAAGGCAGAATAGGGAGAATCACTTGAGTCAAGATGATGGGGAAGCTTTCCAGGAAGTGAGGTTTGAGTTGGACACTCAGGAACCTACGGAGTGAAGGGAGATAGCATATCCAAGGGAATTCTTAGGCTAGGTGATCAGATCCTGGATACAGCAATGGCAGTGAGGGTGGCTAAGGGAGCACATGAAGGACACCAAAGAGGGAAAGAGGACTGGGATTCCAGCCAAGGGGTATTAGGAGAACAGTGGACCTACTGACACAGGGCAGAAATCAGAAGGGACATGGTTTTTATGGAACACCAACAGCACTTTCTCCAATTGGTTTGACTGCCTGTTATATATGACTTCTTCTGCAGTGACCTCACCCTACATAGCACTTTTCCATCAAGCTATAATTCTGCAGGATTCCTGCTCTGTGCAGACTCCAGAAACAAGTGCAATATTGAGATGTTAATAGCGAAACGATTCCATTGGTTCTTTCCATTCTGAGTAGAGAAGGCAAGAAATTCCCCATAGCTTTCCCATGTCTCTGAACCAGTGATTGTGTTTCAGTCACAGTTGAATTAGGAGAGAGAAATCACATAGTCTTTTGAAAATGGAAGGTTTGATATAAAAATTTACTATTTTCAGGGAATTAACTACACAGTGGGAATAAAAGGGAATGTTAAAAAATTCCCTAAGGCTGATGGAGAGTAACAAAAGAAGGAACACACTTGGAAGGGGAGAGGGGCTCCCCAAGGTTGGGGTTCAGCCCTTGTTAGGGAAGGTGTGGTTGCAGCCTACCGGGTGGCAGAGAAACTCTCTGGGTTGTCTTTGGACAGAACTGGTCCATAGTCAGAGATCCAAGGCTGGTGGGCTGACAACTGCAGGCTTGGGCTGCCAGCTGGAAGCTTCCTGTTGGGTGTCCACAAAATTCCCCAGGAAGCTGTTTTGGGGGGATGTTGCTGAACTCATGGCGAAGCCACCTAGTGCTGCCGCAGAACTCATTGAGAAACCTCTTTGGGAGGAAGCTGCATGCTGGACTTTCCAGGGAACTGGTTGAGTCACCTCTGCCTTTCACCAGGAATCCACCCATGAGGGTGCAGCTAAACTTGCCACTGGGAAACCAGATGAGACACCCACAAAACTAACCATAGAGACGCCATCAGCAGAAATGCTGCTGAAACCTGCTAGGAGTTGGCTCCACCAGACTTCAGTCCTGGGGTCAAGTCAGAAGCAAAGCGCAAAGGAACCAGGAAGATGTTCTTTTTCTCCTGTCCCTCCAGCGCCCTCTACTGATAAAGCATAACATGTGCCCGGGAGAAGGTGTTCCAGACATCTATAAAGGTTGCATTTGGAGCTGAAAGGTAATAAATTGATAACTGGTACAGGATGTCTGTGGGCTCATTTGGGGGGTTGGGGGATTTTTCATAAAACCTTTTTGAAAAACATAGTTTTAGGAAATATTCCTATCAGCTGAGAAATGAATGAAAATGAAGAACCCAAAAGACAATATAGTGTAAAAGGCAAAGAATAATTAAATCAATAGAACTAATAAGACTATGTAAGCTAAATAATTGTGATTAATATGATATAAAACTCAAGAAAAATGAGGTGAAAATAATTCTTACAATTATCTATAATAAAGACTTCATAATTATGAACTGGGATTTTTGTATCACAAATTACCTTGATAAATACTGGATGGTAGCAAAGGAGAGTGGTTCAATTTTTCATCTATCATAAGAGATCCCAATAGCTATGGTTTTATTCTTGATGTTAATAAATTAAAGAGATTTTAAAAATAAGAAGTATCCATCTACAAGTAATCATAGTAAATATGAATGTTTTTGTAAGACACACTTAAAGCAAAATGTTTCTCATCGGGTAAGAAATAAGAGGATAGGCAAAAATATATGAAGTAAATGAAAATATTTTTTAAAAAACCAGAAGAAGTAGAATTTAAGGCAAAAAATCAGGGAGTGGGAAATAGAACACATAAAAATAGCCATCATTTGTATATAACAGTTAAGGCATTAAATAATATTATATTAAAATCTATAATATATTAAAATTCAGAAATTAATAACATCACAAATGGTATGGAAGAAGAGAAATTTTAAAACACTGCTCTTGGTTTTTGGAAGATTGAGTGAGGAATAAACTAAGATAGATATGGCATCTTCTGCTAGCGACAAATTAGGTAATTTAGGTCAACCATCCCACTGAGAATAACTAGAACTGTACAAAAGAATAAAACACCTGCTTGAGAGCATAGGAGCACTAATAAATTTCTAAAGAATCATGGGCCAAGATCTGGAAGAAAACGTATCTGCTGAGAGGTGAGCCCTGCATTTGGGCCACTTTTGCCCAATCAAGAAAACACAGATGAGAAGCTAAGTATTACTTTTTAAAAAAATTTTTTTATTATAGTATAGTTGCATTACAATGTTGTATTAGTTTCTACTGTACAGCAAAGTGAATCAGCTATATGTATACATATATCCCCTCTTTTTTGGATTTCCTTCCCATTTAGGTCATCACAGAACATTGAATAGAGTTCCCTGTGCTACACAGTAGGTTCTCATTAGTTATCTATTTTATACATAGTATCAATAGTTCGTATATGTCAATCTGAATCTCCCACCCGACCTTTTCCCTTTTAACAGCTTCATGGGTTTGGAAGAAGCAAATAAACTGGGAGCAGGAAAGGAGAACTGGAGTAAACTGCTCAAGAGCAGGCTGGTCTTTCACTGAATACACTGCCTCAGCACTCCAAGGCTAGGCGTGGGGAATCAGGATAAAGAGAGTTCTCCCGAAGCTCAGAAAGCCAGGGGTTAGAGTGCAGAGCAAAGAAAACTCTGTAGGGATGCAAAAGCTAGTGGCCATTTAAAAAAACAAAGTGATATATTCCCACAGTCAAAAAGGTATCAGCTGGACTATAAAGCACAAAGAAATTTCTGGAACCTCACTGGTACCTGCTGAAGGGAAGGCTCTGATTCTTCCTTCAAATCACTTGAAACCAGTGGTGAGCTGAATCAAACTAAAGCTACAACAAGCCCAGACCTACCTCAATTACATCTTAGATGAACTCAGTCCACCACTTTAATAGCCTGACAGAGAGGAAGGGGCATGCCCTTTTCTAAGTATATATTTTATTTATTCAAGGCTACTGTTCTTTTACACAAAATGTCTGTCATTTAAAAAGAATTATGAGCCTTTCAAAGAAGAAAAAATATGTGATGCATCATCAGGAGACAAAATAATCAATAGAAGCAGATCCAAAGATGGCCCAAGTGTTGGAATTATGAGATAGGAATTTTTAAATAACTATTTTAAGTATATTAAAGGGTCTAGAGGAAAATGTGGAAATTATATGTAAGCACACAGGGAATTTCAGCAGGGAGATAAAAACTATAGAAAAGAGCCCAAAGAAAATCCTAGAAATAATAAATATTATATCAGAGATGAAGAATTCATGTGATGGGCTTATCAGCAGACTAGAAACATTGGAAGAAACAAGCATGTGAATTTGAAGACAGGTCAATGGAAGTGGAACAGAATGGAACACAACAGAGTTCTGAAATAGACCCCTACACATATGGTCAAATAATGTCCCACATAGGATACAAAAAACACTAACCATGAAAGAAATTCTTCTTTTCTGAAGTTTTAATCAAAATGAAATATGACTTACTCAAAATTAAAAACTGCTATTCATCAAAAGACTCAAGATTATAAATAGACAAGACCACATACTGGTAGAAAACAGTTGTAATACACATATCTGAAAATGGACTTTTGTCCATAGTATATTAAAAATTCCTGTAACTCAGTAATAAAACCAAACAATTCAATAAAAATATGGATGACAAACTCAGACACTTTACAAAGGAAGACATATAAATGGACAATAAACACATGAAAAAGTGCTCAGCATCATTAGTCAGCAAGGAAAAGCAAAACCACAGTGAGATATCATTACATGCCCACCAGAATGTTTACAATTTGAA
Organism: Delphinus delphis; assembly: GCF_949987515.2. Taxonomy (NCBI): domain Eukaryota; kingdom Metazoa; phylum Chordata; class Mammalia; order Artiodactyla; family Delphinidae; genus Delphinus; species Delphinus delphis. The sequence continues at coordinate 152,743,061 of NC_082683.1, forward strand.
AAACTGAAAACAACATGTATTGGCAAGTATTTGGCATAATTGGAATGCTCATACATTGCTCTTAGATGTGTAACATGATACAACTACTTTGGGAAGATGTTTGGTAGTTTCTTATGAAATTAAATATATATCTCCCCCATGACCCTGTAATTCCACATCTATGTATTTATCCAAATGTTGGGGACTAAATGTTTTGTGTCCCTCCCAAATTCATGTGTTGAAATCCTAGTCTCCAAATCATGGTATTAGGAAGTGGAGGCTTTGGGATGTGATTAAGTCATGAGGGTGGAAATTTTTTTGCAGAGAGCTGAAAACTACATAAAGTGAAATAGCTTATTTTTTTAAATTTTATTTATTTATTTATTTACTTTTGGCTGTGTTGGCTCTTTGTTTCTGTGCGAGGGCTTTCTCTAGTTGTGGCAAGCAGGGGCCACTCTTCATCATGGTGCGTGGGCCTCTCACTATCGCGGCCTCTCTTGTTGCGGAGCACAGGCTCCAGACACGCAGGCTCAGTAGTTGTGGCTCACGGGCCTAGCCGCTCTGCAGCATGTGGGATCTTCCCAGACCAGGGCTTGAACCCGTGTCCCCTGCATTAGCAGACAGATTCTCAACCACTGCACCACCAGGGAAGCCCAAAATAGTTTATTTTTAAAAGATTCAAATATAAATTATAAAACTAAAACAATAAAATAACTGAAAGTAAAACTCAAAAAAAGAATTTGGGCAGTAGTTGAGAGTCCGCCTGCCAATGCAGCGGACACGGGTTCATGCCCCAGTCTGGGAAGATCCCACATGCCATGAAGCAGCTAGGCCTGTGAGCCATGGCCACTGAGCCTGTGCATCCGGAGCCTGTGCTCCACAACGGGAGAGGCCACGACAGTGAGAGGCCCGCGTACTGCAAAAAAAAAAAAAAAAAAAAAAAAAGAATTTAACAGCAGATTAGATATAGCTGAAGAGAGAATTAGTGAGTTGTAAGATAGATCAGAAGAAAATATCCAGAATAAAGGATAGAGAGGCAAAAAAGCTGAGATAAAACAGAAGATAATGTAAGAGACATAGAGAACATAGTGAGTGAGAAGTTTTAACATATATTTCAGTGGATATTTAGAGGGAAAAGAGAAAAAGAATGGGGGAAAATATATGAAGAGATAATGAATGTGAAACTTCCAAAAATAGTTGAAAGATATGATCCATAGATTTAAGAAGCCCAATAAATATCAAGAAGGGTAAATAAAAGGAATTTCACTATTAGGTATATGTCAGAGTAAATTGCTGAAAAGCAAAAAGAAAGAAATAATCTTGAAATCATCCAAAGAAGTAAGAAATAGAATGGCAGTCATAGTCTCAACAGGAACATGGAAGCTAGAACAACAATGGAATTATGTACTCAGTGTTCTAAAGAAAATAACTGCTAACATAGAATTCTATTCTCAGCAAAAGTATGCTTCAAGAATAAATATGAAATAAAGACATTTTCAGATAAAGAGAAAATGAGAAGATATTTCACTGGCATGCTTGTACTAAAGAAAATACTCATGGCCATTCTTGAGACAGAAGGAGAATAATCCCAGATGGACACTCAGAGATAGTGAAAGGATTTAAAAGCAACAAAAAGTCTAAATTCATTGGTAAATCTAAACTAATATTGTATATATAAGACAACAACAACAATTTTTTAGGGTATAAAATATAGAGAGAATTAAAATTCATTAAGTTGTGAAGGGGTTTAATGGAGTTAAATAGTTATCCATATGTTACTGGGAAGAGGATAAAAGCACCAACTAACTTCAGGATGTAATATTGTAATTTCTAAGAATTATAAAAGAGCATATAACTTCTAAACTAACAGAAGAAAAATGAAATAATACAAATGTTCAATCCAAAAGAAGGAAAAAAGGAACATAGAATATATGAGGCAGAAAGAAAGCACATTGTAAAATGGTAAATATAAATCCACATATATAATTATATTACATGTAAGGGGCGTGTTGGACTAGATTTTAAAATAACAATTTTCTGTTTATAAGTACATCTAAAACATAAGAATATAGTAAAATTGAAAGAAAAAGAATGGATCAAATATACTAGGCAAACACTAACCTCCCCAAAACTTGTGTCATTGTATTAACATCAAACAAAATAAGCTTTAAAGCAAATATATTTCTAGAGATAAAGAAGAATGCTTCATAATGATAAACTGTTTAATTCACTGGGAATATATAGTAATTCTAAGTTTTTGTGTTTTTCTTATTTCTTCATGGTCTCAAAATATATAAAGCCCAAACTGACTGAACTTGTGGTCAATATACATACATATGTGCTCTCCACTGAGAGGGCCTAGAAGCAAGGATGTTCAAGAACATGATATGATGTGATGAGAATGGCACTTCACCTTCACAAGTTCACCTGTGTGTTCTACCTTCCCCAAGTCCATAGCCCCTGTCTAACTGAGGTAGGAGATATACAGGCCTCTGGGCAGAGCAGCTGGAGTTTGCCAAGCAGAGTAAAATTGGAGCTTTGTTTTCCCTGACACTCCAAGGACAAAGTTAATGGCAGAAGCTGAGCTCTGCTGGAGGAAAGAGATAAGATGACCACTCCTGAGGTCAAGGAGAACTCCCCAACTGCACAGGTGCAGAAACATTCCTTGGGGTCAAAAAGGAGAGGGTGTCACCCCATAATAGGTGATGCCAAGCCTCCCACAGGCCTCTGTGCTGGAATCCATCTTGGCAAAAAGATGTTGCGGAGTTTCTTAGAACAGGTTAGATGTGGGAAAAGAAATGAGATTATTGGCCAAAGGTAAACAAAGACCTGGAAGAACTGCCCTATATAAATGATTTAACCGCCTCTTACTGCACTCCTACTCATTAGGGAGAACACCCACATCCTTTCTCTCCGGGTGTGTATCTCTGCCTTGCTTCTGTCTTAAATAAACTGTTTCTCTGTGTGCTCTTCCACATGTTGTGCTGTATCTCTAATAATAAACTTTTTACCTGTTTTTACAGTTTTTGCCTCCTTGTGAAATTCATTTTTAAAATTTGCCTCTAGCCTCTAGCCCCTGGCAGACTAGCAGCTAGGATTCCTGGTTTTTCACCCAGGCTAGCCAGGTTCAATTCCTGGGCAGAAAACTAAGATCTTGCTTCGAGCCACTGCTCACTGCTGTCTCTCCAAGATCATAACCATGAGAAAAACATCAGACATACCCAAGTTGAAGGACATTCTAAAAAATACCTGGCCAGTACTCCTCAAAACTATTAAGGTCATCACACACAAAAAAGTCTGAGAAACTAAGTATCATAAATCAGAGAAGGCTAAGGAGACAATTAAAACAGAAAAGTAACTTTAAGGAAAAATCAGATGTCCAAATAAAGTACGGAATTTAGTTAATTTTTAAAAATAGAGGACTTCCCTGGTGGCACAGTGGTTAAGAAGCCACCTGCCAGTGCAGGGGACATGGGCTCGAGCCCTGGTCTGGGAAGACCCCACATGCCGCAGAGCAACTAAGCCTGTGCACCACAACTACTGAGCCTGCACTCTATAGCCTGTGTGCCACAACTACTGAAGCCTGCATGCCTAGAGCCCGTGTTCCACAAGAAGAGAAGCCACTGCAGTGAGAAGCCTGAGCACTGCAACAAAGAGTAGTCCCTGCTCGCCACAACTAGAGATAACCCATGTGCAGCAATGAAGACCCAACGCAGCCAAAATAAATAAATAAGTAAACAAACAAATAAATAAATAAAATTTTAAAAAAATTTAAAAATAAAAATAACTGAACTGCAAGGAAAAATAGGTTAACCTACAATCATAATTGAAAATTTAAACACACCCTCTTTGGTAAAAGATTTAGGCAAACAAAAAAAATCAGGAAGAATTATAAAATACTGAAGAATGCAATTAACAAACTTGACCTAACTGACATATACAGGACATTACACCCAATAACAGAATGTACATTGTTTCAAACAACCACAAAGCATTTACAAAAATTAACTATACCCTGAGCCATAAAGCAAGGATTGAAATCACACAGAGAATGTTTCTAACCACAATGCAATTAAGCCAAGAGTTACTAACAACAACAACAAAAGGTAAGAAAATTCCAGATTTTTAGAAAATAAGAACTACAATTCTAAAAAAAACTTTTGGAGCAAAGAAGAAATCATAGCGCAAATTAGAAAATATTTTTAAGTGAGGCATAACAAAAAACTATACATCAAAACCTGTGAGGTCAGAGTTGCCCAGAACCTGAGGTGTGTGTTCAGGAGCTGCCAGCCCACTGGGGAAAAAAAAAAACAAAAACAAAAGCAAACCAAACTTGTGGGATGGAGCTAAACAAGGCTTAGAGAGATATTAACAATGTATGCTTTATATAAGAAGGGCTGAAAATTAATGATCTTGTATCCAGCTCAAGAAGTTATAGAACAGTTAAATAAACCTAAAGTGGAAGAAACTAATAAAGAGCTGAAAATTATAAAATAGAAAACATAAATAAAGATAGTCAACAAGGCCAAAAGTTGGCTCTTTGTAAAGGCTAATAAAATTAATAAACCTCTGGCAAAACTAAGCAAGATTAAAAAGGGAAATGACACAAAATAATACAAGTCAGCAGTGTAAAGGGCACATCATTACAGATCATAAAACCACTAAAAAGATAAGAAGATATTACATTTGAAAATTTAGGTGAAATTCCTTGATAAAATACAACTTACCACAACTGACATAGAAAGAAATAAGAATGATGAATAGTTCTATAACTAACAGAAAAATAAAAATTCTGTAATGAAAAATTTTTCCTCAAAAAAGTACAAGTGGCGGGCTTCCCTGGTGGCGCAGCGGTTGGGAGTCCGCCTGCCAATGCAGGGGACACGAGTTCTTGCCCCGGTCCAGGAGGACCCCACATGCCACAGAGCGGCTGGGCCCGTGAGCCATGGCCGCTGAGCCTGCGCGTCCGGAGACTGTGCTCCGCAGCGGGAGAGGCCACAAGAGTGAGAGGCCCGTGTACTGGAAAAAAAAAAAAAAAAAGTACAAGTGGTTTAACAGGCAAATGCTACCAAATGCCAAACTTTCTTAATTTCTCCCAAGGAAGAGACAATGGGAAACTCATCCCAACTCATTTTATGAGGCTAGCATGATCTTGCTAGTATAACCTGGCAAGATACTATGAGAAAAGAAAATTACAGGAACACAGAAGCAAAAGTCTTAAAGAAACTACCAATAAATTCACCCTGCAACATATGTTAAGAACCCTCCTGCCCAGGCTGGTATATTGCAGTGATGTGAGCTCAGCTAAACAGTAGAAATTGATCAGTATAATGCACCACAGTTACAGAGTAGAGAGGAAACATAAAGTATAATCATCTCAGTAGATTAGAAAATGCATTTGATAGAATTTAGTATCTGTTATTTGAAAAAAAAAGTTTTGACAAACTATGAAAATAGGGAAACATCTTTAATCTCATAAGGGTGTCTACAAAACATCATTCTCAATAGTGAAATGTTGAAAGATTTAAGATTTAAGATTGTGAGAACAACCAGGATGCCCTATACGACCACTTCTATTCCCACTGATTTTTTAAAATTAATAAATTTTATTTTTTAGAATAATTTTATTTTTTATTGAAGTATAGTTGATTTACAATATTATATTAGTTTCAGGTGTACAACAGTGATTCAATATTTTTATAGATTATACTCCATTTAAAGTTATTGTAAAAAATTTGCAATATTCCCTGTGCTGTACATGATATCCTTATATTTATTTGTTTTATACATAGTAGTTTGAGAACAATTTTAGATTTATAGAAAAAGCTAACAGTACAAAAGAATCCTCATATCCCCTCCTGCCACAGATTGCCCTATTATTAATATCTTGCATTTGCATGATACATTTGTTATAATTCAAGATATACTACTATTGATAATATTGATAATATTGGTGTATTACTATTAAATAAAGTACATAGTTTGTATTAATAGTTCAGTTCTATGGGTTTCGACAAATGTATAATGTCATGTATCCACTGTTACAGTATTGTACAAAATAGTTTTGCCCCCTAAAAATCCTCTGTGCTTCACTTATTCATCCTTCCCCCTCTTCCTCCTGAATCCCTGGCAACCATTAATCTTTTAACTGTCTCTATAGTTTTGCCTTTTCCAGAATGTCATATAATTGGAATTATACCATATTTAGCATTTCAGACTGTTTTTAGGCTTATTTCATTTATTAATATGAACTTAAGTTTCCTTCATGTCTTTTTGTTGCTTGATAGCTCAATTCTGTTTATCCCACTTTATGGATGTACACTGTACCACAGCTTACTGATTCACCTATTGAAGGACAACTTGACTGCTTCCAGTTTGGGGCAGTTATGAATAAAGCTGCTCTAAACATTCAGGTTTTTTTGTTGTTGTTGTTGGGTTTTTTTTGCGGTACACGGGCCTCTCACTGTTGCGGCCTCTCCCATTGCGGAGCACAGGCTCTGGATGCGCAGGCTTAGTGGCCATGGCTCACGGGCCCAGCCCGCGGCATGTGGTATCCTCCCGGACCGGGGCACGAACCCGTGTCCCCTGCATCGGCAAGCGGACTCTCAACCACTGCGCCACCAGGGAAGCCCTTCATTCAGGTTTTTAACATCCAGGTGTTAAGTTTTCATCTTAATTGGGTAAATACCTAAGAGCATGATTAGTATGTTAAGCCTGTTTTCTTTGTAAGAAACTACCAAACTCTCTCCACAGTGACTGTACTGTTTTGCATTCTCACCAGCAATGAGAGTTCTTTTAGCTCTGCAACCTCACCAGCATTTCATATTGTCAATTATTTTTTTGTTTATGTTGGTTTAGCCATTCTAATATGCATGTATTGTTACCTTTTTTTGGAAACCACTTCATATCTTTACTTTTATTATTTTTTAAAAAATTTTTATTTTATATTGGAGTATAGTTGATTGACAATGGTGTGTTGGTTGTACAACAAAGTGATTCAGTTATACATAAATACGTCTCTATTCTTTTTCAAATTCTTTTCCCATTTAGGTTACTACAGAATACTGAGCAGTGTTCCCTGTGCTATACAGTAGGTCCTTGTTGGTTGTCTATTTTGAATATAGCAGTGTGTACCTGTCAATCCCAAACTCCCAATCTATCCTTCCTCCCCACCTCTCCCCACTAGTAACCATAAGTTCTTCTTTATGTCTGTGAGTCTGTTTCTGTTTTGTAAATAAATTCATTTCTATCATTTTTTTAAGATTCCACATATGAGCAATATCATATGATATTTGTCTCTGTCTGACTTACTTCACTTAGTGTGATAATCTCTAGGTCCATCCATGTTGTTGCAAATGGCATTATTTCATTCTTTTTAATGGCTGAATAATATTTCATTGTATATGTGTACCACATCTTTATCCATTCATCTGTTGATGGACATTTAGGTTGCTTCCATGTCTTGTCTATTGTAAACTGTGCTGCAATGAACACTGGGGTGCATGTAACCTTTTGAACCATGTTTTTCTCCAGATATATGCACAGGATGGGAATGCTGGATTGTATGGTAACTCTTATTTTAGTTTTTTAAGGAGCTTCCATAATGTTTTCCATAGTGGCTGTACCAATTTACATTCCCGCCAACAGTGTAGGAGGGTTCTCTTTTCTCCACACCCTCTCCAGAACTTATTGTTTGTAGATTTTCTTACGATGGCCATTCTGACTGGTGTGAGGTGACATCTCATTGTAGTTACGAACTGCATTTCGCTAATAATTAGTGATGTTGACCATCTTTTCATGTGCCTCTTGGCCATCTCTATGTCTTCTTTGGAGAAATTTCTATTTAGACCTTATGCCCATTTTTTGATTGGGTTGTTTGTTTTTTCGATATTGAGCTGCATGATGTATTTGTAAAATTTGGAGATTAATCCCTTGTCAGTCACATTGTCTACAAATATTTTCTCCCATTATGTGGGTTGTCTTTTCATTTTGTTTATGAGTTCCTTTGCTGTGCAAAAGATTTTGAGTTTAATTAGGACCATTTTTCTTAATTTTTAAATTTTATTTTATATATATATTTAATACAGCAGGTTCTTATTAGTCATCAATTTTATACACATCAGTGTATACATGTCAATCCCAAACGCCCAATTCATCACACCACAACTCCCACCCCACCACCACTTTCCCCCATTGGTGTCCATACGTTTGTTCTCTACATCTGTGTCTCAGTTTCTGCCCTGTAAACTGGATCATCTGTACTGTTTTTCTAGGTTCCATAAATATATGTTAATATATGATATTTGTTTTTCTCTTTCTGACTTACTTCACTCTGTATGACAGTCTCTAGATCCATCCACGTCTCAACAAATGACCCAATTTCGTTCCTTTTTATGGCTGAGTAATATTCCATTGTATATATGTACCACATCTTCTTTATCCCTTTGTCTGTCGATGGGCATTTAGGTTGCTTCCATGACCTGGCTATTGTAAATAGTGCTGCAATGAACATTGGAGTGTGTGTGTCTTTTTGAATTATGGTTTTCTCTGGGTATATGCCCAGTAATGGGATTGTTGGATCATATGGTAATTCTATTTTTAGTTTTTTAAGGAACCTCCATACTGTTCTCCATAGTGGCGGTATCAATTTACATTCCCACCAACAGTGCAAGAGGGTTCTCTTTTCCCCACACCCTCTCCAGCATTTGTTGTTTGTAGCTTTTCTGATGCTGCCAATTCTAACTGGTGTGAGGTGATACCTCACTGTAGTTTTGATTTGCATTTCTCTAATAATTAGTGATGTTGAGAAACTATTCATGTGCTTCTTGGCCATCTGTATGTCTTCTTTGGAGAAATGTCTCTTTAGGTCTTTTGCCCATTTTTGGTCTGGGTTATTTGTTTTTTAAATATTGAGCTGCATGAGCTGTTTTTATATTTTGGAGATTAATCCTTTGTTGATTCATTTGCAAATATTTTCTCCCATTCAGAGGGTTGTCTTTTGATCTTGTTTATGGTTTCCTTTGCTGGGCAAAAGCTTTGAAGTTTCATTAGGCCCCATTTGTTTATTTTAGTTTTTATTTCCTTTACTCTAGGAGGTGGATCAAAAAAGATTTTGCTGTGATTGATGTCAAAGAGTGCTCTTCATATGTTTTCCTCTAAGAGTTTTATAGTGTCCGGTCTTACATTTAGGTCTCTAATTCATTTTGAGTTTATATTTGTGTTAGGGAGTGTTCTAATTTTATTCTTTTACATGTAGCTGTCCAGTTTTCCCAGCACCACTTATTGAAGAGACTGTCTTTTCTCCATTGTATATCCTTGCCTTCTTTGTCATAGATTAGTTGACCATAGGTACGTGGGTTTATCTCTGGGCTTTCTATCTTGTTCCATTGATCTATGTTTCTGTTTTGTGCCAGTACAATATTGTCTTGATTACTGTAGCTTTGTAGTATAGTCTGAAGTCAGGGAGTCTGATTCCTCCAGCTCCGATTTTTTCCCTCAAGACTGCTTTGGCTATTCGGGGTCTTTTGTGTCGCCATACAAATTTTAAGATTTTTTGTTCTAGTTCCATAAAAAATGCCATTGGTAATTTGATAGGGATTGCATTGGATCTGTAGATTGCTTTGGGTAGTATAGTCATTTTCACAATATTGATTCTTCCAATCCAAGAACATGGTATATCTCTCCATCTGTTGGTATCATCTTTAATATCTTTCATCAGTGTCTTATAGTTTTCTGCACACAGGTCTTGTGTCTCCCTAGGTAGGTTTCTTCCTAGGTATTTTATTCTTTTTGTTGCAGTGGTAAGTGGGAGTGTTTCCTTAATTTCTCTTTCAGATTTTTAATCATTAGTGTATAGGAATGCAAGAGATTTCTGTGCATTAAATATGTATCCTGCAACTTTACCAAATTCATTGATTAGCTCTAGGAGTTTTCTGGTGGCATCTTTGGGATTCTCTACGTATAGTATCATGTCATCTGCAAACAGTGACAGTTTTACTTCTTCACTGCCAATTTGTATTCCTTTTATTTCTTTTTCTTCACTGATTGCCATGGCTAGGGCTTCTAAAACTGTGTTGAATAATAGTGGTGAGAGTGGACATCCTTATCTCGTTCCTGATCTTAGAGGAAATGCTTTCAGTTTTTCACCATTGAGAATGATGTCATATATGGCTTTTATTATGTTGTGGTAGGTTCCCTCTATGCCCACTTTCTGGAGAGTTTTTATCTTAAATGGGTGTTGAATTTTGTCAAAAGTTTTTAATGCATGTATTGAGATGATCATATGGTTTTTATTCTTCAGATTGTTAGTATGGTATATCACATTGACTGATTTGTGTATATTGAAGAATCCTTGCATCTCTGGGGTAAATCCTGCTTGAGCATGGTGTATGATCCTTTTAATGTGTTGTTGGATTCTATTTGCTAGTATTTTATTGAGGATTTTTGCATCTATATTCATCAGTGATATTGGTCTGTAATTTTCTTTTTTTGTAGTATCTTTGTCTGGTTTTGGTATCAGGGTGATGGTGGCCTCATAGAATGAGTTTGGGAGTCTTCCTCCCTCTGCAATTTTTTGGAAGAGTTTTAGAAGGATGGGTGTTAGCTCTTCTCTAAATGTTTGATAGAATTCACCTGTGAAGTCCTCTGGTCCTGAACTTTTGTTTGTTGGAGGATTTTTAATCACAGTTTCAATTTCATTATGTGTGATTGGTCTGTTCATATTTTCTATTTCGTCCTGGTTCAGTCTTGGAAGGTTATACCTTTCTAAGCATTTGTCCATTTCTTCCAGGTTGTCCAATTTATTGGCATAGAGTTGCTTGTAGTAGTCTCTTAGGATGCTTTGTATTTCTGTGGTGTGTGTTGTAACTTCTCCTTTTACATTTCTAATTTTATTGATTTGAGTCTTCTCCCTCTTTTTCTTGATGAGTCTGGCTAATGGTTTATCAATTTTTTGTTTATCTTCTCAATGAACCAGCTTTTAGTTTTATTGATCTTTGCTACTGTTTTCTTTGTTTCTATTTCATTTATTTCTGCTCTGGTCTTTATGGTTTCTTTCCTTCTGCTAACTTTGGGTTTTGTTTGTTCTTCTTTCTCTATTTCCTTTAGGTGTAAGGTTAGATTGTTTATTTGAGATTTGTCTTGTTTCTTGAGGTAGGCTTGTATAGCTATAAACTTCCCTCTTAGAAATGCTTTTGCTGCATCCCACAGGTTTTGGATTGTCATGTTTTCATTGTCATTTGTCTCTAGGTATTTTTTGATTTCCTCTTTGATTTCTTCAGTGAGCTCTTGGTTATTTAGTAATGTATTCTTTAGCCTCCATGTGTGTGTGCTTTTTACGTTTTTTTCCCTGTAATTCATTTCTATACTCATAGCGTTGTGGTCAGACAAGATGCTTTATATGATTTCAATTTTCTTAAATTTACTGAGGCTTGACTTGTGACCCAAGACGTGATCTATCCTGGAGAATGTTCCATGCACACTGGAGAAGAAAGTGTAATCTGCTGTATTTGGATGGAATGTCCTATAAATATCAATTAAGTCTATCTGGTCTATTGTGTCATTTAAAGCTTGTGTTTCGTTATTTATTTTCATTTTGGATGATCTGTCCATTGGTGTAAGTGAGGTGTTAACATCCCCCACTATTATTGTGTTACTGTCGATTTCCTCTTTTATAGCTGTTAGCAGTTGCCTTAGGTACTGAGGTGCCCCTACATTGGGTGCATATATATTTATAATTGTTATATCTTCTTCTTGGATTGATCCCTTGATCATTAGGTAGTGTCCTTCCTTGTCTCTTGTAACATTCTTTATTTTAAAGTCTATTTTACCTTATATGAGTATTGCTACCCCATGTTTCTTTTGATTTCCATTTGCATGGAATATCTTTTTCCATCCCCTCACCTTCAGTCTGTATGTGTTCCTAGATCTGAAGTGGGTTTCTTGTAGACAGTATATATATGGGTCTTGTTTCTGTATCCATTCAGCAAGCCTGTGTCTTTTGGTTGGAACATTTAATCCATTCACGTTTAAGGTAATTATTGATATGTATGTTCCTATGATCATTTTCTCAATTGTTTTGGGTTTGTTTTTGCAGGTCTTTTTCTTCTCTTGTGTTTCCCACTTAGAGAAGTTCCTTTAGCATTTGTTGTAGAGCTGGTATGGTGGTGCTGAATTCTCTTAGGTTTTGCTTGTCTGTAAAGCTTTTGATTTCTCCATCTACTCTGAATGAGATCCTTGCCAGCTAGAGTAATCTTGGTTGTAGGTTCTTCCTTTTCATCACTTTAAGTATATCATGCCACTCCCTTCTGGCTTGTAGAGTTTCTGCTGAGAAATCAGCTGTTAACCTTATGGGAGTTCCCTTGTATGTTATTTGTCATTTTTTCCTTGCTACTTTCAATAAGTTTTCTTTGTCTGTAATTTTTTCAATTTGATTACTATGTGTCTCAGCATGTTTCTCCTTGGGTTTATCCTGTATGGGACTATCTGTGCTTCCTGAACTTGGGTGGCTATTTCCTTTCCCATGTTAGGGAAGTTTTCGACTATAATCTCTTCAAATATTTTCTTGGGTCCTTTCTCTCTCTCTCTTCTCCTCTGAGACCCCTATAATGCGAATGTTGTTGCCTTTGATGTTGTTCCAGATGTCTCTTAGGCTGTCTTCATTTCTCTTCATTCTTTTTTCTCCATTCTGTTCTGCAGCAGTGAATTCCACCATTCTGTCTTCCAGGTCACTTATCCGTTCTTCTGCCTCAGTTATTGTGCTATTGATCCCTTCTAGTGTAGTTTTCATTTCAGTAATTGTACTGTTCATCTCTGTTTGTTTGTTAATTCTTCTGGGTCTTTGTTAAACATTTCTTGCATCTTCTCGATCTTTGCCTCCATTCTTTTTCCGAGGTCCTGGATCATATTCACTATCATTATTCTGAAATCTTTTTCTGGAAGGTTGCCTATCTCCACTTCATTTAGTTGTTTCTCTGGGGTTTTATCTTGTTCCTTCATCTGGTACATAGCCCTCTGCCTTTTCATCCTGTCTCTCTTTCTGTGAATGTGGCTTTTGTTCCTCAGGCTGCAGGATTGTAGTTCTTCTTGCTTCTGCTCTCTGCCCTCTGGTGGATGAGGCTATCTAAGAGGTTGTGCAAATTTCCTGATGAGAGGGACTGATGGTGGGTAGAGCTGACTGTTGCTCTGGTGGGCAGAGCTCAGTAAAACTTTAATCCACTTGACTGCTGCTGGGTAGGCTGTGTTTCCTCCCAGGGTTGTTCCCTCCCAGGGTTGCTGGTTGTTTGGCCTGAGACAACCCAACACTGGACCCTATCTGGGCTCCTTGGTGGGGCTATGGGCAGACTCTGGGGAGCCTCATGCCAAGGTGTACTTCCCAGAACTTCTGCTGCCAGTGTCCTTGTCCCCACAGTGAGCCACAGCCACCCCCTGCCTCTGCAGGAGACCCTCCAACACTAGAGGGTAGGTCTGGTTCAGTCTCCCCTGGGGTCACTGCTCCTTCCCCTGGGTCCTGATGCGCACACTACTTTTTGTGTGCCCTCCAAAGGTGGAGTCTCTGTTTCCCCCTGTCCTGTCAAAGTCCTGCAATCAAATCCCACTAGTCTTCAAAGTCTGATTATCTAGGAATTCTTCCTCCCATTGCCAGACCCCCAGGTTGAGAAGCCTGACATGGGGCTCAGAACCTACACTCCAGTGGGTGGACCTCTGTGGTATAAGTGTTCTCCAGTCTGTGAATCACTCACCCAGCAGTTATGGGATTTGATTTTACTGTGATTGCGCCTCTCCTACCATCTCATTATGGCTTCTCCTTTGTCTTTGGATGTGGGTTATCTTTTTTGGTGAATTCCAGTGTTTTCCTGTTGATGATTGTCCAGCAGCTAGTTTTGATTCTGGTGTTCTCACAAGAGGGAGTGAGAGCACGTCCTTCTACTCCACCATCTTGGTTCAGGGCCACCCCCATTTGTTTATCTTTGTTTGTGTTTCCATTACTCTAGGAGACAATTGGAAAAAGATATTGCTTCAATTTTTGTCAAAGAGTGTCTGTCTATGTTTTCCTCTAAGAATTTTATAGTAGCTTGTCTTACTTTTAGTTTTTTTTATGCATTGTGTAGTCTTGCCTCCTTGTCATAGATTACCTGACCACAGATGAGTGGGTTTATTTCTGGCACTCTCTATCCAGTTCCATTGATCTATATTTCTGTTTCTGTGCTGGTACTATACTGTTTTGATGACTGTAGCTTTGTAGTATAGTCTGAAGTCAGGGAGTCTGATTCCTCCAGGTCTGTTTTTTTTTTTTTTTTTGGCGGTATGTGGGCCTCTCACTCTTGTGGGCTCTCCCGTTGCGGAGCACAGGCTCCGGACGTGCAGGCTCAGTGGCCATGGCTCACAGGCCCAGCTGCTCCGTGGCATGTGGGATCTTCCCGGACCAGGGCATGAACCCGTGTCCCCTGCATCAGCAGGCGGACTCTCAACCACTGTGCCACCAGGGAAGCCCAAGCTCTGTTTCTCTTTCTCAAGATTGCTTTGGCTCTTTGGGGTCTTTTGTGTCTCCATACAAATTTTAAGATTTCTTTTTTGTTCTAGTTCAGTGAAAAATGCCACTGGTAATTTGATAGGGATTGCATTGAATCTGTAGATTGTCTTTGGTAGTATAGTCATTTTGACAATATTGATTCTTCCAATCCAAGAACATGGTATATCTTTCCATCTGTTTGTGTCATCTTCAATTTCTTTCACGAGCATCTTATAGTTTTTGGAGTACAGGTCTTTTGTTTTCTTTGGTAGGTTTATTCCTAGGTATTTTATTCTTTTTGATGCAATGGTAAATGGGATTGTTTCTTTAATTTCTCTTCTGATGTTTTGTTGTTAGTGTATAGAAATATGACAGATTTCTGTGTATTAATTTTGTATCCTGCAACTTTACTGAATCATTGATGAGCCCTAGTAGTTTTCTGATAGCATCTTCAGGATTTTCTTTGTATAGTATGTACTCTGCAAACAGTGACAGTTTTACTTCTTCTTTTCCAAGTTGGATTCCTTTTATTTCTTTTTCTTCTCTGATTGCCATGGCTAGAACTTCCACAACTATGTTGAATAAAAGTGGTGAGAGTGGACAACCTTGTCTTGTTCCTTACCTTACAGGAAATGCTTTCAGCTTTTCACCATTGAGTATGATGTTAGCTGTAGGTTTGTCATATATGGCCTTTATTATTTTGAGGTAGGTTCCCTCTAAGCCCACCTTCTAGAGAGTTTTTATAATAAATATGTATTGAACTTTGTCAAAAGGTTTTTCTGCATCTATTGAGATGATCATATTGTTTTTATTCTTCAGTTTGTTGATGTGGTGAATCACACTGATTGATTTGTGGATATTGAAGAATCCTTGCATCCATGGGATAAATCCCACTTGATCATGGTGTATGATCCTTTTAATGTATTGTTGAATTCTGTTTGCTAGTATTTTGTTGAGGATTTTTGCATCTATGTTCATCAGTGATATTGGCCTGTAATTTTCTTCTTTTGTAATACCTTTGTCTGGTTTTGGTATCAGGGTGGTGGTGGCCTCATAGAATGAGTTTGGGAGTATTCCTTCCTCTGCAATTTTTTGGAATAGTTTCAGAAGGATAGGTGTTAACTCCTCTCTAAATGTTTGATAGAATTTACCTGTGAAGACATCTGGTCCTGGACTTTTGTTTGTTGGGAGTTTTGAAATCACAGTTTCAATTTCAGTGCTTGTGATTGGTCTGTTCATAGTTTCTATTTCTTCTTGGTTCAATCTTGGGAGATTGTACCTTTCTAAGAATTTGTTGATTTCTTCCATGTTGTCCATTTTACTGGCATAGTGTTGCTTGTAGTAGTCTCTTATGATCCTTTGTATTTCTGTGGTGTCCATTGAAATGTCTCCTTTTACATTTGTAATTTTATTGATTTGAGCCCTTCTCCCTTTTTTTCTTGATGAGTCTGGTTAAAGGTTTATCAATTTTGTTTATCTTTTCAAAGAAACAGCTTTCAGTTTCATTGATTTCTTTCTTTTCTTTTCTTTTTTTTTTTTTTTTACACACTGTGCAGATTGTGGGATTTTATTTCCCTGACCAGGGATTGAACCCAGGCCCTTGAAAGTGCAAGTTAACCACTGGACTTCCAGTAAATTCCCTGATCTTTTCTATTGTTTTCTTCCTTTCTATTTCATTTATTTTTGTTTTGAATTTTATGATTTCTTTCCTTCTTCTAACTTTGGGTTTTGTTTTGTTCTTCTTTCTCTAGTTGCTTTAGGTGCAAGGTTAGGTTGTTTATTTGTGATTTTTTTTGTTTGTTTCCTGAGTTAAGATTGTATTGCTATAAACTTCTCTCTTAGAACTGCTTTTGCTGTTTCCAATAGGTTTTGGATAGTTGTGCTTTTGTTTTCATTTGTCTCTAGATATTTTTTGATTTCCTCTTTGATTTCTTCAGTGATCCATTGGTTGTTTAGTAGCATATTGTTTAACCTCCATATGTTTGTGTTTTTTACAGTTCTTTCTTGTAGTTTATTTCTAATCTTAGAGTGTTGTGGTCAGAAAAGATGCTTGATATGATCTAAATTTTCTTAAATTTACTGAGGCTTGCTTTGTGGCTCAGCATG
The DNA here is from genome assembly GCF_949987515.2 of Delphinus delphis. Taxonomy (NCBI): domain Eukaryota; kingdom Metazoa; phylum Chordata; class Mammalia; order Artiodactyla; family Delphinidae; genus Delphinus; species Delphinus delphis. Next base: position 152,759,655 of record NC_082683.1, read on the forward strand.
TGATCAATCCTGGAGAATGTTCCATGTGCACTTGAGAAGAATGTATATTCCACTGCTTTTGGATGGAATGCTCTATAAATATTAATTAAGTCCATCTGGTCTAATGTGTCATTGAATGCCTGTGTTTCCTTATTGATTTTCTGTCTGGATGATCTCTCCATTGATGAAAGTGGGGTGTTAAAGTCCACCACTATTATTGTGCTACTGTCAGTTTCTCCTCTTATGGTTATTAGCATTTGCCTTATCTATTGAGGTACTCCTGTGTTTCGTGCATATATATTTACAATTGTTATATCTTCTTCTTGGATTGATTTCTAATCATTGTGTAGTGTCCTTACTTGTCTCTTGTAACAGTCTTTATTTTAAAGTCTATTTTGTCTGATATGAGTATTGCTACTCCTTGTTTCTCTTGATTTCCACTTGCATGGAATATCTTTTTCCATCCCCTCACTTTCAGTCTATATGTGTCCCTAGATCTGAAGTGGGTCTCTCATAAACAGCATATATACAGGTCTTGTTTTTGCATCCATTCAGCCAGTCTATATGTTTTGATTGGAGCATTTAATACATTTATGTATGTTCTTATTGCCATTTTGTTAATTGTTTTGTATTTGTAGGTCTTTTTTCTTCCCTTCCTCTTTTGTTCTCTTCTCTTGTTGACTAACTTTAGTGTTGTGTTTGGATTCCTTTTTATTTTTTGTGTTTATATCTATTGTAGATTTTAGGTTTGTGGTTACCATGAGGTTTTTTTTTTTTTAAGGAATTTTGTTTTTTTAAAAAATATTTATTTGTTTATTTGGCTGCACTGGGTCTTAGTTGCAGCACATGAGATCTTCTTTGCCATGTGAGGGATCTTCGTTGTGGCATGTGGGATTTTTTATTTGTGGCATGTGGGATCTTTTAGTTGTGGCATGCAGGCTCTTAGTTGTGGCATGTGGGATCTATTTCCCTGACCAGGGGTTGAACCAAGGCCCCCTGCATTGGGACCATGGAGTCTTAACCACTGGATCACCAGGGAAGTTCTACCATGAGGCTTTGATATAGCAGTCTATATATTAAAAAGATTGTTTTAAGTTACCGGTCTTTTAATTTCAAATGCATTTCCAATATCCTGCATTTGTGCTCTACTCTTCTCACAATTGCTTGTTTTGATATCATATTTGTGTGTGAATGACTTCCTACCTTTACTGTATGTTTACCTTTACCAGTGAGCTTTTCCATTTGCAATTTTCTTGTTTCTAGCTGTGGACTTTTCTTTTCCACTTAGAGAAGTTCCTTTAGCATTCTTGTGAAGCTGGTCTGGTTGTGCTGAATTCTCTTCGCTTCTGCTTGTCTGGAAATCTTTTGATTTCTCCATTGAATCTGAATGAGATCTTTGGTGGGTAGAGTATTCTTGGTTGTAGGTTCTTTCCTTTCATCCCTTCTGGCCTGCAGAGTCTCTGCTGAGAAATCTGCTGATAACCTTATGGGAGTTCCCTTGCATATTATTTGTTGGGTTTCCCTTGTTGCCTTTAATATTTTTTCTTTGTCTTCTTTGTCTTTTATTTTTGTCAGTTTGATTACTATGTGTCTTGGCATGTTCCTCCTTGGGTTTATTCTGCCTGGGACTCTCTGTGCTTCCTGGACTTTGATGATTGTTTCCTTTCCCATGTTAGGGAACTTTTCAGCTATTATCTCTTCAAATATTTTCCCAGGTGTTTTCTCTCCTTCTGCAACCCCTATAATGCAAATATTGATGTGTTTATGTTGTCCCAGATGTCTCTTAGACTCTTCATTTCTTTTCATTCTTTTTTCTTTGTTCTGTTCTGTGGCAGTGATTTCCACCATTCTGTCTTCCAGGTCACTTATCCATTCTTCTGCCTCTGTTATTCTGCTACTGATCCCTTCTAGTGTATTTTTCATTTCAGTTATTGAATTGTTCATCTCTGTTTGTTTCTTCTTTAGTTCTTTGTTAAACATTTCTTGTATCTTCTTGATCTGTTCCTCCATTCTTTTTCCGACATCTTGGATCATCTTCACTATCATTATTCTAAATTCTTTTTCTGGTAGGTTGTCTATCTCCACTTCACTTAGTTTTTCTTCTGGGGTTTTATCTTGTTCCTTCACCTGGGACATATTCCTCTGCTGTCTCATTTTGTCTAACTTTCTGTGTTTGTGGTTTCTGTTCTGCAGACTGCAAGATTATAGTTCTTCTTGATTCTGCTATCTGCCCTCTGGTGGATGAGGCTGTCTAAGAGGCTTGTGCAGGCTTCCTGATGGGAGGAACTGGCTCCTGCCCACTGGTGGGTGGAGCTGGGTCTTGTCCCTCTGGCAGGCAAGGCCATGCTCAGGAAGACGTTAAGCAGTCTGTCTGCTGATGGGTGGGGTTGTGTCCCCCCTGCACTGTTGGTTGTTTGGCCTGATACATCAGAGTCCTGGAGCATACAGGCTGTTGGCTGGGGATAATGGCGGCCTCTAAGAGGGCTCACACCAATGAGTACTCCCCAGAACTGCTACTGCCAGTGTCCTTGTCCCCGCAGTTAGCCACAGCCATCCCCAACTCTGCAGGAGACCCTCCAATACTAGCAGGTAGATCTGTCCCAGTCCCTTATGAGGTCACTGCTTTTTTTCTCTGGGTCCTGGTGCACATGAGAGCTTGTGTGTGCCCTCCAAGAATGGAGTTTCTGTTTCCCCCAGTCCTGTGGAATTCTTGCAATCAAAGACCATTGGCCTTCAAAGTCAGATTCTCTGGAGGCTCCTCCTCCTATTGCTGGACCCCTACACTGGGAAGCCTGACATTGGGCCGAGGATTTTCACTCCTGTGGGAACTTCTGCCGTATAATTATTTTCCAGTTTGTGGGTTGCCCACCCAGGGGTATGGGATTTGATTTTATTGCAGTTGCATCCCTCCTACCATCTCATTGTGGCTTCTTCTTTGTCTTTGGACATAGGGCATTTGTTTTCATAGGTTCCAGCATTTTTTCATCAATGATTGTTCAGCAGTTAGTTGTGATTTTGGTGTTTTCATGAGAAGGGGTTAGCTTATGTCCTTCTACTCAGCCATCTTGAGCTAATCTCCATATCTTTAAAGCTTAATGTGCTCAGAGTATTTGTAGGTCAATTTATCTGCTGGCTACTTTTAGTGTGCTTGTACAGTGTATGATGAGGATTTCTTCTCTCTCTTTAGCATTAGGTAAAATCCTCAAAGGGAGCAGAACCTCAATTTTTTGATGTGTGATAATGGCTGGGTTATTACTTTATTTTTTTTCAAGTACTCATCAAAGGAAATTTAACTGGGAAACAAGGTGCTCTAAAATGTGGTACCAGCCAGGGGGTCCATTCCACATAATGGCTGCCTCATGGACCAGTCATGTCCTGCTCACTTGCTGGTTCCTCCTTGTATGTGGTGTTGTCTTAATTTGCAATTACCTAAGGAAATAGGATGTGAACATCTTTGTATGTGCTTATTTGCCATCTATATGTCTTCTTTTGTAAAGTGTCTGTTCAGATCTTTTGCCCATTTTTAATTGGGTTGTTTGTTTTCTTGCTGTTGAGTTTTAGGGTTCTGTGTATATTTTGGATACTAAACACATATCAAATATGTAAATCATATCAGATGTGCAAATATTTTATCCCAGTCTGTGGCTTGTATTTTCATTCTGTTAACAGTGTCACAGAGAAGTTTTTGATTTTAATAGAGTCCAACTTAGCAATTTTTTTCTTTCATGCATTGTGCTTTTGGCATTTGTCTAAAAACTTATCAGCAAACTCGAGGTCACCTAGATTTTCTCCTATGCTACTTTCTAAAACTTTTACAATTTTGTGTTTTGCATTTAGATATATGATCCATATTGAGTTAATTTTGTGAAAGGTGTTAGGTTTGTGTCTGGATTCATTTTATTTTATTCGTTTGCATATGGATGTCTCTTCAGCAAAGGTTTAACTCAGAAGCCTTGGGATGTTCAAACCCTGCACATTCTAAAGAAGGGACTGGCTCCTGAACTGCTTCTTGGAAATAACCTTTAAGTTCATGAAATATCCTGCCTGTCTTTTCATACTTGGGGTCTTGGATCATGCCAGATAGTTTATTCTAACAATGTGATTTATTTTGGGGGTCTTGTGTGATGCTATATTAATTTGACCTCTGGAGGGGCTGGAAAAGGAGCAACTAAGGTTAATCACCCTAATGTTCCATGCCTATGTGACTGACACCAAAGCTCAGGTGAACTCCCCTGGTTAGCAATACTTTGTACATGTTGTCACATATTGTTGCTGGGAGAATTAAGCACTGTCTGTACAGCTCCACTGGGAGAAAACAACTAGAAACTTGCTCCTGGTCTTTCCAGTGTGTGTTTTTCCTTTGCTGATTTTAATCTGTGTTCTTTCACGTAGTAGACCATAACCATGAGCATAACATGTTTTCAGGGTTCTTTGAGACCTAGTGAATCATTAAATCTGAGGGTGATTTGGGGAACACCAGACATGGTATCCAATTGCTTCAGTACCATTTTCTGGAAAAACCATTTTTCTCCATTGACCCCTTTGTCAAAGATCAGTCGACTCTATTTGGGTGGGTTTATTTCTGTGCTCTCTATTCTGTTAAATTAATGTATTTACCTATTCTTTCACCAATACCAATGCTGTCTTGTTTACTGTAGCTTCACAGTAAGTGTTGAATTCATATAAAGTCAGCCTTCTGACTTGGTTCTTTTTCTTCAGTATTGGCCTCTTTTTTTCCACGTAAATCTTGGAATCAACTTGTCAATATTCACAAAATAACTTGCTGGGATTTTTATTGGGATTATGTGAATTGATAGTCAAGTTGGTAAGAATTGACATCTTAACAATATTGAATCTTCCTATTTATTAACATGGACTATCTCTCCATTTATTTAGATCTTTTAAATTTTCTTTCATTGGAGTTTTGTAGTTTTCCTCATGAACACCCTGTACATATTTTGTTAGATTTAAAGCTCAGTATTTATCTGTGTGTGTGTGTGTGTGTGTGTGTGTGTGTGCGTGCAGTAATGTAATATGGTATTGTGTTTGAAATTTCAGATTCCAATTGTTCATTGCTTGTGTATGTGAAAGGAATTGACTTTGCATATTAACATATCCTGAAACCTTTCTACAATTCCTCATTAATTCCAAGATAGTTTTTGTTGTTGTTGATTCTGTGAGATTTTCTACGTAGGCAATCATATCACCTGTGAACAAAGACAATTTTAGTTATTCCTTCTAAAGCTATATGCCTTTAATTTCCTTTTTTTCTTGTGTTAATGCATTAGCTAGGAAATCCAATACAATGTGGAAAAGGAATAGTGAGAGGGGACATCCTTGCCTTGTTCCCAATTTATCTCCCTTTGTAACAGGAAAAGCATCTAGTTTCTCACAACTAATAATGATGTTAGCTATAGGTTCTTTGTAGATGTTCTTTATAAAGTTGAAGAAGTTTCCCTCCATTCCTGGTTTGCTAAAATTTTTTTGTCATAAATGAGTGATGGATTTTGTCAAATGCTTTTTCTACATCTATCTGATAATGTAATTTTTCTTCTTAAGCCTATTGATGTGATAAATAACATTAATTGATTTTCAAATGTTGAACCAGGCTTGCAGGCCTGGAATAAATCTCATTTGGTCATGTTGTATAATTCTTTACATTGTTGGATTTGATTTGCTAATATTTTGTTGAGGATTTTTCCATCTATGTTCATGAGAGATATTGGCCTGTAGCTTTCCTGCTGTAATATCTTTATCTGGTTTCAGTATCAGGGTAACACTAACCTCATGGAATGATTTAGGAAGTATTACTCTGCTTCTATTTTATGAAAGAGATTGTAGAGAATTGGTATCATTTCTTCCTTAAATGTTTAGTAGAATTCACTAGTGAACCCATCTGGGCCTGGTGCTTTCTTTTTTGGAAAGCTATTAATTATTGATTCAATTTCTTTAATCATTTAAAGGCCTATTCAGATTATCTATTTTTCCTTATGTGAGTTTTGATAGTTTGTGTCTCTCAAGGAACTGATCCACTTAGTCTAAGTCATCAAATTTGTGGGCATAACATTCTTCATAATATTCCTCTATTATCCTTTTTTTAAAAAAAATTTTTGGCTGCATCACACAGCATGTGGGATCTTAGTTCCCAGGCCAGGGATCGAACCTGCACCCCTTGTGTTGGAAGCGTGCAGACTTAACCACTGGACTGTCAACTAAGTCCCCCTCTATTATCCTTTTAATGTCCATGAGATTAGTAATGATGAGCCCCCTTTCACATATTTCTGATATTAGTAATTATTGTCTTCTCTTTTTCTTTTCTTGGTTGGCCTGGCTAAAGGTTTATCAATTTTATTGATCTTTTCAAAGAACCAGCTTTTGGTTTTTATTGGCTTCCTTTATTGATTTCTTGTTTTCAGTTGTTTTGATTTCTGCCCTAATTTTTCAATTTATTTTCTTCTACTTGCTTTAGGTTTGTCTTACCATTATTTACCTAGTCTCCTAAGGTGAACACTTAAAGTAGTGATTTTAGAGTTTTCTTTTTTACTAATAAATATATTCAATGTTATAAAATTTCCTCTTAATCACTGTTTTCATGGTGTCACACAAATTTTGATGTATTTTCATTTTCATATAGGTCAAACTATTTTTTCATCTCTCTTGAGACTTCTTTGACCTATGTATTATTTATAAGTTTAATCTCCAATGTTTTTTTTATTTTCCAGCTATCTTTCTGTTATTGATTTCTAGTTTAAGTGCATTGTGGTCTAAGAGCATAGTTTACATGATAAATATTCTTTCAAATATGTTAAGATGTGTTTTATGGCCTAGAATATGCTCTATCTTGGTGAATGTTCCATGTAAGCTTGAGGAGAACGTGGATTATATTGCTGTTGGATGAAGTAATCTATAAATGTCAATTAGATCCAGTTGGTTAGTGGTGCTGTTCAATTCAATTGTATTCTTACTGATTTTATGCCTGATTTTGACAGACTGGGTCTGTCAAATACTGATAGGGGTGTTGCGGTCTCCAACTATAATAGTGGATTTGTCTATTTCTCCTCGATGTTCTCAGTTTTTGCCTCACTGTTTTGATGCTCTGTTGTTAGGTGTATACACATTAAGAATTGCTATGTATTCTTGGAGAATTGATTATTTTATCATTATGCAGTGCCCCTCTTTATCTCTGATAATTTTCCTTGGTCTGAAGTCTGCTTTGTCTGAAATTGATATGTCTACTCCAGCTTTCTTTGATTAGTATTGGCATGGTATATCTTTCTCCATCATTTTACTTTTAATATATTTGTGTCTTTATATTTAAAGTGGATTTCTTATAAACGAGTTGTGTTTTTTAATCAATTACGACAGTTTCTGTCTTTTGTATATTTAGACCATTCACATTTAAAATGATTATTGATACAGTTGGGTTAATTTCTACCACGTTTGTAAATGTGCTCTATTGGTCACACTTTTCCTTTTTTATCTTCCCCTCTTTTTCTGCCTTCTCTAGTTATAACTGAATGTTTTACAGGATTGCCTTTTCCCTTTTCTTTCAGTAAATCAGTTGTACTTCTTTTTAAATATTTTTAGTGGTTGTCTTAGAGTTTGCAACATACATTTACAACTAACATAAATCCAGATTCAAAGGACATTATACAATTTCATGAGTGGTACAGGTGCTTTATAACAGATTATTCCCAATTCCTCCCTCATGTCTCTTATAGCCTTGCTGTCATTTATTTCACTCATCCATATGCTATAACCACCCAATACATTGTTGCTATTATTATTTTGAACAGTTATCTATTAGATTCATTAAGAATAAGAAAAATAAAGGACTTTAATTAAAGATACTCTTCCTTTTGTTAGGTAGATCTGAGTTTTTGACCTATATCATTTTCCATCCCTCTAAAAAACTTCTTTAAATTTTCTTACAAGCAATAGATTTCCTCAATTTTTCTTTGTCTGAAAAAGTGTTTATTGTTTCTTTATTTTTGAAGGGCAATTTTTTGCTAGATCCAGAACTCTAAGTTGATTTTTTTTCTTTTAACACATTAATATTTCACTCCATTCTCTTCTTCCTTTTGTGGATTCTGATAATAAGCCTCATGTATTTCTTATCCTTGCTCTTTTAAAGGTAAAGCATATTTTCCTTCTGACTTCTTTCAAGATTTGCTCTTTGTCTTTGGTGTCCTGTAGTTTGAATATGATATGCCTAAGCATAGTTTTGTGGGTTTTTTTTTCATATTTATACTGCTTGGTGTTCGCTGAGTTTGCTGGATCAGTGATTTTGGTGTCTGTCATTAATTTTGGAATTTTTAAAACATTTTATTTATTTTATTTTTGGCTTCAAATATTTCTTCTACTTCTTTCTTTCTTCTCATTCTTATATTCCCATTACATGTATGTTATATCTTTTGCAATTGTTCCACATTTCTTAGGTGTTCTTTTATTTTTAATTCTATTTTTCTTTTAAAATTTCAGTTTGGGTAGTTTCTTATTTTTTTTAATTAATTAATTAATTTATTTATTTATTTATTTTTGGCTGTGTTGGGTCTTCATTGTTGCACGTGGGCTTTCTCTCGTGGCAAGCAGGGGCTACTCTTCGTTGCGGTGCGCGGGTTTCTCATTGCGGTGTCCTTTCTTGTTGCAAAGCGCAGGGTCTAGGCATGTGGGCTTCAGTAGTTGTGGTGCACAGGCTCATTAGTTGTGGCTTGCAGGCTTAGTTGCTCTGCAGCATGTGGGATTCTCCTGGACCAGGGCTCGAAGCTGTATCCCCTGCATTGGCAGGTGAATTCTTTTTTTAAAAAAATAAATTTATTTTTATTTTTGGCTGTGTTGGGTCTTCGTTGCTGCACACGGACTTTCTCTAGTTGCAGCCAGTGGGGGCTACTCTTCATTGCAGTACATGGGCTTCTCATTGCAGTGGCTTCTCTTGTTGCAGAGCACGGGCTCTAGATACATGGGCTTCAGTAGTTGTGGCACGCAGGTTCAGTAGTTTTGGCTTGCAGGCTCTAGAGCACAGGCTCAGTAGTTGTGGTGTACGGGTTTAGTTGCTCCACGGCATGTGAGATCTTCCCAGACTAGGACTTGAACCCATGTCCCTTGCATTAGCAGGCAGATTCTTAACCACTGCACCACTAGGGAAGCCTTGGGTAGCTTCTATTGATATCTTCAAGACCACTGATTCTTTCCTTGGCTGATTCCAGTCTACTGATGAGACTACCAAAGACATTCTTCTTATCTTTTACAATGCTCTTGATTTCTGGCATTTTCTTTTGACTCTTTCTTAGAATTTCCACCTCTCTGCTTACATTACCCACCTGTTCTTGCATGTTGTCTACTCTTTCATTAGAGCCTTTAACATATTAATCATAGTAATTTTAACTTCCATATCTGCTCATTCAAAAATCTGTGTCTTATCTGAGTTTGGTTCTTTTCAAACTGTGTTTTTACTTGCCTTTTTATCATGGCTTGTAATTTTTTGTTGAAAGCTGGACATGATGTATCAAGAAATAGAAACTGAAATAATTAAGCTTTTAGTATGAGATTTTATATTAATGGGGCAAGGAATGGGACTGAGTTTCATGTTTAATGTAGCTGTAAGTGTCAGAGGCTTCAGTATCCCCTACTTTCCTTGTTTGTTTGTTTGTTTCCTCTCTTGTTGTCCTTGGGTTTCCCTTAGAATTCCTTCTTAAATAGAGTTTGTGTCTTGCAGCTCTCTCATTTGTAATTCACTGTTATAGGTAATCCACTAGAACTTCGTTGATTTGCGGGCAAATTCTTGGGGAGGGGATGCATTCTATAATCTTATATAAATCTCAGCTTTTTAGTTGGACCCAGTCTCTGGGCTGTGCCCTTCAAAGAATTTCTTAGCCTTTGTGTTTACTTCTCTTACATGAGACAGGAAGGCTAAAGGGGGCCAGAGTTGGCTAACTGATTTTCCGCAGCTCAGATAAACTCTGGTAAAGTAGTTTCCCTTAGAGGACAAGTCTTTGTTATGGACAATGCTCCAGGCCTATTTCCAAATAATTGCTTTTCCTCTCCCTTTGCAAGGAACATGAGATTTTCCCCCAATCTTTAATGTGAGAACTGGGTGGAGCTTCTGGAGGTAAAACACACAAAGTGTACCCTAACTTAGACTGAGCCCTGAGGAGTTTTTAACTCTCAAGCTAGTTCATGCTGAGTCTCCAATAATTCATCACAATCACTAAAGGGTTCCTACCATTTTATTAAGAAACATAGAATCAGTTAGGAAACATATGAGTTTATTTCCTTTAAAAAATGAGCTAGAGATAGCCTCATCCACCAGAGGGCAGACAGCAGAAGCAAGAAGAACTACAATCCTGCAGCCTGTGGAACAAAAGCCACATTCACAGAAAGAGAGACAGGAAGAAAAGGCAGAGGGCTATGTGCCAGATGAAGGAACAAGATAAAACCCCAGAGAAACAACTAAATGAAGTGGAGATAGGCAACCTTCCAGAAAAAGATTTCAGAATAATGATAGTGAATATGATCCAGGACCTCGGAAAAAGAATGGAGGCAAAGATCGAGAAGATGCAAGAAATGTTTAACAAAGACCCAGAAGAATTAACAAACAAACAGAGATGAACAGTACAATTACTGAAATGAAAACTACACTAGAAGGGATCAATAGCACAATAACTGAGGCAGAAGAACGGATAAGTGACCTGGAAGACAGAATGGTGGAATTCACTGCTGCAGAACAGAATGGAGAAAAAAGAATGAAGAGAAATGAAGACAGCCTAAGAGACATCTGGAACAACATCAAAGGCAACAACATTTGCATTATAGGGGTCCCAGAGGAGAAGAGAGAGAGAGAAAGGACCCAAGAAAATATTTGAAGAGATTATAGTCGAAAACTTCCCTAACATGGGAAAGGAAATAGCCACCCAAGTTCAGGAAGCACAGATAGTCCCATACAGGATAAACCCAAGGAGAAACACGCTGAGACACACAGTAATTAAATTGGAAAAAATTAAAGACAAAGAAAACTTATTGAAAGCAGCAAGGGAAAAATGACAAATAACATACAAGGGAACTCCCATAAGGTTAACAGCTGATTTCTCAGCAGAAACTCTACAAGCCAGAAGGGAGTGGCATGATATACTTATAGTGATGAAAGGGAAGAACCTACAACCAAGATTACTCTAGCTGGCAAGGATCTCATTCAGAGTAGATGGAGAAATCAAAAGCTTGACAAGCAAAACCTAAGAGAATTCAGCACCACCAAACCAGCTCTACAACAAATGCTAAAGGAACTTCTCTAAGTGGGAAACACAAGAGAAGAAAAAGACCTGCAAAAACAAACCCAAAACAATTGAGAAAATGGTCATAGGAACATACATATCAATAATTACCTTAAACGTGAATGGATTAAATGTTCCAACCAAAAGACACAGGCTTGCTGAATGGATACAGAAACAAGACCCATATATATGCTGTCTACAAGAGAACCACTTCAGACCTAGTGACACATACAGACTGAAGGTGAGGGGATGGGAAAAGGTATTCCATGGAAATGGAAATCAAAAGAAAGCTGGAGTAGCAATACACATATCAGGTAAAATAGACTTTAAAATAAAGAATGTTACAAGAGACAAGGAAGGACATTACTTAATGATCAAGGGATCAATCCAAGAAGAAGATATAACAATTATAAATATATATGCACCCAATGTAGGAGCACCTCAATACATAAGGCAACTGCTAACAGCTATAAAAGAGGAAATCGACAGTAACACAATAATAGTGGGGGATTTTACACCTCACTTACACCAATGGACAGATCATCCAAAATGAAAATAAATAACGAAACACAAGCTTTAAATGACACAATAGACCAGATAGATTTAATTGACATTTATAGGACATTCCATCCAAATACAGCAGATTACACTTTCTTCTCCAGTGTGCATGGAACATTCTCCAGGATAGATCACATCTTGGGTCACAAGTCAAGCCTCAGTAAATTTAAGAAAAATGAAATCATATCAAGCATCTTGTCTGATCACAACGCTATGAGATTAGAAATGAATTACAGGGAAAAAACCATAAAAAGCACAAACAAATGGAGGCTAAACAATACGCCACTAAATAACCAAGAGCTCACTGAAGAACTCAAAGAGGAAATCAAAAAATACCTAGAGACAAATGACAATGAAAACACGACAATCCAAAACCTGTGGGATGCAGCAAAAGCAGTTCTAAAAGGGAAGTTTATAGCTATACAAGCCTACCTCAAGAAACAAGACAAATCTCAAATAAACAATCTAACCTTACACCTAAAGGAAATAGAGAAAGAAGAACAAACAAAACCCAAAGTTAGCAGAAGGAAAGAAACCATAAAGACCAGAGCAGAAATAAATGAAATAGAAACAAAGAAAACAGTAGCAAAGATCAATAAAACTAAAAGCTGGTTCTTTGGGCTTCCCTGGTGGTGCAGTGGTTGAGAGTCCGCCTGCCGATGCAGGGGACACGGGTGCATGCCCCGGTCCGGGAAGGTTCCACATGCCGCAGAGTGGCTGGGCCCGTGAGCCATGGCCGCTGAGCCTGCGCATCGGGAGCCTGTGCTGCGCAACGGGAGAGGCCACAACAGTGAGAGGCCCGCGTACCGCAAAAAAAACAAAAAAAAAAAAAAAGCTGGTTCTTTGAGAAGATAAACAAAAAATTGATAAACCACTAGCCAGGCTCATCACAAAAAAGAGGGAGAGGACTCAAATCAATAAAATTAGAAATGTAAAAGGAGAAGTTACAACACACACCGCAGAAATACAAAGCATCCTAAGAGACTACTACAAGCAACTCTATGCCAATAAAATGGACAACCTGGAAGAAATGGACAAATGCTTAGAAAGGTATAACCTCCCCAGACTAAACCAGGAAGAAATAGCAAATATGAACAGACCAATCACACGTAATGAAATTGAAACTGTGATTAAAAATCCTCCAACAAACAAAAATCCAGGACCAGGTGGCTTCACAGGTGAATTCTAGCAAACATTTAGAGAAGAGCTAACACCCATCCTTCTAAAACTCTTCCAAAAAATTACAGAGGGAGGAAGACTCCCAAACTGATTCTATGAGGCCACCATCACCCTGATACCAAAACCAGACAAAGATACTACAAAAAAAGAAAATTACAGACCTTCACTGATGAATATAGATGCAAAATTACAGACCTTCACTGAGGAATATAGATGCAAAAATCCTCAACAAAATGCTAGCCAACAGAATCCAACAACACATTAAAAGGATCATACACCATGATCAAGCAGAATTTATCCCAGAGATGCAAGGATTCTTCAATATACACAAATCAGTCAATGTGATACATCATACTAACAATCTGAAGAATAAAAACCATATGATCATCTCAATGGATGCAGAAAAAGTTTTGACAAAATTCAACACCCATTTATGATAAAAACTCTCCAGAAAGTGGGCATAGAGGGAACCTACCATAACATAATAAAGGCCATATATGACATCATTCTCAATGGTGAAAAACTGAAAGCATTTCCTCTAAGATCAGGAATGAGATAATATTATAATCTCACCACTATTATTCAACACAGTTTTGGAATCCCTAGCCATGGCAATCAGTGAGTAAAAGGAATAAAAGGAATACAAATTGGCAGTGAAGAAGTAAAACTGTCACTGTTTGCAGATGACATGATACTATACATAGAGAATCCTAAAGATGCCACCAGAAAACTCCTAGAGCTAATCAATGAATTTGGTAAAGTTTCAGGATACATATTTAATGCACAGAAATCTCTTGCATTCCTATACACTAATGATTAAAAATCTGAAAGAGAAATTAAAGAAACACTCCCATTTACCATTGCAACAAAAAGAATAAAATACCTAGGAAGAAACCTACCTAGGGAGACAAAAGACCTGTATGCAGAAAACTATAAGACACTGATGAAAGATATTAAAGATGATACCAACAGATGGAGAGATATACCATGTTCTTGGATTGGAAGAATCAATACTGTGAAAATGACTATACTACCCAAAGCAATCTACAGATCCAATGCAATCCCTATCAAATTACCAATGGCATTTTTTATGGAACTAGAACAAAAAATCTTAAAATTTGTATGGAGACAAAAAAGACCCCGAATAGCCAAAGCAGTCTTGAGGGAAAAAATCGGAGCTGGAGGAATCAGACTCCCTGACTTCAGACTATACTACAAAGCTACAGTAATCAAGACAATATTGTACTGGCACAAAACAGAAACATAGATCAATGGAACAAGATAGAAGGCCCAGAGATAAACCCACGTACCTATGGTCAACTAATCTATGACAAAGAAGGCAAGGATATACAATGGAGAAAAGACAGTCTCTTCAATAAGTGGTGCTAGGAAAACTCGACAGCTACATGTGAAAGAAGGAAATTAGAACACTTCCTAACACCATACACAATAATAAACTCAAAATGGATTCGAGACCTAAATGTAAGACCAGACACTATAAAACTCTTAGAGGAAAACATAGGAAGGACACTCTTTGACATCAATCACAGCAAGATTTTTTTTTTTTTTTTTTGCGGTACACGGGCCTCTCCCTGTTGTGGCCTCTCCCGTTCTGGAGCACACGCTCCGGACACGCAGGCTCAGCAGCCATGGCTCACAGGCCCAGCAGCTCCGTAGCATGTGGGATCTTCCCTGACTGGGGCATGAACCTGTGTCCCCTGCATCGGCAGATGGACTCTCAACCACTGTGCCACCAGGGAAGCCCAGCAAGATCTTTTTTGATCCACCTCCTAGAGTAAAGGAAATAAAGACAAAAATAAACAAATGGGACCTAATGAAACAAAAACTTCCTTTGCACAGCAAAGGAAACCATAAACAAGATGAAAAGACAACCCTCTGAATGGGAGAAAATATTTGCAAATGAATCAACGGACAAAGGATTAATCTCCAAAATATATAAACAGCTCATGCAGCTCAATATCAAAAAAACAAACAACCCAATCCAAAAATGGTCGGAAGACCTAACGGACATTTCTCCAAAGAAGACATACAGATGGTCAAGAAGCACATGAATAGCTGCTCAACATCACTACTTATTAGAGAAATGCAAATCAAAACTACAATGAGGTATCACCTCACACCAGTTAGAATTGGCAGCATCAGAAAATCTACAAACGACAAATGCTGGAGAGCATGTGGAAAAAAGGGAACCCTCTTGCACTGTTGGTGGGAATGTAAATTGATACCGCCACTATGGAGAACAGTATGGAGGTTCCTTAAAAAACTAAAAATAGAATTACCATATGATCCAACAATCGCACTACTGGGCATATACCCAGAGAAAACCATAATTCAAAAAGACACACACACACCTGAATGTTCATTGCAGCACTATTTGCAATAGCCAGGTCATGGAAGCAACCTAAATGTCCATCGACAGATGAAGGGATAAAGAAAATGTGGTACATATATACAATGGAATATTACTCAGCCATAAAAAGGAATGAAATTGGGTCATTTGTTGAGACGTGGATGGATCTAGAGACTGTCATACAGAGTGAAGTAAGTCAGAAAGAGAAAAACAAATATTATATATTAACACATATATGTGGAACCTGGGAAAATGGTACAGATGAACCGGTTTGCAGGTCAGAAATTGAGACACAGATGTAGAGAACAAACGTATGGACACCAAGAGGGGCCAGCGGCGGGGTGGGGTGGGTGGTGGTGTGATGAATTGGGCGTTTGGGATTGACATGTATACACTGATGTGTATAAAATTGATGACTAATAAGAACCTGCTGTATAAAAAAATAAATAAAATAAAATTCAAAAATTCAAAAAAATGAGCTATATACACAAAGCTTTGGCAATGCTAATTAAAAAAAAAGGAAAACTCAAATGCCTAGAAATGGGAGGGAGAATTATAGACAGGTATACATGGGTACAATGTACAATGAGTCCTGCCAGGCCAAGCCCAGCTCAGTTCGGAGCCTGTGGTAGCGCATCCCATGATGATATGGGGAGCTCACGGGAGAGGAAGCTGATACTTATAGAGTTCCCCAGTCAGCAGGCAGTGAGTGGGTGGAAGCACCTGAAACAGAAGGCTGTGCACCACCCTGATTGAGAGATGAGATTTCATATTAATGGGGCAATGGGCCAGAACCATGATGCTCCCACACGGAGCCTTTTTGGACCAGCCTTCCTTGCCAGAGGGAACCCATCACAGGGGGACCAGCAGACCTTGGCCCAAGGCCCCATGCTAAACCACTGCCCTTGCACATTTAAAGCCTTGACTAATGAGGAATCTCAGCTTCAACAAGTTTGGTGGAAGATAGAAAAGGCTCAGGGCCCATTGTGGGGATGGAAAATTCTCCCCACCCTCTCCAGCATTTATTATTTCCAGATTATGGAGGTTCCTTAAAAAACTACAAATAAAACTACCATATGACTCAGCAATCCCACTACTGGGCATATACCCTGAGAAAACCGTAATTCAAAAAGAGTCATGTACCAAAATGTTCATTGCAGCTCTATTTACAATAGCCCGGAGATGGAAACAACCTAAGTGTCCATCATCGGATGAATGGATAAAGAAGATGTGACACATATATACAATGGAATATTACTCAGCCATAAAAAGAAATGAAATTGATCTATTTGTAATGAGGTGGATGGACCTAGAGTCTGTCATACAGAGTGAAGTAAGTCAGAAAGAGAAAGACAAATACCGTATGCTAACACGTATATATGGAATTTAAGAAAAAAAATGTCATGAAGAACCTAGGCGTAAGACAGGAATAAAGACACAGACCTACTAGAGAATGGACTTGAGGATATGGGGAGGGGGAAGGGTAAGCTGTGACAAAGTGAGAGAGTGACATGGACATATATACACTACCAAACGCAAAATAGATAGCTAGTGGGAAGCAGCCACATAGCACAGGGAGATCAGCTTGGTGCTTTGTGACCACCTAAAGGGGTGGGATAGGGAGGGTAGGAGGGAGGGAAACGCAAGAGGGAAGAGATATGGGAACATATGTATATGTGTTATTGATTCACTTTGTTATAAAGCAGAAACTAACACACCATTGTAAAGCAATTATACTCCAATAAAGATGTAAAAGAAAAAAAAGATGTAAAAAAAAAAAAGAAAATTCTCCCTACCAGTGAGAAAAGGCTGAAGTGTGAGTGATTCTCAAGGGGATTTGCATTTTGAGAAATGACCCCAGTGAGAAGCAGTACTTAACCTTGTAGGCTGCAAGCTCCACAGGCACAGGGACTGTGAATTCATCTCAGGGTCCCCAGTGCCTGGCACAGTGCTTGTTATCTAAAAGGTGTACAGCAAACAGGTAGACTAAATTTTTTAAAATAATAAAAGTAAAACAGTAAAAGTAACGTGTGCTCATCATTAAGAGTCAGAACATAATTGTTTGAGGTTAGATAATCAGAAGCCCTCACTGCCACTCACTCTGATTTCTCCAAGTTCCTTTATTTTTCTGTTTGTTTGATCTATCTTTCACGTAGGGACTCTTTCCTCAAATGTCTGGTGATCCTTCATTTCTTCCATATGCAATAGTGAGTCATCACTACTGGAAGCTCCAGGGGCTTGGTGGCTTTTTATCTAAGGGCTCCCACTTTGGGGTGATGGGATAGGGGCATGGCTATTCCATTCAAGATGTCATTTGAGTTTTGGTAGTCTGAGTTTTGGTAGCTTTTCTCTTAGGCTGGTTTGTTTTCCTGAGAGGAGTTAATGCTCTGCTTGGGACTCTAGTGGAGGGAAGGGTTGGTTGGTCTGAGCAATCCAGAGACTTTCAGAGACCTTCATTTAATTCGCCTGTCATCAGTCTCAGTCTTCAGTCTGGTATCCCCCTTACCCCATTCCCCTCCACTCTCTGCTGGGCAACGTGTTCCCAAATGTACAGTCACTCTGGTTCATCTTGTATTTTATGGGGATGGAGAAGAAGATCTGGGGGTCTAAACAGTTCACTCATACCTACTGTTGTCAGCTTCACTCCACTTCACAATATTCTGCTAACTCCTGTGCCTTTCCAGGGTACCTTGGCATGAATCCCCTGCTTCCTGTGCATTCCCCACCTGGTGGCTGAGGTTTCAGCTTTTTCAGGTCTGCTGAGTGAGTTCCACTTGTTCATTCTGTTTCATCTTCCAAACAGCTGTTGACATCTCTCATCTATTTTGGTCCCCTCTTCCATTTACTTCATCCTAGTTGATTTATACCATTTTAATCCTTTAACTGCTATTTTGAGGGGGTTTCAGAAGAGAGTGGAGATAAACACCTGTGTTCAATCTGCCATGTGCAATGGGTACACTGTGCTTTTTCCTTTTAACAATATATTGAGAAAGTGTTTATTTCTTTGTAATTGGGTATAGAATTCCAGGCTCCAATAGGCAACACATAAATCTATTTTAAGTTTATGTTGCTTAATGCTGCGAAGTATACAAAGAACATTATTTTACACTAATAATTATGTGTAGAAATAAAGGAGAGAAGAATAGAAGGAGAGAGAGAAAGAGAGTGAGAAAGAGAGAAGGAAGGAGGAAGAGGAAAGGGGTCTACATGGAACGTCAGGCTCTGAAGGAGGGAGTGGGGGAGAAGGTCAGGGAAATGAATGGGCTGTAGTTCTAGCCTTGGCCCATATACTACCTAGATCCAATCCTCGCCTCTCGTTTCTGGTAGCCACTGAATGCCAACTGCCTCATACTCAAACGTGTTGTTATTTGTGAGAAAAGCAGCTTCCACTGGGATGTGGTCTACCAGGATCAGGAAACAAGCTGACGTTTGGACAGGCAAGGCCACAACCTGCACGGCCAGAAAGGGCTCAGTGTGCCCTTTCTTGCCAGAGGGTGGGTGAGGGGGCTCCCAGATGTGCGTTTCAGCATGACTGAAGGCCACCGTGGCCAGCATCCACGAGGTCCACCCCTGCCTGGGGCTCAGGCCCATCAGAAGATGCCCAGATAGAAAAGGGAAGAGCCTGGGAACCTTCACTCCGGCTCTGGTTCCTCTTTTATCCAGCTTTGGGCAAGTTTGCAAGAAACAGAAGCTTTGGCTTCTGGTTCTTCAACTGCAATATGGGAGAATAGCTTCTGCTAATAGTTAAGAGGTTTCATGGGGAGGTTAGCACTTCTCACATCAACCAGATACTTTCTGAGCACTTGACATTGAATGGTGAGAGGACTGAGGAAACAGCATTCAATAATAAACTCAATATTTTCAGATATTTGTTGAGGACTATTCTTTGTGCTGGCCACTGGGGTTTCAGTGCACAGTAGTGGACAAACAGACATGGTTCCCACTCTTGGGGCTTCCAGTCTAGTGAGAAAGACACACATTCAATTCATAAACTCACAAAGTAAGTACATAATTTCAAATTAGGATAAGGGCTAGGAAGGAAAAGAGCATTCTGCTTCAGGAGAGAGTAGCAGGAATGAGGTAGTCAGGGGGAAAGAAAAGAAACAGCTACATAAACCAAGGTAGAGATGTTAATGGCGGGGCTACTGGGCACAGTGGAGACCCCAGATGATTGTGGGCAGGTCAGCACTTAGAGTGACTCAGAATCCTAGGCACCACAATGCAGGGTCCTTTTGGTGACATGAAGCCAAGTCAGGAAAGCTCAAAGCTGACAGGTCAGCTATATGTACGGGAAAATGGGGCAAGATAAGGAGGCCACCTGTCTCTCTGGAGAAGCCTCTCAAAGTCTCCTGGCTTTCACTTTCCACCTTCTCCCTTCCCCTTCTGCCCACGTTCCAAGACCTGAGGCAGCTCTATAGACCTCAGGTGATTCTGAACAGGCTCCTTGGCAGGATTCCTAAGTGAAAGAGAAGGCAAGGACACAGGGACCATCCATCTGGGCACAGAGCTCTGACCGTCTCAGAGACCTCACAGAGGTTACCAGAGCCCTGATCTCTGACACCAACAGAGACTGGGCAGAAGTGTCAGGGCCGGGCAGCCCCAGGAATAAGAGCAGGCAGTGCATTAATAACCATCCTCTGAGGACTTCTCCTTACAGATGAAGAAACTGGAGTTCAAAGAAATCAAGGAATGTGCTCGAGGTTACACAGATAGTAAATGACAGAGCTGGGATTCAAACCCAGGCAACTTGACTCCAGAGCCTGCTGCCACTGGACGTTCCCACTCAGCCATTCAGGCCACTCACATTAAGGCCTAGGACCAAAGAGCAGGTCCCCTAGAAGCTCAGAGTTTTGCCAGGACCTTGGAGTTCATGTACGCACTGGCCATTGTCTGCAGACAGAATAAGTAACATGTCCCAGTAGGTCCTGCAGTGGCTGAATGCTGCCCCCTCCCCCAATATCTCCACCCAGCACCTCAGAATGTGACCTTACTTGAATAAGGGTCTATGCAGATGTAACTAAGTTGGGAATCTCAAGATGAGATCACCCTGGGTGGTCCCTAAATCCAATGACAAGGGTCTTTACATGAGGCAGAAAAGAAGACATGCAAAGACATAGAGGAAAAAGCCTTGTGAGAATGGAGACAGACATCGGAGTGATGCTGCCACAAACCAAGGAACACCAGAAGCCATCAGAAGATGGAAGAGGCAAGGAAACATTCTTCCCTAGAAATTCTGGAGGAAGCATGGCCCTGCCAATACCTCGATTTCAGACTTCCGGCCTCCTGAACTGAGAGGTAATAAATCCTGCTGCTTTAAGCCGCCTAGTTTGAGGTTATTTGTTACAGCAGCCACAGGGCACTGATAGATGTCCCTCTGATTCTTCATAAGAAACACAGGCATTTAAAAATATTACTAAGCTCATAGTTGCTATTTATCATTATGTATTTTTCTCAATGGATATAAATTACTATCACATGGATAGTAATAAAAATATTACTATTGTAAAATATAGATTATACGTGCAACACTATCATCTTACAGAGAGATTACCTAAATTCCAGAGAGGGCCCTGGTAAAGCAAGCAGGCAGGCTGGTCTGGAAGCCTGCTCCCCTCATTCATGAGGTGTTTCTCTTCCTCCAAAGCCTGGGGCTACTGGTGGTCCTCACCAGCCCACACAGAGAAAATCAGAATCAAGCTTGCCCAGCAGAACATTTAGAAACACTTCCCTCTTCCCTTCCTTTGCCTCCTGGCTTGGCAATGATGAGAGCCCAGGTTACACCCTGTGATTGTTCCAGAAAACCAAGCATTGCTAAAGGGCATTATGTCAGGTGTCCCCAGTCCATGCTACTTGGCACCCTAGACCTCCATACCACATCCCCTGCCCCTGTCTGACTTCAACACCCCTGGCTGTGGTGGGACAGGGAGGCCTGATAAAAGGAGGGCAGGACCTGGATAGCTGGTTGTGTGGGCTGGAGTCTGTCACTGAGCCAGCACCATGGTGTGGTCTGTAGCCTGGGCAGGTGAGTGGGTGCTGTCGGGGAGCATGGGCTGCGCCTTGGGAGCTGTGGGGAAGTGGGGATGTGTATGTGAAATGGCTCCTTGGTGCTGTGTGTAAGGAAGCAGAAGCTTCCAGGAGAACTTTGGAGGATCATTCCATTTCTCCCCCTGCTGCCAGGCTTGCAGTCCCTGTGGGCTCCCCCCTGAGGTCTTTCAGCCCAAGAGGCTTTGTGTTGCAAGGAAAAGCTTTTCTCAACAGGCTGAAGATGACTTTTCCTCCTGTTTTGGAAGCCTAGAGTCAGTGAACCCCTCGGCATTGGGTGGTTTTGTCTTTCCTGTGTTCTGAGGCCCCCTACTCTCCAGGGGTGCCCTGGAATTCACTGCCAAGGAATTCTTCCCCACCCTGATGCTGGTTGCCCTGCAAAAGGCAGCCTGGGAGCCATGACCCTGGGTGCCCTTACAAATTTTCATGCAGGTTTTATTAGGTTAATGGGAAGATCCAAGGTCTCCAGAGAGGTGAAATAAATACTTTTAAAGGAGTCCCACTGAGCCCTACGTCTCCAAGGATATTGGTAACTCAGCCAACCTCTTATGCAGTGTGGCAGGAAAGCAGCAAAAAGTAGTCAATTGTGGCTGTGAGCAGAGGTACAGAGACCTCACCTAGAGATGAGCTCTCTGGCCTAGCCCTTCCAAATTGGCTCTTTTCATCCTGAGGACAGGTTTTCTACTTATTTCAAAAGAGAAACCTTCTCTCTAAAAAGCTTAAAAGTCAGGCTTCCCTGGTGGCTCAGTGGTTGAGAGTCCACCTGCCGATGCAGGGGACACGGGTTCGTGCCCCGGTCTGGGAAGATCCCACATGACATGGAGCGGCTGCACCTGTGAGCCATGTGCTCTGCAATCGGAGAGGCCACAACAGTGACAGTCCCGCGTACCGCAAAAAAAAAAAAAAAGCTTGAAAGTCAGTGGTTTTCCTAGAATCTTCCTAAATCCACACTGCCCTCTACTAATGTTCTAGAGAGGGGGCAGTCTCAGCTCATGGAGACTTCCATCAGCTCTGGGACTAGCCCAGGCCAGGTAGGGCCCCCTGCTGTCTGGCCTGGGTGAAGGGATGGACACAGTGCCCTCCTGGGTCCCTTGTGGGCAGAGGAAGCTGGATTTGTAGGAAACTGTCCTGAGCCCACCCCCATCCCGGACCACTTCTCGCTCCTGCGCTTCAATAGCCATAGAGGGCCTGGGAAAGTAAGAATGACATCTTAATCTCTGCCTTCTCTTTTGTGCTGTTCAGGTTTGATGGTTCTGCTGGCGATCCAGTGGGGTAAGTGGAGCCTTTCTTGAAGCTAGCCCTGGGTTCCCTCAGCCCCATTCCCTGGGCCCTGCTACCCTCTCCCATTCACTCCCCCAACACTTATGTCCACCCCAAGAGCTCTTGCCAGATTTCAGTGGGTTCTCGCCTCCAAAGCTCCGGCCCCTGCAAGTGTCCTTGTCCCCATAATGACCTTGCCATTCCTTCTTCTGGGAAGGTTCTAGCCTCCTAACCCACTAGCCGAACTCCTGTGTGTCCGTAGGGACAGCTTAAATGTCAGCCTCTCTCTGGTGTTTCCTGAGGTCACTTGCTCCAACCTCTGTGCTCTCATCGTACTGGAACCCATTTTACAGTATATATCACAGTGTTTCTAATTACTGGCTTAGGCGTCTCCCCTACCACCAGTAGGGGAGCTCTGAGCTACTGGAAGTAAGAAACCTAAGTCTTCCCCAGCTCCACGTCCTAGCCCCTTGGCTCAGGCAAGGACAGCACACTCTTTCCGTGTCTGTTGAACTGATTGCATGTGGAGCTTGGGAGAGCCAGGAGGGCTCCTTCTTGTGCAGGGGGGAACTCTCTGGGTGATGTTTAGCCACTTGGACTCCTGGGTTCCCTTCCTATCCCACACCACTCCCTGTACTCAGACCCTCATCCTGAGCCTGGGCTGTGGCACAGGACACACATTTCCCCTCTTCATCTCACAGGAGGGGACAGCCAGGTCCAGAGAAATAGCAAACATCGGGAAGAGAGAAAAGTTGAAGATTTCCTCAAAAGCTTTAATCCAAGCTACTTCTGGGCATATGGTGTGCTATGGTATGGGATGGTATATATTTCTAATAATAGAGTTTTGTGTGGGCTAAGGGTTAATGTATGCAAAGCACTTAGAACAGAGCTTACTTTCTGCCAGCACTGTTCTGAGTGTTTCACATACATTAACTCTTCATTCACACAGTAGTCCTTAAGATAGGAGCAATCATCATTCCCATTTTATGAAGGAGAAAGTTGAATTATCTGGCTAAAAAGTTGCAGAGTGGGGATTTCAACCCAGGCATGAAATTCCAAAGTCCCTGCTGTTAACCACCAGACTTTGTTGCCTCTATAGTACAAATATTCATGCACAATATTCAATATGCTATGGCAGGATATGATACAAAACAAAAAGAGCCTCCTGGGTCCTTTCTAGATGGTCCCAGGGATGTGTTCACTGGGTTAATCCCCTGCTTCCTTCTTTTGCTTTGGGGAGTTCACCAATCCTCCTTCTATGTCACTCAGGCAACGCCCCAGTCCCATCGGCAAACTTCACTCCCGGGTGACCTCTAGTTAGGGCCAGTGACTACCCAGGAGCCAGTGACTACCCAGGAGCTTTGACTCCTCTCCTTCTGAGAGCCATCCATGGGCGCAGGGGTGTCTCAGCCAGCCCTTCATGCTCTGGGTTCCTACACACCCTCCTATAGCCACTTTGCACTGCTCTCCCTCCTCGTCCTCTCACTGGCCACATGGGGGCTGCAGGAGGGTGCAGAGAGACCCTGTCTGTGCAAAAGGAAATCCTAGGGTCTAGACCGTGACCACAGACATACTCCAGTCCAAACTCATCATTCTGCCAAGTCCCTGGCATAAAATGCTGGCGTGTACAAACCACACGATCATAGTCTGCAAGGCTGGAAGAGCCCTCAGAGACCACACTGTCATTTTCAGATGCGGACCCCTAAGCCAAGGCTAAAGAGATCGGCCCAAAGTACACTTCTGGCAGCTGCAGGGATGAAGACGAGCATCTTTGCGTTCCGGTGTTCTGGTCAACTTTGCACAGTGCTGCCCTTGGTGGGAGCCATCACTGCTAGACAAGCCCCCATCTGGGAGGAGAGGCCCTATACACAAAGCCATTCTACAGGGTATGGGGATGACAGAAACAAGCTGCCTTTTCCTAGAGAAAATATTCTCTTTGTTAGAACCTTGTCAGTGATATTAAACCAATTCTCTACAAGGGATAATAGTATGTAAATGCAAACCTCTTTAAAGCAAGACTAAAGAAACATAAACCCAGGCCTGTAACTGGGGCCTCCTCTCTGCCACTTTATATGTTTGTATTTTAATTAACATTCTGAAGTATTCCAAGCCGTGATTTGAAAGTTCTGCCTCCCTGCCTCCAGCAGATGAAGGGCCATGTTTAACGTCTTCTGGCATGACATAAGTTCTGCCTCTGGGCGAGGGTGCCAGTCCATAGCAGGCCCTTCTGATTGCCATTTCTTTGCTTTGCCCCAACTGGCCAGGCTCTGCGGCAAAACTGGTCTGCGACTTCACTAACTGGGCCCAGTACAGACAGGGGGCTGCTCGCTTCTTGCCCAAGGATGTGGACCCCAAGCTGTGCACCCACCTCATATATGCCTTTGCTGGCATGAACAGTCACCAGCTCAGCCCCATAGCGTGGAATGCTGAGACACTCTGCAAGGAATTCAACAGCTTGAGGAAGATGTGAGCTGCAGTGGAGGAGGTGGGGATGGGAGGTGGAGAAGACAGGCGCCTCCTCTCAAAGCCAGAAACCTTCTCCATTACTGCAGTCTGGCTGCAGACCCGCTGTGTGGCTTTGGGCAAGTCTCATCACTTCTCTGGGCTTTCCCGTGCTTATGTGGAAGAGGTGGGGGTAGATAGTGACTCCTTAAGTGCCCTTCCAGTTTAGGTCTAAGTGGAATCTGGACTGTGAAACTGTTTCCCTCCACTGGGAATGAGTGCCCTTCTATCTCCTAAAATCTATCTATCCTTCAGCTCAAGTGTTATCACTACCTTAATACAGCCTCTCTGAAGATCTGTCCTGATCTCTTGCTTTCTAAATTCCTTGAGTGTACGGCTCCCCAGCCAGATAAGAGGTCCTCAAAGGCAGGAATGTGTCTTTTCTTTCCCAATCTAGAGCTTCCCTGGTACAGAATATGACCATAGGGATTTATATATCCCCTACCTCATCCCACCAGCCCTGCCAGGCTCCTTGCTTCCTTGTTAGTGAGGTGAGCCCCAGGACCTGGCTGGATAAATTCTGGTGCTTCTCTTGTCTTTTCCAGGAATCCCAAGCTGAAGACGCTGCTGGCCACTGGGGGCTGGAACTTCGGCACTCAGAAGTGAGTTGTCTGTGGGCACCAATGTGGCAGGGCCCCTAGTGTGGAACTGGCTCACTGGCCAGAGAGATCCCCAGTCGGGGAATCAGCCAGGTAGAGGTGTAGCCAGGGTGAGGGAGAGTGGGAGAGAAGAGTGGACTCTGGGGGCTGACCTTCCTTCTGACTTCTTGGTACCTCCTCAGGAGGCAGTGGAGTGGGCTTAGCTCCAGGCCGTTATACATCCAGTCTTTTTTTTTTTTTTTTTTTTTTTTGCGGTACGCGGGCCTCTCACTGTTGTGGCCTCTCCCGTTGCGGAGCACAGGCTCCGGACGCGTAGGCTCAGCGGCCATGGCCCACGGGCCTAGCCGCTCCACGGCATGTGGGATCCTCCCGGACAGGGGCACGAACCCGTGTCCCCTGCATCAGCAGGCGGACTCCCAACCACTGCACCACCAGGGAAGCCCATCCAGTCTTGCTTTACATGAAGCACAGAGTCCGACCTCTTTCCAGGCCTCAGTCTCTTCCTCCATGAAATGTGTAAAGGGAGGGTCTCAACTAATTCCAGACAACATATAATGTCTATATTTTCTGAGCTCTGGAACAGTATGTCTGAGAATTTTTGTTCCCTTTCTGGGTGTCAAAAGCAGTCTGTGAGATTGAGCTTGGATGCCAGAATATTGACATTTCCAGGACATTTTTGATGATTTATGGAGATAATGGAATGGTATATTTGGAACCATACTTTTCCTAGAAAGTGCTAACTGTAAGGTCCCCAAAATTCTAAACCAGTCTTTCTAATACTTTTTTGGATCATGAGTCCTTTTGAGAACCTGATGAAATTTATGACTCCCCTTCCCCAAACACTGCTTATACACAGATTTTTCACTGAAATTCAGGATTCTCAGCCTGGGGTTCCCAGGCACACAAACCTCACTTAAGAACTGATGCTATTAGCTAATTTAAAAAAATAAATTAAAATAGAAACGGTCTATAAAACTCAAGACCCCCAAGAAGTCCAGGGACTTGTTGAGAAAGTAAGATGTGGGGAGGTTGTTCTTGGGGCACCTCAGGAATTGTAAAGAACTCTGGACTAGTAATGGTAATAGCAAGAGCACGAAGCACTCTACAAACGTGAGTTAGAAGAATAGTAACCATGTTAACCTGCCAGGGAAGTAGAAGAGCAGCCCCCCAGGGTTACCCAGATCCTCACTGGCCTGCTGGGCTTCTCTTCCTCCTCATCTTAGAAACTGATTCCTCTTCTTTTTTCAATCTCCATGCTGGGTTGACAGCCAGCTCTGATTCAGGTTAGAGCAAATCCCTGGGCAGGGATGTGGCAGTAAGCTTCTGGAGGGAATTTTGGGAAGCAGAGCTCCTAGTGAGTCAGTGTGCCCCTGGTGATGTCAATGTTTTGGGGCACTTCTACATTGTCCCTTTCCCTTAACCAGGCCCATAACCCACCTGCAAATATCCCGGCAGTCTCTGAAGCAGCCCTTCCGGTGCCCTTCTGGCCTAGACAGCTGAGCACCAATATCTTGAGTAGTTTCTCACTTGCCTCTGAGGGAGCATGACCCACTGTCCTGTGTAAGACAGGCCCACACTTCCCTTTATCAACCCACAGGTTCGTGGATATGGTGGCTATAGCCAATTACCGACAGACCTTTGTCAACTCAGCCATTAGGTTTCTGTGCTAATATGGCGTTGATGGTCTCGACCTTGACTGGGGGTACACAGGAAGCCGGGGGAGCCCTCCATCAGATAAGCAGTGCTTCAAAGCTCTGGTGCAGGTACAGCTGGGTGAGATAGGGAAGACCTAGTTGGCCAGGGGGCCACATAGGTGCTGCTCTGCCCCCAGGCTCAGCTGCTTCATGTGTCTGCATAGCACAGACCAGCCCTGTGGTCAGTTTTCAGGCTCCTGTGCAGGAACATCTGCTTGGGGCTCACAGGGCTACCTGTTCCCTGCCTGTGTGTTCACTCTGAGCTGCCCCTGCAGGCCCTGGCCAATGCCTTTCAGCAGGAAGCCCAGGCCTCAGGGAAGGCACACCTCCTGCCGAGCACAGCTGTCCCAGCAGGACCACACTGCACAAAAGCTGGATACGAGGGGGACAACATTGCTCTGTGAGTCTCAGGCAGATGGCATGGACCCTGTGTTCTCTGCGGGGGAAAGAGACCAAGGGTAGTCTGAGCTTCCCCCAGAATGGAGCAGGGGCTCGCCTGCACCACCAGCAGACCCAGGGAGGGTTTCCTTACCACATCTGCTGCTCCATCACTCCGGAGTCCCTCTCTTTGGAGCCTGGCCCTCAGTCTTAAAGTGAAATATCCCTGGGGGAGGAAAGAGGGAAGCACTTAGCATCTCCAAGAGGATGAGTTCCCACGCCAGGCCTACTGAATAAGAGCCTGCACCTGAATGAGATTCCCAGGTGATTTATGTGCACAACTAAAGTTTGAGAAATGCTAAGCTAGATTTCCCTTCAAAATAGCAAAATAGCAAGAGGTGTCCTTGAGTGGACTGTGTCCTGAGGGTGCTGAGGGGACAGCTGGGAGGAGGATGCTGAAGACGTGAGCCGCCAAGAATGAGAATGGCCTGGATGACGGTGTGCGGGGGGGGCGACTGGAGGGGCTGCCTATGCTGCTGCGTCTCCCAGAGCCAGAAGGGAGCCCGCCCCCACCATGCAGGTCTCTCCCCAGGCCACACACTGCGTGAGAGGGGAGGGAGGAGCAAGGAAGGGGGAGGGCTCCACCCTGCGCACTAGCCCCTCACTCTTTCTTCCCACGCCTCATGCAGGAACCTGGAGTTCCTCAGCTTCGTGGCCTATGACTTCCGTGGCTCTTGGGAGAAGAACACAGGGCATAACCGCTCCCCCGACGAGAGACAGGGAGAAAGCGGGGCCGTGGCCGAATTCAATGTGGTAAGTGGGAGGACGCCCCTGGCACAGGCCCTTGCCGGTGGCCCCTTTTGAGCGTCGAAGAACCAAATGGAAGGGAAAAGCAGGATACCAAGCAGGGCATGGAGAAGCCAGGATATTTTTGTTTCTTTTGTGTGTGTTTGTTTGTTTGTTTTATTTTCCTGTTCCATGCCACTGCTGAGGAGAAACCTCACTTCTGTATAGCATGTCGACTGATATTAGACACAAATCTAGTTTGGGGACACATCAAACAAACCAGTGACTAACTGGGAGGCTGTCTTTGAGCTCAAGTTTCCAGCCAAAATGGCTTCCACTCCCTTCATACACCCTCAGCCCCATTTCCTTCAAGATAATGGGTAGCTTTTGCTCCTTGGCACTGAATGTCCTTCTGGAAGGTGTTTTCTGGAAAGAGGTGAGAGCTTTCCCAAGTTGATAACATCTCAGGGCAGAACCACCCCTATGCCACCCCAGTCCCGGGAAAGGGAAGGCTTGGTTGTAGACTGGAGTGGGTGGAGGTTTCCTGCCCAGCTCTTCCTCATTCAGTAGGCTAGACATTGTTTTACAAGCCCATTCTAATTTTAAAAGTCAAGATTGACCGTATCATTTCTCCTTCTTAACAAACAACAATAACAAAAAGCCCTAAATTAAAATGTTTGTTAATTTTGGGAGCCCACATCTTTGTGTGTCAGCTGGGTGGAACATCTAGGACTTCCATGGCTCTTTCACAAATAAAGTGCACTTCTTCAGGCACTTGAGCTGAGCATCTAGACCTCACATTGCACCTGGCTCCTCCACCCTCATCTGGGAAACTGTGTGGGTCCCAGGAGAAGCCAGCCCAGTCAAGTGGGGAGACATACAAAGACATTCAGCTGAGAGGTGAGGGGGTTGAACTCCCGCTGGCACGGTGCTCTCCAAGCTGTGTGCCCTGGATCCATGTGGGGGAAGGGAGGCCTTTATCCTCCTACAAAGAGGCCTTCTACTCTCCATACTATGTGCCCTGCATGTTGCTTCTGGCCAGAGGGGTGACTTTTCCAAATTTGCACAAAAATACCACAGAACTTAGCAGGGTGCTCTGCCCTCTGCCCTCAGAAAGCTCCAGTCTGACCAAAGATAAATCATATGGACCAGCAAAACCAAATACACGTAAATCAATACAGTGAAAATACCTAAGTGCTAAGAGGTTGCAGGGTAACTAGAAAACCTAGACTCAAACAGGGTGGCTTCTTGGGGAAAGTGAGCCTACCGTCCTGGTTTGAGGGAAGAGTCTTCATTATTTGTTTAATCCACAGAGTTATGTTGGGTACCTCCTCATGTCACAGGCCTGGGGGTGTCATGTCAAGTAATACATGACGGGGGAAGGTCTTGTGCAGAGGCGGTGAAGAAGCCCTGTGCTCATTTGTTCTTTCTATTTGCGCATCTTAGTGCCAAGCATTGTTCTAGGCACTGGGGATACAGAGATAAATAAAATTCCCTGCTCTTGTACTGAGGGTGAAACAACAGTGATGGTAATGATCACAATCATAGCTCCCCTTTATTGCACTATGTTAGACTTATACATGCATTATATCTTTTAATTCTCACAATGCCCTTAGTGACAAATATTTTTATCATTTCCATTTTATAGACAGGAAGCTCGAGGCTCGGCAAGATCAAATAAGCTGCTGGGTAAGGCAGAGATCGTTGTTTACTGAGGTATCCCAAGCATCTAGGACAGCGCCTGGCACACAGCTGGCCTTCAGTAAATATTTACTGAGTCAATGACTGTTTGAATCCAGAGCCCATGCTCTTGGCTATAGGGCCATGCAGCTTCAATCACTGTGGTTCAGGGTCTAAGACGGGATCTAAAGAAGATGGGGAAGGGTTGGAACACTAGTAAATGCTCATGAAACTCCTCTGGAGCCCCCAGGCTTGGATGATCTGAACCAGTCTAAAGGCAAAGAAAATTAACCCTGACATTCCTCCTTCACCACCAGGACTCTGCCATGCAATGGTGGCTGCAGAAAGGGACCCCTGCCAGCAAACTGATCCTTGGCATGCCCACCTATGGGTGATCCTTTACCCTGGCCTCTTTGTTGGACACCGGAGTGGGGGCCCAAGCCACGGGGCCTGGAACTCCTGGCCCCTTCACCAAAGACGGAGGACTCCTGGCTTACTGTGAAGTAGGAAAACCCACAGCCACCCCAAGTATTGTGCAGAGCAGGGGCTTCTTCTCCCATAATTTCTGGATGAGGATGCTAGGCACAGTGAATTCTGGTTGGGTAAATTCCATCCCATGCCTGTCATCTTGGATTTATCCCTAACCCCAGGTGCCTCATTGAATCGACAGTTCTAGGTCACTCAGTCTAGAGCTTCCTAGATTCTCCAAGCTTCTCAGACGTGAATATTTCAGTCTCTAGTCTCCTCATGACAGGGAGAAGATGCTTGCAGTGCCTCCCACCTCCTTCCCAGCTCTGCCCTCTTCTCCTACAGGTCTGCTCTTGGAAGGGGGCTGATGAGCACAGAATCAAGGACCAGAAGCTGCCCTATGCCTTTCAGAGCAACCAGTGGGTCGGTTTTGACGATGTGGAGAGCTTCAAAATCAAGGTGAGGCTTGGCCCTGCTGGGAAGGTGTGGTCCTGTGTGGGCCCAAGGCCTGTCAATAACATTCAATGACAGCATTCAGAACTTCTTCAAGGAGAAATATCCCAGCATTTCACAGATCTCCATGTGATAGCATTTGGTACCATTATCACCTATTGATTAAGAAAAGACACAATGGCAAAAAAATTGCTCTACATTGGAATCTCTCTTGAAAGTATTTGCATTTTATTAAACACAAATTCTACAGATATATAAGAGGAGAAATACACACAGTAAGGCATATCATTTTATTCAGTCCATTGACAATATTTGGTGCATGTTCAAATTATAGATCCTTTGATTTACTTATATGAAACCCCCTCCACTCCTGCCTCAAAACTTGAGTGCGTTTACCTGTTTCCATGTCTCTCTCTCCAGTGAGGTCATTGGCACCTGCAGAGGGACCTGCATTTGCTCATCTGCTTATCTTTTGTCAGTTATGCAGTGGCAGGTTCTTCTGGTGGTGTAGACAAAGTGCTCTGGAGAATTGAGGAGGCAGCTGGGGGAGATGAGAGAAGGCATCATGGTGGAAGGGATTTTGAGAAAGTCTTAAAGCAGAGAAGGTGGGCCTTCTGGGGAGGAAAGCACAGGAGAAAGACTTGATGGAGAGGAAAGGGGAAGCTGGCCTCTGAGAGCAAGTTGTACCATAGCTGGAACCCTGAGTGGGGACTGGTGTAGAAAGGGAGGTAGCTGGGAGGGACATTGGGGCCATCAAGGGTTCCAACCACCCCTACCCTGTAACCCCAGCCTCACGCCAGAGGTAAGCCATGGCCCCCTGGCAGGGCTAGGGCCAGGGAAGCCCACTTGGAGGGGACACACAGCCATACCCTAAAGAAGCCTCAGGGAACTGGTGGAGGTGAGAAGGCCCTCAGCGTGGACAAAAAGACATGAAGACAGGGAATGGATTCAGATCTTTGGGGAAGTTTAGTCATTCCCTATGGTAACTGAACTCATCACAATCAGCAGACAGTACCCCAAACACAACAGCTCAGCCCAGAAAATGCTGGGAAGTTAAGGCTGCCAACCTAAGGAAAGTCACACATCTATGTACTCCTCACACCTCCACCCTCATGTCCACCCCTGGCCATGTTTATGTCAGGGCAGGGAGATTCCAGAATGAATCATGCCCAGCAAGGATAAGGACTAATGGACCTGGGGGTGCTGGAGAAAGGAGGTCCCTGCCTGGATGAGGAAACCGGCTCTGGGGCTGCTGGCCGGGCTTCCCTGCTCTCCTCCACCCCCATCTCGCTCCTCACACAGGTCAGCTATCTGAAGCAGACGGGACTGGGTGGGGTCATGGTTTGGACACTGAACATGGACAACTTTGCTGGTTTCTTCTGCAACCAGGGCCGTTACCCCCTCATCAAGATGCTGCTGCTGGAGCTGAGTGAGTATGGGGTCAGGGCACCTCAGGAACTGGCTTCTTCTGAGGAAATGACTTTGCCCCACTACCGTGATTTCCCAAATTTCACCCCCAGGAGCTGAGGAAGCTGTAGAAATGATTCTCTTTTCACACTCTTCTTCCTCTTTCTGATTGTACCAATGCCTGCCCAGGGTGTCGGTAACCAGGGCTTCCCTCCAGAGGGCCCTCAGCCTCTCTTCTCAAGGCCTGCACTCAGCCTTCATTGTGAGAGCCCGCTGGCCCTCACCATTACTTGGTTGGGCTTTGCAGATGGTAGATAGCCACTGACTGCCTATGACACTTGTAGCTCCGGTGTTTTCTCTTGAGCTGTGCTCCAGCTGTAGGTGTGCTTGCTGTCTGGCTGTTCTCTGCCTTGGGTGTCTGACTATGCCCTGCCTGTAAGGTACGGGGTGTTGAGCTGCTGCTGCCTATGTTGCTGCCCGTGTGCTTGGCCTATGGGTTTGGGATCTTTTGGAGGAGCCTTGGTTGAATCATCACTGTTTTCCCAGGTCGTCCATATATGTCTTCAGGCCCCCCAGAACCTGAAGCTCCTGCACCAGGTCAGTTCTCTGAACCTAAGTATGGCTCCAGCCTCAGACAAGACACCTTCTGCCAGGGCAAAGCTGACGAGCTCTACCCCAACCCTCTGGACTGGTCCAGCTACTACAAGTTGTACAGGGGGGCGGTTGTTCCAGAAAAGCTGCCCGAGGAGACTGGTGTTCAGCTCCTCTTGCAAATGCTGCACCTGGAGTTGAGTCTCCAAGGCCCCTTCGGCCCCAGCACCTGGGCGAGGACCCAGGACCACTCCATAGCCCACCTCCCCAGCTCTCCCTGGCAGTTGCAATCTAGCTTCCTGTGTCTTTCCATATCCAAGCTTTCTGTTCTCAGCCTTGGTTTCCTCTTGTTCTGCTCTTCCTGGGCTGCCTATTTTACTTGAAAAATAAATCTTTGGTTTGCACCCCACTGCCCCCAGATGTGGTGACTTACAGAGGCTCTCTAAGCACTCTGTTAGTTCAAACTCTACCCTGAGGAAGGTAGGGAGACAAGAGGGGAGGGTGACATAAGGCATGACTAGGTCAGAGCCAGGTGAGAAGGCGATCCATTCAGGGTGTCATGCTCTGCACCAGGTCTCACCTTGAAGACTCCACTTTCTAGTGGGCAGCTTCCAGGACACAGATGATCACATCTGGGGCATGGCCCTGGATCTGACACATTCTTCATTGGCTCAGAACCCCTTGGAGAGAGAACTATTCCTGGTGACCTCCATTCAGGTGTTATTCCCAAGATGCTCACTAGATGGCAGCAGAGAAGAGTTGTTCCCTGCCTTAAGGGCTCAGCACACGGCCACTCTGCATTAAAACGAGAATCCAGACCCCCTGCTACTAAGCGCTCATTTGACAGATGAGGCAGGGATACTCATTACCCTCCTTTAACAGGTATTTAAACTGAAGACCTATTCTAACCCAGTTCTGAGACCAAAACCAAGGCCTAAATGGGCCAATATGGGCCAGAAGGGCATGCACATACAGTACCCTGGACAAATAGAGTAATCCAAATAGTCCTTGAAGCTTTGAGTTGATTCTTGGTCAATTTGAAGAAAATCTGCACATAATCTAATGGTCCAGCTTGCCATGCACTCACCCAAAGCTGGTGTTTTGGGTGGGACTCGGGCAGCTGGGTATGGGGACAAGTGGGGAGAGAGATGAGGTGGCCCTTCACATGAGTACAGGCAGCACCAGATCCCTCTAGCGGTGACTTCCCCTCTACACCCTGCCTGTCCTCAAGCCTTTTGAAATCTGCTTTTCTTCAGTCCAGAGCACAGGTCTGCTTTTGCCCATGTTCCTTCCTCTGAGGTCTCAGCTGAGACCTGTCTCTGCTCAGAATGGAGTCTAGGATGGAAGTCTCCTTATGGCAGGGGCTGCGGGAGGCTTAGCACCAGACAGTTGCAGAACTGACTTCCGGCTCCACCACCTACCAGCTGTGTGACTTTAGGCAAAGAAATGGAGCCTCAGTGCCCTCATCCGGCAGCTGGGGACAGCTTCCTCCTGTCAGGGTGGGTGAGGATTAGGGGAAGTAAGTGCGTGTTAGCTGGGTCCAACGTGATCAGCACCACCTCTCACTAGCCTTCTCACTGGGCTCTCTGCTTCCTGTACCTCTCTCATCCAGTGCAACCTCCACACTGTGACCAGCTTGATCTCTCTAAATGAGGAATCTAACCCTGTCATTTCCCATGCCTAAGAACTACCAACAGCTTCCTCCCGCCTAAAGACTAAAGTCTCTGTCATCAGCACAGTGTCAAGACACTTTATCAAGGCCCAGTCTCTTCTGCTCTCATTCCTATCGTCCAACCCCAGTTCAGTTGCCAGGTACCCCAGCTGTTGTTACTAAACTCAGCCACGCCAGCTTCTCATGTGGGACCCCCAGATGTCCACCGTCACTCTTATGAGTTTTGAGCCCCTGTCCCAAAGCAAATACTATTGTGTACTTTATTTTTTTTATTTTTTTGCTGTACGCGGGCCTCTCACTGTTGTGGCCTCTCCTGTTGTGGAGCACAGGCTCCGGACGCTCAGGCTCAGCGGCCATGGCTCATGGGCCCAGCCGCTCCACGGCATGTGGGATCTTCCCGGGCCGGGACACGAACCCGTGTCCCCTGCATCGGCAGGCGGACTCCCAACCACTGCGCCACCAGGGAAGCCCCCTATTGTGTACTTTAAACAAGACTGTCTCCCTTTACCCACCTGTCTGCCCTACCCACCCACCCCCAACTTTATAACCTAGGTGACGTACCGTTGTATGGAGTAGGCCTTTGAAGTCAAGTGCAAATATTGCCTGGATTGTTAGGTTTGCTTCACATTGAGCAATATAGTTTGTAAAGGAATTTTGGGTCACTTATGCTTTAGTGGCTTAGTCCATGAATGTCTGGCCACTCTCTAACAGCAATGACCACTTTCAGCCCCACAGAGGAGAAGTTCCTCTGGTCTTCTCTCTGAGCAGACTCAGAGCATTCACCACAATGTCAAATATACCTGCTGGAACACCAGGCAAATCCTCAACCCCCACCACACCCCAGGACCCAGCTCTCCTGGTGGGCCCACAGTCCCCTGCTCTGACATCATCCACTTCTTGATGTACCACACCTTACCTGGAGTCATGGGAACTGAAGCGCTATTGTCTTTATTTTGTTTCAATTATGAAATCTACCACATGGGCAAAAGAATGTTTAAAAAAATACGTATGTTCAGTATCTCCCAGGAATCCATCACGGGAGTAAGGAAACAACACTACCAACAACTTTGAAGTTACTCATGTGCCTCTCCCTAGTCCACACCCTTCTAGCTAGACTTTGGTTAGTCATTTCCTCTTTTTTCTTATACACACCAACCGTGTGTATGTTCCTAAACAAGATATTATTTAGTCTAGTCTGTTTTGAAACTTAAATAAATAGAAACATACTGTGTGGTACCTTCTGTGGCCCACTTCTTATGCTCCACAGAGCTGTAACCCACTCACCTTCACTGCTGTGCAGTATTCCATCACATGACTATACCACAATTTATATATTCTGCTATTAATAGGCATTTGGGTTGCTTCCAGCTTTTGGCTAATGCGGACAATATTGCTACACTCTTGAGCATGACTGTTGGTAAGTATGTGTAGAATTTGTCCAAGAGTGGACTTGATAGGATGTGGGGCATATGCAAATTCAGTTTTACTAGGTGCAGGCAAATATTTTTCCAAAGTGGTCGTACAGGTTTTCCCTCCCATTGCAAAGTTCACACTGCATTCCATCCCCACCTTTACTACACTATACTTTATACCAATCCAAGAGGTGCAAAATGGTATCTCATTATGGTTTAAACTTGCATTTCCGTAATTACTCATTATTTTAGCATCTTTTCCTGTGTCATAAGCTATTTGTGTTCTTTTGTGAATAGAATGAGTGTACCTTGCCCATTTTTCTGTTGGTTTGTTTGTCTCTTTCTTATTGAAATGTAGGAGTTCTTTACATATTCTGAACACAAATCCTTTGATAGTTACAAGTTTGGCTATATTTTCTCCTAGTTTGAGGTTTGGCTTTTCATTCTTTTTAGGTGTTGTTTAATGTAATCTTATACCCTTTATTGTTTGTGCTTCCTGTGTCTTGTTTAAGAAATCTTTCTTTAGTCTGAGGTCAGAAAGATATTTTCCTAGATTGTCATTTAAAATTTTTATAGTTTTTTTCTTTACGTCTCTAATCCTTCTGAAACTGACATTTGAGTATGCTGTGAGGTAGGACCCAAAATAATTTTGTTTCCATTTGGATAACCAGTTGTCCCAGAACCATTTATTGCATAATCCATCATTTTCATTTTGATACTAAAAAATCAGGTTTCTATCTATGCGTGGGTATCTTTCTCTGCCTTGATCTATTTTTTTACCCCTGCCACAGTAACTCACAGACTTAATTACTAAAGCTTTACAATACGTCTTGGTATATGGGAGGGTAAATCCTATTATGCTTTCTGTTTCAGGAATGTCTTGGCTATTGTCAGTTCTTACTTTTCCATGTACATGTTAGAATCCTTTCGCCAAGTTCCATTAAAAATTCTGTTTAGGTTTTGACAAGAACTGCATTGAATATATAGGTCAATTTGGGGAAAACTGACATTTTTATGATATGTAGTTATGTATGTAGTTATTTCTTCTAAAACATATCTTAATAAAATTTTGTAATTTTCTTCTTAAAGATGTCATACATCTCTTATGATACTTATTCCTAGATTTTAAATTTTTGATAAATTTTATGCTTTTTAAAAATTAAATTTTTTTCACTAATTATTGCTAGTGTATAATAATGTCATTGATGTTTGGATGTCAGTGTTGTACCCAGAAACTTTCCCAACCCTTTTATTAGTTTCAGTGATTATTCTGCAAAAAGTTCTATGTAGACAATCATATCATCTCCATCAATGTTTTGTTTCTTACATTCCAAACCTTATGACTTTTTTTTCTTGTCGACTGTCCAGTACAGTGGTGAATAAAAACAGCGGCAGTGGGCATCTTTATCTTGTTTCTGGCCAGAAAGGAGATGTTTGCAACATTCACCCTTAAGTATGCTATTTATTGTAGGGTTCTCATAGATGCCTTTTATAAGACAAAGGGAGTTTCCTTCTATTCCTAGTTTGCTGAGAGTTTTCAAGAGAAGGTCTGTGATGCAAAATAAATGAGTCACCAGCATGAAATGTACAGCATCAATAACTATGTAGTATCTTTGTATGGTGAAATATCATAACTAGACTTACCATGGTTATCATTTTGAAATGTATGGAAATATCAAATCACTATGTCATATAACAGGAACTAACTTAGTGTTGTAAGTCAATTATCTTCAAAAATACACAAACAAACTCATAGAAAAAGGGATCCGATTTGTAGTTATCAGAGGCAGGGATGGGGGAAGAGGGAATTGGATGAAGACAGTCAAAAGGTATAATCTTCCACTTATAAGATAAATAAGTACTGGGGATGTAATGAACAACATAATACATATAATTAACACTGCTGAATGTTATATATGAAAGTTAAGAGACTAAATTCTGAGTTCTTATCACAAGGAAAATATTTTTTTCTATTTCTTTAATTTTATATCTATATGAGATGATGGATATTCACTAAACTTACTATGATAATCATTTCATGATGTAAGTCAAATCATTATGCTGTACACCTTAAACTTATACGGTGCTGTATATCAATTATATCTCGTAAAACTGGAAGAAAAAAAGCTAAGGAATAAAGCTGAAACATTGTAAAGCTCTAGAAAATAAAAGAAGGGCTATGAATTTTGTCAAATGGTTTCTATTTATAGTAACTTTTTGTTTTTATTCTGTTAACAAAGTAAATTACAGTCATCAATTTCCCCCTGTGAAATTCATCTTGCATTCCTAGGGTAAATCCAACTGAGTCATGATAGATCACTGCTTTTGTACATTGCTGGATCTGGTTAATATTGTGTCTCATGTTTTTGTATTTATATATTAATGAGTAAGATGGGCCTGCATGTTTTCTTTCTTACATTCTAGGATGTCCTTGCCATCCCTTGCTGCCTTCCAGGCTTATAATAAACTGATTTGAGGTACTGAAGTTTTGCTAACCTCATAAAATGAGTTGGGGAGTTTCCCTCTTTCTACTCTCTGAAAGAGTTGTATGGAAGCACTTATCTGTTTGTTTGTCTTTTTTTTTTTCAATTAATTAATTTATTTTTGGCTGTGTTGGGTCTTCGTTGCTGCACACAGGCTTTTCTCTAGTTGCGGCGAGTGGGGGCTACTCTTCACTGCGGTGCACAAGTTTCTCATTGCAGTGACTTCTCTTTGCGAAGCACGGGCTCTAGGCGCATGGGCTTCAGTAGTTGTGGCTCACGGGCTCTAGAGCGGAGGCTCCGTAGTTGTGGTCCAGGGGCTTAGCTGCTCCACGGCATGTGGGATCTTCCCAGACCAGGGCTCGAACCCGTGTCCCCTGCATTGGCAGGCGGATTCTTAACCACTGCACCACCAGGGAAGTCCCTTATCTGTTTCTTGAATGTTTGGGAGCAGTTCCTACGAATGCTGCCTTGGCCCCATGCTTTTGTTGAGGACGATTTGTAACTGCTGATTCAATGTCTCTTTGTGGTTACAGGACCATTGAATTTTCTAATTTTCCTTGAGTAGATTGAGGGCTAAAGCTTTTTATTCCTCCCTGGGCCAAAGATTCTCCCCTTCCTCCTCAATGGGTATAAGGGTTATAGCTGGTGGCACTAGAGCTTGCTTTTGTTTTACTCAGAACTTAGTATCCTTGTGCTCCTGGGTAGAGCCCTTATTTGAGATAAAGTCAGGGAAGTTGCTGGTTCTCTCTTCTTCCCATCTGTCCCTCCCAAGTGGCCTGGAGAGGGTTGGGTCAGGCTGTAAACCCACAATTTTCTCAGAGGTCACTGGAGTGGACTCAGATTTTTGAAGGTCTCATGGACAGTTATGAACCTCCTGAAAATGTTGTTCATCTAGAGGCGCCATCCTTATATCCTCCCACTAAGGGAGTTCTCAGTCACCCCCAGGGATGTCCAGGGAGTTCAGGCTCAATGAACCAGCCTCCTCCATGCCTCTCTGCCTCCTTCCTCTGCCCTGATCCCCACCCCCATCCCACAAGGCAAAAGCCTCAGAATGCCACTCTCCCTGCATTGTAAGGCTCTCACCTGGGAGACACATGCATTTCCCTTGACTCTACGTCCTGCTATCCCTGAGTTTGGGGGAAACTGGAGAGGATCATGGCTGAGGGGCCAGTGCCAAAATGGAGAAGGATGGCAAAGCATTTTAGATGGAGCTGCCTCTGAGAGGGTGGTGGAGGGTATATCGGGAGTGGGGAGCTACTAAGGGATCCCTGGGCACCACCTGCCGTGTCATGCTGTCCGGGCAGCTACTTTTTCTAAGCATCTTCTCCAGATGCCACCACCCAGTTCAGTGTGGAATCACTGCTAACAAGTACTCTTGGAGC
The DNA here is from genome assembly GCF_949987515.2 of Delphinus delphis. Lineage (NCBI taxonomy): Eukaryota > Metazoa > Chordata > Mammalia > Artiodactyla > Delphinidae > Delphinus > Delphinus delphis. The sequence continues at coordinate 152,799,818 of NC_082683.1, forward strand.
TCATTCCACCGTCCTCTGCTGTAAGTAAAACCCATTTCTTCGTGCTCAGAGCTTGGTGCCAAGAGGAAATAGCCATTCATATATTAATTAATTAATCCAATAATTAATTCTGTCATTCAGCAAACTATGTTTTTTAAATACATCTCAAGTAGAAAAGCATAGCTTCCGAAAGCTCACTGTCCAATTTCTCTTGGGCCTTACCTCATTTTTTTCAGCATGGGAGTGGGGACAAGAGAACACGCAGACATTCCTGGCATTCCCCCTCTCCTCGTTGGCCTCCACCATATGGCATGTGAGATCTTGGGAGTTTAGGATGGCCCCAGCATCACACGTTCCCTCCTTCAGAGTGTCCTTGCTATTCCCAGCTGTCGCCCACGCCAATAGGAAACTGACAATGCCAGGCAGCCAGGATCCCAGGCTTAGCTGAGGATAACCTCTCCCACCCACTCAGCCCCTTCATTTCTTGGCGACCACACTCCAAGAAAGGACACTGAAAGGGCAACCTGAGAAGGGGAGGCATCAGGAGGAAAAGGGCAGAAGGACTCAGTGCCCATAACTTCCATCATCACTACACCTTGCCCTTGGCCTTCCTCTGAAGCAGAACAGCTGGGGTACTGAGGAGCCAGACCAGTCTAAACCAGCCCAGAGCATAGGCCCTTGGTCTTGTTTTTCCTAAGCACCTTCCTAGCATTAAATTTGAGAGTGTTGTGCTGTAGCAATAGATCACATGACCTTATTTGGACCCCTGTAAGGATGGAAACCTCCACCCTATTCATTTTTAAAGTTAGCTCTCAATTTGCCAGATATGGCTTTTCTGTGTCCATGGTTAAGTCTTGGGCTGCCTTCCAGTGTACAACCCAATGCTCCTTCACTCAGCCCTGCCCCACAGAAAGGCAGACTTCAAATATGAGGGGCTCAGACCCTGTAACACGAGCCAGGGCAGGACTTGAAGTTAGACATCTGGGACCCATAAAGTCAAAGTACAGAGAGGTTGTCACCCTATCCTATTCCTACCACCATTACCCAGACTCAAAAGTGACTTGATAAGGAAGAAAGTATACTAGGCTTTTACCTCTGCCTCCCTGTGTGGACTTGGGCAAGTTGCTTCTTATCCTGAGTCCTCAGCTTCCTGCCATATGGTGGGTGGGTTGGATTTACTGGCCACAGCCAGCCACAACCAACCACTGAACACCTCTTCCCAAGAAATAGGAAAGCAAGGGGGGGCCAGAGCCTCCCTTTGGCTTAAGTATTACCCCTTTACCCTGCTCTCCCAAGTGAAAGGCCCCTTTTAATATAAGTCTTGAGCTGAATGTTGGGGGCTTGCTCTGCGGCTCTCTCCTCCACACACACACACACACACACATACACACACACACACGCACAGGGAACTTGTGCTTTCTTAGCTAAGCAAAGGGACTTGCAACACTGGGATGGAGAATCCTACATTACCCTTCATTTCATGCCAGAGTGTGTCTTTACACATTTCTCGGGGCCTCCATCTCCACTAGCGAACTCAGCCAGGCCTCCCTTGCCCTCTCATCTGCCACATCTGCAGGAGCAGCCACAGAGCGAAAGCCAGCCGGCAGCTGAGCGTGATGTTCTGGCTGTGTTCCAGAGCATCCTTGGAGTGATTCAGAGGTCACTGGCCTTTGGAGGGCATCCAGACCTCCACTCCCCAGGGGTGGAGAGATCTCTTAGCACACCAGTCCTCAAATGCCTTGAAACAATCTCTTTCCAATCCTTTAATCCAGTAGGTTGGAGCCATTTTCTAATAAGAGACAGTGACTTCAGTGGAAAAACACAACAACCAAGGGTCATATAATCATATAAACTTACTTAATTGAGGTGTGGATGCTGCTGCTGCGTTTTAACTTAGAGGAGGTGCATGAGCATTAAACACACCTGATTGTAAAAGGAAGACAAAACTATACAGAATAAGCAATATTTGAAAATATGTCTTTAATCCAAATTTTGGGCAGTTGCGATATGACTTGAAATAATGTGAAGGAGAGCAAAAGTAAGAAATTTGTGATGGGAGAAAAGAAAGAAAGATAAAAAGATAAGATAAAAGGTGAAGGAGAGAGAAAAGTCAGGGAGAAAGAAAGAGATGAAATTAGGAGAGAGCGAGGAAGGCTCATTAGGACAACTGCTAACTTGTCACTCTCTGGGCTTCATGCTCCTGGTCATCCCTAACCTTGTAATGCTTGTTTTTGAGTTATTATGTGGATTATAGGTTACCACTTATACAGAGTCAACATGATAGGTGCTTATTTCTATTATATCATTTAATCCTCGCAAGAGCTCTAAAAATGAGATATTTTACAAATGAAAAAACTAAGACCCAGAAAAGATGCCCAAGTTCACACACCACTAATAATTAGAATCAGAGCTCAAATTCGTACCTTGTTCCAAACCTCTACATGCCACGCCATCTCTTATTGGCTATCTCACCATTGCCCCCCTACTGAACACTTGTTCCCCATGACCCAGTCACTCTTTCCTTCCTTCCATTCCTTGCGCCCATTAAACTCATTCCATCTCTCTCCCCAACCTCAAAGCTTTGTGTTTCCCCCTTCACAGACTCCTCATACCCAGAACTTTCCATGGCCACCTGTGCTCACCCTTCAGGTCTTTCCTTAAGTGTCACCTCTTCTGAGAGCCCTTTCACTCACTCCCCAGTCACACTATCACGTCACTCTGACTTATTTTTTCTTTTATCATGGCACTTACCACTACTTGATGTTTTCCTTGCTTATCATCTGTCTTTCTGGGCTAGAACAGAATCTCCACATGAGCAAGAACTTATCAGTTTTCTTACTATATCTCCAGCATCTAACACTATTTCTGGCACATAGTAGGTGCTTAATAACTGTTTGCTGAATGAATGTATGGTTGAATTAATGGATGGATGGATGAACAAACTGCTCTCTATCCCTTTATGGACTCTGTTCTTAACATAGAGGTGCATTTTTCCCAGAGAACCAATAAAATCAAGTCCTAGGTTGCATTTTCCACATCAGTTTAGGTTCCCCCCTACACTTTAATCAAAACTCATCCATTCCACAAGCCTGTCCAAGCTCTTTGCTGAGACTGTGGATGGAGATAAATGAGATTTGGACCCCAGACTCAAAGCTTGATCTCCTGGAGTTTACAGAGTCTAGAAGGGGCAATAAGCATGCCCATGAAGCATTATAGTTCAAGATTAAATGAGCCATAAGTAGTGAGAAAGGAACAAACTAAGCATGTTCAAAGGAAGAAGAACTCTTTGGTTGGGTGATTTTGGTGAGGGCTTTAACAGATAGAGGTGCCAGCACTGAGACTGAGCCTTGAATGTGGGTTCAGACCTTCCTCAGTCTCAGAGGCAGAGCATTACCCAGGCAAGGACTGAGTGCCAGGATCCCCAGGGCACGTCCAGACTGACTGATCAAGGCACACAGGAAGGAGGCAGCATGAGACAAGGACGGAAGGAGAGGTTGGGGCCAGATTGTGCAGGTTCATGGACTGAACCATAGCCATGGGAGAATTAGCCATGGGGGCACCTTGACCCAGGCAGCAAAGTGAACGAGTGCAGCCCAGCCCCCTGCACTCAGCAGCAGATGGGAGGAGGGAGGGTGGTCAGTGGAGGGTCCTCACCTGCAGTCATGAGGGGGCTGACCTGGCTTCTCTCTGAGAAGCTCAGTGAGACAGATTCCTCTCGTTTCTTCAAACGGTATGAAAAACAAGCTGGTCAACACACATGCTTTCTCAACAGCAGGAAATTAAGCAACAGTTTTTGAGACAACATCCTGCCTTGTTAGAGGGCAAGGTTCCAGGCTGTGGTCATTTTGCTCTGAAGTTAATCCTGTTTTTGAAAACAGTTCTCCTCCTAAGGGTGCTAGCCTGTCTGGGAAGGGGTGGAGACCTGGGGGACTGGAGACGGGGATGGAAACAAAGAACGAGCAGGGCTCTGTGGTGTTGGCATGGACAGTGGGCATTCTGGTAGAGGAAAACCAGGGCGTGGAGGGTGGAAGAGAGGTGAAGCTGGGTTCAAGGAGACTCAAGGAGTCTCAAGGGAGATCTACCAGATCTGGAATAATTCCAAGCCTCTGCACCCTTTGTCTTCATCTTCTGGGGGCCCATGGCCCCTCCCATAGACTCGGCCATACCCCCAGGTTCAGAGACCTGAGACCAACAGCCCATTCTCCTGGGTTCATCTCTAAACTACTTTACCATGTTGTACTGGAGCTACCAGCTCATACACTTGCTCCTACGCACTGCGAGCTCCTTGAGGACAAGGGCCTTGTCCTACTGCCCTGGTGTCCCCAGCATCTGTGGCATATGCAGCCAAGACTGTAGGCTTGATAAATGTTTGGTTGAATGAAATAGTTGCAGCTGCACCTTCTTGGTTTCCTCCACCTCCACCTGATCTCTAAATGTCAGTATCCCTCAGGGTTTGAACAGGGGGCCTTCTGCCCTTCTATCCCTAGATGATCTCATCCATTCCCATGGCTTTAAATAGCGTCTTTATGCTAATGACTCCCATACTTATACTGGGGAGCTCCAGTCCCAGGGTCCCCTCTGAGCTCCAGACACATATATCCACAAGCCTTCTTGCTATCTCCACTCAGATGAAGTGTAAACAGTTCATCTTTACTATGCCTGAAATAGAACCCCTTACTCTAAAGCCTATCCTTACCCCAAGTGTTCCTCTCTTTAAAAAATTACCACAATCCTCTCTAAGTTGCCAAAAGTAGAAGCCCAGTGTGGTTCCTGATTCTTCCTTTTCCCTCATCCCTTTACAGCAGTAAGTTTGTTACTTTTCCTCCAATAAATGTCTAGAATTTGCCCACTTATCTCCATCCCCATCCTCACCAGCCTGGTCCAGGCCACTGTATCTCTTGCCTGGACCTCTTTAATAGCTATTTATGTTCTCACCTCTTCCCGCCTCCATATCTATTCTCTACAGAGCAGCAAGAGTGACTTTCTAAAATAAAAATCCTATCATGTATCTCCTTGCTTAAACATTCAGTGGCATCTGATTGCACACAGAGCAAAACCCCTCCATAGTTTACAAGGGCCCCCTGACCCAGACCTTCTTCTCTCTGCACTGGGCCCCCTGCCTCTCTCCCCCTAGGTTCAGTATACTCTAGCCACATTGGCCTTCTCTTACTTTTTTTTTTTTTTTTTTTAATGCCCAAAGCTGTTTCTCACCTCTGGGACTTTGCATATGGTGTTCTCTGCCTAGATCACTTTCCCACCTCTTGGCATTTCAGATTTCAGCTTAAGCTCACCTCCCCAGAGAGGCTTCCCTGGCCATCCAAACTAAAGTAAGTCCCTCCACCCACTCATCACTGCCCCCGCCCCCAGCTTAGCCCAGGACTTGGTCCCTAGCAGGGACTCAGCAGATACTTCCTGAAAGGATGGATAGCTGCAGCCCTGGGTCCCAGCTCCTGTGAGTTCTTTTCTTCCTCCTTCCACACCACTGGGGACTCAGCACCCTCCCCTCATTTTTACACTTTCTCAAAACTGCCCACACAAGCACCGTACTGTGGGGTTTCTTTCTTCTCCAAATTTAGCTGCACAATTGGACAAAGATTCCTTTGCTACCTGCTTCCTTGCTGTCACCTTCAGTTTCAGGTTTAAAAGCTAGTCACTGCAGGGGAAGAGTGGAGAGAATGGAAGATCACCAACAGGGAGAAGTGGCAGAGTCAAGGGCCTGACACAGCTCCTGTGGACATGGTGGTGCTATATAATTAGCTCCTGACTGCCCTTCTTGGCAAGCTCTTTCCAGTTTCTAGGACAGTCCCGATTCCCACCATTCTGTTCTAGTGTCTGACTACATACCATGAGTTTTCTTACCATATGGTTGCTCTACCCTTCTCTTCCTGCCCTTCTCCCATGACAACAACCTTTCTTAAATTACCCCCACACTCAGTAGTTCAAAGGTCATGGTCTAGTTCAAGCCCTTGAGCTCTGCCACATAAAATCTGTGTGACTTTGGGCAAATTACTTATCCTCTTCAAGCCTCAGTTTGCTCATCTGTAAAATAGGATAAGAACAATACCTCCATTCCAGGAACTGCCAAAGCGGTGACTGGCATAATACACGTCAAGCATTTGGAACCCATAAAAAGTGCCCTCTTCCCCCTCAGGTGGATAAATGGTGTAACAGACTCTTAGGCTCTAGTGAACAATTTAGTGTTTTAACCAAATAGTGTACACATGAAACTGATATGGTATTGGATGACTGGTACATTGGATGGTACATTGGTTGACTGGTACATTCTTGTGGCCTGAATGGTGAGCCAGGTCATGTCTGTAGGGCAGGAGCTTGGTCTCTGTGAGGAGGGAAGGGAAGAGGAGTTGGCTTGGGACTAAGGGCTGCACTTAAGTGGGGAAAGGGCAAATCTTTATTGGAAATCAGAGCTCATAAGACTGATCTTAGGCAGACAGGAGAGGGTCACCCATCTCTTGGGCCTGGTTCTCTTGGTCCCAGCTTGGGAGCAGGGGTGCATCCCTGAAAATGGGTTGTGAGATGGCCCCCTTCCTGTGGGATCAGGGTGAAAGCATAGCTGGGAGGTCTCCTCCTCTGGTATCCATCTCTCAGTGTGCACTTCCCTTTGATACCCTGGAACCTTCCCTAAAGTCTTATTTGAATGCCGTGGCTCAGAGTCAGCTCTGCAGAGGAAAGGTGTGCCACCTCCTGGGCTAGATTATTTATTAAGGGACAACCAGTGTCCCCAAAGCCACATTGGTGATAGCCTCTCAAGGGGAAGGTGCATCTTGGTGAATCCTGGGGACAGAGTCGGGATCACGTGGTCCAATTGCCCCTCCCATGTAGGAATTCTTCTTCCAGTGCCAACTCGGGCAGTCCTGCCTGAAGTTTTTTTTTAATTAAGGGAGCCGAAATGTCCCTTTCAACATTCCGGAGGTATTCATTTCACCCCGTGGAGGTTTCACCTCCCCAAGGCCACCACTTTGCAGGAGAACTTTCACTTTCAGGAATGGCCTCACAGTCCCTGAGCTCAGGTCTGCTGTAAGCTATGCCTGGTGAAACAAAACTGGTCTGGGCTCTAGGGCAGGCTCTGCCACAGCAGCTGAATGAGCTGGAAAGGTCACGTACTCTCAGCTTCCTTATTGCCAGATGGAGAAAACAACCTCTGTGTTAGTCTCCTACTGCTTCTGTAACAAATTACCACGAACTTTAGTGGTTTAAGACAACACATATTTATTGTCTTACAGTTCTGGAGGTAAGAAATCCAAAATAAGTTTTATGGGGCTAAAATCAAAGTGTCAGCAGGGTTGCATTTCTTCTAGAGACTCCAGGGTGGAATCCATTTTCTTGCCTTTTACACCCTCAGGAAGCCACCTGCATTCCTTGGCCTGTGGCCCCTTCCTCCATCTTCAAAGCTGATCACTCCAACCTCTGCTTCCATCATCACATCCCCTTTTCTGTGTCTGAAGAACTCTTGTGATTATATCAGACCCACCCAGATAATCCAGAGAAATCTCCCCATCTCAAGATTCTTGACTTAGACACATCTTCAAAGCCATTTTTTTCATGTAAGGTACTGTATCCTCAGGTTTAAGAATCAGGATGTGGGTAACTTTGGGAAACCAGTATTCTGTCTACTGTAATCTTCTTACTATATAAGCTGTTTTTTTCAAACCTCATCCATTTCCCAGGCTCCAGAATCTTCTTATCTCATCTCAGTTCAAAAGGCCTGACTTAAGATTCCCTAAGAATAGAGGATCTGTAGATTCTTCTAGTTGCCTGTTTTAGTGTTGAAAGCCCTTAAAGGAATCATCTCTGGCTATGGTATAAGATATCCATGTAGCTCTGACCAAGTGCTCCACAAATTCAGTACTTAGTGGCAGAGCCACAGAAACATTTCAACTGAAGATGGAAATTCTATGGAAGAGCCAGAAATTAAGGTGGGGAGTGGAGAAGGAAGGTAACTAGCAGCTGCTGAGCATCTGCTATGCACCCAGCCCTTACATACAAACCTCTCATTTAATCCTGGGGAGAAATTGAGCCTCAAATGTAAGGAGGTGGCAGAGCTGAATGAGAGTGAAAGGGTTCTTTCTGAGTCTTCCTCAGCACACCGTGGGGTTTGTGGGGGGGGTCACTAGAGCCCTGGTTTTATATTTTACCAGCATTTCTTTTCTCTTGGCATTATAAGCAATCCCAATGAGGGGACCATTGGTTATGGTGAAAATGCCTATATTTAGACAGGTTAGAGCTACACATATGTAAATGAGAATTAGAGCTTACAGAGGAGAGAGAGGAAAATTAATTCCTACTTACCTCTGGATATTCAAATGGAGAGGAAATGGGGGAGAATGCCCTACTGGATGGGAGATTAAGATTGTCACCTGGACAGGAAGGGAGGCCCAGCAAAGAATCACTAAAACCACCTCTGTATTCACTTTGTTGATGAGTGCAAAATATCCCTCAAAGCAGTGGCTTGAAATCACCACCATTATTATCCAAAGACTTTTGTCAGAGACTTTGGTCCTCGAGCTAAAGAGGTCTGTTGAGAGTCATAACCCTGCCTAGATACGGCGGTGAAGTCCGGCAGATATTGACGTAATCCCTGCCCTCAGATCTGAGATGGAAAGGAGGAGAGAGCCCTACCTTCAGGGAGAGCCATGTGTGGCATTTGGGAAAGAGACAGCCTCTTCCCTCAGAGAGTTCCCAGTCTGAGAGGAATGCTATAACCCATAGGCACTAAACACACCACTACAGGGGCAAATGTTCCCAAACCCACATGGTTCAATGGTTGTAAAGCCAGAGACAGAGGAAAGAGCCATTCGATGTGAGCTTGGTTAAAGAGGGACGGTTCTAGGAGGACATGAGTCTGGAATCAGGGAAAGGAAAACTGAAGTAGGGGGTTGGCACCAGAGTGCTGAAGTTGGGAGAGAAGCTTACCATCTGAGAGGCCTGTAAAGGCAAGAGAGGTGAGAGCTAGCCAGCTGAGGCCTTGGATGGGGAATCGCCTGGATCAACTGGATCTCTTCCCAGGCCACTTCTCAGAGAACACAGACCCACAGGGAGCCACTGCTTCCTTACAGAGGACCCCCTCACACCCCCGGCATGGCCATCCCATCTCTCCAGGGAGAAATGGTGCCTGGGTCACTTCCCATCCAGTCTGCTTACCTGGAAACTGATTTCAGGTCAGCCAAGGAGACCTAGTACAACCACCTGTCCATTATCTTCATGTGGCTTCTCCAGAGAGACCATGGTTTTCATGATCCTATGAGGGACCATCAACAGCAAACAAATGTGTTGAGCACTGAAGAAACAAAAGTTGACACTTCCCTGTTTCCAAAATGACTAAACACTCACATGCCAGGAAAAGGGGAAAAACAAACCAACAGCATTGGCCTAACAGGTTCAGGTCCCCCAAATATTGAATATTCCTCAGAAACTTGGACTCCCTAACAAAAACAATTTGATCCCTGAGTTTTGCTATGCTGAAATGTGAGGATATGATGTGAATATGATGCTTATGTAAGAAAGTTGCTCTTTTCCACCATGAATAGACTAATATAAACATGGTCATCCTGGCCATTAAAAATGTTTTTCTTTAAACACTTGTGCTTTGTATTTGGCCAGCCAGTTGTCTGAAGGCGAATTCATTCACAGACTTCACAATTGAGTGTTTTCTTCCATTTTCTAAATGCTTTCGTCTCTGGTCCTCCTTTGACAACTTATTCCTAGAGGTTCCACCAATGATGCCAACAGACACATGGAACCTACATAGTCCCTCTGAGGGGACTCTGTAGTCACCCTCCCCTGACACCTCTGGGGACTCTCATTTGAGGTGATGGAGCTAAAGCTGATTCTTAGCCAGTTTTGCTTCTGGCTCTGATGGAGCACAGCAAGTTGTGCCCACACTAGTGGCAGCAGGAATGGTACATGATCTGGCCATTAAGTGATTTCTGTCAGGGAGCAATAGATGGTGTTTCTGGAATCTGATTCCCTGGTAGTCTTTTGGGGGATAATATGTTTTTCTGAGGATTCTAATATTTCCTGGCATTTGAGAATACAGAATTGAAAAAAGGATTTTTTTTGGTTTTGGTGGTTCTATGACTATTGATAGAATTGTCTGTGTCGATGTGTTTCATGTTGGTGCCAATGGGGATTCTGTTAACTCAGAGCCTCCTTTCTCATCCCAAAGTTCTGGCTTTTTTTTTTTTTTTTTTTTTTTTTTTGCGGAACACGGGCCTCTCACTGTTGTGGCCTCTCCCGTTGTGGAGCACAGGCTCCGGACGCACAGGCTCAGCGGCCATGGCTCACGGGTCCAGCCGCTCCGCGGCATGTGGGATCTTCCCGGACCGGGGCACGAACCTGTGTCCCCTGCATCGGCAGGCGGACTCTCAACCACTGTGCCACCAGGGAAGCCCGCAAAGTTCTGGCTTTTAAAGTGTATAACTCATTATGGTCCCAATAGCTACTATAGCTACAAAGGTGAAATTCCTATACCTAAGTTGAAAGGAAACAAATCAGCTTTCTTTAATTTCTCTAAAAAATTAAATGATTCAAAAATAACAAGGTTAAAAAAGGGATGTGGACATTAGAAGAGAGAGAGCTTAGCCTGCTGAATTCAGAAGGAAATCCCCCAATTACTCAGGTTTTCAACAGTGATACTTCCCCCCATAAAAGAACTAATGGTGCTTAATTATATGTTTTAATGGACCACCTTTTAGGTTTTTCTTAGGTGATCCTTTTAGTTCTTCCAACTTGTATAAGAGTTGATAAAGTTATCTACTTTATAAATATGAAAAAATTTTGAGCAAACAAATTGATATAGTTAAACTCCTGGAGGGAGTTAATAAATCAGATTATAAGGTTTTATTTATTTTTAAGTTATTTATTTATTTATTGGCTGTGTTGTGTCTTCATTGCTGCACGCAGGCTTTCTCTAGTTGTGGCGAGTGGGGGCTACTCTTCCTTGTGATGTGCAGATTTCTCATTGCGGTGGCTTCTCTTGCTGTGGAGCACCGGCTCTAGGGGTACAGGCTTCAGTAGCTGCAGCACGCAGCCTCAGTATTTGCGGCACACGGGCTCAGTAATTGTGGTGCATGGGCTTAGATGCTCCACAGCATGTGGGATCTTCCCGGACCAGGGATACAATTCATGTCCCCTGCATTGGCAGGCGGATTCCTAACTACTGCGCCACGAGGGAAGTCCCATTTATAAGGTTTTAAAATCTAGTGGAGCAAACTCATGTTCCAAACGTCTTTTTTCTAAAAACAATACTATCATATCAAACACACAAATGTAAAGAATCCAAAGATTTCTAGAATATTTTCTACTTACATGCTTTAAATCTGTTGACCGTTTCAGATTTTTTTTCCCCCTAAAACTGTAATTCAGGGGAAAAAGAAAAAAAAAGGGTTTTGACTCTGGGTTTAATTAATGACCTTTGTTTCTAGGTTACAAAATAAGAAGCAAAAGTATTACTGTTAAATAAGGTGGACGTTTTAACATCTAATATATAATTGTATAAGAAGAAAAATCTGTGTAGTATTCTCATCAAGATGATTCTTTGGAAAAATTAAACTGGTTTAACGATTTTGGCTTAAAGCACCTCTGTGCCTTCTCCCTGATTTTACCACCATTTAAAAACAATGCAGGCACAGTATTCTAGTTTGTAACTCTTGGGATTATTTTCTCTTGAAAAATCCAGTTATTTTGGATTGCCTAAATTTCCCCTACTGTATTTTCTGGTCATATAAACTAACATCAATTTATTTAAGATTATAAAATTGCAACTTAAAGAGTTCAGCTAAATAGATGATAATAAGTAATATCTTTGTAAAAGGAGATTATTTTATGTAATGCTAAAAGATCACATAGACTTGATGTGCCAACTTAAATTGTAATTTCCAGACCCTTAGCTAACTTTATGACCTTAAACCAATACTGTATTAATTTGAATTAGTAATAATCTCTGGATACTCAAACAACAAATTTAAAAATTCTCCCACTGTTATTTAATGCATCCTAACATAGCCAACAGTAACAGGTTGGAAGCTTACGTAAATGCCTTTGGGTTATGTTAATGTACACATTGAGTTTTTAAGAAAAGTACAAAATGTCTGGGCCAGTAGGGAAATGTGTATGCAAGATAATGGATGTGTTTTTGCTTATCAAGGGGAAAAAAAGGAATAACTTTATCTTAAACTGAAAATGTTCTTGCTGTGTCAAAACATAAAAGAGACAAATCTGAGGTTGTGTCATAAGCTTAGATGGTCTGAGGGGAAGTAAACCTTATTTTCTTGTGTTTAAAATAGCTACAAATAATGAGTTTGAAAAGCATAATTATATATGTTAAACTTTTAAATGCAGTTAGACCAATGTTAATTAATTTACTCATTAGTATTGTGTTCCCTTACTGAGATTTTTCTGCCCATTTATATAATCAATTTAACCTATTCCAAAACAATAGAAATCTCTTTTTATCATTAATATATTCTGTTAATATTAATTATCTGTTCTTTTGGCATGTTTTTACATTTTAACAAAGATCCTTCTTTTTGAAAAAGTTAATATTTCTAATAATTATTACTACCTATATCTGAGTGTTTTAAAAAAACATTGTTTATTTCTTGCCTTTAAATACTTTGATGTAAGTTCATATCTTGTATCCTCTGACAACTCTTTGGAATTTTATCTTGCCCAAATTCAGACCCCTTATTCAGAATCGTAAAACTGTTAGGATGTCTTTTTTTACCAGACTATTTATGGGTTTTTTTAGATGGCCATGGGTAGCACGTGAATTTATTTTTTACCTTATAAAAGGTGAGATATGAAAAATAATTAGTTATATTTGACATTCTCCAGATGATTGATTAGCTCAACACAGTTGTTAGAGCCATCCTTTTCATTCCTTCTTATCAAAAAGAAACATTCAGCTTTTTAGGGTTAAGTATTTATAACCATTTCAGTGATTCCATTGAAAACAATCATACTCACATTTCAATTTGAAAAGAAACATTCTGATGTTCATGTACAAAAACTGACACAATAATTGCCAACACATCTATTTATTTTAGGTTTTGTCCCTAGGTTTAAATATCCTTGTCAACTGGTGACATTCTTACTTTATGGCATAAAATAAAGGCCCGGGAGATTTGTTAGTATCCTCACTCTCTCACACAAATTGATTGCATATTATACTTGAATTAAAAAGGCTCTACATTCCTACAATCTGTTGATTAACCAGAACCATTTAATCTTCTTATTACAGATGATAGTTAATTAATCATAATTACAGATTACTTTTCCTTGCATCTACTAAAGGCCCCTGCTACAAGCTAAAGATCAGGAATTCAGTCTTCTGAAAGAAATAACAAAGGAACATCAATTTAAAAAAACTGAACCTGGTACTCTTTTTAAAAAAAAATTAATTATTTATTTTATTTATTTTTGGCTGCGTCGGGTCTTAATTGCGCCATGCAGGATCTTCATTGAGGCATGCGAGACCTTGTGGCACGCAGGCTCTTCATTGCGGTGCGTGGTCTTCTCTCTAGCTGTGGCATACAGGCCCCAGGGCAAGTGGGCTCTGTAGTTGTGGCGCGCGAGTTCCAGGGCTCGTGGGCTCTCTAGTTGAGGCTCTGAGCTCAGCAGTTTTGGTGCACGGGCTTAGCTGCTGTGCAGCCTGTGGAAACTTAGTTCCCTGACCAGGGATCAAACCTGCGTCCCCTGCATTGTAAGGCGGATTCTTTACCACTGGACCACCAGGGAAGTCCCTGAACCCGGTACTCTTGACTTGGATATGATAGGATACACTCATGGGTACAGACCTCCCTAAATAAGTGGACATCATTACCATGGATCTGTTAGACTGAACTAAGTGACTGAGTCAGAATTCCTAGAGTGGTTTTGGTCTAGATTTGAACAGGGGTCAGCAAACTATGGCCCTCGGGACAAATCCAACTAGCTGTCTGATTTTGTAAATAACGTTTTATTGGAACACAGCCATGCTCATTGAGTCACTATTATCTATGGCTGCTTTCCTACTACGACAGCAGGATTGAGTGGTTGCAAACAGAGTATGCAACTGATCTAAAAGCATACAACTTTGTAGAAGTAGACTACCTAACCCCAGATCAATAAAATAAAAATGAATTACCTACAACTAAGTGGACTAAATGAACCGATTTCATATGATTAACATTTATATTAATTAACATAAGAAAAAAAAAACCCTTTCTCTTTTAATATATTTCTTATCCTCTACTTAGAATATACCTAAAATTTTTAAAATAATATATTTTATTTTACCCAATATATCCATAATATCAACATTTCAACATGTAATCAATGTAAAAATATTAGAGATATTTTACATTTTAAACTCTCTATCTTCAATTTTATTTTAAATGCAGTGTTTATTTTTATACTTACAGCCCATTGAATCCCTTTTTTTAACATTTAAAAAAATTAATTTATTTTTGGCTGCGTTGGGTCTTCATTGCTGCGCGCGGGCTTTTCTCTAGTTGTGGAGAGCAGGGGCTACTCTTTGTTGAGGTGTGCGGGATTCTCATTGCAGTGGCTTCTCTTGTTGCGGAGCATGGGCTCTAGGAGCACGGGCTTCAGTAGTTGTGGCACATAGGCTCAGTAGTTGTGGCTTGCGGGCTCTAGAGCGCAGGCTCAGTACCTGGGGTGCACAGGCTTAGTTGCTCCATGGCATGTGGGATCTTCCTGGACCAGGACTCGAACCTGTGTGTCCTGCATTGGCAGGCGGATTCTTAACCACTGTGCCACCAGGGAAGCCCTGAATCACATTTTGAATGTCATTTTGTCCCAATTGAACTTTTAAATTTCAAAAGGAAAAAAAATATTCCATGAGTGATCCTAATATAGATTATAAGCTAATGTATGATTAGGACAATTTTTTTTTTTTTTTTTGTGGTACGCGGGCCTCTCGCTGTTGTGGCCTCTCCCGTTGCGGAGCACAGACTCAGCGCCCATGGCTCACGGGCCCAGCCGCTCTGCAGCATGTGGGATCTTCCTGGACCGGGGCACGAACCCAGGTCGCCTGCATCGGCAGGCGGACTCTCAACCACTGCGCCACCAGGGAAGCCCCCTCATTAGGACAATTTTAAAAGAACAACTTCGGGCTTCCCTGGTGGCGTAGTGGTTGAGAGTCCGCCTGCCGATGCAGGGGACGCGAGTTCGTGCCCCCATCCGGGAAGATCCCACATGCCGCGGAGCGGCTGGGCCCGTGAGCCATGGCCACTGAGCCTGCGCGTCCGGCGCCTGTGCTCCATAACGGGAGAGGCCATAACAGTGAGAAGCCCGCGTACCGCAAAAAAAAAAAAAAGAAAACAATAAAAGAACAATTTTGTAAATTGTAATGACATGTATTGATTGGACTTGTCTACAGAACAATGATAACACAGGTTAAATAATATGGAAAGTGCATTTACTAAGTTCCTATACTTTTTTTTCCCCTTTACTTGTGATGTCTTTTTTTTTTTTAACATCTTTATTGGAATATAATTCCTTTACAATGTTGTGTTAGTTTCTGCTGTATAACAAAGTGAATCAGCTATATGTATACGTATATCCCCATATTCCTTCCCCCTTGCTTCTCCCTCCCACCCTCCCTATCCCACCCCTCTAGGTGGCCACAAAGAACCAAGGTGATCTCCCTGTGCTATGCAGCTCTTTCGAACTACCTATCTATTTTACATTTGGTAGTGTATATATGTCAATTCTATTCTTTCACTTCGTCCCAGCTTACCCTTCCCCCTGCCTGTGTCCTCAATCCATTCTCTACGTCTGCATCTTTATTCTTGTCCTGCCTCTAGGTTCATCAGAACCATTTTTTTCTTTTTTTAGACTCCTTATATATGTGCTAGCATACGATATTTGTTTTTCTCTTTCTGACTTACTTCAGACTGTATGACAGATCTAGGTACGTCCACCTCACTACAGATAACTCAATTTCATTTCTTTTTATGGCTGAGTAATATTCCATTGTATATATGTGCCACAGCTTCTTTATCCATTCATCTGTCAATGGACACTTAGGTTGCTTCCATGTCCTGGCTATTGTAAATAGTGCTGCATTGAACATTGTGGTACATGACTCTTTTTGAATTATGGTTTTCTCTGGGTATATGCCCAGTAGTGGGATTGCTGGGTCATATGGTAGTTCTATTTTCGGTTTTTTAAGGAACCTCCATACTGTTCTCCATAGTGGCTGTATCAATTTACATTTCCACTAACAGTGCACGAGAGGTCCCTTTTCTCCACAACCTCTCCAGCATTTATTGTTTCTAGATTTTTTTGATGATGGCCATTCTGACTCGTGTGAGGTGATAACTCATTGTAGTTTTGATTTGCGTTTCTCTAATGATTAGTGACATTGAGCACCCATTCATGTGTTTGTTGGCAATCTGTATATCTTCTTTGGAGAAATGTCTATTTAAACCTTATGCCATTTTTGGATTGGGTGGTTTCCTTTTTTGATATTGAGCTGCATGAGCTGCTTGTATATTTTGAGGATTAATTCTTTGTCTGTTGCTGCATTTGCAAATATTTTCTCCCATTCTGAGGGTTATCTTTTTGTGTTGTTTATGGTAACCTTTGCTGTGCAAAAGCTTTTAAGTTTCATTAGGTCCCATTTGTTTATTTTTGTTTTAATTTCCATTTCTGTAGGAGGTGGATCAGAAAGGATCTTGCTGTGATTTATGTCAAAGAGTGTTCTTCCCATGTTTTCCTCTAAGGGTTTTATAGCATCTGGCCTTACATTTAGATTTTTAATCCATTTTGAGTTTATTTTTGTGTATGGTGTTAGGAAGTGTTCTAATTTCATTCTTTTACATGTAGCTGTCCAGTTTCCCAGCGCCACTTATTGAAGAGGCTGTCTTTTCTCCATTGTATATTCTTGCCTCCTTTATCAAAAGTAAGGTGACCATATGTGCATGGGTTTATCTCTGGGCTTTCTATCCTGTTCCATTGATCTATACTTCTGTTTTTGTGCCAGTGCCATGCTGTCTTGATTACTGCAGCTTTGTAGTATAGGCTGAAGTCAAGGAGCCTCATTCCTCCAGCTCTGTTTTTCTTTCTCAAGACTGCTTTGGCTATTTGGGGTCTTTTGTGTTTCCATACAAATTGTGACATTTTTTGTTCTAGTTCTGTGAAAAATGCCATTGGTAGTTTGATAGGGATTGCATTGAGTCTGTAGATTGCTTTGGGTAGTATAGCCATTTTCACAATGTTGATTCTTCCAACCCAAGAACCTGGTATATCTCTCCATCTGTTTGTATCATCTTTAATTTCTTTCATCAGTGTCTTATAGTTTTCTGCATACAGGTCTTTTGTCTCTTTAGGTAGGTTTATTCCAAGGTATTTTATTCTTTTTGTGCAATGGTAAGTGGGAATGTTTCCTTAATTTCTCTTTCAGATTTTTTTATCATTAATGTATAGGAATGCAAGAGATTTCTGAGCATTAATTTTGTATCCTACTACTTTACCAAATTGATTGATTAACTCTAGTAGTTTTCTGGTAGCATCTTTAGGTTTCTCTAGGTAGAGTATCATGTCATCTGCAAACAGTGACAGTTTTACTGCCTCTTTTCCAATTTGCATTCCTTTTATTTCTTTTTCTTCTTTGATTGCTGTGGCTAAAACTTCCAAAACTATGTTGAATGATAGTAGTGAGAGTTGGCAACCTTGTCTTGATCTTAGAGGAAATGATTTCAGTTTATCACCATTGAGAATGATGTTGGCTGTGGGTTTGTCATATATGGCCTTTATTATGTTGAGGTAGGTTCCCTCTATGCCTACTTTCTGGTGAGTTTTTATCATAAATGGGTGTTGAATTTTGTTGAAAGGTTTTTCTGCATATATTGAGATGATCATATGGTTTTTCTCCTTCAATTTGTTAATATGGTGTATCACATTGATTGATTTGCATATATTGAAGAATTCTTGCATTCCTGGTATAAACCCCACTTGATCATGGTGTGTGATCCTTTTAATATGCTGTTGGTATTCTGTTTGCTAGTATTTTGTTGAGGATTTTTGCATCTATGTTCATCAGTGATATTGGCCTGTAGTTTTCTTTTTGGTGACATCTTTGTCTAGTGTTGGTATCAGGGTTATGGTGGCTGTGTAGAATGGGTTTAGGAATATTCCTCCCTCTGCCATATTCTGAAAGACTTTGAGAATGATAGGTGTTAGCTCTTCTCTAAATGTTTGACAGAATTCGCCTGTGAAGCCATCTGGCCCTGGACTTTTGTTTGTTGGAAGATTTTTAATCACAGTTTCAATTTCAGTGCTTGTGATTTGTCTGCTTATATTTTCTATTTCTTCCTGTTTCAGTCTCAGAAGATTGTGCTTTTCTAAGAATTTGTCAATTTCTTCTAGTGTGTCTATTTCATTGGCATATACTTGCTTGTAGTAATCTCTCATGATCCTTTGTATTTCTGCAGTGTCAGTTGTTACTTCCTTTTCATTTCTAATTCTGTTGATCTGAGTCTTCTCCCTTTTTTTCTTGATGAGTCTGGCTAGTGGTTTATCCATTTTGTTTATCTTCTTAAAGAACCAGCTATTAGTTTTATTGATCTTTGCTATTGTTTCCTTCATTTCTTTTTCATTTATTTCTGATCTGATCTTTATGATTTCTTTCTTTCTGCTAACTTTGGTTTTTGGGGTTTCTTTTGTTCTTCTTTCTCTAATTGCTTTAGGTTTAAGGTTAGGTTTTTATTTGAGATTTTTTTTTTTTGTTTCTTGAGGTAGGATTGTATTGCTATAAACTTCCCTCTTAGAACTGCTTTTGCTGCATCCCATAGGTTTTGGATCATTGTGTTTTCATTGTCATTTGTTTCTAGGTATTTTTTGATTTCCTCTTTGATTTCCTCAGTGATCTCTTGGTTATTTAGTAGCGTGTTGTTTAGCCACCATGTGTTTGTATTTTTTCCAGATTTTTTTCCCCTGTAATTGATATCTAGTCTCATAGCATTGTGGTCAGGAAATATACTTGATATGATTTCAAATTTCTTAACTTTACCAAGGTTTGATTTGCAACCCAAGATATGATCTATCCTGGAGAATGTTCCATGAGCACTTGAGAATAAAGTGTATTCTGTTGTTTTTGGATGAAATGTCCTATAAATATCAATTAAGTCCATCTTGTTTAATGTATCATTTAAAGCTTGTGTTTCCTTATTTATTTTCATTTTGGATGATCTGTCCATTGGTGAAAGTGGGGTGTTAAATTCCCCTACTATGATTGTGTTACTGTCAATTTCCCCTTTCATGCCTGTTAGCATTTGCTTTATGTATTGAGGTGCTCCTATGTTGGGTGCATAAATATTTACAATTGTTATATCTTCTTGGATTGATTCCTTGATCATTATGTAGTGTCCTTCCTTGCCTCTTGTAATAGTCTTTATTTTAAAGTCTATTTTGTCTGATATGAGAATTGCTACTCCAGCTTTCTTTTGATTTCAATTTGCATGGAATATCTTTTCCATCCCCTCTCTTTCAGTCTTAATGTGTCCCTAGGTCTGAAGTGGATGTCTTGTAGACAGCATATATATGGGTCTTGTTTTTGTATTCATTCAACCAGTCTGTGTCTTTTGGTTGGAGCATTTAATCCATTTACATTTAAGGTATTTATTGATATGTATGTTCCTATTACCATTTTCTTAATTGTTTGGGGTTTGTTTTTATAGGTCTTTTCCTTCTCTTGTGTTTCATGCCTAGATAAGTTCCTTTAGCATTTGTTGTAAAGCTGGTTTGGTGGTGCTGAATTCTCTTAGCTTTTGCTTGTCTGTAAAGGTTTTAATTTCTGCATCGAATCTGAATGAGATCCTTGCTGGGTAGAGTAATCTTGGTTGTAGGTTTTTCCCTTTCATCACTTTAAATATGTCCTGCAACTGCCTTCTGCCTTGCAGAGTTTCTGCTGAAAGGTCAGCTGTTAACCTAGGGGGATTCCCTTGTATGTTATCTGTTGCTTTTCCCTTGCTGCTTTTAATTTTTTTCTTTGCATTCAATTTTTGATATTTTGATTAATATGTGTCTTGGCATGTTTCTCCTTGGATTTATCCTGTATGGGACTCTCTGCACTTCCTGGGCTTGACTGACTATTTCTTTTCCCATGTTAGGGAAGTTTTCAACTCTAATCTCTTCAAATGTTTTCTCTGTCCCTTTCTTTTTCTCTTCTTCTTCTGGGACCCCTATAATTCGAATGTTGGTGCATTTAATGTTGTCCCAGAGGTCTCTGAGACTGTCCTCAATTCTTTTCATTCTTTTTTCTTTATTCTGCTCTGCAGTAGTTATTTCCACTATTTTATCTTCCAGGTCACTTACCCGTTCTTCTGCCTCAGTTACTCTGCTATTGATTCCTTCTAGAGAATTTTAAATTTCATTTATTGTGTTGTTCATTATTGTTTGTTTGCTCTTTAGTTCTTGTAGGTCCTTGTTAAATGTTTCTTGTATTTTCTCCATTCTATTTCCAAGATTTTGGATCATCTTTACTATCATTACTCTGTATTCTTTTTCAGGTAGACTGCCTGTTTCCTCTTCATTTGTTTGGTCTGGTGGGTTTTTACCTTGCTCCTTCATCTACTTCATATTTCTCTGTCTTCTCATTTTGTTTAACTTACTGTGTTTGGGGTCTCCTTTTCACAGGCTGCAGGTTCGTAGTTCCTGCTGTTTTTGATGTCTTGCCCCAGTGGGTGAGGCTGAACTAGTGGTTTGTGTAAGCTTCCTGGTGGGAGGGACTGGTGCCTGTGTTCTGTTGGGTGGGGCTGGATCTTGTGTTTCTGGTGGGCAGGGCCATGTCCGGTGCTGTGTTTTGGGGTGTTTGTGAACTTAGTATGATTTTAGGCAGCCTCTCTGGTAACAGGTGAGGTTGTGTTCCTGTCTTACTAGTTTTTTGGCATGGGGTGTCCAGCAGTGGAGTTGCTGGCCGTTGGGTGGACCTGGGTCTTAGCATTGAGATGGGGATCTCTGGGAGATCTCTCACTGATTGATAGTACATGGGGTTGGGAGGTCACTGGTGGTCCAATGTCCTGAACTCAGCTCTCCCACCTCAGAGGCCCAGGCCTGACACCAGGCCAGAGCACCAAGACCCTGTCAGCCACATGGCTCAGAAGAAAAGGGAGAAAAGAGGAAAGAAAATTTTTTAAAAATTTAAAAAACTAAAATTTAATAAATTATTAACATAAAAAATAATAATTTTTTAAAAAAGAGAGAGCAACTGAACCAATAAACAAATCCACAAGTGATAACAAGCACTAAAAACTAAACTAAGATAAACATAAAAATCAGAAACAAATCAGTTGCAGACAGCAAACTTCAAGTCTACAGTTGCTCCCAAAGTCCACCGCCTCAATTTTGGGAACATTTGTTGTCTATTCAGGTATTCCACAGATGCAGGGTACATCAAGTTGATTGTGGGGATTTAATCCGCTGCTCCTGAGGCTGCTGGGAGAAATTTCCCTTTCTCTTCTTTGTCTGCTCAGCTCCTGGGGTTCAGCTTTGGTTTTGGCCCCGCCTATGGTGTAGGTCTCCTGAGGGCATCTGTTCCCCACCCAGACAGGAGGGGGTTAAAGCAGCAGCTGATTAGGGGGCTCTTGCTCACTCAGGCCAGGGGGAGGGAGGGGTACAGTAGTCATAATTGGAATGTGGGGCGAGCCTGTGGTGGCATAGGCCGGTGTGACATTGCACCAGCCTGAGGCATGGTGTGTGTTCTCCCAGGAAAGTTGTCCCTGGATCACAGGACCCTGACAGTGGTGTGCTGCACAGGCTCCTGGGGTGGTGTGGATAGTGACCTGTGCTTGCACACAAGATTCTTGGTGGCAGCGGTAGCAGCCTTAGCATTTCATGCCCATCTCTGGGGTCTGAGTTGACAGCCGTAGCTGGTGCCTGTCTCTGGAGGTCATTTAGGTGGTGCTCTGCCTTCTGTGGGCAGATGGGGAAGGAATCCCCTCTCCTCGCGCACCCCAAAACAATTGTCTCTTGCCTCTTCAGCAGTTCCAGACTTTTTCCCGGACTCCATCCCGGCTAGCTGTGGTGCATTAGCCCCTTTTAGGCTGTGTTCATGCAGCCAACCCCAGTCCTCCCCCTGGGATATGAACTCCAAAGCCTGAGCCTCAGCTCCCAGCCCCCACCCGCCCCGGCGGGTGAGCAGACAAGCCTCTTGGGCTGGTGAGTGCTGGTCGGCACAGATCCTCTGTGCAGGAATTTCTCCGCTTTGCCCTCTGCACCCCTGTTGCTGTGCTCTCCTCCGTGGCTCCGAAGATTCTCCCCTGCCCACCTCCCGTCCCCACCAGTGAAGAGGCTTCCTAGTGTGTGGCAACTTTTCCTCCTTCACAGCTCCCTCCAAAGGTGCAAGTCCCGTCCCTATTCTTTTGCCTCTGCTTTTTCTTTGTTCTTTTGCCCTTATCCAGGTACATGGGGATTTTCTTGCCTTTTGGGAAGTCTGAGGTCTTCTGCCAGCATTCAGTAGGTGTTCTGTAGGAGTTGTTCCACTTGTAGATGTATTTTTGATGTATTTGTGGGGAGGAAGGTGATTTCCACATCTTCCTCCTCCACCATCTTGAAGGTCCCCCCCAGTTCCTATACTTTTTATGGCCTAATTCCCGATTTTATAAGTTTGAGGCAATGGAACCAAATTGATGTACCTTATTTACCTCTAGAGTGATTTCGGTACTTATGGTCATGTAGATTATTTATATAGGTTCAATAAGAATCTGTCCTTTTTCTTACCAGAATATAATTAAATATTCACTATGCCAAAAATTCCACTTAATTAGGTGTGATAAGCCCTTTATTAAGGAACAAAGACTACATTTTACATGTGAGAATGACATCTATGAAGTCCTCCCAGGAAAACTTCTCTGGGATGGCTTTATGACTTATGAAATTCCAGCCTTACTGGTAGTAAAAATTTCATTTCCTGGCAGGCATATTAACAAATATGGGAATCTTAGAGAAAATAGTGCTAATAAGGATGGTAAAATTTCTTCTGACACAAAAGTTATTCCCAGCCCTAGGAGTTTTACAAGCCTCCAGACAGAAGTTCACTGTCAAGCCTCAATGTCATGTGGCTCTAATTCTGTTAGCCACTCAAAAAGGAAGTGTTTATATGTTACATAAACTCCTCTTGTTATGCCTGTGGAAATAAATTTTAGTCAAATAAAACAAAATATCAATTTAATAACACTGAGTCAGAAAACTGTTAATCGGCTTAGGTTTTCTCAAAGGCAAGAACTTGCCCACAGGAAAAGAAGAACTGCAGAAGCAAAACCTGACACTTTGCTCTGCTTCATTCATGACTGAGTACCACTGCGGGGTGGGGGTGGGGACATTCTACATCTGGAGATAATCCAAAAACAACAGGCTATCGTGACTGGCTCAGGACTCCAAAATAATAAACTCTGATTATTTCTCATAAAGATGGACTCTGGCAAAAACAATTTTTTTCTCCTTGATTTTTACTATGCTAACAAGTGAAGATAAACTGTGAATATGATGGACATGTGAGAAAGCTGCTAATTTCTACCATGAATATTGTAGCCTTGGTCATCTTCTTTTCCCTTTAAATACTTGTTGTGATTTGTATTTGACAAACCAATCTTTCTTTCTGAACTTGGACTCCCTTTTTGCTTTTGCAGTAAATTGTTTATTTGTCCAAATGTTTCTGTCTCTGAGTCTTTGATGGCATTTACTATGTGCTGACACTAACACCATATGCTGGAGCTGAGGACTTGGAAATGAACTTGGTGGAAGACACCTGCCTGTAAATAAAGAACTTCCCCTCAGATATTTGGCGGGATGTTAACACCACCTTCATTTGCTCTGACACTCCATGCAAAAGGAACGGATCCTCAAAACAGTTATGCCCAAGAGGCCACCCCTCTCGTCTGTGCCTCTCTTGCCCTACCTCATGCTTCAACCACTCTTGAATCCTCCCAGGTCTTGGAACATGGCAGCCTCTTCCCACCCCAGGCTTCTTCTGTTTCTCCTGCCTCACATGTTTTTGCCAAGCTAGTACCTGTTCCTTCACAATTCAGCTGAAACATCATTTCCCAAGGAAGAGTTCCCTGACCACCTGTAGCCTTTTATAAACTCTCCTAACCCTCAGAATTGCCTTGTTGAACTTTTCACAGTTGTAATAATTTATGTGATCCTTTGTTTAATGTCCATATTCTTTGCCAGACCATGTACTTCATGAGGACAGGCACTGATTCTCTGTTTTCGCTCACCTTTCTGCCCTCACCACCTCCCACGGTGCAAGGCAACTGTGCCTGCTCAGCAAGCATTGGTTGAATGAGTAAACGAATGATAAGAGCAGCGTGGGGGCTTAGAACAATTGGACCAGGGAAAAATTGTCAGGATGTTTGTTTTGCGATTTCATCGTACCTCCTGTGTTGGTTATTCACAAGGTGACAAGAACTATTGAAAGAGATGAAATTTCTAGAATTTCAGGTTCCAAACAAAATAGAAGAGTTTGGAGTTATGTACCATCTTGAGATCATTCATGTTTTCAGTCGTTCAATAAATACTTTACTAAGCATCTACTATGTGTCAAGTACTAGGGACGGACACAAAGGTGAATAAAACAGACACAGTCCTTGCCTTTACTGAGTTTACAGTCTAGTGAGGGAGGCAGACATTAATGACATCCACACTGACACACGAGATGTATTATAACCGAGTCACGTGCTAGGAGGAGAGGTACAAAGTACACTGACAGACCCAATAGGGGTTATCCCTCACTAGGGAGTCTGCCTTTTCCACAGGTGCCTGCTGAGCTGCAATCTGAAGGATGAGTAGGAGTGTTTAATTAAGCATATGCAGAGTATGACCTGCTGAATAAGGATGCACAAACCATACACACAGAGTGGGCAGGTAACTCCCTCACTGTCTGAGCTTCCGCTTTGGGGAAATGAAAACCCCAGGGCAGTTTTGATTGAAGGCACAGTTTCAATACACTCACACAAAGAAAGTAAAGTGACAAGATTTATTACTTACAGATTCCAGAAACAGAGGAGGGAGGTGTGCATTGAGCTGGGGGCGGGGGCAGTCCTCTGTCCTGGGTCACAAGCCAGCAGGAGACAGAGAGTAAGCGCCTTTTACTTATAAGGTGGTTGGGGAGCACCACTAACTTTTCCAGGGCTCAACTTTAAGTGCTTATTTTAAAAGGTGTCCTGGGAAATGCAAAGCAGGACCTTGTGGCTGGAATCCTAAACTCAGGTCCTTATCTAAATGTCCAGACTCTGGGTGTGAGCGGAGTTATACTGTAAAATGCCTAGGCAGCAACTCAAAATAGCTGCCTCTTCACAGGAAGTGATGCAAACATGAAGTTCATGCTGCTTGACGTGCCATGAATAAGTCCTTTGTCTCTGACCTCGGGTTCTTGTGTCTTCTGCCAGAATCAATGAGATTCTGTCTGTCTCATTAACTTGCAAGTAGTATAAAATCTCAGGCCCTTCATAGTTATTGACAGGCTAGTAGATGACATATACAAGGGCACTATGGTGGGAGAGAGTAGAGCAAATATAAGAAAGAAGGCATGAATGGATGAGTTATAGGGAGTGAAGGGGGCATGGCGTGAGATGAAGCTGAGAGGTGGTGTGCCATGGGACCCTTGGCCAATCCTGCTGGGGCAGGCCCAGGGGATGTCTTGGCTGTTATGACAATGCCACCTTCATGCAGGACATGTGGAACTAATAAACTGGGTTTGGGGGAGCACAGGACAAGGCTTGGGCTAATTTGTGCCTATGAAGTAATTTTTAACAAAGGAAGAGTGAACTTGGGTGTTTTCTTAACATCCTGCACCCTGTTATGAACATTTTTACGTGCCTACTACTTTGAAATACTTCTATTAGAGATTCAAGGAAGTCCACTTCCCAGTGCCCTAAACAAACAAGGGAAAGTTGTCATGGACTATCATTGCTGTCAATCATCTAGGGTACAAAAGAAGGCTAGTTGCCTTAAGAGGGTGAAGCCATGACCCTTTAGTATTCGTGAGTATGACTCTGGACAAACTGCTTTCTGACCATTTCTCTTAATAAAGAGATGTTTCTAGGGAGAGGAAGGAAGAGAAGGGGGACAGAGGGCGAGACCTCACCAAGAGAGGGCTGTGAAATCAGTGTGGCTAACATTGGATTATTACCTAATATGATTGTAAAAATAAAGGTACCTGTTCAGAAGCCCTCTGTCCCATTCTGGCAATTGGAGTTCTGAACTTTTCACTCCCTGCCTATTAATTAATTTATAGCCTGCAAAGAATGGAGTTGTCCAGGATCTTTGGCCAAAAAAAAGTATCCACAAACAGGGAACAAATCATGCAGAGCCTTGTTAAGAAGTTTTGTTCTTATCTGAAGAGCGATAAGAAACCACTGAGGGATCTAGAAAGGGGTGGCATCATTACACTCAGGTGTCAACAGAGAGGAGCTGAGAGTGTGGAGATTATTTACCTCCTGAGATTGTCTGCTCCTGGGGGAAATCAAGAGTTCCCTGAATTTTTACTCCTTGGTACTTCACTGCAGCCCCAGGCTTGCCAGATTCATACTCATTTTAACGGGCCTTTCTAAAAGGAAGCAAAGGGGCACCAGGTCTCAGAGCATTCTCAGCAATTTCCCACTCCTCTCCAGCCTTTCTTTAAAATAATCAGCACAGGCCAGCTGTGAGAAACAGCTTGGCGAGGGGGAGTGGGTCAGGCAGGGTGCTGCTGGGCTCAGGGAGAGAATAAATAACAGCCTTTTGCGGGGGTTACTGCTGGTTACAGAACTCAATTGTGCCCAGTTTCAACCTGGCCAAGGGCCCAGACAGAGGGCTGGAGAGGCAAAAGTAGAGGCTGCCAGAAAAGCCCAGAAACTGCTGGCTTTTGGAGGAAGGTGAGTGGGAGGCTGAGTTACTGGCCACAGGAGCCCCCAGATCATCCACCTGATGGCTTTTCTGCCGGCAGGTGCCTCAGGAAGACCTGGCCCACGTTTTCAGAACTCCCCAGGGTTTCTCAATCCACCTCAGGCGGCCCGCAGTGCTCCGCCCCGCCACTTTCCAGCCTGCTAGTTCCTTCACTGACACACAGCTCAGTTCCTGTACATGGCATGGTTTGGGGTGCGGGGGAGTGGAGTGGGACAGGTATAAGAGGAAGTTGGACGCCCAGGGAAGCGTCCTGTCTAGGCAGCTGGGCACCAGGAGCCTGAGGGCAAAGGAAGAGGCCATGCCGTGCCCCCCTCTGCTGCAGCCAGGATGGGTCTGAGGGTGGCTCAGACAGGTCTCTGGGTTGGCCACAGAGCCGCTCTGCAGAGGGGCTGGCCTCCTACCTACTGTGGGAGGGGTAGCAGAGTTGGCGGGGAGAGAGATGAGGAGGCGGGTGTGAGGAGGCCCTGGATTCCTTTATGGTGGGGGGTGCAGGGAGCAGGGGGAAGGGCAGGAGGTACTTGCAGGGGGTCTCACCCTGGATTTCCCTTCAGGTTTTGTGGTCCTGGTGCTGCCCCAGAGCTGTAAGTAACCCCTTTTAAGTCACGGGAGGTGGGGGTGTGGTGAGGGCTCTGTGGAAGGGACCTTGCCACTGAGGTAGCGCTTTTCCAGTTTCTTCTGTGATTCAAATGGTTCAGAAATATTAACATTTGTTAAACCAAGGTGATGAGTATATAGGTGTTGATTATACTATTCTCTACTTTTCTGTATATTTAAAATTTTTGAAAATTAAAAACTTTCAAAGGCTCAGGTTCAATGAAGGCTTCAACTAATCGCTTACTGGGAACCACTAACAGGAGACCAGTAGCAGCATGGATGAGTGATGCCCAGTTATTCCTCCACAGTCAAGAGGGCAGAAAAGGCCTACTTTGCAGCAGGAAAAATTAGAATGAGCAGGGAGGAGGAACTTCTGGGTCCATTGGGATATTGTGCCCCAGCTCGGGGGATGGACTGAAGGGGCCTGGGGGCTGCCATTCTGGGTGGGTTACAAGTTAGGGGCACTCCCACAGGAAGGCAGAGAAGAGATGGGCCAGAGCCTCTCAGATCAAGGACTCCACTGAAGGTCCTGCAAGACTCTCGCCTGAAGGCCAGGGTCTTCTGATATGGCTGTCGGGTCCCTCTTCTCCTTCAAAGTCACTGCCTCCAGGAAGCCTTCTTTACTTGTACCAAGTCCCATTTCATCTTTATTCATAGGCACCCCCCTCACCCCATACAGTGTTCTGTTCTTAGTCTGCAGTATGTTTATCTACTATATTTGATCTTTTCTAAGCATTTTCAAAATAGACCTTATTTTCATCAGACAGAGGACTCCCCTGAGCCAGCCCTTTGCATTTAGAATTCTAACTTTGCTCACAATTCTGCCCATCAACCCCGCCCCCCAAAACCCCATTAGTGCTCAGCTCAGGGCTCAGCCAGAGGGTCCCTGGCTCAGTCTTGGCCTTCTCCTCAGGTGCTGCATACAAGCTGATCTGCTACTACACCAGCTGGTCCCAGTACCGGGAGGGTGATGGGAGCTGCTTCCCAGACGCCATCGACCCCTTCCTCTGTACCCACATCATCTACAGCTTTGCCAACATAAGCAACAATGCGATCGACACCTGGGAGTGGAATGATGTGACACTCTATGACACACTGAACACACTCAAGAACAGGTTGGGCCACTGGCTGGCCAGGGAAGGAGGAAGATGGAGGGTTAGCAGGGCTGGTCTCAGGGCAGCGTACTCCTGCTCAAGAGGGTGGGCGAGGTCCCCAGTACTCACCTCTGGGTGGAGAACTGGAGGGCCTTGGCTTAAGTGGGAAGAAGTGATGAGGGCAGGTGTCAGGGTGTAGAAGAAGACCATAGAAGAAGGTACAGCTGAGCTCCCCTGGGAAAAGGACCCCTCTCCGTCCTCTGAGGGTGCCTCTCCACGGAGAAGGTCCTCATGACTCTATTTTGCCATATCCTGGCTTCCCCACTGGAGGGAACAAATATGGGCAACATATCTCAGAGTAACTGCCACAAATGCTTAGAAAGTCTTAGAAACTGAATCTCAGGGTTGGAAGGACCTCAGAGGCCTGATTCAGCCTCCCACCCAAAGCTAGAAGCCTGATACAGCCTCCTAAATGTGGGGCCACCCCATGTCACAGCAGCTTCACTCAACCCCTGCCCTCCTGCCTCCCTGTGCCCCACAGGAATCCCAACCTGAAGACCCTTCTATCTGTTGGAGGATGGAACTTTGGTTCTCAAAGGTAGGATGACTCATCCCCCAGAGGTTGATGGAATAGGAGGAGGCATAGCTTTCTCCTCATCCACTGGATGGGGGTCACAGGGACCCCAGACTGGTCAGGCACAGGGGTCTGAATGGTTGTCAGGAGCCTGCCTCATGTACAACCACGAAATCAGAGCGCAGAGAGGGAAAGGAACTTGTCAAGAGTCACACAGCAAGGTGGCAGCCAATGCCCTTTTTACTACTTCTCAGACATGAAAACAAAGAAATTTGGGGCGGCGAGGGATACTGTCCTAAGGGCTGGAAGGAGAGAGATGGAATGAATGGGAAATTTGGGAGTGGAGCCCCTGTGAGGACATCCTGGAGTGGGTAGAATTGGAGCAGGCTTTAAAAAGGGGGCAAAGATGGCCATAGCAGCTCTCATTTACTGAGCTGTTACTATGTGTCAGGCATCCTATCCAACCATTATCACATGTAATCCTCATAATAGCACTATGAGATGTTACATTTATGCCCATTTTACAGATGAGAAAACTGAGGTTCAGGTTATAACCTGCTCAAAGTGGCTTGGCTAGTAGGTGATAGAGCCAGGGATATCTGGCTCCAAAGCACATGGTCTTTCTAAGATAATTGGAGGTGGGTCCTGTCCCAACCATGCCCTCCTAGAGCTGTGTGGGTTCAGACTCCCAGCTCCACATGCCCCAGAGACCCTTCCAGAGGGCTAAGGCACCCAGCGTGTTGGTACTGAGCCCTCTACTGGGCTGATTTCGGTTCTAGATTTTCCAAAATAACCTCCAACACCTGGAGTCGCAGAACTTTCATCAAGCTGGTGCCACCATTTCTGTGGACCCATGGCTTTGATGGACTGGACCGAGCCTGGCTCTACCCCGGGCAGAGAGACGAGCAGCATCTCACCGCTCTGGTCAAGGTGCTGGTTGGGTCAGGGAAAAGGGCAGGGAGGTAGGGAGCATCAGGGAGTGGGGAGGGCAGAAGCTGTCTTCAGAGATATTCTCCTGAGGCAGGCAAAGGGGGACTGAGGCCTCTTTGCTGCAGGGTCCTGAGATCTGGACCAGGGATAAGACAAACAAGCCTGTGTCCTGAGATCTCACACAGCAAGGAAGACATCTTTTGACAACAGTGGGAGGTAGGGTGGGGTTCTAAGAGGCAGAGGTCACTAAGCGGAGAACCCATTCCTCACTGCCTGTATTCATTCCCAAACCAACACTGCCCACTCCCCAGCATGCACTGCATCAGAGGTACTCAGTTACCCCAGGGACAGAGTGATCATTTAAACAAACTGTTCACGGTACAATATAAATCACTTTAATTTTGTGTTCTCCTTTATAAGCTTGAACAAAGTACAGACCAACAGGTAAATATCTTCCAGCATCATCTGAGGACCAAGTGGGATCACTCTCTATCCTCATGGTCCCTCCAGGACAGAGAATAATTGAGTGTTGATGAGTATGCACGGGGTGTAGGGACGAGATTGGTCCAAACAGTTTTTTAGGAAAAAGATGGGTGAGTCTGAGGATGAGACCACTTTATCGTTCCCACTGAGCTCCAGTCAGGTTGGAGATTACAGCAGACAGCGAAGGCCAATGACATGCTCAGAGATCTTTCGCCTCAAGCCTTGCTGTCACTCACCTGCTTCTCTCCCAACAGGAAATGGAGGCTGAGTTTGCAAGGGAAACCCAGGCAGGAGCAGAGCAACTCCTGCTCAGCGCGGCAGTGCCTGCTGGGAAGATTGCCATTGACAGAGGCTATGACATCGCCCAGATATCCCGGTGAATCTCCTTCCTGATGCACTCTGCCCTAGCACTCCATGTACAATCAGAAGACTGGGCTTCTAGTCCCAGTTTCTCCAAAGATGTGTGACCTTGAGCAAGTCACTTCCCCTCTGTGTGCCTCAGCCTCCCCATCTGTCAAACGGGGCAAAACGATCCCTGTCCTTCCTTTTCATTTGGGGTATTGCGCTGCTCAGTTGAGAAAGTCGTTATGAATGTATGTATTTGTGGAAAAGGAAGCAGGGAAAGTTATACAAACCAGCCAGTCACTAGTCTCTGGAGGGGCAAGGCAGCAGTAATGATACCTTTCATTTCCAGGCTGCTGGGGAGTCCTCACAGTGCTGTCACATGCAGGTGGCCCCCTCCCTTTCCTGTTCACCCCGCCCCTCCTCCTCGCCTGCCTCCTCATGCGTGAGAATGAGCGGTCCCCAGCCAAGCAGGCTGACCTCTCGGTGCAACAACGGCATGGGTCTTAGGAAACCCAAGAGTGAAAGACAAAGGCTCTTCGCTCTGACTTTAGAATCTTCTTTAGGGTCTTAGGGAGTGTAGACTTGGTGCTTTAATTGATCACTTAGAGGGTGGGAATGAGGTGGCTCTCAACCATTTGCCCCAAACACCTGAAGCTCATGTTCATGCAATCCACCTGCAGACCCTACACCTTTGTGTGTGGAAACCTTACTTCCCACCAGGAGGAATCATAGGTTCAGGCCATCCTTTGGTCCTGCTCTCTCCCGACAAGGCTAGCTGTTGATGCCACTTGTAATCTGCTTTCTCAAAGATGAATGTGGCTGGAGTGGAGGGGGTGATGTGTGTTGGAGGCCAGCTCCCAACTGTGTGCTGGGGGCGGATTGGAAGGACCCCATTCTTGCCTTGAATGCTCCTGTGGGACCCTGAGCCCACGTCCCAGTGTGGCACAAGGGACGTGGTCCAGCAGCCTAGACAGCGGGTCACTGGGTTCTGCTGGGTTTGGGGTTAATGGCTTTTCTCTTGGCTGCCTGTTTCTCCAGCTCACATCCTGCTAGGGTGGCGCGCTTTTTCAATTTTTCGCCTTGCCCTGCATCCACCCTTCCACAGACACCTGCACTTCATCAGCCTTCTGACCTACGACTTTCATGGAGCGTGGCGCCAGACCATAGCACATCACAGCCCCCTATTCCGGGGCCGGGAAGATACAAGTTCTGACAGATTCAGCAATGCTGTGAGTGTCCCAAAGGAGGGAGGGCTGAGAGGGGACCACAGACATGCCACTTGCCAGAGCTCAGATACCAACCTCTCCACTCCTCAGTAATCCTGCAAGGGAGGGGTTATAGGGCCCACCTCACAGATGAGGAAACTGAGGCCCAAAGTTTATGCATTCTCCACAGCTCTGGGAACTGGGGAGGTGATACTTCCATAAAGAGGCAGGACATCTCCTGATGGACCTGTAGGGTGGACCTAGTGAAGGCAGAGGGCAGACTGAAGAGAGCACAGAGAAGGCTGGGGGCTGAGAGGGCAAGAGTCTAGTCTAGACCTGCCATTGTTTGCTGTGTAACCTGGGCCAATCGCCAGATTTCTGCAACTATTGAACAGTAATAATCCCTTCCTATACCTAAGAGGATTTTTTTCAAGACTGAAATTACACAATGCTTTTTAGACTGACATAATAGGTTCCCAGAAGGAAGGGAATTCCAGACGCGTCTAGACCTGGAACTCCACCTTTCAAGGCAGCAGTGGGAACTGCACAACCTTTCCCCTCCTAGACCACCAGCATCTAACTGCTCAAACTGTCCTGCCCTACCCACCCACAGGACTACGCTGTGAGCTGTGTGTTGAGGCCGGGGGCCCAGGCCAATAAGCTGGTGATGGGTATCTCCACTTTTGGGAGGAGCTTCACCCTGGCCTCTTCCAAGACAGATGTGGGAGCCCCGACCTCAGGGCCAGGAATACCAGGTCGGTTCACCAAGGAGAAAGGGACCCTCACCTACTATGAGGTATGAGCTGGGGAGAAGGTAAGATTTCCCGGGGCACCCGCAGCCCCGAGGAATATGAGCCTCCCACCCCACCCACACTTTACTCCTTTGGAAATTAAAAAAAATGTTCCAGCAGACCTAGCACTCTGGAGAAGAGGGAGGAGGAGGCCAGGCACATCCTGTCTGCACCCCCTCTGGCCACCAAGTTGGGGGCCTTCCTTCTAGCCCAGGAAAAAGCAATGGCCAAGAGGTAGGTTCTTTTGTTTCGGCCCATCCTCTGCTGCTCTGTGCTGCCTTGGGCCGGTCCTCAGTGTCAAAGCACTATTTCCCACATCCCTGTTTAAGATGCAGGAAGCTAATCAGAGCCCCCATAATGCCCTCAGGTTACAGCAGCTACAGAATCCTGGGATCTTTGCATCTGTTTTAAGTAAAGTTGTGCGAAGCCTGCAGTCTCTAGGGGAAGATGTAGCCTGCAGGAAGAAGCAAGGGGCTGAGAGATTTGGGCTGTGGCGTCCCCCTGGTGACCCGCAAAGTCTCAGCACAGCTCCCCACACCACGCCTGCCCTGTTCTCTGTTCAGATCTGTGACTTTCTCCGCGGAGCCACGGTCCATAGACTCCTTGGTCAGCAGGTCCCCTATGCCACTAAGGGCAACCAGTGGGTGGGGTATGACGACCAGGAGAGCATCAAAAACAAGGTATGTACCTAAGGCCACACCCCAAGTTGAAGAGGGGGAGGGAAGCCCCCTGCACCGAGGGTGGGGCTTGGCTACAGAGGTGTTTGGGGTCTCAGGTGTCTGCTTTTCTCTCCCATGGGGAGGTGTCCAGATAGCACGCCCTCCATAAGCACCCTGGCCCAGGGAACCCAGCCCTGCCTGCTCTGGGTCTCCAGAGCAGGTGCGGTACCTGAGGAACAGGGAGCTGGCTGGCGCCATGGTGTGGGCCCTGGACTTGGATGACTTTCAGGGCACCTTCTGCGGACAGAATCTGCACTTCCCTCTCACCAGTGCTATCGAGGATGCGCTGCTGAGGTGTAGCCTTCGGTTCTTGGGCACACAGTGGGGC
This sequence comes from Delphinus delphis, assembly GCF_949987515.2. Taxonomy (NCBI): domain Eukaryota; kingdom Metazoa; phylum Chordata; class Mammalia; order Artiodactyla; family Delphinidae; genus Delphinus; species Delphinus delphis. The sequence goes on from NC_082683.1 coordinate 152,833,770, forward strand.
AGAGATCACTTGGCCCTGACTGGCTAGGAGCCTGATCACCTGCCCTGCTGGGTCCCCTGTTGAGCTTCAGTCTCCCTTCCTTGGGCCCATGCGGAGGGCCACAGCTCTGCCATCTGAGCTCAGCTCCGGTGGACAGGCAGGTAGGAGTGGGGCTGTGGGACCAGCACAGTGTAAGACACGGGGTCAGCACATAGCTGCTGATTAAGGAGCATGCTCAACTCCTCCAGGCCCCACACAAGGAGATTTCTTCCACTCCCTTACCCCCAGGCCTCTATGCCTAAGGACACCCTTTTGGCAAGCTGTACCACTGCAGAGTGAAATATCTTACAAGAAGCAGCGACCACGCTAATTATATCCTCTGCAAAGCCCAGCTTGAAACCTTTACTCAGGGCCATAATCAGGTCCCCACTCCACTTCCCTTTCCTGATTCTGCAGCTGCTCAATAAAGCACTGGGGCCCGCCAGTTACTAGCGCTTGCTTCAGTCTATCTTTGTGGTCCCACTGGACCCACGGGGCTCACCTCCCCCATCTCTTCTGGATTCCTCTCTCTCAGGCTGGGTAGTCCTGAGCTGCGGAAAATGAGACCACCCTGTCCTCTGCCGGGCCCCAAGAAGTCCCCCAAAGAGGCAAGCATCGCCAGACCCATCAGTCATGGACTTAACCCAAGAGGGCTGATGGGCTTCCGGATCTTAAAGTCATTGTCGTCCAGACTTCTCGATACAGTTCCTTGTTGAAAGAAGCCTTTTCTGTTTCCAGGGGCTAGCAAGCACTAGGAAGGAAACCCTTTAACACCAACCCTTCATCTCCTCTCACCTCGGGGAGATGTAGGAGCCAACACAGGGTCAGGTTAGAGAGAGCCCTGACCCTGGACTCTCAGGGCTAGAAGGAGACACCTATGTTATCTCACATACTCTCCCTCCGTCCCAGGCCTAGAGTCTCTACAGGGCTTGAGAGCTAGCCTTCCAACCTCCCCCCACACTCTCAGTGACCAGTTGCTCATTACCTTAGAGGAACCCTTTCCATTGCTGGACTGAAATCAGTCAGATGTCCTAGGGCTGTAACCCAGCCCTCTGTCTCTCCCCTCTTGGGACATAGCCCTCAGCCCATGCAGAGACCAAGACTCCTCAGCTGAGCCTGGGACATGAGGTGGGGGCCAGATGGGACGGGATGAGTCAAACGGGATGAGCGCAGACCAGCCAGCCTTCCAGGCTTTATGAAGTAGAGATGTTCTCAGCAGTTTCTGTGAACTCCCAGAGCCCCAAACATGCCTTGTATCCCAAGAGAGTTCAGCTGCATGCTCCAAAACCAAAGAGAATTTATCTGTGGATTCCCTAGTGTTTGGATTATCTGTGACTTGGCCTAGTGATTTGTGACACTGGTTTGAGGTGTGGGGAAGAAAATACCTATCGGCCTCCCTGAAATCTGAACCAGCTGGAGCAGGGCAGATGCAACTGATCCCAAGGTCACTGCCAAGCTAAAGGAAAAGAGAGTGAGAACTTGGCCAGAGCTTCAGGGGTACCTGGCATTTCACTGCTGGCCAATGGGCCAAGCATTCCCTCATCCCTGCCCACTGCCTACTCTACCACACAGGGGTCTTTGAAAAGCCAGGGGCTGTGAGTCCTCCAGGGAAGTCAACCCCCACCCTACCTCCCCTGGCCACCCTTCCCCCATCCTGAGACAGTCTCTGGAGGGCTGACTCAGGGTCCTGCAGAGTTAGTCACATTCACTTATAGCTGCAGAGTCAGAGGCCAGGGATAGAGATCGGGTCTCCAGTCCTGGAGGACTGCCCAGCAGGACACTGAGTCACCCGGCAGAGGGCACGGGCACCCAAGCAGGACAGGATCTGGAGGCTCCCCAGACCCTCCACTGCCTCTCCCCAACAAGGACAGCCACTGGTGAGAGGTGGCCACACTCCTGTGCCCCTAAGCCCTGGGGCAGGGGGAGAGCATGCATACCACTGAGGGACCTAAATAAATTACATGTGTATTGATTTTTAAATTATGGGATGTATCATACAAGCTAAAGAGTGCGTAAAATGTATTTGTTTAATTTAAAGAATTACTATACAGTGAAAGCCTGTGTAACCACCACCCAGGACAGGAAATGAGACCTCATTAGTGCCCCTGAAACTCCACAGTCACATACCTCCCTGTCCCTCTGCCCAGAGGCAGGCACTGTCCTGACCTTCCCTGCCTTCTTTTGTGGTCTCACCCGCTAGAGACACCCCTTGAAGAAGAGAGCTGGTGCTCCCCGTGCCTGAATTGGATATGAAAGGTGTCTCATCGCTCTCTGTGCCTGGCTCCTTTGCTCCCCGTTATGTCTGTTAGATCAACCATGTAGCTGAAGTTTGCTCATTTTATATTCCATTTTTGGTTTAGAGGAGCACACACATGTCACAGTTATTTAGGCATTCCCCTGCTGAGGGAGGGCTGTGTTCTCCAGATTTGGTGTTACAAACAATGCTGCTGTGAATGTTTGCATGCATGTCTCCTGGGGCACAGGTGTGAGACTTTCTGGGGGTGTAACTGCTGGGTCATAGAATTTGCACATTTTCAATCTGACTAGATACTGTCTCACTTTTTCCAAAGAGATTGCTCCCATCTACACTCCCACCAGCAATGAGAGTTCTTGTTACTTCCCCTCCTCCCTGACACATGTTATTTTCAGGCTTATTAAATCATTCCCAATCTTACTGTTTTATTGGATGAATGACTCAATGACTAGGAATTTGGGTGTACCTGCCTCATTTCCCCGTGGCATGCAGATGTCCTGCTTTGAAGAATACAAGTCTCAGAGTGCTGTCCTCCTCCAAGGTCTCTTCCAGACCTGTCTTATGAATTGATTTTACCCCCAAGGGCTAGGGGACTGTCATAGTGTTCTCTGTAACAGATGGGGAAACTGAGGTCCAGAGCAGGGATTGGAGAGGCTGGGTAACCAGGGGCCTTAGACTCCCTTCCTGGGGTCCCATTGCTAGAAGACCTTCCTCCAATCAGGCCCACCTTGGGCATCCCAATTCCCTCCCTCTCTAGGCCCTCAACCTCAGGGAATGTGAGGACCAGGGGAGTGTGGGACCCTAGGGACAAAGCTGGGAGTGCTCCCAAGAGAAGGCTGTTTCCAGGCTGTCTGGAACCCCAGCACCCAAGCTGAGAAGCTCTGGGCACAAGTGGTCCCCCAGAGGCCAAACACACAGAGCCTGATCTGGGTTCGTTCTCCAGATGGAAGCTCTCGTTCCCATTGCCCTGACCCCTGGCGCAGGCTCCTGGCAATGTCCCATCTCACCGATCTGTACCCTCCTCCCATCTGGGCACCAGAACCCTGCCTGCTGAGATCCAGTCGGGGTGATGGACGAGGTCGTGCGCTCCTCAAGGGACCCTTGCAGTCCTCCGCCAGAGCTATTCCTGGCTTCAGCGCCTCCCCACGCACCCCCCCAGTCCCCCTGCCTGACCTGACCCCACAGCTGGGAATCATTTGCCTGGGGGTGGGGCAGCCCCCTGACTATATAAGCCTGGACCTGGGTGTCCCAGGCACCCTGGAAGCACAGACCCTCCAGTGCTACTACCTGCGCCCTCCAGCCCGAACCTCCAGCAATCCTTGCAATGAGAGGAAAAGCCACCCGGGAAGCCCTTGCCTGTGGTCCGGAGGAGACTGCCTCTGAGTCTGCAAATGTGCCCACCACAGAGCCCTCTGGAGAAATGGCGGCACCGAAGTCTACCGGGGAAGAGCAGGCTCCCAAACCACAGGAGCCTGCCCCTCAGGCACCTGCCCCCGCAGCCTCTAAACCCGCACCTCCAAGTGAAGGTGACAAGAGGCGGGGCAGGTGGAGGAGGGAGGCAGCCTTGGCAGAGAGTGGTGCGGGGAGAGCTTTTGGCTACGAACTTCTTTATCTCCCCCTGCTTCTCCCTCAGATGTCCCCAGTGCCCCGCTGCTGCTGGCTGTGGAGGACGTGAGTGACAGCTCGGTGACTGTGAGCTGGGAACCCCCGGAGAGGCTAGGGAAGCTGGGGCTCCAGGGCTATGTTCTGGAACTCCGCCGAGAGGGAGGTGAGCTATGGGCTAAGCCCTGCATACACCCAGGGGAGGTGGGCTTAGAGGGCAGCAGGGACAAGCCCCCAGACTCTGCAGTTGGGTCAGTCCAAGGGGAGATACAGAAAGAGGGAGAGGAAGCAGTCCGCTCAGGCCACTTACACACAGCTTCTTGCTCCACCAACGCACCTCTGAAAGCAGGAGGATGTCCAAACGGCCTTAGGAGGCCCCCTGTCCTCCAGCTCCAGGAAGCCTCTGAGTAACAGAGATAAAAGGGTAGGTGACAGTGGGGCACTCCTCTGTGAGAATGAAGGAGGTGCTAAGTCTCAGAGGACCCTGCTTGGGGAGGGCAAGCAGGAGGTGGAGAGCAAAAGAAGCTGAGGGGGAGGGTAAGTTGTAAAAGAGAGTGAGGAGAAATAGGGGACGGGCGGCTCTGGCCAAATTCCTCATGCCAGCATCCTGTTATCCACCTCCATGGCAGTCAAGTTCTTCATACGTGTGGCTGTCTTTGCCCCTACCTTGCTGTGTGATTTGGCAAATGTGCCCAACCCTCTCTGGGCTCCGGGCAAACCCATCTCTGGCCACCACTCAAGGGTTCTAACGTCAGGTGTCTTTGATGCCATTTGACAAGAAGTCAAGGAAGCAAAGGGAAAATAAGTCCCAGAAAGGGAGGTCAGCTTCCTCAGATCATCAGCGAGAAGGGAAGCCCCACTGAGAAGGGTGCCCACAGCCATGGAGCCAGGGCCTTGCACTCTCTTCATTTCTCTCAGCCTTGGAGTGGGTGCCTGTGAATTCCCGGCCCATGATGGTGACCCAGCAGACCGTGCGGAACCTGGCTCTAGGTGACAAGTTCTTCATACGTGTGGCTGCAGTGAGCTCTGCAGGGGCTGGCCCACCAGCTGTGCTGGACCAGCCTGTCCACATCCAAGAGATTATTGGTAAATCCTGCTCCCCAGCCCTTCCCAGGCACCTTATCTAATGGATGGAGAAACTGAGGCCAATGGGTAGAGTGAACAGGGCAGTCATTTCCCCCCATCCCACACTCACGTGCACAAGCCACCTGCTATCGCCATTCTGCCTTAAGAAAGTCCCAGGTTCCTCAGCAGCAAGGGGCCTCTAGAGGTCAAAGAGGCCATTTCCCTGAATGGCCCAGCCCCCAAGCTTCCTGACCTCCAGAAGTGAGAGCTCAAGCTCCCCAGGTCACCTGCCTCAGAGTCCCAATGCTTAGAGTCATTTCATTCTTCCTACCTAATCTTAATTCCTTCAGCGGCCATGGAAGCTCATTTTCTGCTCATTTCATATGGCCTGGGTTCCAGATAGGAGTCTTTGCTTGCCTCTTGCTGTACCACGTCCCTAGTGGGAAGAAGATTAATGCCCTACAATAGGCCGGTGAAGGTTTCTCCATCCCCAGAGGCCAGTGCTGCCCTGGGAACCTGGGAGGCCAGCTGCTGTCCCCTTGCTAAGATTTCTATTTGTAGGGTGCATTAGCCTCAAGCCCTCCCAGGACCGATCAGGTTTCGGTCTGTTAATGGCAGTGAGTCACTTGGTCTGATCCAAGGTTTCTGGGGACAGCCCAGAGCCCCAGGGTGACAAGAGACATAAGCCAGCAGGTGGCCTGAGGCCTTTTCCACCTTTCTCCTTGTTCCCCCCTCCTCATCTTGACCCCATAATTCTGGGCAAGGCCTCCAGACAGAGGGGGTTTCATGGCCACAGAAGGAGGTCAAGTTTGGATTCAAGGAAATACTTTTCAACTCTAAGGCCTGAGAGATGTGGGCACCAGGGGGTTGGGAGTGTAGAACTGTAGACTGGCACGGCTTGTCCATCCAAGCCAAGCAGGTCCAAAGGCACCCAGGACTCCCTTGAGGTCACCTAGCCTATTAGTGGCAGTCCCAGAACCTGACTCCCACACAGGCCAGTTCATGTCTTACCAGGCAGCAGGGACTCTTTTTCTGGTGGTTTTCAAAACCAGAGGCCTTTCCCCTCCTTTGAGTCTTGGTGAGACATGGTGCCACCTGGCAGCTTAATATGGACTCACCGATTCTAACCTGGGAGTGCCAGGAAGCCCTCCTTGTTGGGGAGTGGGGTTGGTGGGCATCCTGGACCTTTTCTGAGGGCCCAGGGATCTCAGACTCTGAGAGCCTGCAGGGGCCAGGGTCCTCTACTTCAAGGTCGAACACTGGAGGAGTCCGCTAGACTCAGCGCCCTCTACTCCATTAAAATTCCTCTGGCAGGAGAGAAGGGGATTTCCTGGAGAGAAGAGGGGAGAAGGCTGTGAATAAACAGGGAGCAGCCAGCCAGACCCCCCTCATGGGCAGGGCAGGGTGGGGACCCTGTCCAGAGTCCTCAGCTGCTCAGCTGTCCCTCCTCAGCCACCTGGAGCTGCCAAGCATTCCTGGCCCCCTGCAGCTGCCCCTGGAACATTCCACGCCTGATGCTCCCAGGGCCAAGTGCCTGCACAGCTAATCCTCAGAGACACCGTGTTCCTTCTGTCTCCTCCCTCTCTGCCCTGCATGCCACTGACCAACTGCTGCCACCTGTTTGCCACTGAGGAGCCTCAGCTACCACCACCCCTGCTCCCGCCCAGGGGGAGAGTGGCAGGGGCTGTTGCAGCTTTCCTTGGAATGCCCGACAGTTTCAGCAGTTGCACCTGATTAGGTGATAGGAAGGTGGTTCTCTACTGTAGCATGGGGCTGAAGTAAAGTGTCTGGAAGGACTCCCCCACCGCAGACTGAAAGGTAGTGGCAGGAGTAAGAGAGAAGGAAGGGGGGTAGGTCTGCTCTGGCTTCATTTAAAAAGGGAAAGATCCCAGTCCTCCCATATGGCTTGGAGACAGAGCAGTGGGCAAATGGGTCTCACAGGGGCTTCTCTGAAGGCCTGAGCTGTTCACAGCAGAAGGGCAGAGGGACTGGGAAGACAGTGTCGCCACCCTTCCAGGGAATGCAGGCCCACAGGCGCAGCACACGCTGCCCACCAGGGGGAGCCAGGGAGCCAGCTGGGGCCCATCTGGAGCCCAGGAATACCAGAGCTGCAGGGCAAATCCCAGCCTGGCAGGGTCAGGGCACCTAGGGAGTGCCCCGGATGCCTACCAGTTCACACCGTGGAGGCCCTGCCCTCCTGGAACCTCCTGGCTCGCAAGTCCCCAAGGGCCTCAGAGGATTTGGGTCCCTGGATCTGGGGAGTGAGCTTTGCCCTGTCCACAGGGAGGCAGCCTCAGAGCACACTCAGACCTCCTGCCCAGCCAGCAGCCTTCTCCAGTTGTCCCCTGCCCCTGCCACAGAAGCCTCCGATCAGCAGCCCCGTGCTGTGCTAAGCCTCGCCTCTCGCTTTAATGCAGAGGCCCCCAAGATCCGCGTTCCCCGCCACCTTCGTCAGACCTATGTCCGTCAGGTGGGAGAGATGATTAACCTGCAAATCCCCTTCCAGGTGAGTATGCCTCCTGCCCAGGATAAGAGCTTGGGTGAAATAAGGGCCCCCGTGTGAGGTGTATTAGAGGAGCCCAGGAAATGTCAGGATCCCCGTGGAGGTCTGCCTGAGTCCCACCCACCAAGATGGCCTCATCCTCCCTCTGTTGTATACGTGACTCAGTTGTGATTCTCCAGCCGGTGAACAGGACAGGTGGCCCCGGGGCTGGCGGGACATCCAGAGAATGAGGCTCTAGGCAGCACCTGTGGCTCTAGCCTCTGCTGCCCCTGCTCAGAAGGGCCAATGGGGCCAGCTCCCCTGGCACAGGGATCCCTGGAGCTGAGTGGGTGTGGGGTGCTGGCGCCTTCTGCGCTCACCTTGAGGGCTCCTCCCTCCCAGGGGAATCCCAAGCCTCAGGCCTCGTGGACCCACAACGGTCACGCCCTGGACAGCCAGCGGGTGAATGTGCGCACCGGGGACCAGGACTCCATCCTCTTCATCCGCTCAGCCCAGCGCTCCGACTCAGGCTGCTATGAGCTCACGGTACAGCTGGAAGGCCTGGAGGCCAAGGCAGCCATCGACATCCTGGTGATCGGTATGGGGCCAGGGGAGGCAGGGCTGACTTGCTGGGGACCCAGAGACCTCACCTCCTGCCCCAGAACTGATGGCCAATGGGGTCAGGCCAAGAGAGAGTGATAAGAGCCAGATCTTGGGTGGGGGGATTTTGTAGCAAACCCAGCCCTCCCCGTCACTCTCTCTCACACTCTGGTCCTACAGATAAACCTGGATCCCCCAGCAGCATCAGGCTACTGGATGTCTGGGGCTGCAACGCTGCCCTCGAGTGGACACCACCCCAGGACACAGGCAACACAGAGATCCTGGGCTACACAGTGCAGAAGGCAGACAAAAAGACAGGGGTGAGGCCCGCTGGAGCAGAGTAAGGGGGGGAGGAAGGTCTGACTGGGGCTGGGTTTGTGGGGGAAGAAGTGGCCTAGGTGTCTGGGAAGGCCTGTCCACTAAGAGTCCACGGACTGAAGAGCTCTGGTCTGCCTACCACTAACCTGACTCCCTGTGTGGCTCTTGGCAAATCTCTTTCATCTCTGGGTTTCAGTTTCCTCCTGAAGACTGCAAGGGTGGCTCTCGGAGGCCCTTCAAGCTCTAGAGCAGTGTTTCAGGAAATGTAATGTGCATATGAATCACCTGGGAATCTTGCTAAAACGCAGATCTTAAGTCAGTGGGTCTGGGGTGGGGACTGAGATCCTGAACTTCTATGAAGTTCTCAGGTGATTCTTACTTTGCAGGACCTCGGGCCACATTTTGACCAGTAAAGTTCTAGAATTCTCTGAAGACCCCAGCAAGGTCTCATTCTCCCAGGGGTTCCTTCTCCCAATTTAAAGTCCCTCAGACCCAAAGCTGGATGTTTCAGCCTCCCAGGGCTGGGGCGTGGAACAAGCCCCTCTGAGGCAGAGGCCACAGGGGGAGCAGGGAGGGGTAGGGCAGGGGGGAGGTGAGGATGACAGGCCCAGGGTCCTTGCAGCAATGGTTCACAGTGCTGGAGCGCTACCACCCGACCACCTGCACTATCTCAGACCTCATCGTGGGTAACTCTTACTCCTTCCGAGTCTTCTCGGAAAACCGGTGTGGACTCAGTGCCTCGGCGGCCGTCACCAAGGAGCTCGCCCACATCCAGAAGACAGGTGGGTCTGGGTCCAAGCCCGGAAACCAAGCTAGGCCTTGCCATGCTGACCCTTCTCCCTGTCTCTGACGTTTCCTTGGTGTGTCAGCACCCCTCCCTGTGTGCTTCTCATGGGTGCCCACTTGCCAGAGCTTTTGCTGCCCTCTCCACACCCACTCCACAGCTACCCCCACACACACATTCACACCGTGTGACTGTAAAGAAATGGACATGGTTGATTGATTGTAACAAACACATCAGAGCAAACCCATGCAAATGAGGAGCACCCCTTGGGAGGCTGTGCACTTATTCTAAAGATGCTGTATGGCTGCCAACATCATAGCAGTCATTGGGTCGCCTGTGCAGTGTCCCAAGGGAGCTACTGTGAAGGGCAATGTGTGTGGATAGGTAGACTGGTGAGTTTGCTAAAAGCAAACTCCCGACCCTAATATAACACCACATAGATGGACAAGAGAGATATGGGTATTTACTGTCTCTATACAGGCACATGGCCCTCTTGCGTCAAATGTGAAATTCCAAGCCCTTTCTCCCTGTCCCGCTGTGTGCTCCAAGGCCCTCCCCCGTACAGTCTGTGCGGGCTGCAGAAAGCACACATTAGCCTGGACTGCACAGAATTAGGAAGAAATTTTCATTTAAAAGAAGAAAGCCAGTCAAGTCTCCAAAGACAAACAGAAATGAAATGTAGAATCCCTGGGTTTTTAGTCTCCACCCTCAGCCAGGATCATCTCATCTGTTTGGTTTTGCTGCCCACTCCCCTCTCTCCTCCCCTCTGTGACTCACCCAGCTGTCGTTCCGGCTTTCCTCTGCCTCTTTGAGACGTTCTGCCTCTAAGCTCCGGCATGTTGGCTGTGCCTGGCTTCCCAAAGACCCCAGGAGCCTAGGGTCCTGCCATGGGGCTCCAGATGAGGAGGCAGGGGTGAAATGGATTGTCTCCCGCCCTTAATTTTCCTCCAGACCACCAGCTCTCTGCTCAGAGAGCCATAGTCATCATGTGACCTTCCATCGCGTAAGCCGCAAACTCACTACGTGATATTGGGCAAGTCCCTCATCTATGGAGGGTCTTAGTTTTCCATCTGTCAACTGGGGATGACAAATTTATCCTTGCAAAGGAATGCTGTGTAGATTAAATGGCATACCGAAGTGTAAGCTGTAGTGATTTTAAGAAAATGGATGAAGTCAGTCTTAAGAGGTCTCCTCCTGTAACCTCAAATTCACCCTACTTTCTCCCTCCAAACCAGATATTGTTGCCAAACCTAAAAGTTTTGTTGAGCGAGACTTCTCAGAAGCCCCCTCGTTCACCCAGCCCCTGGCTGACCACACGTCCACCCCTGGCTACAGCACGCAGCTCTTCTGCAGTGTCCGAGCGTCACCCAAGGTGAGGGGCAGGGCCCTGCTGTGCCTTGGGCAGGGGCACCGGGGTTGAAGAATCTTCCCAGGCATCTTTCCCTAAGTGGAGGATGGCCTTCGAGAGCCTCGTCCTGGCCCACAAACTTCCCAGCTCTCCTCTGACCTTGCTTCCCCAGCCCAGGATCATCTGGATGAAAAACAAGATGGACATCCAGGGTGATCCCAAATACCGCGCCCTCTCTGAGCAAGGTGTCTGCACCCTGGAGATCCGGAAACCCAGCCCCTTCGATTCCGGGGTCTACACCTGCAAGGCCATCAATGTGCTGGGGGAGGCATCTGTGGACTGCCGGCTGGAGGTCAAAGGTGAGGACTTGAGAGGGGTCACTCCTTAGGAACCCTCCAATGGATGGGAGACCAGGAGAAGCCACCTCTTCTCCTGCTGGACTAGACGAGGCTGAGCGCTGAAAATCAAGGCAAGACAGGGGTAGTGAAAATCGAGGTCAGGCTGTCAGAAGGACTTTCTAAGAGGGAGGATGGCTTAATGTGGGTAAAGGAGGTGGTAGAGTCTGCCTCGTAGACAGATGGATCACTGGGGTGAGGGCATGAGACTCACTCACCCCCCCTCACCCCCCACTCGGGTCCCCAGCAGACACCCACCCCCTCCCTGAGCGCTAACCTTCAGATCTCTCCCAGCCTCAGCCACACACTGAAGAGCCACTGGTGGAGGCTGTGATGAGCAGGAAGGTAAGTGGCTGCATGCACTCCCTCCGCTGCCTCTGGGGGTGGAGGCCAGGAGCAGGGGTGGGAGTGAGAAGGGAAGGGGGCAGCCAGCTCTGAGTACAAATCTGCAGTCACAGGCAACGAACGCACACAGTCCTGGGGGTGCTCCACAGACGCTGCAGGGCAGGGTGCTGCTGGCGAGGCCTGGAAGGGATGGGCATTCAGTGGAAGGGATTCAGTGGATGGTCAGAGGACAGGATCTAGTCCTGGCTCTGAAAGACCTTAGGCCAGGGCCTTCCCTTGGACCTGTTTCCTCAGTCAGAGAAGTAGGGGCAACATCCTTGCCCTGACTGCCCTCCCCAGGTGGTTCTGAGGCCCTGGACTAGTGAGGATGTATCCTGGAGCTGCAGTGGGCAGAGCTGAGACCTGGGCTTTGGGCCCAAGGGCCTAAGGGGAAGGAGGCCTGGGAAAGGAAGAGGGGTACTGCTTCGCCCTCCCCATATCACCCCTTCAGCAGGGCACGTATAGCCCAGCTCTGCCTAACAGCAGGGGCTCATAAAACATGTTCTCTGCTAGGTGCTGCAGGCCTGAGGGTTCAGGGCAGCCAGGCCCAGAATCAAGCTCCACGGAGGCCAGAGGTCCCCATCTCCATAGTGATGACTGATGGCTTTGCTCCTTGGTACCTGCCTAGCAGGCCCCAGGCCAGGCTTCCTGGATACAAGGGGCCCTGGAAAGTGCAGAGACTGGAGCGCTCCTGCAGGGAGCTGTACACTGGGCGAGAAGCACTTGAATAAAGGTGTGTGGTGATACAGTGCAGGGGCCTCTGTGACAATGAGCATCATCACGATGGGGGCGGCACTGCGTCACCACGAGGGGGCTGTTGAATGTGTCACCATGAGGGGGTCTCCACCTCTGACACCATGAGGAAGGTGCCCGTGGGAGGGGGCTTGCGGTGTCATGGGGCTTTTCCAGGTATGAGATTTTTTAGGATCTCATTTCACATGCAGCGTTTGCTACCCTCAGAGGATAACTATAGGAACAGACACACCCTTCTTTGGAACCCTCCTTGCTCCAAATGCCTCCCAGTGCCCCCTCTCTTCACCTCTCCCTATCCCCCACCATTGCTTTTTCTCTGTTGAGGTTGTTTGTTGCCCTCAGACGGTGGTGGGGTACGTTCTCCATGAGGGTTCACAGTCTTTTATTAGTCAAGTGGCCCGCCCTGGGAGCCAGGGGATATCCCACCTCTGAGAGAGGGGAGGGCCTGGAATCATGTCTGGAGTTGCTATTCACACTTAGAACCTGGCCCCTCATTCTTCTGTATAAGGAGCTTTGGGCTTGGCCAGGAGTAGACCCTTCCCCAAGGGTTTAGGCTAAAGGCCTAGACTCTGCAACAGAGCCTCAAAGCCCATGAACACTGTGCTAAGTGTCAGGGGTACTGAGGGTACCTAAATTCTGGTAAGACCTTCCTGCCCATACACCCAGGAGGGTAGTCTCCTCTGGCCTGACCACCCTGTCACACTTCATCCCAGCATGACCACAGCAGCCCACTTTCCCTTCTTCATCCGCTCCCCAGGCAGGCAGAATGCTCCCAAGAGCTGGCATGTCTGGGGCTTTCCTCTCCATCTGGCTCAGAAGCAACAGAGATGGGTGTCACCTAGGAGGGCACATGCCCATCACCGAGAGCTGGTGGCCCAGAGGACAGGCAGTTACACTCCAAGTCTCCTACTTGGGAAGCTCAAGGCAAGAATGAGGGCTCAACACTGTCTCCCAGTGGCTGTTTGAGGCCCACACCTACCATTCCACATTAGCTCCAGAGAGCTCGGAGCCCCCACTCAGGTCCAAGGGCTAGTGGAGAATAAAGCAAATACTGGAAATTATTTCTGGACTCGTTCTTTCGGCCTCTCCCAAGTATAACCCTGGGATCCCCAGGGCAAAGAGAGCAGGCACCCTGGCATGCAGCATGGCCAGGAACACAGGGTTCTGGGAGGTGGGGACTGAGGCTCCTTGCTTCCTGCCTGTCAGTGGCTCTGGCCACCTTCTGCTACAGAACAGGAGAGAAAACAAGGCCAGGACATCTAGTTTCTCCCCTTCCCTCCATCTTGGCGGGGATATTCTCCTCTCCTTACACTTGGTCCCAGGGCTGCACCACTACCACCTAAGACAAGCAGACTCCCCTCCCTTCCCGCCACGGGAGCTGAGCTTGCCCTCCTGGCCCACATGGCCCCATGGCAGTCTCAGTGTCCCCAAGCCCCACTCAGCCTGATGTGCTGGGCTGCCTGTGGGTTGGTCAGGCAGGTGGGGAGGGTTAGGGTTAGGGTTAGGGTGCTGCCCCCACTTTCCTCGTCCCCTCAGGTTACCTCGTTCTTTCCCCATGGACTGCCCTCCCAAAACTCCTCCAGGACCTCGAGGTGCAGGGCACTCACAGCCCAAAGGCCAGTAGGGAAGAGTCAGGGAGACAAGGGAGACGAGCAGGACAGCAGGGAGGTGAGTACTGGGCTGAGATGCCCCAGATGTGCGCAGCTGGGGGCAGGAGGTGGAGTCTAGTCATCGGGCCTCTCTTCTGGAGGATCCTCATCGATGGGGGGTGCAGGTTGGCAGCGGAAGTGGTCGTTCCAAATCTTAAGGAAGGTAACCCGAAACTTCTGGATGCGGAAGGCATAGACGATGGGATTCATGGCCGAGTTACCATGTGTGAGGAAGATGGCGATGTACATGAGGAGCCTCGGCTTATGGCAGGAAGGGCAGAAGAGGGTGATGCAGTTAAGGATGTGTAGGGGTAGCCAGCTGAGAGCAAAGAGGAAGAGGATGAGGGCCAGCGACTTGGCGATCTTCAGCTCCTTCCCATAGTACTTCTGCGGGTCGCCAGAGGATGCCGACACCTTCCTGTTGAGCTGCTTGCGGATCAGGTAGAAGACCTCCAGGTAGATGAAGACCATGAGCAGCAGTGGGGGCAGCACCCAGACAAAGAAGTTGAAGTAGACCATGTACTCCATGCTGATCACCTTCTCAAACTGACACTTGATCACGGGCTCACCTACACTGCCATTGGCCACCCAGGCCCGCTCCACCGCACTCAGGTTGTTCCAGCCGAACATAGGTGTCAAGCCCACCACAAAGGAGAGAATCCAGCAGCCAACGATGGCCACCACAGCCCTTCGGGGAGTCACCACTGTCTTGTACCTGGGGGAGAGGAGGGCAGAGTGTGAGGCCCCCTCCTCAGTTCACCCGGCCCCGGGGGTCTCTATAACTGATTCAGGGCCCAGCCAGGGCCCAGTGAGTGGGGAGGTGCATGTCTTTGGCTAGAGGGTCAAGTCTTTGGGATCTAAAATTTAGGCCAGAACTTGCGATGCACTGGTTCATGTCTACTGCTGAGGGTGGGAAAAAACAGAGAAGAAAATAACAAATGAATTCCTTTAGGAGTTTCACTAAAATTACCAAAGTAAAAATTGCTCACATGTGCTTGGCACACCCCCACTGGTGACCTTATCATTGCTTCATGACAGTTCCCATGGGGTAGAAAAGCACCAGCAGAATGAATGCCCATTTGACAGCTGAGAAAACTGAGGTTCAGAGTAGCCACGTGTTCTGCCCGAGACCACATGGAGGGTGGCAGCGCTGTCCTGTGCTTCCTAACTGACCACAACGACAAGGTGATTGACAAACCACCCCTCCCCTTGGGCCAGCTGACACACTATCATAAAAAGCCTTCCCACACCCCCTCCTTTCGGCTGCGTCCCATCTCTGCCAGTGCCCCCATCTCCCACCTCCATCCTTACCTCGCCTCCCCTTTCAGTCATGTACAGTACTTATCTCCTGAAGGGCTGATCTCAAGAACCAGCTCTCCACCCCCAAGCTAATTGGGAATTATTCTCAGGAAAGAAAACTGATGTTCACTGAGGACTGCACGCAAGGGACTCCCACTTATGCATGCATGCATGGGTGTCTTCATTCATTTTTGCGTGCTTTCTGTGCCATTGGTCTCTGTGCTAGGAGTAAGATAAAGAATCCCTACCTCTATGCAGCTCACATTTTGGGTGAAGAAATAGATAACACAAAAGTAAGGAAATAAATAAACAAGACAGCTAGAGGTTGTGATATGTCCTTTGAAGGAAATAAGCAGGACGATGTCAAGGGGCAGAGCTACCAAGCTTTTTCATGCCATGACATACACAGATGATGAAAACATTTGGATGACACAGAAAATGGATGAGGCTGCCCATGGGCCGTGACTCTTCCCCCACCCCTGCCCCCAGGGTTGAGGGGATGCCCCTCCGAGGGGGGGCTCCCCACTTCCCTTTAAACCAATCCAGCCAGCAGCCAGCATGTCCTCTGCCCACGCACTGGCCTTGGAGCTAGCGCCAAGGGCTGGGGCCCGCCCAGCTCTGTGCTGAGGAGCTGGCTCAGCCCGGCAGCTTGCCCAGTTGTTATTTTCCAATGTAGCTTCTGGGATGGAGGGAGTCCCCTCTTGAGCATGTGAACAGCTACTGAGACCCACAGGTGTGGAGGCGGAGGCCTCCCTCTGACTCCGTTTTCTTCTGTCCCGTGCCTGTGGAATCTGCGGCATTCTCCTTCACAGCAATGATTCTTCAGGTCCCTCTCACCCTGGACCAAAGCCCACTGCTCCTTGAAGGCTTTACAGGAGTGGGAAGGGGAACGATGTGAGGGATGGGAGAAATTGGACCCCACCCCCACTCCATGTAGAAAGCAAGCACTGGATAAGCAACCTCATTTCTAATCTCATCATTCCAGTGGGGAGACTGAGGCCCCTAGATGACTCCAACACCTTCAGTGTGGTGCCCCATCCCCTACTCTGTAATCATACGGTCCTTGTGTCCCCAAAGCTCCAAGGGGCCTTGAAATCTGGCCAGTTTGCTTCTGCCTTCCTGAAGTTTTCTTAGGTCTAATCCTTGCTCTCTTGCTGTAACTAAAGCCTATTTCCACCTCTTGAATCCCCAGCAGGAAAGCCAGCCTGGTGCATACTTTGGAGTCAGAGAGATCCATATCTGGGCCCCAGGTCTGCAACTTACTAGGTCAGTTCTTCCCCTGTAAAGTGAGACTGTGGGACCCACTTCAGATGAGCTAACATATGGGAAATGCCCTGTAAGCACGCCACCAACATTCCTGTGCCTGAGCTCCTAACCCTCCAAGCCCCTGAAAACACACGCACCGGAGAAACCCTGCTATCTCTAGATGCTCAGCAAACACAGCATAATGGCTCTGTAAACATCTGGCTCAAGGTTTGTTTCTGATGAGCTTAAAGTGCTTCCCACATGTCCTATAGTGAAAGAAGCTCTGGGCAAGTCCATGGGGTGAGACGAAAGGAGCGCAGGTCATTCTATCAAAAGATATGGGGAGGGGGAAGGGTAAGCTGTGACAAAGTGAGAGAGTGGCATGGACATATAGACACTACCAAACGTAAGGTAGATGGCTAGTAGGAAGCAGCCGCATAGCACAGGGAGATCAGCTCGGTGCTTTGTGACCACCTAGAGGGGTGGGATAGGGAGGGTGGGAGGGAGGGAGACGCAAGAGGGAAGAGATATGGGAACATATGTATATGTATAATTGATTCACTTTGTTATAAAGCAGAAACTAACACACCATTGTAAAGCAATTATAGTCCAATAAAGATGTAAAAAAAATAAAAATAAAAATAAATAAATAAAAAATTAAAAAAAAAAGGCTAAGGTACTCTGCCACAGCTGTCACAGGCAGGGTGCAGGTCCCTGTGGTGAGCCGCCACAGAGCCCAATGGAGCGGCAGCTGCGGAAGGAAGGATGTAGGCCAAGTACCCCCTATCACGGCCCATCACAGCTATGATTTACGTCATATTGATCATTTACAAAGTCCTTTTACGTTCATGTCCCAGGTAATCCCCGTAACCACCCTGTGAGGTGAGTACAGCGCAAAATGGAATCCCCATTTTACAGATTAGGAACTCGAGGTCCAGAAATGGGCAACGACTTGCCCACATCTCCTGACTCCAAGACCAGCTCTCCTCAGGGCACCAGGCTGACTGTGGGTTGTTTAGATGTGGATGACTGGCAGATTGGGAACATCCCTTTCCTACAAGCTTTAAAATGGGAATGTCTAGACCCTATTCAAAGGTGGTACCACCCAGAGAAAGGGGGGTAAACAAAGTGACCTCTGGTATTGCCGTCCAGCCTGAGGACTAGGGGAGGGGGTATCTCGCCCAGGACCCACATTTGGGCAGTGATGACCCACCAAGAGAGGAGGTGAATTCTGACAGTGTCCCAGGTGACAGAGGAGGAGGTAACTTCTAGCTAGAGAGGTACCGCCTTTTCTCTTCCCCTCACCCTTCCCAACTGCCTGGAGCCCCGGGGGTTAAAGCTTTCCTAGGGCTCCTCCGGGCCAGGTCCCAGCAGACCCTGCAGCTTAGGGTATCAGTTCTCATCTGTTTTTCTTGCTATTTTCTCCATGGTGGGAAAGGGCTGGACCCAGGACCTTGGCTGAGGTAGGGCTGGCTCTCACAGGAAGGGCTGCCTCTCAGAGCTGGGAGAAAAACTTACCTCTCCCTACACGTGGGAAAGAGAAGCAGAGGCTGCAAGTCCTAGAGTGCACATGGGGTGGGGCGTGCTGAATGTGCCACAAACACTTGTCCCACCAAGTCATGGTCCAAGGCCTCATAACCCCCAACTTTATAGACAGCCCTGTGAGAGCTAGCCAGAGAGATGGCTGTCCTCAGGAGTGTGCAGTCTCAGACAGACAAAGGGGAAGCAACAGAATGGAGGCACTGGAACACCAAGTGGAGCCCTGTCCACAGGCAAGCAGGGCAGGCAGCTCCTTAAAGATGTTGTTGAAGAAACCAGGGAGAGCCCTGCCTGCTCCTGTAGCTCCCACACAGTGCCTAAAATTCCCCCATTGGTGAGATGTTCCTTTGGGTTAAGAATCGCCCTCTCTGTGTGTTATTTTTAAAGCCAAGATAACGCTGACTCCGTAGTATGAATTACTTTGTCAGTATCTTCTTATTGATGATGAGAAAAATGAAAAAACTGGGTACCTAGAGTAGTTGGGGTGGCAGAGACTCCAAGAGGAAAAGGGAGAGCTTAAGGAAAGAGGTCGACGAGTCTCCTGTTGCCAAGAGCTGGCCTAGCTGAACAGACAAGTTTTTCATAATATAGCTGCTGCAAGAATAAGTAAGTGTGGTTTAGAGGTCAAAGTTAGGGAAGGAGGGCTACAAATCCTGTACCCAAATAGGGCAAGGCAGAGGAAGCCTTTGCTACTTCCCTGGACACCTTGGCAGGGCTGCCATAGGAGGGGAGGAGGTCCTGGAGGCTAAGGGAGGGGGGATGCTCAAAAATAATAGTTAACTGATTGACAGCAGTAATAACAATGCTGATAGAAGCTAACATTTATTGACGCTTTTCATGTGCTGGCACCAACTTTATAGACAGCCCTGTGACTTAGGCATTATTATGATTATTATTCTCATTTTCTAATCGCAGTAACTGAGATTCAGATTATGAAACATGTCCAAGGTCACTCAGTGAGTAAGAGGTAGAGATGGAATTTCTAAGACTGAGATTTGTCCTAGTCCAAAGCCCATGAAGGACCCCAGCTCTGCCACTTTGGGAAGATGGAGGACAAGGGGGCTCAGAGGGTGGAGGTCCAGTACAGAAGAAGGGAGTCATGGTGGACCTCCCCTGCTTCAGGCAACCCCCTGGACTGGGCAGCTCTGAAGATGGCAGCAGGCCTGCCTGGGAGCCTCCCTCCTCCCTCCAAGTCCAACCTCTTTGTAGCCCTCAGACTGGTCTGTTCATGATCTGCTCAGCTGTTTAGTCGTCAGTGCTGGGGCAAGTAGGCAGCTGAGGCACCCTCCCTTTTCATTCATTAAACAGATATTCACGGAGGGCTCTTAGGTGCCCGGTTACAAGTGCCGGGTTCAGGAATATCGAAGAGAACAGGCTTTCAGGAAAGTAACATTCTAGAGGCAGGGGATAAACCAATAAACAGACTGTTTGAGACCTACCAAGTGAAATAAATAGGACACCCTGAGAGCGAGTGGCTGGGCATGGAGTGCCGCTGGCTTAGGTTGTGTACGTGCTCAGGACAGCCTCTCTGGGGAGGAGACACTGAGCAGAGAGGGACATGATCACCTAGGACAGCCAGGCATGAGGTACCAGCAGGCAAAGTCCTGAGGCCCGAGTGGCTCAGGTAGCAGAGCCACTAGTGGGGGCTTCCGGAGAGTGAAGGCAAGGGCCAGGGCAGGGCCACCTGGGCTGGGCAGGTCACACGAAAGGTTCCAAGGTTTTATTCTTGTGCAGGGAAAGCCATTGTAAGCAAAGGAGTAATCTCCAATTTCTGTTTTTAAAAGATACTTCGGGCTGCCGTGTGGAGAGTGTGTTGTGTGCAGCAGGGGAAGCAAGAACACCGTGGGGAGAGCGTATTTCAGCCATCCAGGTAAGAGACGAGGTGGTGAGCTCTCGTGGGTGGCAGTGGGGAGTGGGGAGGAGTGCCTGGCTGTCAGATGTGTTTGGGAACAGAGCCAACAGGACCTGTTGCTGAGTTTGGATGTCCAGGTGAGAGAATGCACCATCAGGATGACTCTCGTGTTTTGATCCCGACCACTGAAGGGAGAGTGGGGCCATTCCCTGACCCTGACCCCTCCCTGGCCAAGGGCCCTTCCCCTACTCCCAGTCCTGTTGCACTCACTCAGGAAGTCCAGACCACACTGCCGGACACTTCTTTGTGTGCACCTCCCACCTGGGGCCTTTGCACTTCCTGCTCACCTCCCCGAGAGGGCTGAGGAGGCTCCTTCCCCCACATCCAGATCTCAGCTTAGATGTCACCTCCTCAGAGGAGATTCCCTGGCCACCCTGCAAAAGGAGCCCTTCACTCCATAGCCTTCTGCTGTTTTTAATTCTCTTGATAGAGCTTATCACTTCTTGACTCTCTGAATCCATTCATCTACCCCCCCCACAACTGCTTCCTCTCTCGTTTAGATATAGATATAAATATATAGGTATTTAGGAATTTATTATCTGTTTCTCTCCAGTGGAATGTAACCCCATTAGGACAGAGATTCATTTTGCAAGTTCACCAACTGTGTTCCCAGTACCTAGAAAAGTACTCAATAATTATTTGTTGAATGAATGAGTAAATAGACGTAAAAATGGATACATGAGTCCATATATCCATTTATTCAATCATTTATGATTTATTCAATGACAAATACATTTTATTCAATGATAAATAAATACATGATAAATAAAAATGATAAAGAAAATTATTCGATCATTCATGATTAATTGAGGACCTACCATGTGAGTACGTCAGGGAACCACAGATAAGGATTAAATGGTAGGTGCTCAATTAGAGACAGTCAGATTAGAAAGGCATAGCTGAAGTCTCAGAAGCAATTACAGTGCCCTGGATGAAAAAAATCTTTCCCCTGTTCATTACCCACTGGGCTAGAAGCTGTGGGGATCTGCTGCTAAGTCAGATAACTACTGGTCCCCTGCTTAAGTCCTGTGACATAAGGTTGCTCTGATGAGGGCCCCTTATGAGAGGTATGAGTGAGTGCCACCAGGCCACCAGTCAGCCTCCAGCACATCTATGGCAGCCCTGAGCCCCAACTCTGTACCTGCATACGGTGAGACCAGCAGAGGCTACCCCGGGCCAGAACTAGCCTCCCCAGAGTCTTCCAGAGGAGCAGCATTTCCAACTCAAGCTAAGCCCCAGCAGGAGCCATGAGCCTGCCTGAGCTCCCCATTGGTCCTTTGCTTCATGAAGAGGCCCCTTTCATAGGTGGGATCAAATCCAGTCGGAGGCCTGACTGCACAGAGGGGTGTCCTCTGTCTGCCTACAGCCTCACAGGAGGGCTCTTCCTGGACACCACTGGGGACTGACTTTTAAGCTGACTCTGAGAACGTGAACAATAAGCCTCCTCAGAACAGGAAAAGCTCAGAATGCCATCAGGTGGTGAACACACCAGGGGACCTAGGCAGGAAAGATGCATTTGACAGAGAAAAGAGAAGGGGGGCAGGCGGCACAGAGATCCGCAAAAACTCTCCTTGGTGGACCAAGAACTGACCAACGGAGGAAGGTGCTCAGAGAAGCTGCTCTGTCACTGTACAAACAAGACTGGAGTGGCTGGTCCTGAAGCTGTATGTCCTCAGCTTCCCCTCCTTTTCCTGCCCTGCTCTGAGTCGCGGGGGAGGGCGGCTGACCCCTGCAGGCTGCATTTCCCAAGCTCCTGGGTCGCTGGGTTCATGGAAGGCATTGGAGTGCTGGAGGAAGGAGGTGGAAGGATATTTCCACCCCCCTCTCTCTGTCACAGATGGGTCTCAGGCAGCGGTTATATCTCTTCCTTGGCTCTACCTCCCACCAGCCAGGCCCCCTATGGTTTCAGCTTCCACTAGACCCCTGTAGCCCCCCTGGGCTCCAGGACCACCTCCTTCCTTTGCCCTTCAGCCTAGGGGTAGCTTCCTGTTGTTGCTAATGTCTGAGTTACCTCATTATCCCCTATTTGACTTCTTAGATGCTTCATCACCTGTGTGACCAATTCCTGGCATTAAAAGCCCTCAGCTGTAAACGCCTAAGCGATTTCCATGTTCCTGGTTAGATCCCAATGGTTCAGGAGTGAAGCTGGAGCAGGAAAAATTGAATGTAGTTATCACAAAGAACTCCCTCCTCGAGGGATGAGAGAACTGACCGGAGGCTTAATAAATATGTGTTGACTCAAAAGAAGAGAGAGAGAATCCACAGGATGGGTTTGGAAAAGGCTAAACATGGCTCTGTTTGAAGGCTCTGTTTGAAGTGTCCTGTGAACTGCTGAGACCAGGGCAGGGTCCTCAGGCCTGGCTGTCCCTGTTTATTGTCACCAAGGCACTGGGCATGCGGCTGGGTAGGGGACCGGATCATGTCTGCATCTTTCTGCAATGGGCAGTTTGGATAGTCTGGGACTGAACCCTCCATCTTCCCTTCCCACTTTCTTGCCTTGTAAGAAGGAGCGATATTCCACAGCTCTGGTGACCTCCTTCCTTGCCTCCCTCCTTATCATTGATCTCAGCTAGTTGTAACTGGAAACTTGGATCTCAAGGCCAGGGAAGTAAGGCTTTAGGACTATAAACCACTTCCTTCAGAGAAATTCTCCCTCTCAAAGGAAACAGGAAACCGGATACAATCAAAGGCACTGGGCACACTCCAGGGACCAAATATTTAACGGTAACATTCCCCGGGGGAGTCTGGATCAGGGACCCTGGGGAGGGACTTGGATGTCTGGGTCCTAATAATCCTGCCTTGAATCTTGCTTGCTTCGGGACCTGTGGCATCACCCACCAACTCTAAATATCAGTGTCACCAATCCCCAAAAGGGGGATCCATTGGACACCCTCAAGGCTAGTTTGCAGAACTATAGAGAGCGGGCCCAGACACTGAACTCCTTGAAAGAAGAGAGCTGGATAAATTAGTTAGGCTAGTAGTGTAATGGGCCTTGGAAATAACTCCTGGTCACGTTCTGAGGACAAACAACTCAACAGCCTGGTGGGAAAAACAATTATGTCTATGTATGTGACCCAGTAGCGTCCTCTATTCTGAACGTCCTCTATTCTCCCTGCTTCAGATTCAGAGCCCCTTCCTTGAATCTGGGAGTGAGCAGAAAAAACATAGCCCCTGACCTAAAGGAGTTCTCCATCTGATGGGGAAGGTATAGCCCCTGAGCAGAGGGAATGCCCAGTCTGATGGGAGAGCAGCCCAGGCTAAATAAAACATACAAGGCCAAAGTTCCTGGCGTCAACTCCAGACTGAAAGGTGGCACAGGTAACTGACATTGCAAGTTCTACCTCAGGCCTGTGTGTCTGTGACAAAGCCCCTCTCCTCTCTGGTTGCATCCTCTCATCCTTACAAAGAGGCGTTGGGATTTGTCCAGTGCCCCTGATCTAGAGGAGGCTGCAGGGGGTAGTGTAGGGAGGGAGGTTCTCAGGTTTGGGGAAGGCATATTTTCAAAGTATACTTGCCTACAATCCCCAACCCTTTCCCGCAGTCCGGGGCATATCAGAATGTCCCCACACAGGCGATGGGAGGCCCAGGGACTGCACTTTGACACAATCCCCCAGGTAATTTTGAGATGCAGCCACCTCCTCCCCAGCCCCAGTCCTCTAACTCCTGAGACCAGTGCAGCCCCACATCCCAGTGACAGAGTGGTCTTCAGGGAGGAGGGTGTCTGACCTGAACTGTAAACTCAGGACAACTGGACCCAGACCTCAGCATTCCTGGCCATTTCCTGCTCTGAGATTTGATTCTCTCCAGCTCTTGGGGTAAGGCCAGGATGGTGAAAATACCAAGGGCAAATTACCCCACCTGCTGTGGGAGACTTTCTGACTCATTCGGCAGTATGGAAAAAAATTTTCCTGTCTGCATATGGATTTAATGACCTACGAGTGGCTGGCGCAGTGAGGCCTTACTGGGATGACCACTGTAGTAAAGGGGGCCAAATTTCTTTTCCAACCAAGTGGAAAGACCTGACATTATAGGAAAAGGGAGCTGATTGAATCATTCCCCAGCAGCCTCTCTGGTCTTTGCAGACAGTGGTCACTTTTAAGAGGTGGCAGGGAATCCTGCAGCCTGGCTGGCACATCAAGAGGGTGAGGGCAGGAGGGAGCTGGAAATGGGCAGAGCTCGCCAGGCTTGAGAGAGCAGGGGGCCCACGCTGCCCATCAAGGTGCCTGCAAGGACAGCAATGACATGAGGACCCCCAGAGCAGGGCAGTCCTCCCTTGGAGCACCTCACTGTGGTGGGAACCAGCAGACCTCGGTTCTGGTCCAGGCTTTGTTGGGAGGGAATGAGCTGGCCTTGGGTGAAACTCCTCTCCTTTGGGGGCATCTCTATCCTCATCTGGATAATGTAGGACTGAATGAGATGTTTCCCAAGCTCTGGCAGGTCAAGTTCCCCTCTTCTGAAATGTGTCAGATCATCTTATACGAAGAGGTGAGCTTGGCACTAGTGGAGGGAGGGAACACCAAAAACCAGTTTGGGGATGGGGATCCCAGGGGCAGTAGTTGAGAGGCACATACAACTCCCCAGAAGGGAGTCCCCCCCTAAGGATTTCATGCTCCAGCTATGTGCCCCATGGAGAGGAAGATGGGGAGCAACATGGAATGGAAAGAGAAATAAATATTTGTTGTGAGTGAAGGAATGAAGAGTGCTGCTGAGCCAGATCTGAGTTCAAGCTGTGGCTCTACCAGTTAACAGCTTGTGGCCTTGACCAAGTAAAAATCCCTTGAGCCTTGCTTTTGTCCTCAGCATAATGGCACAAGAAGACTTGCTTGGCAGGCTCACTGGGACCATGAGGCCCCTCTGTGAATAGTGGCAACTGGTGCCTAGTGTTATCACCACCCCTCTCCCAAGGATGTCCCCGACTCCCCCAGAAAATACAGTCAGCTCCTGAAGAGATACAGAACAGGTTGCAGTGACACAGACAAACAACAAGTTATTTGTTTCACTTTGGAAAGACTGGTCACATGGCTTTAGTATCCATTTTGCACTCAGCTCTCCTACCTAACTCAAGACTGGTACAGAATTAGTCTGTGTTCCCTGATCTGTCTGCCTAGCATCTGAGTCTTGGGTGGGGAGCAGATAGGGATGTGGGAGTTGCTGAGCCCAGCACAAACCCCACACAGGGCCCTGGAGAAGCCACACTTCCTGGTTAAGCGCAGTAAAGCTCTCTTGAGTAAGTGGCCAGTGTAGAGACTGGAGACAGGCGAGGCAGACTCAGGGGGAGCTCACGATGCCCCTTCTCCCACCTCCCTTCTGCATATCTCCTGGCCTGTCTGGAACCACAGAGTACTCAACATCTGCCTGAAGGCCTGTTTCCCTCTAGGGACCATGATCCAACTCTGGCCAGAGAGACTATATAGATTCCAGAGCAGCCCAAAGGCAGTGGTCCACTGAGAGCCGGACAGCAGACCCAGTGCCCTAGTGCCCAGAGCCTGGAGTCACAGGGGCTAGCTTGGGGGACAGGGATGCTCGCCCTGAGGAGGCAACTGCTCTCATAGGGCTTGGGGTCTTTCTCTGCTTTAGCTGCCTGGGCCTTCAGGGCTCCCTAAAGTTCATAGCATCTAGCCCTCTATTCTAGAAAAGATGCAACAGATGGCAGGATGTGGGAGGAGGACAGAGAAGACAGGGAGACTTTTGTCCTCTTTCTAAAGAAAGGTCCCACCTTCACCCTCAGGCCTCCCTCCATTCCATCGCTTGTACTTTTACATCAGAAAGTCCTACCCAGGGGCTTCCCTGGTGGCGCAGTGGTTAGGAGTCCGCCTGCCAATGCAGGGGACACGGGTTCGTGCCCTGGTCCGGGAAGATCCCACATGCCGCGGAGCGGCTGGGCCCGTGAGCCATGGCCGCTGCGCCTGCGCATCCGGAGCCTGTGCTCCACAACGGGAGAGGCCACAACAGTGAGAGGCCTGCGTACCGGAAAAAAAAAAAAAAAAAGAAAGTCCTACCCAGGATCTAACTTAAGTCCCTCTTGCTGCACCACAACCCAAGGCAGTCCTGCTCTTGGGACCTGGAAGAAGTTGCAGTCATATTCTCCCAGGTTCTGGACTTTCTCCCCACTTCACATCCAGGTTGGTGGAGTTTGGAGCCCAGATAACAGTGGTAAGAACCCCAGCACCCAGCAGTTTCCCATCATCCCTCCTTGGTGCCTCTTGTTGCTTTCTGTGTCTTACGTCCCAACACGTGCCTATTCACTGAGCCCCACAGTGTGCGGGACCATTTACATGAAGCTGCAGGCCAGGCGCAATCCAGGAACCAGTGCAGCCACTCAGGTAGCATCACGCAGAAGAGTTTAGCAACAGCTATCAGCCCTGAGCCCTGCCCCACCCTGCCCCTCCAACGCCCTGCATTTGCTGCAGGTTTTCCTCCTCTTTTCTGCCCCAGCCCCAGAGATGAGCTGGGGATAGGGGGATCCTGATGCAGTGGAAGGTGGGGAAGCACCCAGTCTTGCCCAGGTAGATACAGGCTGGGCATAGAGTCCCCTGCCCAGGACAGCATGCAGCAGGATCCCCTGGATCAAGGTGGGAGCTGATGCACTCCTCTTCCCCATGTGGGGCAATCAGTAAAATTATTTGTTTCCTCCCTGAATGCCAAACCCCAAGAGCAAGAGTCAGGTCTGGTTCAATGTTGTATTCCTAGCACCCACTGTGGTATCTGGTACACAGTAAGGCACACAATAATATTTTTAGAAAGGAAAATAGATTCATATAAAATGCTCAGTTAAAACCAGGGAAGGCGGAAAAGAGAAGGTAGGGGAGAAACAAACAATAAACCCAATGAATAGAAAAGGTACCAACACGGTAAACATTAATCCAATGATATCAATAACCACTTTAAATGTGAGTAAAGTAGGAAGGAGGGTAAGAGGAAGCCACTTTGAAGCTTTTTGCTTCTCTCCACAACATCCCTCCTGGCAGGTAGAAGACCCTGCACCCAGCCCACCCAGATGAGGGACCTTCCATAGAATCCTTGAGATTTCCATTCCCAGTTTCTGTCCCAGTCACCCAGTCACTTTCCATTATAAGTCATCCAGCTTAATACATTAAGCCACTTAATTAGGTGGTTCTAACTACAAGACCAGCCCTTCCCCTCACAGCTGTCCCTGGGTGGAAGTAGGGAACAGTCTGTTCTCAGGGAGCTGCCCTACACCCCTGTGATTTGTGCCAGGATAACGGAGCAGCATGGAGCCGCTGGCAGCATCCCAGAGCAGGGGTCTGGAGAGGCAGCTTCTCTGAGCATTGATCAATGACCATATTTTCAGTCACTTCTGCCACTCTGCAAAGCCCAATAAATCACTCACATCTGCCACGACCCTCGATGCGGGAATCTCACATTATGATGTATGTGGGAGCGGAGGAAGCTTATTATATCGAAGCCTTTTTTTCCCATCCACCATTCACAAAAACTTCAAAGTGCTGTGCTCAGAGCCACAAAAAAGAAATGCAGATTGCTGACAACAATGGGTCTTGGGGACTCAACCAGGCAAGAATCAGGTAGGACAGGCACTGCAGGCACAGGGTGGGGACACCAAAGTGGCCTCCCTCACCCAGCTGATATTAATACCAACAATATGGGCCATTTGGAAGGTCCAACTCTAGGGTCCCCAACTTTCAAATCCCACAAAGGCCTGACCACCCAAAACTCTCCCTCTCTGACCTCCATAGCTGGTATCCACTATCTCCAACAGAGTTACACCAGTTGGCCAAGGAAGCAAAAGGCTCCAGATAACACAACACTGGCAGGCGTGTGACAGGCATTAGAGGGCCTGGGCTCTAATCAGACTCAAACTTGCTGTGTTAGCAGATTACATCACCTTTCAGAATCTTAGCTTCCTTATCCAAAATGGAGCTGCTATCTGCCTAGCCCACCTCCCAGTGTTCCTATAGTAACCACTTGGCATTGAGCTTTACATACAGTCTCTCCTTTCCTCTTCCCACAATCATCTTAGGAGGGAGGCAGCATCTCCACAGATGAGAAGACTGGGTAACTCCCTCAAGGTCACAGAGCTGGTGGTCAGAATTGGAACTGCAACTCAGGTCAGCTGCGTCCCAAACCAGGGTTTTGTGTTTCACACAATAATATCCCCATGAGGCTGTGAGGACTTTGAGAATAGGGATTATAGTCTTATGTTCCCCAGTACCCCTTATTGTCCAAGCTTCTCAGACTGCAATGTGTGTGAGAAGCAAGGCCCAATGGCATTCAGCCTAACGCTGGCCCAGAAGTAACCCTCCCCACCCTTGTTTGGGGAGAAGCCTGTCTGAGGAGCCCAGAAAAAGGAAAGGCATTGTCTTGGACCCTGCAGGAAATAGGAACTCAAATCCCTGCCAGGTCCCTTGCAAACCACCTGTGTGACTTGTTTCTGTTCATGGACAGCCACCTCCACCATATGGAGAGAGGAAAGGCAGGGAGCCAGGGTGGGAGAAGGGAAGGCAAGAGGCTCCCCACCTCAGCAAAATGATAGTGGGGCGCACAGCTCTCCTCACAATGCATTTCAGCTTGCCTCATAGACAGGGCAGATTTTGTTGTTGCCATTTTTTTTTTTTTTTTTTTTTTTTGCGGTACGCGGGCCTCTCACTGTTGTGGCCTCTCCCGTTGCAGAGCACAGGCTCCGGACGCGCAGGCTCAGCGGCCGTGGCTCACGGGCCCAGCCCCTCCGCGGCATGTGGGATCCTCCTGGACTGGGGCACGAACCTGCGTCCGCTGCATCGACAGGCGGACTCTCAACCACTGCGCCACCAGGGAAGCCCCTGTTGTTGCCATTTTACAGAGGCCCAAGAAGGTTCAGTGAGTGCCCAAGGCTATAGCTTGGCTGATTAGTGTTTGAGCTGAGACTGAACCCAGGTTCCTCTGAACCTGGCCCAGTGCTCTTTGCGGCATGCATGCTACTACCTGTGGATGGCAGAGAAGGTCTCCTGGAATCCCTCACAACACTCAGCCCTAGGACCCAGCCCAGGGTCGGCTGGGCTGCCTCTCTAGCCCACCTCCTCCATTCTCACTTCCACGGACCTCATGGGATTATTTCTGCTGCCATGATGTTAGCAACACCTCCTGATTTAACTTCCCTGCACTTGTGATCGAGGTAGCTGTGCAAATGAGCACATGCAGGCCCTAGAACCTGAGAGAAAGCACGCAGGGCCTAAAGGAAACCAGATGGCAGGTCAGGCCAGGCCTGTGCCCACTAGCAGCCTCTGTCCCAGAAATCTCAGCCCTCTTAGCTCGGCCTGTGCCAATTTCTCTTAACTGCAAAATCTTGTGTTCTGCCTCCATCTTAGCCTAGAAGCTCTCTGAGGACAGGGGCTGTGGTTCCCCACAGTCTGGAAATCCCTGAGGAGAGTGGCTGGGTTAGTGGGTATATCACAAGCAGCATTCACTTTGGTATCTGGTAAGCTGGTACAAATCCCAGTTTTGCTAATTACTAGCTGGATAACTATTTTCCAGTTCCTTTACCTCCCTGGTTCTCTTATTTCTTTATTTGTAAAAATGGTGTTGATGCCAGCCTTGCAAGGCTAAATAAAATTAAATATGCTACCAAAGAAGGCACTCATCACTGTTCCTGACATGGAGGGGACACTCAGCATGCAGGTACTCCCTCTACCCCAAGACCACATGTCTCCTTCCTCAGGATCCTCTCCTGTCAGGCAGCCCCTGGACTCATGGAGGAGCTTGAAGCAGAGGGGGACTGTACCCAGAACAGTGACAGAGCACACCTCACCTGTGTATACGGCTCTATGCACCTCCGAGCCGTGCCACGGCCACTTCCCCAGGTGGAGCTCACCAACGTTAGGCCATGGCATGCATGTAAAGGAACCTCTCAAGCCACAGTTGAGGGTGGCTGTATTAACTGTCTGCCCCAACCGCGACAGAGACAGAGAGACACACGTGTGCATGCGCTACCCATCCATCGTCTTCCCTCCCATGAAACGGCAGGAAAGGGGAAGAACAAGCCCCTGTGATACTGGAGAGAGACGGTGGGTTTACATTATTTTCACGTGTAATCCCCTCAACAATCCAATGAGGAAGATGTCATTATTTCCATTTTACACGTGTAAAACTGAGGCTCAGAGAGTTTGGGCAAGATCATAGAACAAGTAAGTAGCAGAGTCAGGACTGAGAGACCAGCATTGCCAGCCTGACGCCTAAGGCACTCAGAGCTCTGTGCCTCTCAGCATCCCTTCTTTCCTCAGACTCAGCACACACACTGCGTGCTGGATCTTTGCAGCAACCCTGAGAAGTCAGGCAGGGACTGTGAGTCCCCTTTGCTGAGGAAGATGCAGCGCCGGGGAAGTGAGGTGGCTTGTCCAGATGGGTACAGCGGCAGACTGAGTTCCAGCCTCTGAGTTCCAGCTCCGGGTCTCTCTCTGTACTGAGTGAATTGGGGGATCAGGTCTCCCTGGTTTGGGAGGGGGTTCCCCTTTTCTTGATTCTCCTCCCAAGTTTTTTTTCCTTTAAACCTTGACAGTAGACCGAGCTCAGACTCAGGCCATGTTCTGACGGGAAGACTGCGGCCTAGAGAATGGCCCCTCCTTGCCTGCGTGGGCTTCAGCGGTGGGAGGTGACAACCGCTCCTGTGCAGACCCCTTGAGGCCCTGGAGCTGCCCATCATGGAGGAGTTAAAGCCCAGCAGTAGCCCGCACATCCAGTCACTGTGAGTTCCCTCCCCACCAGGCCCAAGGTGCCCGCCCACCTCGTGTGGTCAGGGAGCTGTTGGTGTGGGGCCTCCACTCCACTGAGTGCTGGAGATGCAGCACCGTCTCCCAGCAGCCAGGAGAGCTGTCTACAGCTCGAGCAGGTGGTAGACAGTGTGGCACGACACCCGAGGGGGAAGAGGGAAGAGGTTTTCTCTTTAAACGTCAGCTCCAAAGACAAACTCAGCCCCTCTGCCAGGCGTGCGGCAGCACCCACTTCCTGATCCTTCTTACTTCCCGGTGACAGTTGTGTCTGTCTCTGCTCCACTCATGTACCCATAGCCCGGCAGCCAACATTAGCTCCTTCTGCCACCTCAGTGCCAGGCAGTCAGGCCAGCTCTTGGGCGGTACTCTGCAGGCCAGGGGACAGCTTGGGGTGGGGGTTTGGGAGCCTCCACACACACACCCAGAACCAACTCATCCCTGAACAATGCAGCCATTTTCCTCTTCTGAGAGCACTCCTTTATAGACAACTCTCTGCAGTAGGCATAAGGAATTGTGCCCATTCTATAGGTGTAGAAACTGAGACCCAAAGAAGTAAGTGATTTGCCCAAAATCACCCAGCAGTAAGGTTGGAGTCAAGGCTCAAATGCAGGTCTTTTCATTCATCCATTCAATTGTTCATTCAACAATTCCAGTTACACTTAGATGTTGTGTGACTAATAATAAGTTGTTTAACCTCTCTGAGCCTCAGCTTCCTCAGAAAATGTGGAAAATATTATTACTATTAGAAAACACTATTAGTGCCTCTTCATAAAATTGTGCAAGGATTTAAATAAGAGAATCCACATAAAGTATTTCGCAAAGGCCTAGCAAACGTTAGGTGTTCGAGAGTCACTTGCTACTATTACCATTCACTTACTGGTCAGGCATTAGATACCAAAAATGGGCAGAAACCATGCTGGACACTGTGAAGGAGAGTTGAATAGGCTTGGACCCCACCCTCAAGTTGCTCACAGGCCAGTGAAGGAGGTTACCTCGGTGCAATCTGACAAGGGCTGTGTTACAGGGGAGCATGGGGAGCTGTAAACACACCAAAACAAGGAAGGTTTCTGGGAGAAGGTGTCATCTGAGTTGACTATTAACGAATGAGTAGGAATTAGGAAAGAATAGGGAACAGATTTCTGAGGTGTGTGTGTGTGTGTGTGTGTGTGTGTGTGTGTGTTTTAGACATGGTCTTAGATATTAAACATCCTTCTTTCATCTTTCTCCTCAACTCCAAGGCCTGGACAGGTTAAGATATAACTGGCTAGGAGGCAGGGAAGGTGAGTTTTGAGCACAGGTAAAAGGTGGGGTGGGGTTGAGCATCCTAGGCTGGGGGAGTAACCTTGGCCCTGTGTGCTTGTGTGTGCGCCAGGCTTGCTCAGGCCTCCTGCTGCGTGGCAGCTGGTAAATTGTCAGTCTTGCCCAAGAGACTGTGAGTCTGTGCCATTGAGGGCAGGACTTGTGTTGTCAGAAAACATTTCTTAACTTGAACATATAAACGGTGTTCCTACGTCAAGGAAGATTAATGGTGGGGGTAGGGCATGAGGATTGGGTGGGGCACAAACAGGAAAGAGATTAGCCTTGTTGGGACTCTTCCCAACAAGGCCTTGAATGAGGGACTGGGATGGGCGGGGGGCAGGGGTGAGCAAGCAGAATTGAATGAAAGGTCTGAAAACCCAGGATATAATTTTTTGACCTTTAAAAAAAGCTATAGCTCCCTACACACACACACACCACTAAGAGC
The DNA here is from genome assembly GCF_949987515.2 of Delphinus delphis. Lineage (NCBI taxonomy): Eukaryota > Metazoa > Chordata > Mammalia > Artiodactyla > Delphinidae > Delphinus > Delphinus delphis. The sequence continues at coordinate 152,865,882 of NC_082683.1, forward strand.
CTGAAGCCACCATGGCCTCCTGTCATGATTACAGGTGATGACGGCAGAGGGAAGGTGTCATGCCTTCACACCCCTCTCTGGCTTGCTGGCTGCTCCCAGACTGTCAGCCCCTGAGCCTGACAGAGCGGCTGAGTGGTTTCTGCGTCTCTCCCCAGCCCTTGCTGGGCCATCTGAGAATGGCAGCCCCAGGAGCCCATAATGTGGGGTAAGGGGTGTTGTATTTACTCTGCAGAGGATGGGCCACCATGGCAGGTGTGTCTGCTGAGCACAGCAAGTCCCCAAACACACTGAATGTCTTCCTCCCCAGAGAGGATTTACGGAGCTGCCAGCCCCCAGCGGAACCCTTGCTTCGGCTCCCTCAGAGGCCAACCGTCCAGGAAGGGCTGGACAAGGCCTTGGGAAGACAAGCAGAGCTCAGGAGGGACTATTCACACCCTTTCCTCATAGAAACAGGAGCACGGGGACCAACAGGAGCTGAGCTGGGGGTCAGGAGGCCAGAATACTCCCCCCTAACTTGCCAGGTAAGCTTGAGCGAGACCCTTTACTCCTCTCATCTCCTGGGGACGTTTTAATGAAATAACCCTTCACTCTCCAGTACCTGCGTTTGCCCTCTGTGGGTGAATGTAAAATAACCAACTAACTTCTTCTCTACCTGGCTACTCAGTCTGCCCCACTAAGGCTTCCTTCCCCCCACAGACACTGATTCAGCCACCTACTGAGTGCCAGCCAGGCATGTGTTGTTAGGTACTGAAATACAATGAGCGAGGCAGATGGAGAGAACCACACCCTGCTCTCACAGAGTACGCAACTCATCTCGATGAGGACTTGTCCCAGTGGAACTACAGTGGCCACACAGCAAGTGGTATGTGAGAACCAAGTTTGGATTATTTGACGATAGTAACAGTCCCCATTTACTGAGTGCCTACTATGCGCCAGGCTCTTAATGTATCTCATCCCTAAGCCTCATTACAACCTTTAGAGGAAGTATTAAGAAGCCTGTTTTGCAGAAGAGTTTTGCTCAGAAAGGTTAGGTAACTACTCCAAGATGACACAGTTCCAAGTACCTGAACTTTCTGTCTGGGGAGACCGCTCTTACCCTTCATTCGACTCGCATACCTCCATAAAGCAGGGGGAGAGAGACGTGTCTCTGAAAAGGTGATCGTTAAAAATATCTGGGGTAAAATAAGTCATGGGAATGTAATATACAGCATAGGGAATATAGTCAATAATAGTGTAATAACTTTGTATGGTGACAGACAATAACTAGACTTATCCTGGTGATTATTTTGTAATGTATAAAAATATGAAATCACTATGTTGTACAACTGAAACTAATATTGTAAGTCAATTATACTTCAATAAAAAAATGAAACAAAAAATCTGGGGTAGAGGGGCTTTCTTTCAACAGACCTTTCCCTCTGGTGCCCCCAAGAGAATCACTGCCTGGGACACTGCATTCTAGCTGGGTGGGTGTGCAGCAGAGCTCTTGGTTCCACTGGGCTAGAAAAAAAGGGCTAAGAAGTAGCTCTTGCTCTGCTGTAGTCTCGGCCCCTGCTCTCCCAGGGGTGGGAAGCAGAGAATTGGAAGCCTGTGGACTCTGAGAGCAGGCTGCATGGTGAGAGCTGCAAGGTCTGACCCTCAGGTTCTGCACCAACCTCACCAACTGCACTGCAAAGCTTTCTCTGCTACACAAGGCAAAAGATAGTTTCTGCACAGAAGAGCTGACAGTGCTCCACCAAGCAGTCCAGAACGACAGAGACCCTGTCCCCGTGTGCCCTATGCTAGCCTTGGGGCTCCCCCAGCCCTCCTGCTTTGCCCATCAGGGCTAGGCTGGAGCCGATACTTGATAACTGCCTGCTTATTGACTGACCATCTTCTCTGATACATTAGCTGAAACTGGGCCACCCAGTGCCCAATATAGCAGCTGTGAGAGGACCCTGCTGAGGAACTGGGGAGCAGCGACCACTGTGCAGGGGATTAACACAATCCCCAGTGCCAGGCCACTAGTGGGTTCCAGCGATAAGGGTGGGAAATGAGGCTGTGGAGGCACAGAGCATCCAGGGAGAGTGACCACCTGACTGAGGATGGGTAGAGAATTGGGGGGCCTTAGCTATCACAGAAGCTACTGTGTCTCATTCTGAATAAAGCCTGGCAAGAAGGACGAACCCCCAACTCTGCTGTCTCCTTCTGGAAGCTTTAGGGAGCCCAAAGCCACATGTCCTTATTGCTGTGGTTTCAGCCTAAGAAAGCCAAAAGTCTGCTGAGAAGTGAGGTGGGAACAGTAGATGGGGCAGCTGGAGGCACCCAGGAAACTTGCTGGATATTTGAAGGACTCCTTCTTTGGTGCTGCATGAGGCAAAAGGGGGCCCATCTGTTGGACCACATGAAGGGACAGAAGCTGGGGAACAAGCAAAGAGAGAGACCACTAGTGGACCCGCCATTATATCACTACCACTTGAGTACCTACTAGGATCTGAATCTTCTCCCCATCCCTCCCTTCCCCACCCTTCCCTATCTCCAGAATTGGCACCCCATCCACCCTGTGGCGTCAGCCTTAATCCTGGGGAGTCATACTTGATCCTTCTCCCACTCTGTACATCCAGTCCATCACCAGTTGGTTCTAACTCTAACATGGAATAAAACCTATTTGGTTGTGATATATTATCCTTTTGATGTGTCACTGGATTTGATTTGCTAATATTTGGTTAAGGACTTGACATTTTAAAAATGTAATCTGGATAATGTCATTCCCTGCTTAAAGCACTCAAAGGCTTCAATGTGTACCTAGAATCCTATCCAAACTCTTGACCATGAACCACATGGCCTATAAGGCCCTACCTTAGTCCTTGAGCCCTGTGAGGGCTGGACTGACACAGGGTTTAGAGAAGCCAACAAGGGCCAGGCACAGTCACTTCCAGGATGGCTTCCTTCCTCAAATACTTCTCAAGTTGTAATTGTAGCTACCTCCTTGTTGATCGGTGTCTTGGCTCTCTCCCAGATAGTCTCTAAATTTCATGAGGGCAGGGACCAGGACCGACTTCTTGGCCATGATAAGATACCTAATGTCTGGCATGGAGTCTGGTGCTTCTGAATTAGTGAAGGAGTGAACTTGCTGCCTCCTCCATGCCTGGGCCTGTGCATCTGAACACTCAAATTTATCACCACGAACTTCAGGTGGGCCCTTAACGCTGCCTCCAACTATACTAGACTTTCTGAGTCTAGCCTTTCTCCTACTTCCTAAAGAATTATTTCACACTTGCTACTCTCTCCATCACCTCCTCCCTCTCAGCTGATGACCTCACTTCCCACTTCACTAAGAAAACCGAAACACTCCGAAGAGAACGTCACCTACCAGCACCCACATACCCTGCCTTTCTGCCTCTTGGATGATCTCCAGGCTCCTCTAAAGCCAATCCCTCTGTGTTTGCCCTAAGTCCCAGCCCTGCTTGCCTAAACAAGGACATCAATCCAGAAATTCTATCCTTTGCCCTATCATTAGTTTTGCACTCTCTACTAGATGGTCTTAGTCAGTACACAGACATACTAATGTCCCTTCTTCGCAAACAACAAAGCAAAATGCCTTGTTTCCACTTCTCCTGACAGCTCTTGCCCCATGCCTTTACGCTCTGCAACAAAATACCTCAAAAAAGTAATCTACGCCAGCTGTTTTCAATTCCATTCCTCTTCTCTCCTGAGCCCTCTCCAACTAGACTTTCTGCTCCTATCACTATTAACATTGCTCTTGCTAAAACCAATGGTAATTCTCAGTCCTCATCTCACTTGACCCATTGGCAGCCCTTGACAGCCAATCTCTTGCTCTTCCTTCATATACTCTCTACTTGGCTTCTAGGACACCACACCTGGGGCTCTGGGTTTCTTCCTATATCTGTAGCTCTCCTTAAGTCCCTTTTGCTGGTGCTTCATCATCTCCCCAAACTCTCAATGCTCAGTCCTTGGTCCTCTCCTCTGCTTTCTTAAACTTTTAAAAAAAAATTTATAAAATTTTGAAAGGTTACTTTCCATTTACAGTTATTACAAAATATTGGCTATATTCCCCATGTTGTACAATACACCCTTAAGCCTATGTTACACCCACTCCCCCACTCCTATATTGCCCCCACCCCTCCCACCCCCCGCACTGGTAACCACTGGTTTGTTCTCTATATCTGTGAGTCTGCTTCTTTTTTGTTACATTCACTAGTTTGTTGTGTTTTTTAGATTCTACATATAAGTGATATCATACGGTATTTGTATTTCTCTGACTTATTTCACTCAGCATAACGCCCTCCAAATCCATCTATGTTGCTGCAAATGGCAAAATTTTGTTTTTTTTATGGCTGAGTAGTATTCCATTGTATATATATACCACATCTTCTTTATTCATTCATCTGTTGATGGACACTTAGGTTGTTTCCATATCTTGGCAATTGTAAATAATGCTGCTATGAACATTGGGGCGCATGTATCTTTTCGAATTAGTGTGTTCATTTTCTTCAGATATATACTCAACAGTGGAATTGCAGGATCATATGGTAGTTCTATTTTTAGTTTTTTGAGAAACCTCCACACTGTTTTCCACGGTGGCTACATCAATTTACCTTCCCACCAACAGTGTAGGAGGGTTCCCTTTTCTTCACATCCTTTCTAACATTTGTTATGTGTGTTCTTTCTGTTGACAGCCATTCTGACAGGATGAGTTGATATCTCATTGTGGTTTTGATTTGTATTTCCCTGATGATTATCTTTTTATGTGTCTTTTGGCCATCTGCATTTCCTCTTTGGAAAAATGTCTATTCAGTTATTCTGCCCACTTTCTAATCAGGGTTTTTTTTTTTTATGTTGACTTGTGTGAGCTGTTTACATACGTTGACTCTTAATCTCTTATTGGCCATATCATTTGCAAATATTTTCTTCCATTCAGTAGGTTGTCTTTTTGTTTTGTTGATGGTTTCCTTTGCTATGCAAAAGATTTTAAGTTTAATTAGGTCCCACTGGTTTATTTTTGTTTTCATTTCCATTACTCTAGGAGATGGATCCAAAAAAGTATTGCTGCAATTTATGTCAAAGAGTGTTCTGCCTATGTTTTTCTTCTAGGAGTTTTATAATATCCGGTCTTACATTTACATTTTTAATCCATTTTGACTTTATTTTTGTATATGGTGTTAGAGAATGTTGTAATTTCATTCTTTTACGTGTAGCTGTCCAGTTTTCCCAGCACCACTTATTGAAGAGACTGTCTTTTCTCCATTGTATATTCTTGCCTACTTTGTCATAGATTAATTGACCATAAGTGCATGGGTTTATTTCTGGGCTCTCTATCCTGTTCCATTGATCTATGTGACTGTTTTTGTGCCAGTACCATACTCTTTTGATTACTGTAGCTTTGTAGTACAGACTGAAGTCAAGGAGTGTGATTCCTCCAGCTCTGTTCTTCTTTCTCAAGATTGTTTTGGCTATTCTGGGTCTTTTGTGTTTCCATACAAATTTTTAAATTATTTGGGGGCTTCCTGGTGGCACAGTGGTTGAGAGTCCACCTGCCGATGCAGGGAACACGGGTTCGTGCCCCGGTCTGGGAAGATCCCACATGCCGTGGAGCGGCTGGGCCCATGAGCCATGGCCACTACGTCTGCGTGTCCGGAGCCTGGCTCCGCAATGGGAGAGGCCACAACAGTGAGAGGCCCGCGTACCGCAAAAAAAAAAAAAAAAAAATTATTTGACCTAGTTCTGTGAAAAGTGCCATCATTATTTTGACAGGGATTGCACTGAATCTGCAGATTGCCTTGGGTAGTATGGTCATTTAAACAATATTGATTCTTCCAATCCAAGAACATGGTATATCCTTCCATCTGCGTGTGTCATCTTCAATTTCTTTCATCAGTGTCTTACAGTTTTCAGAGTACAGATCTTTTGCCTTTTAGGTAGGTTTATCCCCAGGTATTGTATTCTTTTGGATGCGATGGTAAATGGGATTGTTTCCTTAATTTCTCTTTCTGATACTTCACTGTTAGTGTATAGAAATGCAACAGATTTCTGTATATTACTTTTGTATCTTGTAACTTTACCAAATTCATTGATGAGCTCTAGTAGTTTTCTGGTGGTGTCTTCAGGATTTTCTATGTATAGTATCATATCATCTTCATCCTCTTCTTTATTTCTACTTTCTCTCCTGGGGATCTCATCCAGCCTCACGTATTTAAACACCATCTACATGCCAATGGCTGTCACATTTACATCCCCAGCCCAGACCTTCCTCCTGAACTCCATCCTTGTATATCCATCCAACTGCCTGCTCAACATTCCACCGAGGCATTTAATAGATACACCAAACTCAACGTGTCTAAATCTGAACTCCTTTTATTGCTCCTAAAACTTGTATCACCTGCAGCCTTTCCCACCTCAGATAATGCACACTCTATATTTCCAGTTGCTTAGAACTAAAAGTTTGGTCATACTTGACTCTTCTTTCTCTCACACCCTATATCCAATCCATAAGAAAAAATTTTTTTCTTCCAAATACATCCAGAATTTAAAAATCGTGACACATTCATTCAATGGAATTCTAACAGCAATGAGAAAAAACAAAACAAACAAAAAAAAAACAAGCAAAACCTACTATTTTGCTCAATAGTATGGATGAATCTCAGACATAATTTTAAGTTTCAGAAGCCAGACAGAAAAGAGTATATACTACTCAATTACCTTTATAAAAGTTCAAGAACAGGCAAAATCAATCTATAGGTAGCCTGGGCAGCTGGTAGCCTCCTTGGGGCTTGAGTTAAGAAGGAGGTTGAGGCTGAAGGGGTGATTCATGCAGCTCAAAGAGCCAGGTATCCTCCTTCCTCTCTGTTCTGTGACCATCCTGCCAAATGAGGCCAACCAGAAAGTACCATACTCCAAGCCCTCTACTCTAGGGACTGCTCTCCTCACTAAGACACAAAGAAACAGGATGCCCAGGCCTAAGAGGAATAGAGACTAGGTAATATGGACTAGACTTGGGGCCCAGACAGTCCTGCCCTACCTAGCCCAGAAGGGCAAATGGGCAGAGAAATGCCAGGTGCATCTCTGGGGTTTTGCAATTTTGGTGAAACTGGGCAGGAGGAGCAGGGAGAGTTGGAGGAAAGGGAGTTGGGAAATATTTAACCTTATAAGAAAATCCTTACAGACAGAAGCTGTGCTATCTACTAGGAGGCAAAACCCAAAGTTCTAGGCTTGGCTCTGATCCTACAAACAATGTGAATTGTGGGTATCACTGTAGTGTTATTTGTAAAAATTAAAAATCAGTAACAATCTAGTCAAAATTATAAAAATGAGTCATACAAAATATAAAAGTCATATAAAATATGATAATCATTTATTCAAAAAAACGTTTATAGCATGCCTACTCTGTGCCAGGCATAGGGGTTACACAGGTATGTGAGCAGATGTGGTCCTGGCCCTTTTGGTGCTTACCAAGCCCAGAAAAACTACCTGGGCCAGGAGAGATGGGGAAGGAAAAATAGATCCACCTGGAGTAACTAACAGAGGAAATGAAACTGGTCTAGCGGGGGAGGGGGTCAGAGAAGGCCTCCCTAAGAAGGGGCTGTTTTAGCTAAGACCTAAAAGATGAATAAAAAGACAATCCAATATTATACCATTATAAAAATCCTTAGAAAATATTCTTTATTTACATGGGGGAAATGCTTATAATGTAATATTAAGTGTATAAAATAGGATATAAAACCATAGATGCACCCAACTATGCAAAAATAATTATCTAACATCTATCTATCTGTCTATCTATCTATCTATCTATCATCTATCATCTATATATGTTGGAAAATTTTCTGGAACACCAGAAATTTAACAGTAGTGATCTGCAGGTGGCAGAATTACTGGTTATTTTGTCATCTTTATTCTTTTCTATATTTCTCAAATTTTTAACAATAAACATGGATTGATTTTATGCTTGGAAATAAATATCAAACACAACACAGCCTCCAAGGCTCTGCCCCATGACCTCTGGGTAGAGGGGTTCTTCAGAAAGTATCCTGGCCATTCCCTTGCTTCCAAGCAGCACTCCTAAAGGACTCATTCCAATGTCAGCTGGGAGAAGCTTTCACCACTGATACTAATCTGGATTGCCCAGAGCACTCTTTAGCATAATCCACCTGAAGGCTATCCCTAGTTCAAACAAAGAAATTACCTTTTTAATCACAAAGTTGACATCCTTCCATCACTTTCCCCCACTAAGCCCACCACTAATTTGCTGACTTAACCTGTGGAGGCTGAAATTTCTCTGTTCTGTTCCTTGCAGGTAAGCCTTTACATCAAAGGTTGGGGAGCCAGAGTCAGAATTAGGAGGAGAAAAGAGCCTGTGGCTGAGTGACCTTGAACATGCTGGAACTCTAGGCCTCTGTTTCCTCTTGTCCAAATGTGAGGGAGTTGGGCATCAGGGCTTGCTATCACTCCTCTTCTATCTCAGCCACTCTAGGCCAATGACTAATCCATCCGTACAGGAGCTAGAGATGGCCTACCTCTGCTGAAAGCAGGTGGTACCACCAGAGAGCAACTGTTCTGGGACCCTGAGACCACAGATGGTCACCTGCTGCGGTGCAAGCACAGGAGGCACTTTAGTTGTCCAGAAAAGCCCAAGCTAGCTGGGGGGTCGGGGGAGAGGGCTAAACTGATGCCTAAAAGCAAACATATGTTAATCTACCAGATCTCTTTCCCAGAGCTCTGGTCCAGCAGTCTGGCCTCCCCCACACTCTGCTGTACTTCCCTGGTCAGCAGCCCAGTTGGGAAGGCCTCCAGCTGTGGACAGAGGCAGGGCTGCCAGGGGCTCAACTGCCCACTGGAGTGAAGGTAAGGAGGGAGGGAGAGGCACCAAGCATGGGCTCGAAGCAGAGTGCAGAGGCCATGGCAAAAATCAGAGGGGAAAAAATCACCCCCGCTGACAGCCGTGAGGAAACTGCTCCATAAATCCTATAGCTTCTCGAGGCTGATTCAAAACACATATGGGCTCACCGGTTACAGGCATCTCTGGTAGACAGACCTGGATTCAAATCCTGTCTTGGCTCCTGATAAGATGTTTGGGAAAATTACTGAACCTTCCTGAGCTTAGACTGAGCTTAGACCTCAGTGTATCTATAGACGTGTCTAGAATGGGGATAACAATAACCTTTACCAGCAAGAAACTATGAGCATTAAATGAGATAAAACTATAAAAATATAGCACTGTGGGCTTCCCTGGTGGCGCAGTGGTTGAGAGTCCACCTGCCAATGCAGGGGACACAGATTCGTGCCCCGATCCAGGAGGATCCCACATGCCGCGGAGCGGCTGGGCCCGTGAGCCATGGCCGCGGAACCTGCGCGTCCGGAGCCTGTGCTCCGCAACAGGAGAGGCCACAGCAGTGAGAGGCCCGTGTACCGCAAGAAAAAAAAAAAAAAAAAATATATATATATATATATAGCACTGTGCCTAGCTCATAAGCACTAGGAGCTAAAAATCACAACACAATCTTCCTAGGATTTCAACACAGTATTGGCAGGAGTCATGGTCAGGAAGAACTATAGAAAGTTAGAACTGAAAGGAACCTCAGAGACCTCGAATCCAGAATCCATTCCCTTCATTTAACAGACGGTGGCAGGGGGTGTGGTGGCGAAGAGGAGGCTCAGGGATTGAATAACCTAACCAAGAAGGTTGCACAGCTAGTTTGTAACAGCAAGGTTCAAACTCAGGTATTTCTGACTCCCAAATACCCATCACCCCTTCACCCCACACCAACCCATCTGGTCACAGACAGACCTTGCTCAGGTCTCCTTCCCACAGAGAGGGCTGTGGTGGTCAGGGAGTGGCACTCCTCCCCATAACAAGCCCCCTGGAGTAGGTATCAAGTTGGCACAGAGTGCCCCCAAGAAAACCCAGGGATTCCCTAGAAGTAGGAGCTGAGGGGAATGGGGTATCCATTACCAAGCATGTGGAGGTGGCAGGCAAATAACCTGTAAAATACATGTAAATAACCACAGGCTATTGATGCGTCAACAATTTAAGCTATTTTTTTTTGTAACTGGATCACACTATACCAAGTGAACCTTTTTTCCTCTTGGCTTTCTGCCAAGTGGAAGGAAATAAAATTTGTGGTTGACTGACCAAATCATGCCTTGCTTGGTGAGGGGCCCAGCTGACTCCTGTCACTGAATGCCCCATATATGCCTCACCAATGCTTGAGCAGCATTGCTCCCTGGTTCCCAGGCCACATCTACCTCTGACTGGCTTGTCAGGGCAGGGAGCCAGGCACCTGGGGACCTCCAGCAGAAAAGTGTTCTCCCAGACCCAGCAGCCTGCTGACTCCAGCTGCCCAGAGGGCAGCAGCGCATGCTGTTCCTCCTGCGGGGGCACCTGGAGTGACCCGTCACCTCAGCCCAGCCTCCAGGATCCCAGCTTTGGAAGCTAGGCCCAGCAGCCTTTCTCTAACTCAGGAGAAAGACTCCTCTCTCAGGCACTACTGGAGTGTGGCTCTGAAGGAGCCACCTGAGCTGATAAGGGCAGTTGTGGTCAGGGCCCTGAGATAGAATGCTGGGAAGATACAGGCCACAGCACGATGGTTAGAGGTTAGGCCCCTGGAAGGCCTGCCTGAGGCACAACCATGTGAGCTCTGAAAACTCATCCAATTCAATCAACATTTACTGAGTGTCTGCTATGCGCCAGACACTATGCTAGGCATTCTGGAGAATTTGTACAAACGAACAAAATGTGGCCACTGTCCAGGTCGCTGCACTTGAGGCATGACAGTCTAGCAAGGGAGAAAAACATGTATAAATATAACTTAACAGTACTTTGACGCCTCCCTGAAAATGTGGTATGTCTTGTGTGCCCATGTGTGCGTGCATGTGTATAAGGGCATATGTGCTGTTATGTAAAAGCATCAGTGTGGGGGGGTGAGGGCGCAGGGCTTGCCTATTCAGACCCACTTGGAGCCATATGTTAACAATGATAATAAAACTACAAAATAAACGTACCACTTATGGCTTGCATATACCGCCAGGTATATTATACAGTACCACGTGCTTTATATGTAGGAGTTTATTATATTCTTCCAATCACCCTAGGAAGAAGGTACTATCATTAATGTCTCCTTTTATTGACGTGGAAGTTAAAATTGAAGGAGGTTAATAAGTGACTTTCTCAAGGTCATACAGCTAGGAATTCACAGCAAGGATTTGAACCCAGGCCTGCATTCTTAGCCTCTATGCATACCTCTGCCTTGGCCCTCCAACGATAGCTCCTAAAGACCCCCAGTTCTTCAAGGCTGGGGCAAGGAGCAACAGAAGCTGTCTTCTGGAAGAATGAGCCTGCAATTCTGCCAGCACAGCCATCCCCATCCCCACAGGACAAGGAGGGCACATTCTGTGGGCCCGTGACCTCTGTTACATCACGACCAGGCCTTTGGTTTGCCTTGGCACCCACTCAGTAGACCAGATTTCTTAAGCAGCCTTCCTATATTCACGTATCTGCATGACTTTCCTAATGTGGCAACACTTTGTTATAATCACCAGGCTCAGAGGCCCAGCCCACGCTAATGGGTTGAAATCAGGTTCATTGGTATATAGCTCAGCCACAACCTGGGGCTAATGGCAGCATGAAGGCCCCTCAGTGGCTGAGCTTACAGGGTTTCTGGGCTGCCTTCCCTGTCTTCCCTTCTCTCCTGAGCAGCAGTCTTCACCTCACCTTCCCTGGGAAACTTGGAGGTTGTGAAGGAGGTAAACAGGGCAGGAACACTGCCATCAGGGGGCTGGGACACTGGGGGAATCAGGAAGGAAGGGGAGTAGTGGAATCAAGCCTCTGCTCCCAATCAGCTTCAGGAGGTTCTCTGGATCTGTTTCCCCTTTACCAGCTCCTACTTCACCTCCCTTATAGGATCACGATGAAAAGAGGAAAACCATGGTGCATTATAAAATCTTTGAAAACTTAAATGTGTACAAATGTAATGCAAACAGGAGAAACATGGGTGCCTAGGCCTGCCTGGGCAAGTTGTCAGGTGAGACCAGAGGCTCCATGTCCCAGGTATGGAAGCTACTGCAGGGACAGCAGGTGCTGAAGACGTCTAGAACTCCGTAGTAGAAAGGGAATCTGCTGGTGAGAGGATTTAACGAGGGGGCAAGCACGCCTCACAAGAATGTCCCAGTGAGGCCAGCACTGGCAGTGTGCCCAGGCATTTGCTGGCACTTGGTGGCCCAGGCACTGCCTGGTGACAAGATTATGGCCTGGCAGGCCCAGGGAAAGAGCCCCAATGTGGACTGGACACTTGCATGACAGGACTGCCACTATTAGGTCACCCACCCTGGTGCTGCCTGGACATAGCATAAGCACCTCTGCTGTGACCGGAAAGACAACATGGTTTTGCAACACAACAGGAACATTAAGAGCCTGCCTCCTCCTGCCTGCAACAGAGATCCCATAAGTGGGAGTTGGGCAGAGGTAGTCAGACTGTCTGGGTTCAACAGGATAGCCCTGGGGCAGGGAGCTGGCTAGCACAAGCGTATTTGCAGAACAAGAAAGAGTATCCTCAGGAAGCTTTCCCAGTTCTGGTTAGAGAAGCAGCACTCCTGTCCGTGGTGTGCCACCCTAAGCCCACCCTAGCAATCTGCTCTGCCCCTTCCACTTCCCTCGAACTGGTGGAGATCAGCTCATTCCCAACCAGGGCTCACTGTCTACCCCGCACCCCCCGCCCCCGCCCCACCCCAGGCCAGGCTGAACAGGCAGCCTCAGGTTCCCTGGCCGGGTCAGGAGAACAGCAGAGCTTCAGCTCTGGGGTCCTGAGCACTGCCAGGTTCACATTCCTCCAGCCAGCCAGCCCCCTCCTGCTTCAACTTGAGTTCAGCCTGATACTGCAGGGCAGAGGAGAGGAAGGCAGAGTGAGGGCTGGGGCACAACGGCCCAGAGAATATCCAGCTTACTTGGGGTCTTATGCTCTACCTTTTATCCTCTCTAGATGGCCCTCAAGCCACCCAGCATGGGGCACAGCAGGTACCCTCAGCTGCTCTGGACTCACCTGAGCGGGATCTTGACACGGAGGTAGCGGTCGACAGCGATTGCCAGCAGGGCCAAGATGGAGCTCTGAGTGAGGATGAGGACAGGGCAGGCGACCATGAGGCAGGTGTGGAAGTAGGTCTGTGGCCCAATGTTGATGAGGATGGCAAGTGGGATGACCAGAGCGCCCACTGCCACATCAGCCACTGCCAGTGACACGATGAAGCAGAAGGTGGCATCCCGCAGTGCCTGGTTCACCTTCACTGCCCAGATCACCAGCACGTTCCCAGGCACGGAGACCAGGGCGATGAGCACCTCGATGCCAATATATGCGGCCTGGAAGGCCGAGATGGAGGGCGGCATGGTGGGCACAGGCTGGGCACATCAGCAGACAGGCACCAAGGGGCAGGAGGCAAGCACCTGTGGTCACGGAAGCCTGGGGTGGGAAGGCCTGCCTGGGAAGGGGAGGGGAACCCAGGCAGCTCTGGAAGTCCAGCTGCCCTTTGGAGATGTGCCCCACTTGGCACATCTAGTGCCTGCCCAAGCTGGTGGGGTACCCTAACCCTTTCTCTGCCGGATCTTTGTCCCCTCCCCTTATCAGTCCCAGCGGATCCATTCGACAACATAAAAGAGCAGCACTCACTCCTCCACCGGCTATTTTATCAGGTGTGAGGCAGTTCCCAGCACACACTCACCCCACAGGGGTCCCCAGTGCCTGGCTCTGCCTACCCGTGCCCACAGAACAGGATGCAGGGAGCTCACCATCCTGTCTGCTGGTGGCCAGGGAGTCCCAGAGGCTGTGCCCAAAGTTCCGGACACCTGGTGCCACTCAGGGCTTGAGGCCGCGCCAGGCAGGGCTGGGCTCTCAGCACCGCGCGTAGCAGTTCACGGTCCTCCAGGCTCCCGCCGCAGAGCTCCTAGCCGGGCCTTTCAGGCAATCACATGGTGCGGCAGAGGCTCAGCCCGGACGCTTTTAAAGAGGTAGCGCCCCTATTTCGCACCTGGGACTGGTCTGGCAGACGTGGGTCTGGAGGACTGAGCCCAGCAACAAGCCAGGGTGCGCGGTCCCCTCTCCCCAGCTTGCAGTGCACACATGCCCTGCGCCCACCCACCAGAGGCACTGCTGGTTCCTGCTTCCTAGCAGTCCCCGGTCCCGGCCTGGCTCTGCCAGGGACCCTCGCACACACCCTGCCCCAAGGGGGCATTCTAGTCGCCTCTTTCAACCCCTTCCTGCATCCCCACTGGGGATGACCCAGAGGCGAACTGAGGTACAGACTTACCCAAGGTGACCAAAGCTGGCAGAGCTCCTAGCCACCTGAACGGTTCCGTCCAAGCGCCCTCCCAGCTCCACGCCTTGGGCAGCCTCTTGCTCCAGGGATGCCTGAAGAATCCAGGGCCAGCCTGTCAGGTCCAGAGGGATGGCAGCTATCTGGGACTCCACTCGGGCACCCGGCGCCTCCGTCGCCCACGGCGCCAGAGCTGAGTGGCAGTCGGGCTCCGCACAACCGGAGGGGGTGGGGGCGGCGGCGGCACCGCGGGGCCCCTCCCTCCTGGCCCTCTGTCTCCTCCCCCATCCCCTCCTCTAAACAAAGGCAGTGATTCTGGGCGAGAAAAGCTGGGAAATGTGAGCTTGTCGTAGGGTTTGATGTGTGAATCCTGTCTCAAGAGTGGACAGCGGAGCAGCCTCCCTGTGTTCACTCTCCCTCTCTTCTCACATGTGGGGTGTCAGCGATCCCTCCACCGGTCACAGCAAGGCATCTCACCTGCAAGACTCCAGGATGCCCCCCTTCTCCATTTCCCCCAACAGTCAGTTGGAAGTCCTGGCACACTCCCGGACCCCTCAGTCCTGAAACCCTGCTTTCCCATGAAATCAGCCCCTGCATAGTCCAGCACGCATTGCTTTGCAGGCTCTATCCTGAGTAATTATGTTCCTTTCTCCTCTATCTAGTAATTTCCTTTTTACAGAAGAGGGCACTGAGGCTCAGAGAAGTTACCTAGCTTCACAAGGTCATCTACATCAGTGTCACCTCCTCGTGTGCCCCTTTTCTTTCCTCCTTCTCCCTCTTCATAGCACAGTACCTAAGCCATAGGTATCCAGTCCAATATCCACATGTTATTGATGAAAAGGCAGACCCAGGGATGGAAGGGAATTTCATAAGTTCCCACAGCAAATCCTAACAGAACTAGAGTAAGAAACCATGCTCCTGACTCCCAGCACAGGGCTCTCCACCACTGTGCTCCATCCTGATCCCACTCTTGGCTGTCTCCTGCCACAGTTTCAGTTTAGGTGGGCCACTGGTATTGCCTAAGGACCACCCCACGGCAGATGCTCACTCAGACCGGTGCCTTACAAAGATCCCGACTTGAGAAATCCTTGTTCATGGATATTGGGAAAGAGCTCTATGAGGGCGAAGAGAGTCAGGCTGGGAGACCCCAATGCCACCTGGCCACACCCCAGTCACTGAGGTCACTGCATTCTTGTTGGGTTTCAGGATGTCAAGAGAGGAGTTCTGCTGAGAGGAGGGTGCCAACTAAAACTGCCACTTGTCATCTGCCTGTACAAGGGTTAGGTCACTAGCCACTGCAGTCACTGATCTTCAGCACAGGAGCTCAGGGCAGAGATCAGGAACGAGGCACTCTAATGAGTTTTAGATTGTAATACTTGAATCATGACTAAGTGTTAAAATGAGATCTCTGGTTGTATCTGTCTATATGTCTATGTTGGCATATATGTCTTTACCTTTGATGGTATTAGCTCTACTTAATTGGCTTAGAGTAAATTAAGTGCTTATATAAATTTCTCAGAAAGGAAACTTGCCAGAATGAATTTTGTGTTCATGTGAACTGGGAAATATTCAGTATTAAAATAATACCTGGTATTAAAGTTAAAGTTTGTAGATTTAATTAATATAGATATGTCTTTAGAGTCATCAACATTAAGTGTAATATTTTTATTGTATCAATACCTAGATTTCATAGAAGTCAAATAAGATCTTATTACATCCGTTGCAAACTTGTCAGCAAGAAAAATAACTTGGTATGATGAAATTTTTATCAGTACTTTTATAAGTAAATTAAGTGTAAGTGAGATAAGAGCTTTTGGGTGAACTCTTTAGGAGTAATTATATTTTAAGAATGTCTACTTAAAAATAATCTCTCCAGGGCTTCCCTGGTGGTGCAGTGGTTGAGAGTCCGCCTGCCGATGCAGGGGATGCGGGTTCGTGCCCTGGTCCAGGAAGATCCCACATGCTGCGGAGCGGCTGGGCCCGTGAGCCATGGCCGCTGAGCCTGCGCGTCCAGAGCCTGTGCTCCGCAACGGGAGAGGCCACAGCAGTGAGATGCCCATGTACCGCCAAAAAAAAAAAACCTCTCCAGATATTTGGTAACTTAAAAGTTTAGAGTTGTGCTTAGTTAAGTTAAATGATAGAAGTTTATTGAATAGCTAAGTCATTCCCAAATAAAATAGGATACTGAAACATTAATTACTGAACATTGGCTTCCTTTTACAGAGAAACTAAAGGTATTGAGGATTATTAATAAATGTATTTGGTGCCACACTGAGACATTTTCTATTAAAAAGCACATTTGTTTTTAGAAGTTATTATTGGTATTTATGTTTTTCAATCTACAGAATGCTAATGTAGAAGACAGTTCCCAATTGCTTACTTTTTCATTCTCACTAGAAATTAAGGTGTTTAAGAGTTGAGGATTCTAATTTAAATATGTCATTAAAGCTACTTGAAATAATAAAGGAAACATTTCAGTATGTAGCAAGAAAGTAGGGTGTGTATTTTCATTAAAGGAAGGTATGAGGAATGGAACTGCATTTCACTAAGGGAAAAGTAATTCTGTCCTAGAGCTGGTTGTTTCTCGATGGGGAAAATAAGGGAAAAACTAATATGGGTACAGAAAGTGATGGAAGGTTTGTGGAAAGGAACCTTGAGAAGAGTTTCGTGCATGGTCAGAATTGGCTAAATTTAGAATAACTTTAATCGAGTAAATAAATTTTAAAAATAAGTTGGTGCAAAACTTGAATTTGGTTTTTCTCTCTGTAAAGAGTACAAAGTTTTCTTAAAATGTCGATCTACATTTGATAATAGATTTTAAGCTTCTTTACCTTTTCAGTGATTTGTTCTGTATTTGTCTTTGAAATCTTTTATTGTCACTTTGGTTAAGTGAATAAGTATTATTTCACAATGACCTATGATCCTATTTGACCAAGTGTTTTAAAACCTTTTTGTTATTTTTTGACAAACTTCCCAAATCAAATTCTAATGAAGTTTCTTTGACCTCTAGCTAACTTTGGGATGCTTTAAGGGGCCCTAAAACATCCCAAAGAAAGATATTAAACTAATTAGGTTCGTTTGGTATGTTAATTACATGGGAAGCATTGTCAAATAGGTAATAAATCTTCTTAGGTTATATTGTATGGGTAAATGTTTTTAATCTAGATATTCTAGAAATTATATGGAATTTCTAAAACTATGGTATGTCCTGGTAAAATGTTATCAGTCATAATTCTAGTTATTATCTTAAAATGTTGTGTCACAGCAGTAACCAAGTTTCTTTGTCAATGACATCGTATCAGGTGTTTAACTGTGCCTTCTTAAGTCTTTGTCATTCATAGACAGTTATTGTTTTACACTTATGCCTGCAAAAATGCTTCCTCTTCAAGAAGACTCATAGTAAGAACTTTCTGACAAGTTACAACAAAGCCAAATGTTAAAAAAGCCTGTATGACCAATTATATGAGTCATTAGACCAAGTTTATTGAAACCAGACTTATTTTGCAAACAAATTAGTCAACTTGGCTGTATTTGGTAGAAATGAAGGTAATTTTAGAGAGAAAAGATTATGTTTCAGTGGATTTTAAATTCTAAATTTGTTAATAGAGGTCTGTATTCACTGCCTAAGACTGACTTCACACATAGCTCTTTGCTGTTATGTTATATTATTGTAAAGTTTAATTGAATTATTAAAAAACACTCTAAGTTTGTTTCTGAAGCTTATCTCAGTAATCTATCTTTGGATGAAGATCAGATGCCCCATGACCTGAAACCAGGGGAGTATACATACTGGAAAAGACATAATTTAAAAGACTATCTCCAACCTAGATGGAAGGACCCTTATCAAGTACTCTTAAGTAGCTTGTGCACAGCAAAACTGAAGAGAATTGACTCTTGGATTAGTATGTCCTCTTAGAAAGGGCTCCTGCACTGAACTAGCCTATAGAGAGGACTTCAGACCTTAAAATCACCTTAAAACAATGCTCAAGCAGAGAAGAAACTACCAGACTAGGATAAGAGGAAGACAACATCTGAAGTAGAGAGCTGACCCAAGATGCTGGACCAGGCCTCTATACCAATTACTTTGATAATTGCTCACACCTTTGCTTATGAACCAACTATATATCACAATCTTATGCAGAGTTAAAGTTCATCCAATTGTTAGGTTTATGGTCAATTACCTATATCCAGTATTTCTGGGTTACATTGGTGGATTTCTCCACTCCAAGGCTCTAATTGGAAGGCCCTTAGAGAATTATTCTAGAAGAAAGAAATTATAGCTCTGTTCAGCTCATTACTGATCTGGTGTTACTAGGTGGGATCCCCTCACCTGGCCACTTAATAATACCTACTCTGACTCTGACCATAAATATGAATTTTCTTCTAAAGTTACTCAAGCTCAGTCAGAGCAACAATTAAGATTTCAGCCAAGGAATATAAACTCCCTCAGTTGTGGGATGGATTTATATGGCTAACACCAGGCTATAATTGTTTAAGTTTAAGGTCCCCCTTAAGTTGGGAACCATATTAAGGACAACCAGCATAATAACACTAGGAAACTGGGTTGGGTGCCTTATGAATAAAACCAATATATAATTTCCCTTAAAGATAAGGATAGGTACAGAATTGACTGAGATGACTGGGGATATACTGGGGTGCACCTAATGGAAGTTCTTGGCATTTGTATTTTGCCTGATTTACAAAATTGTTGTTCTTGCATTATCAAATGTATGACTGAGCCTCTGATAAAATGATGACTAGGCGACTTGAAGCGGTTGACCAATCACATAGTTCTATATGAACAATTGTAATAGTGTAACTCTAAATATGGAAAAAGCAACAATAATGAATCATTTCCTGGACAGTAACAGACTAGTAAGACAGGCAGTCCAGAGACGTTTGGCTACCATTAACAAGGTCTAGTCCAGTAATAGCACATTGAAAGCAGCAGGATACAAAATTAATGCATAGAAATCTCTTGCATTCCTATACACTAATGATGAAAAATCTGAAAGAGAAATTAAGGAAACACTCCCATTTACCATTGCAACAAAAAGAAAAAAGTACCTAGGAATAAACCTACCTAAGGAGACAAAAGACCTGTATGCAGAAAACTATAAAACACTGATGAAAGAAATTAAAGATGATATAAACAGATGAGGACATATACCATGTTCTTGGATTGGGAGAATCAACATTGTGAAAATGACTCTACTATCCAAAGCAATCTACAGATTCAATGCAATCCCTATCAAACTACCACTGGCATTTCTCACAGAACTAGAACAAAAAATTTCACAATTTGTATGGAAACACAAAAGCTCCCAAACAGCCAAAGCAATCTTGAGAATGAAAAATGGAGCTGGAGGAATCAGGCTCCCTGACAGACTTCAGACTATACTACAAAGCTACAGTAATCAAGACAGTATGGTACTGGCCAAAAACAGAAATATAGATCAATGGAACAGGATAGAGAGCTCAGAGATAAACCCAAGCACATATGGTCACCTTACTTTTGATAAAGGAGGCAAGAATATACAATAGAGAAAAGACAGCCTCTTCAATAAGTGGCACTGGGAAACTGTACAGCTACTTGTAAAAGAATGAAATTAGAACACTCCCTAACAGCATACACAAAAATAAACTCAAAATGGATTAAAGACCTAAATGTAAGATCAGACACTATCAAACTCTTAGAGAAAAACATAGGCAGAACACTCTATGACATAAATCACAGCAAGATCCTTTTTGACCCTCCTCCTAGAGAAATGGAAATAAAAACAAAAATAAACAAATAGGACCTAATGAAACTTAAAAGCTTTTGCACAGCAAAGGAAACCATAAACAAGATGAAAAGACAAACCTCAGAATGGGAGAAAATATTTGCAAATGA
Organism: Delphinus delphis; assembly: GCF_949987515.2. Lineage (NCBI taxonomy): Eukaryota > Metazoa > Chordata > Mammalia > Artiodactyla > Delphinidae > Delphinus > Delphinus delphis. The sequence continues at coordinate 152,886,070 of NC_082683.1, forward strand.
AGCAAATGACAAAGTATTAACCTCCAAAATTTACAAGCAGCTCATGCAGCTAAATATCAAAAAAACAAACAACCCAATCCAAAAATGGGCAGAAGACCTAAATAGACAATACTCCATAGAAGACATACAGATTGCCAACAAACACATGAAAGAATGCTTAACATCATTAATCAGTAGAAAAATGCAAATCAAAACTACAATGAGGGCTTCCCTGGTGGCGCAGTGGTTGAGAGTCTGCCTGCCAGTGCAGGGGACATGGGTTCGAGCCCTGGTCTGGGAAGATCCCACATGCCGTGGAGCAACTAGGCCTGTGAGCCACAACTACTGAGCCTGCACGTCTGGAGCTTGTGCTCCGCAACAAGAGAGGCCGCGACAGTGAGAGGCCCGCGCACCGCGATGAAGAGTGGCCCCTGCTCGCCGCAACTAGAGAAAGCCCTCGCACAGAAACGGAGACCTGACACAGCCAAAATAAATAAATAAAATTTAAAAAAAAAAAACTACAATGAGATATCACCTCACACCAGTCAGAATGGCCATCATCAAAAAATCCACAAACAATAAACACTGGAGAGGTGTGGAGAAAAGGGAACCCTCTTGCACTGTTGGTGGAAATGTAAATTGATACAGCTACTATGCAGAACAGTATGAAGGTTCCTTAAAAATCTAAAAATAGAACTACCATAGGACCCAGCAATCCCACTACTGGGCATATACCCTGAGAAAACCATAATCCAAAAAGAGTCATGTACCACAATGTTCATTGCAGCTCTATTTACAATAGCCAGGACATGGAAGCAACCTAAGTGTCCATTGACAGTTGAATGGGTAAAGAAGCTGTGGCACATATATACAATGGAATATTGGCCATAAAAAGAAACGAAATTGAGTTATTTGTAGTGAGGTGGATGGACCTAGAGTCTGTCATACAGAGTGAAGTCAGTCAGAAAGAGAAAAACAAATACAGTATGCTAACACATATGTATGGAATCTAAAAAAAAAAAAAAATAATGGTCATGAAGAACCTAGGGGCAGGATGGGAATAAAGACACAGACCTACTAGAGAATGGACTTGAGGACATGGGGAGGGGGAAGGGTAAGCTGTGACAAAGTGAGAGAGTGGCATGGACATATATACACTCCCAAATGTAAAACCGATAGCTAGTGGGAAGCAGCCGCATAGCACAGGGAGAGCAGCTCGGTGCTTTGTGACCACCTAAAGGGGTGGGATAGGGAAAGTGGGAGGGAGGGAGACTCAAGAAGGAAGAGATATGGGGATATATGTTTATGTATAGCTGATTCACTTAGTTATAAAGCAGAAACTAACACACCATTGTAAAGCAATTATACTCCAATAAAGATGTAAAGAAAAAAAAATAGCACATTGAGTAGCCTATCAACGAAATCCTCACCTGACCTAGGAATGAGCATTCCTAGCACCATGGAACAAAATGGTCATAAAATGCCTCCCAAACTATGGTCGAATTTAGGACCATGAGGGGTTCCTGCTAGCTAAAAATTGTCATTTGCCATCTGCCTCTACAAAAATTAGGTCACTAGCCACTGCAGTCTCTGACCTTCACCCAGGAGTTCAGGGCAGAGATCAGGAATGAGGAACTCTGTGTTCTGGGAAAAACTGGAAGAATAGGCCTTCAGATAGTTATTTTCAGGAGAAGATTGTATGAGCCCAATTTCTTATATTTTCTCATATCTAGAAAAGCACTAAAATCATTTATGGAGACATTTGCTCCTTGTGACCAGCAGCAGCCCTCTGCCAAGATGTGTGCTTGATTGCACGTATCCCCCTTTACCCAAATCACATATATACTGACCTCTCCCACACTTCTTTGGGGCAGTTCCTCAGAGCTATTTGAGAAGCTGTCTCCAGGCTATGGTCCTCCTTTTGCCCCAAATAAAACTTAATGCACAACTCTCATGTTGTGCATTTTTTTCAGTCAACAAGGGTGAACACACAGCTTCTGCTGGGAGTCTGTGCTGAGTCACAGTGAGGCCTAGGGTGGGGCTTGAACCTGAGTAGCTGGGAGGAAAAGGGTAAGGGTGGGTTGAATCTTCCTGGGGGAGGAGGAAGCCCAGCATGGGGAAAGCTAACTTCCATTTCTACCTTCACGGGGAGAAAAGAATCTATGCCTCAAATATCAAAATTGCAATCTTTCCCTAGAGCCTACCTGGAGAAACTGGGACATGTCAACTCTCCTCCCGCCTTTCCCCTCTACTTCCCCTACAGATTTCCTCCACACTCCTGATGGCATCCTGAAGGTCTGCTTATTCCCCATGTCATGTGAACATACAAGGCTTTTGTCCCATGCCCCTGCCTCTCAGCCCTTTACTTGGCCCAAATTCTTTTTGGTTCAAGGCTTTCTCTTAATTTTCACTTAGCTTCCTAATTTTCACTCATCTAGCTGTCATAAAAACCTGCAAAGACCCAGGCAGGCCTGGCTTGGGGCAAGGGGTGTATGATTGGGTCACCCTATCTAAACTTCAGCAGCAACTTCAGCTCTGGAGACAACAGAGATACACACACACACACACACACACACACACACACACACAATTCTTCTCACCTCACCATGGATTGTTGACATGTAGTAGATACATTTGCATAATACCTGTAGGTAATGTGTTTGTTCCTCAGTTCTGGGTAAAATAAACCAAAACAGTTTTCCCTTCTCTCCTCCCTCCCTCCTTCCCTCCCTCCCTCCACCCCCTGTCTGTTTCCAGGGTCAGGGGGATTGGACTGGCCTCTTTGAGAACAGAGATGATTCAGTCAGAGTCTGTCCTGGAGAGCTGCTCTGGGAAAAGCACACCATCTCCTCAGAGTCTGCTGGGCGGGAGAGGGTGGGGGTGTTAGTGGTAAACACAGTGCTCTTGGGCATCAGGTCCCTTTGGTGCAGTGAAAAGACCACTTGATTGAGAGTCAGAAGAGCTAGAAGCTGGCTTCTGGACCATACTCTGCCACTCACTGGCTACATGGCCCCAGACAAGTTCATTTTCCTCTCCTGGCTTCAGTTTATCCATCAGTCATCTCAGACAATTGACATCTATCATCCTGTCCTGCTCTGACAGCCGGTAAGTCTGTTCCAAGGCGGAAAAAATGCCAAGATGGAGCCCTTGGGCACTTGATTTTTCCATCTAGAAACTTCTAAGTCCAGGCCACCGCATCTAGGACAGATTCCAGGGCTGAGAGGAGGGGCGGTTTGTGGTGGGGGAAGTAGAGAAGGGGGTCAGAGGTCTATAGTGGGCAAGAGGATGATGTGGAGAGGTGTAGGCAGAACAGGTGGAACAAAGGTGTCTGGAATTTACACTGAGCCAAAAACTCCGGCTTTCACAGTATGTCCAGGACACCCTGACTAGATGACCCTCTCCATGGCCAGGGTCCACTTATGCTCTGGAGACATGTCACCTCCACGCTTTCACCTGCCTTGAACAGCACAGGCTTGGTTTCCTCATCCATAAAATTGACGTAGGAAAACCAACCCATAGCATGGTTACGAGGGCTTAATGAGCTGACTTACGGTGTGTCTAGCACAGATATTTTATCAATAAGGCAAGTAGGCAGCACCAAGCAGGTGGAGTCCTGGGGGTGGAAAGAGTAGAAGAGTGAAAAATTCTGGAATCTGCTCTGTGCAGCCAGTCATGCTAAAGTCCCACAGGTACCAGGTTTGGGTGTCCTTAAAGGTACCCAGTGAAAAGCTCCTATTTGGCATGTGGTTCTGGGAGCAAGATAACATCACAGAGGGTCTAAAGACCCCCAGGGCCTGGCCCTCACCCCCTCTTTGTCCTGCTTCTGTCCTCCCAAGGCCCCTGTCCCGGGTTTCTCCACTGACCCTTCACACCTACAGTCTCTGCACTGGGGGAAAGGGTGGATAGGGGAGAGGGAGGGCTGATGTGGAAGCAACTCCTGAGGGGCAGCCCTGCATGTCTTCCTTCCTTGAGTTCTCCAAACTGGGCTAGACACCCCAAGTCAGGAAGGGGCCTGCCCATGGAGGCTGAAGCTCTCCCAGTCACCCCTCAGGACACCAGCAGGGAAGGGGGGTGTCAAGGCTCGGCTCAGCTCCAGGTGGGTAAATGAGGTTTTAGGATTCTCCCCTTCCCAACAGCAGGAGGTTATTTTGGTCCTTGCCTTATTTTTCAGCATTGTTCTGGGCAGCATGTGTACGAGGAGAAGGAGGAAGAGGAGCAGGGCTGGGAAACGACAGGCAGTTTGGAAGGAAAAGATTTCTGGATGGCAGGGAAGCCCCTGGCCTTTCCCCAGCGGGGCCCACCCCAAGCCAAGTCTGCCTCTGCAGCGGCTTTCCTGAAGTTCCCTTCCTCTCCTTTTTTCCTCTACCCTTCCCGCTTCAGATTTGGAATCTAAGTCTCTCTGCCTCCTTCTCCCTCCCTCGTCCTCTCTCCCTTTTCCAGGATCAGAGGCTCCTATGGGGGGAGATGCTGGGTCCGTAGGAAGTAGTGTCGACTCAGGCTGAGTATTCCCTGTGGATTGGTGTGTTTGTGAGGTCAGGGGGGCATGGGATAAGTCAGGGCCAGTTAGTCCAAGTCCCTCCAGACAGCACGGAACTGTTCCTAAGTCCTGAGGATGTCACCTTCATTTCTTCTTAAACCCATTGTTCATTCGTTCATTAATCCATTCACCTATTCTATTCAACAGACATTTATTGAACGCCTTTTTTTGTATCAGACAGTGAGATGAGCACTGGGGATATAGAGATAAGAAAACCTCCCAGTCAGGTGGGGAACAGAAGGCATAAACGACCCCAAACCACAGTCCCTCCTGTCAGGATTGGGGAAGATGTTTTCTACTTTGAACCTCAGTCTTTCTACCCCCACTGATGAGTACTTCCTCCTGTTGAATTTCAGCAGGCATGGAAAAGAGCTCACGCCAGTGCTAGAAGGATCTCTATGATACGATAAACAGAGAATCCACTCAGGGCTTGGCAAAGGAGCCTCCAAAGGCTGGGAAGGAGGGTCAGGTTTTAGGGGTTCATAGAGCTGTTCCTGTTTTGACTTATATGACATATGGGTTGCTGGTATAAGATTTTATTAGCCATGTAACTTTAAAAAAATTTGAAAATCTGAGCTTCAACTCAACCTGTCCATTGTATAGATAAGAGAACTGAGACCCAGAAAGACAACAAACTTGTCCCAACCCATCCATGAGTTGGGAGGCAGAGCCTGGTGCCTGGGGAGATGTCTGGAGGTGAGCCATGCTCAGAGAATCCCTCAAGCACCAGCGCTTCAAACTCAGAACATGGTTGAGTGAGGGTTTTGGCTTTCACACCCTCCCCATCTCACATGGGAGGGAGGCAGGCTGTGAACATACACAGGTGGACACACATTTCTACAATAATTAATCCCCCTCACAGTTGCACAGCACCTTAGTGTTCACACAAACACACATTATGCCTCACATAACAGCATCTCATTTAATGCTCACCACACACCTGGGAAATAGCAAAGGGTATGTTATTAGACCCCAATCATAGATGAGGAAACCAAGGCTGAGGGTAGTTAAAGGAGAACCTTGCAGCAGAGATGGGACTGACCCAGATGTGATGTGCTTTACTCAGGGAGGTGTGTGTGAGGGTCAGGGGGTGATTAGAACCACTGAACCAATTGGTCTGAGAGGGGTTTCTGGAGGAGGAGAAACTCCAGCAGCCCCATCCATTCATTTACTTGCTCAGCTGGTTTTTATTATGGACCTCCTATGAAGATGACACTATTCTAGGGGGCCATCCAAGAGCTCAAAGCTCGGGGACTGGAGTGTCAAGTCTGCTCCGGGGTGTGTTCTGAGTGCCATAGACAAAAGAGAGAGCACATGGGGCCAGCAAGGGCTAGTAGCGACCTTGGAAGATGGGGAAGACGCTCTGTTTTTATGCAGAGGGGCTGGTGGCATGGAGGAGAGTAATCTGGGCAGACAGCAAGAGCAAACAGCCTGAGCAAGAGAGGTATGTTTTGGGCAAGGCCAGGGGCTTGGCGAGAGCACTGGTCTCCAGCTGGGCTGATGGGTGATAGTGAGGGGTTATGTTTCTGAAAGCTTCCCAGGGGAGGCTGAGAAGACTGCAGTGGGCGGTGCACCCAAGTAAAGCTGGAAGGCCTCGGTGCCTGTCCCCGCTCCACACTTCAGCCCTGAGGGAACCCCCGCAATTCACCACATCTCTCTGAGCCTCAGTTCTCTTACGCATAAAGGAGGGACAATCACATTACCTATTTTGTTTATTTGAAAGCGTTTTTCAGGTTGTAAATCACTAGGCAGATATCATGGTCTATTCTATTGGTGATGGAAAGACTTTGTAGATTTTTGAGCAGGAGACTGAAGGATCTGAAAGAGGCTCTGGAAAGATCATTCTGTGACTCTGCAGAGTGAGATGGAAGAGGGAAAGGGTAAAAGCAGGGAGACCTGTCAGAGGTAACAGCAGTCTTGGTCAAAGAAGATTAAAAGCCAAACATAAGAGGAAGCAGTGGGAACAGAGGAGATGAACAAGAGAGATGTCGCATAGGATTCCCGGGCTCCTTGGCCAGTAGAGCAGAACAGCCAGGCAAAGATCACCCTTGGATTTCAAGCTTGAACTCCTGGGCAAATGCTGAGGCCTGTAAGGGAGATAGGGAGCAGCAGAAGCTGGTTGTGGGGCCTGGAGAAGGATGGGAAGTCCACTCCTGGACAGGTTGGTGGGATGTGCCTATGGCGACATCCAGGCACAGGGTCCAGCAGGCTTGTGGAAATGGCGAAGGGGACAACTGGAACTCCCCTTGATGTCTGGGTCATCTCAAGTGTGTTCTGGGAGAGATGAGATCACTCAGGGAGAGGATGTAGAAGAGAAGTTGGAAAGAAGCAGGGCTGTGCCCATAGCACCAGGGAGGGAGAGCAGCCAAAGTGGGGAGCAGGCTAGCAGGTATTTCAGGAAGAAGGGTCCTGGGGGGGTTCAGGGCTGGAGAGCAGCTGTGAATGATACGAGGGGGAAGTGGTAAGATTTTGTGACAAGAAGGGGGAAGAGTGGGGTAGAAGTACCATCTCACAGGTTAACACTGGAGCAGGCAGGAAAAGGTGGGGGTGTGGGTGTAGATGAGGCTTTGAAAGGGTTTGGCAGGGAAGAGAATAAAAGATGGACTGTTAGCTGCAAGAGAGTGGGGTCAAAAAGAGGTTGGTTTTAGATGGGGAGAACTGAGCATGCTCACAGCCTGAGGGAGGGATGCAGTGGCAAGGAAGAGATGAAATCAGAGAGAAGAGAGACTGAGAAGAGACCCTGCTTGTCAAGGTCCTAAGTGCTTAATGATGGCTGTTGGGCACAGAGTTTTGGATGCTCAGAAACTTGGAAGTACTAGTGCTCCAAGCCCCTGCCCCCACTGAATCTTGAGGGGAGGCTCCCAGGTCTCCTGCCCCAGCCTAGTCTCTCCGAAAAGCCCCTCCACTCCCCTGCCCCCACCCACACCCGACCGGAAGCCAGCAGTCTGCCCTGCCATGTTGCACATCAGTTAAAGAACCAGCCTTCTCTCGGCATCGGTTCCTCTTCATCTGGGCCCCTGGCCCAGCCCCCACTCCTGACCCCAGCCCACAGGGTACTTGCTATGAATTTCTTGGCTTCTCTGGCCCTTGACGGCAGCCAAAAGGGCGCCTCTGGGCAATCCATCTGCCACCCCACCACAGGCTGGAAGACCTGGAGTTGACTACCATGAGAGCTCACACCTCCCGGCACAGCCCACCCCATCCTGGCCAGAATATTCATGCCCAATTTCCTGGACCCCTCAAACATCACCTCTAAGGGTGCAAGGCAAGGATTCTCTGCTTCCCCTTCCCTCAGTGGGCAGAAGGAAAAATCAAGGCTAGAGCCAGGAGTCAGGAGCCAGGAGTCAAAGCACTAGGCACTCACCCCATCACACTGAGGAGACAATATTCCTGGGAAACAGCTCTGGGAAAAGAATGGACAGGAGACTTTTATTCTGGCTTCAGCTCATTCTCTCAGCTCCAGTCTTGTCCTGGCCCTAATTCCCTGATCTTAAGCAGAGCTCTTAATATTCCATTCACATCTGCCTTGCCCCTCTGCCCTGAGCCTAAGACCCTTTCACCAAAGAGCACTGGGAGTGTGAAAAGACTCTGCGCTAAGTATATTTTCCTGAAGTCAGGATGGATGGAGAGGTAGGCTGTGCCCTGGGCTCCCTGGCCCCTCTGTGAGCCCACCCCAAAGTGCCAAATTCCAGGCCATGAGAACAAACAGGAGCTTGCCAGAGGTGTCCATCTATACCTAAGAGCCATCCACTCCATCCAGCTGATCAGAAGAGCTCTCCAGGTGCTGGACTTTTCTATTTCAACCACTGTCCCTGGCCCAAGGGTTGGAGGGATTCCATCTAAGGCTTAAAATCACTCCTGGTACACAGTAGAGCTCAAGAAGCATTTATTGAATGCTGAATTTTCAGAATAATATAGTACAAGACTACAACAACAAGAAGTCTAGCAATGCTTTCTTGTTTATTTAGAACTCATTTAACTCACAGCATTGCTGGTGAAGTAAGTATAATTATTTTCCCTTTTCCAGAGCAGGAAACTGTGGTGCAGGGAGGTGTGTGGATATGCTCTGAGAAGGGATCCAGAGCCAGAAGAAGCCACCCAGCTCAGGACTGTTGCCTGGGGCTCAGGGTCCCCCTGCTGGCTGCCGGAAGCCTGGGTATGGGGTGAGGATCTTGGAAGGGCCGGCTTCCACTCCAGCAGCAGAGGCTCCCTCCCTGGGCCGGCTCTGGGCTGGGTTCCTGAGGCTGGGAGGAGGCTCAAGCCTAGGGGGACCATCAGATGCACTGTGAAAGGCTTCAGGTGGGATGCTCCCGGGTAGAATGGACAAGACCTGTGGGAGACAGACAGAGCTCATGCCCCCTAACCTTTCTAGGCTTTGCCCATCTCCTCTGGAGAGCCCACCCAGAGGGAATGCATAGACTGAGCTCTCCTGACGCCCAATCCAAAGTACTTTGTTCCCCTTTTTCTAGGCAAAGCCTTCTAAACCAGCCCAAAGCAATGGGATGGCTCCTATCCAGAGAAATCTCTAGAGAAGAGGATTTTCCAGCTTCCTTTACTTTTCACCACACCTCATCTAGCAGCTCTCAGTTCTGACAGTGAGAAAGGCTAGCTTAGACCCATCCACCTCTTGTTCCTTCTGGAGATGGTGGGTCTGCTGGCTTTCCACTGGATTTTTGTTAATTCAATCCTCCTCAAGGATTATGAGTTTAGTCTGTAGTGTCAAACAAATTTGGCATCAAATCTCACTTCTGTCCCTTCTTAGTGTCTGACTTTGAGCACAAAACCAAGAAACCTCATTTTTCTCACTTATAAAATGGGCTTAACTTTCATAATGGGTTGTTGGGAATATTCAGTGATATATCATAAAATCAATAGCACTCTGCATATAGCGTGTTCAGTAAATGTTATTAATAATTATTATTGGGCTTCCCTTGTGGCGCAGTGGTTGAGCGTCCGCCTGCCGATGCAGGGGATGCGGGTTCGTGCCCCGGTCCGGGAGGATCCCACATGCCGCGGAGTGGCTGGGCCCGTGAGCCATGGCCGCTGAGCCTGCGCGTCCGGAGCCTGTGCTCCACAATGGGAGAGGCCACAACAGTGAGAGGCCCGCGTACAGCAAAAAAAAAAAAAAAATTATTATTATTTTCATAGTTCTTTTACCTTTCTTACTCTATCACTTAACTAAAGAGGAGTGGGATGAGGGGTACAGTAGTCAGGTAGGAGTTCTGGACAGAAAAGTGTGGCGCATCCTGTCATGTGCTTGAAATGTCCCCAACCTGGTCACCTCCTTTTGCTCCTATCCTTGTCTGCAAAGGGAGGGGTGACAGCTGCTCTCCCCACACCTGCCCAGGCCCTGACCCAGCCAAAGGACTGGCACAGCTGCTGGAACGGCTCAAATGCCTTGGATTTAGGGCTAGGTAGAGGACAGCTGAGGATGGGGGAAGAGGGTGAAGGGCCAGATAAGGAACACTCTTTTCTCTCATTATGTCCACTTACCCTGCAGCTTCCTAAGCCTTTCAGGTCAGCCTGGGACCTCTGACCTCATGCCTGCTCCACCCTGGGGGTTGGACAGGAGGTGCTCCCCCTCTTTCCCTCCCTTGTCCTCTGCCCTCTCATGCCTCCTCCCGCATGGTTGAACTCGCCCACCCCACCCCCATGCCCCTGCTCCCTCCCCCACCCATGTGCTGCCCAGCTGTCACTGGCCCTGAGCTGGGCACTCTGCCTGCCTGTACCACTCATGAATTGCCACTATTCACACTCTGGCTCCAGGGTCTCCACCTGTTCCCCTTGGTTTGCACAGCAGGACAGTGTGGCCTCATCTGTTGTCCTCCATCCAGGACCCAGTGCAAGAGACTAAACTTAAAAATTCCCAACTTCCACCTGCCAGGACTGGGGTAGGGAGGACTGGCTGAGAGGCAGAGTCTGAGTAGGGGCACCCTCATCTCCTGGAAGACCAGGCCTGGTTCTTGCCTGTCCCCGACCCACCAGCACTGTCTGAAACAACCTGCAGTGCAGTGTGAAGAAAAAGCAAGAAGCCCACTTTTTCCAAAAGGACATTTGCATATTTCATAACATTCTCTTATTATGTTGCATTTATTCGTGGCCAGGGCCTGAATCAGGGGCTGGTCAGTGTACAATGTGAACAGAAAGAGACACAGTGGCAACATTTTAAAAATTAATTTCTTATTATACAAGCAATATGTGAATACACTTTCCTTGATTGGGAGAATGAAACCATTGCAGTTCAGGCTCACATTCCCTTTGATCAATCCTCTAAATCCAGACCATTTCCCCTAAACACAGAGGTGACCACTGTTACCAGCTTGTCTATATATTTGCATAATATATCCATAGAAAATATATAATTCTATCGTGTGGGTTTGGGTTTTGCTGTTATTTTTTACATAAATTGTAAACTACAAATATTTTGCAACTAAATTCACTAAAAAAGGTCTTATCTGGGCTTCCCTGGTGGTGCAGTGGTTGAGAGTCCGCCTGCCAAGGCAGGGGATACGGGTTGGTGCCCCGGTCTGGGAAGATCCCACATGCTGCGGAGCGGCTGGGCCCGTGAGCCATGGCCGCTGAGCCTGCGCGTCCAGAGCCTGTGCTCCGCAACAGGAGAGGCCACAACAGTGAGAGGCCCGCGTACTGCAAAAAAAAGAAAAAAAAAAGGTCTTATCTAAGTCAGTACATATAGATTTACAACAATTTCTTTAAATGCTACATGATATTCCTAGCATAGACACATCACAGTTTATTTAGCCATCTCCCTATTGATAGACATCAGGTTCTGTCATTTTCTCCCATTATAAACATTGTGTTCTGTCACATGCTTGAGGCTTCTCCAACCTGGTCCTGCCTGGTCCTATGTTCCTACCCCTGTGAAGAGGAAAATTTATCATTTATACTGTTTTAAGGGTGCAGAAATGGCAAAAGTGTCCTTAGGAGTATTTTATAACAAATGTTTAGTAATTTAAAAAATCCTGGGTCCTATTAAGATGATCTCTACATCCACCTGAGGACAAATTACTGCTCTAGGAAAGAGAGTGCACCCAGTGAGGTAGAAGGAGAGGCAAAAGAGAGTGAAGAGAGTAGAAAGTGAAAGAAAAGTGAACAGAAAAGAGCAAGAAAGAGAAAGATGTAAAAGGGCACATATATGACAGTGCTCTCTGCAACAGGATAAAACTGGAAATGTCTACTGGAAAAGAAACAGTTAAGTAAAATTTGTCATATCCATTCAGCAGAATATTATGTAGCCATTAAAATGATAATTATGAAGACTATGTAGGAGTATGAAAAATGCTTCTGATATTAAGTTAAAGAGTAGAGTACAAAATTAAAACTGCATTATGATGGCAACCATGAAAAATGATGGGAAGGGAATATAGGCAAATAAAACAATTTGATTTGTTGTAGTAGCAGAATTGTGGGCATACTATTATTATTGCTTACTTACATTAATATTGTCATAATATTGTTTTGCAATATATGATTAACGTTAAAGTTAAATAGCAACAGGAAGAAGGAAGGAAAGGAAAATGAATTTTAAAAAAAGGAGAAGAAGAGAGGGAGGGGAGAAGGGCATGGAAGAAGAAATGAGAGGAGAAGAGAGATGAAAAGAGAGGGATTGGAGTAAAGCCCATGTTTTGAGGGCTGGGCCATCTTTAGCAGCCACCTCAGCCATAGTATTGACTCAGGCTCTTCTTCCAGGCTCTTTGGACTGAAAACAGTTTTCACTGTACACAGAAGATGTTCACCTCCCACCCTCTTCCCTTCAGTACTTTTTAAAGCCTATTAAGGAGTTAGGGATACCAAGCTCAGGATTTCAAGAAACTCAGATTCTAGTGGCTAGAGAGAGATAGGGGCATAGATGTGTGAGCAAACAATTACAGCCAATCAACAAAAGCTCAAATAGAGGTCTAAAACTCTGTAGGTGGAGGCCGTAGGCTCGCAGAAGGCTTCATGAGCAAGCGACATTTGAGCTGCGTTTCAAAAACTGGGCAGGAGATTATCAGACAGAGAAAGGGGGGGGTAGCATCCTAACATCCTAGGGAGAAGGCACAAGTGCAAAGGCATCAGGGCCTAAACACACACACACACACACACACACACACACACACCCCACATATACTACCATTTAGTATGGCTAAACATAGGATTCAGGAGGAACAGAGGCAAGAGATGAGGCCTTGAATTTATCCTAAGGGCAATGAGAAGGATTAAAGCATTTAATCAGAGGAATAGCACACTCTAATTTGTGCTTTAGAGAGATGACTGTTGAGGCAATGAGGAAAGTGGGTGGTAGCAGGGCAAAGTGGAGAGAAGGAACATAAATTAGGAGGTTATTGTAAGAGTTCGATAAGGAGTAAGACCCTAAACTGGGGCAATTAATGGCATAAGGTAGAGGGATTAACTCAATAAATCTTTATGTAGAAATAATAGAACTTTATTCATTAACTCATTTAGTGAACAACTTTTGAGCACCTCCTATGGCATTGGGTAGTCAGTGATCAAAGACAGTGTCTGTCTTAAGAGGGGAAGATAGACAGAGAGACAGCTGCTTACAGATCAGTGTGAAAAGTGCTATGATAGAGATAAGCCAGTGAGGGAGAGGCCTTGAGAGATCAGGAATAAATGGGATATGGGAAGGGAGGGAGGAGGGGTCTAGGATGACTTCCAGGTTTCCACCTCAGATGTTGAGTGGAGAGTTGAACCACTGGCTAAGGTGAGGAGCACAGGGTAAGTGTGTGTCTGGAGGCACATGGTCATTTTGATTTGGTTCTCTCAACTCTTCCTTTGCCACCACCCCATTGAGAAAGGCCAATTGTGGTTTAGGGAACCTGTTGTTGCCTTCCCAGTTGGAAGAATTGCATGGAAAACACCTAGTATAGTTCCTGGCATGTAGTAAGTGCTCAATAAATGTTAAGTAAAGAAAACTAGTAAAAAGTGCAGAAACTTAAAGCAAGATTCATACTTACCATGCTGCCTCTCTCCATAAAACCGTTGAGGGATGTGTGGCCCACTGGCCCTGAAAGGCAGTCCACCAGAGACTTTTGACAGAACCTCAGCCTCCCAAGAAGAGGTTGTTAAAGAGAGTACGGATATAAATATGCAAAAACTGAGCTCACTGTTGGTAGATTGGGCTCCCACAAAGAAAAGGATAGATGCGGCAGAGGGATCTCAGCAGTTTATTCCCATCAAAAGGCATCTGCATTGCATCATTTGTTTGAAGAATATGTACTGTGAACTTTGAAACCCACCTCATTGCATGATACCATGGAGGAAGTCAACGAAGTTGTGAATTTTCTTTGTTCTTGTGCTTTTACTATTGTCGCTTTACTGAAATTTTAGAAAAAGATGAAGCAGAGTATGGAGACCTTGTTTATGTCGATGCTGTTGGGTAGTAAAGTCATGGAAAACTTGTTGAAAGATTTACTGAACTGCTTCTCCACCACAGGGAATTAAAAGGCTTTGAGGGACCCAACTCATCAGACCTCAGGCAGCTCATGTCTTCCAGATGTGACAAGACTTGTAAACACTCTAATCTTGAAAGTGAAACACTGTTGATGCATTGGATGGAGGAAGTGCTCACGTTGAGCTTAAGCCGGACATGTGGACTAAGTGACTGACAACTAGAACCTGCTTTCATTTCTTATTGCTTCACTACATTAAGTGCAATGAAATCACCAACAGTGAAGAAATGCGGTGCTGTTTGATGGACATAAAGTCACTTTTTAAGAGAAATTCTCAGATTTGGGTAAGTATGAACCTTGCTTTAAGTTTTATATTTTTTTACCTTTTTGAAATTTACATGTATTGAGTGCTTATATGCTCCAGGGACTAGCCTAGGTGTTTTACATGTACTCATTCATTCCAGCCTCACAACAAACCTAAGAGGTAGTTTCTAGCATTATTCTCATTTCACAGATATTAACAGTGAGGTTAAGAAGAAAGACTTTTAAGTGGGGGAGCCTGGACTCTACCCTGGCAGTCTGACTTCTGTGCTCTTAACCACTCTGTGCAAACTTGAAGATGTGTCTAATCACCAAGCATCAGTCCTATCAGTGGGGCTTCATTTCCAAGGAACTGATTATAGTGAAAGTGAATTATGCTCACCAAGAAGACTCAATTTTCCTAGAATTTTAGAAAGCACTGGATAAATCCCAGAGTCTAAAATATCCTACTCTGTGGTCTAGCTCTGGGCAACAATTGGGTCCATTTTCTTTTTCTCATGAAACCACTGAGGGCAGTGCTGAGAAACATCACTAGTAAGTAAATCTGGAGACTGTGTTGAGAGGTGCCCTGATGCAGCACCCTCCACAACTCCATTTGTTTAAATTCCTGTCCTCATGGACTTCATCAATGCTCTCAAATCAACCCACATCTAGCATAGGCCTATAAGAGTGCACTTTTGTATAAATTATGTTAATCTAACTGCTTTTATACTGCTTTTGTGTTGTTAAAAATCCATAAATTTGTTCATCCTGCTTCACTATTGTTATTAATTTTTAAGTTATGGACTTCATGTTCTGAGGTATAGCATCATACGTTGTTTTTAAAAATTTTTTTTATTGTAGTATAGTTGCTTTACAATATTGTGTTAATTTCTACTGTACAGCAAAGTGAATCAGCTACACGTATACATGTATCCCCTCTTCTTTGGATTTCCTTCCCATTTAGGTCACCACAGACGACTGAGTAGAGTTTCCTGTGCTATACAGTAGGTTCTCATTAGTTACCTATTTTATACATAGTATCAATAGTGCATATATGTCAATCTCAATCTCCCAGTTCATCCCACCCACTCCCCTTCCCCCCTTGGCATCCATATGTTTGTTCTCTATATCTGTGTCTCTATTTCTGCTTTGTAAATAAGATTGTCTATACCAATTTTTTCAGATTCCACATATACGTGCGAATATACTTCTTTTTCTCTTTCTGACTTACTTCACTCTGTATGACAGTCTCTAGGTCCATCCATATCTCTACAAATGACCCAATTTCATTCCTTTTTATGACTCAGTAATATTCCATTGTATATATGTACCACATCTTCTTTATCCATTCCTCTGTTGATGGACATTTAGATTGTTTCCATGTCTTGGCTATTGTAAAGAGTGCTGCAATGAACATTGGGGTGCATGTGTCTTTTTGAATTATGGTTTTCCCTGGGTGGGAAATTCCAGTAGTGGGATTGCTGGATCACATGGTAGTTCTAGTTTTTTAAGGAACCTATATACTATTCTCCATAGTGGCTACATACTGTTCTCCATAGTGGCTGCATACTGTTCTCCATAATAGCTGTATCAATTTACATTCCCACCAACAGTGCAAGAGGGTTCCCTTTTCTCCACACCCTCTCCAGCACTTATTGTTTGTAGAAGGTTTGATGATGGCCATTCGGACCAGTGTGAGGTGATACCTCATTGTAGTTTTGATTTGCATTTCTCTAATAATTAGCGATGTTGAATATCATTACATATGTTTTTTTGCCAACTGTATGTCTTCTTTGCAGAAGTGTCTATTTAGGTCTTCTGCCCATTTTTTTGATTGGCTTGCTTGTTTTTTTGCTATTGAGCTGCATGAGCTGCTTGTATGTTTTGGAGATTAATCCTTTGTCAGTTGCTTCATATTTTCTGCCATTCTGAGGGCTGTCTTTTTGTCTTGTTTATGGTTTCCTTTGCTGTGCAAAAGCTTTTAGTTTAATTAGGTCGCATTTGTTTATTTTTGTTTTTATTCTCATTACTCTGGGGGGGGTCAAAAAAGATCTTGCTAAAAAAACATCAGATTTATGTCAAAGAGTGTTCTGCTTATGTTTTCCTCTAAGAGTTTTATAGTGTCTGGCCTTACATTTAGGTCTTTAACCTATTTTGAGTTTATTTTTGTGCATGGTGTTAGGGAGTGTTCTAATTTCATTCTTTTACATGTAGCTGTCCAGTTTTCCCAGCACCACTTATTGAAGAGGCTCTCTTTGCTCAATTGTATATTCAGGCTTCCTTTGTCATAGATTAGGTGGCCATAGGTGCATGGGTTTATCTCTGAACTTTCTATCCTGTTCCATTGATCTATATTTCTGTTTTTGTGCCAGTACCATACTGTCTTGATTACTGTAGCTTTGTAGTAGAGTCTGAAGTCAGGGAGCCTGCTTCCACTGGCTCTGTTTTTATTTCTCAAGATTGCTTTGGCTATTCAGGGTCTTTTGTGTTTCCATAAAAATTGTAAAATTTTTTGTTCTAGTTCTGTGAAAAATGCTGTTGGTAATTTTATAGTGATGGCATTGAATCGGTAGATTGCTTTGGATAGTGTAGTCATTTTCACAGTATTAATTCTTCCAATCCAGGAACATGGTATAGCTCTCCACCTGTTGGTGTAGTCTTTGATTTCTTTCATCAGTATCTTACAGTTTTCTCATACAGGCCTTTGCCTCCTTATGTAGGTTTGTTCCTAGGTATTTTATTCCTTTTTGTTGCAATGGTAAATGGGATTGTTTCCTTAATTTCTCCTTCTGATCTTTTGTTATTAATGTATAGGAATGAAAGAGATTTCTCTGTATTAACAGCATATCCTGTGACTTTATTAAATTTGTTGATTAGCTCTAGTAGTTGTCTGGTGGAATCTTTAGGATTTTCTATGTATAGTATCATGTCATCTGCAAACAGTGACAGTTTTACTTCTTCACTGCCAATTTGGATTCCTTTTATTTCTTTTCTTCTCTGATTGCCATGGTTAGGACTTCCAAAACTATGTTGAATAATAATGGTGAGAGTGGGCACCCTTGTCTTGTTCCTGATTTTAGAGGAAATGCTTTCAGCTTTTCACCATTGAGAATGATGTTGGCTGTGGGTTTGTCATATATGACCTTTATTATGTTGAGGTAGGTTCCCTCTATGCCCACTTTCTGGAGAGTTTTCATCATAAATGGGTGTTGAATTTTGTCGAATGCTTTTTCTGCATCTATTGAGATGATCATATGGATTTTATTCTTCAATTTGTTAATATGGTGTATCACATTGATTGATTTGCATATATTGAAGAATCCTTGCATCTCTGGGATAAATCCCACTTGATCATGGTGTATGATCCTTTTAATGTGTTGTTGGATTTGGTTTGCTAGTATTTTGTTGAGGATTTTTCCGTCTATGTTCATCAATGATATTGGCCTGTCATTTTCTTTTTTTGTAATATCTTTGTCTGGTTTTGGTATCAGGGTGATGGTGGCCTCTAGAATGAGTTTGGGAGTGTTCCTCCCTCTGCAATTATTTGGAAGAGTTTGAGAAGGATAGGTGTTAGCTCTTCTCTGAATGTTTGATAGAATTTGCCTGTGAAGCCATCTGGCCCTGGACTTTTGTTTGGTGGAAGATTTTTAATCACAGTTTCAATTTCATTACTTGTGATTGGTCTATTCATGCTTTCTGTTATTTCCTTGTTCAGTCTTGGAAGGTTATATCCTTCTAAGAATTTTTCCACTTCTAGGTTGTTCATTTTGTTGACATATAGTTGCTTGTAGTAATCTCTTCTGACCCTTTGTATTTCTGTGGTGTCCATTGTAACTTCTCCTTTTTCCTTTCTCCTTTTATTGATTTGAATCCTCTCCCTTTTTTTCTTGATGAGTCTGGCTAAAGTTTTATCAATTTTGTTTATCTTCTCAAAGAACCAGCTTTTAATTTCATTGATCTTTGCTATTGTTTTCGTCATCTCTATTTCATTTGTTTCTGCTCTTCTTTATGATTTTTATTCTTCTGCTAACTTTGGGTTTTGTTTCTTCTTCTTTCTCTAGTTTCTTTAGGTGTAAGGATAGGTTGTTATTTGAGAGTTTTCCTGTTTCTTGAGGTAGGATTGTATTGCTATAAACTTCCCTCTTAGAACTGCTTTTGCTGCATCCCCTAGGTTTTGGATTGTCATGTTATTTGTCATTTGTGTCTAGGTATTTTTTGAGTTCCTCTTTGATTTCTTCAGTGATCCATTGATTATTTAATAACATGTTTATCCTCCATGTGTTTGTGTTATAAATAGTTTTTATTATGTTGAGATATGTTCCCTCTATACCCTCTTTGGTAAGAGTTTTTATCATGAATGGATGTTGAATTTTGTCAAATCCTTTTTCTGCATATATTGAGATGATCATGTGGTTTTTGTCTTTTCTTTTGTTTAAGTGGTATATCACATTGATTGATTTGTGTATGTTGAACCATCCTCATGAACTTGGGATGAATCCCATTTGGTCATGGTATATGATCGTTTTTATGTGTTGTTGGATTCAGCTTGCTAATATTTTATTTAGAATTTTTGCGTCTATATTCATCAAAGATATTGGCCTGTAATTTTCTTTTTTGGTGGTATCTTTGTCTAGTTTTGGTGTCAGCATGATGGTTGAGTTTGAGTTTGGAAGAGATTGAGAAAGATTAGTATACGTTCTTCTTTGTGTGTTTGGTAGAATTCCCCTGTGAAGACATCTGGTCCTGGACTTTTGTTTGTAAGGAGTTTTTAAATTACAGATTCTATTTCATTTCTAGTGGTTGGTCTGTTCAAATTATCTATTTCTTCCTGATTCAGTCTGGTGGGCTGTATGTTTCTAGAAAGTTGTCCATTTCTTCTAGGCTGTTGAATTTGTTGGCAAATAATTATTCATAATATCCTCTTATGGTGTTTTGTATTTCTGCAGTATCAGTTGATATTTCTCCATTTTCATTTCTCATTTTGTTTGTGTTCTCTGTCTTTTCTTCTTGGTGAGCCTAGCTAGAGGTTTGTCAATTTTTTCTACTCTTTCAAAGAACCAGCTCTTCATTTTATTGATTTTTTCTTGAATCTCTATTTTATATATTTCCTCTCTTATCTTTATTATTTCTTTCATTCTGCTGACTTTAAGTTTTGTTTATTTTTCTTTTTCTAATTCTTTTAGGTGGTAGGTTAGGTCGTTTGAGATTTTTCTTGTTTTTTGAGGAAAGCCTGTATCTCTATGAACTTCCCTCTAATACCTGCTTTTGCTGCATCCCATAGATTTTTTTATGGTTGTGCTTTCATTGTCATTTGTCTCAAGGTATTTTTAAATTTCCTTTTTGCTTTCCTCATTGACCCATTGGTTTTTTAGTAGCATGTTATTTAGTCTCCAAGTAATCTTTTTTTTTCTCATTTCTTTTTCTGTGATTGATTTCTAGTTTCATGCCATTGTGCTCAGAAGAGACGCTTGAAATAATTTCTATACTCTTAAATTTGTTGAGGTTTGTTTTGTGTCCTAGTATGTGGTCAATCCTAGAGAATGTTCCATGTGCACTTGAAAAGAATGTGTATTCTGCTTTTTTTTTTTTGATGTAATATCCTGAAAATATCAATTAAATCTAACTGTTCTATTGTATCATTTCGGATCTCTGTTGCCTTACTGATTTTCTGTCTCGAAGATCTGTCCATTGATGTGAGTGTGGTGTTAAATCTCCTACTATTATTGCATTCCTGTCATTTTCTTCTTTTATGTATGTTAGCATTTTTTTAAATGTACTTGGGCACTCCTATATTAGGTGCATATATGTTGATGAGTGTAAAATCCTCTTTTTGTATTGATCCTTTTATCAATATATAGTGTCCTTCTTTATCTTTCTTTATGGCCTTTGTTTTAAAGTCTATTTTGTCTAATATGTGTATTGTGAACCCTGCTTTCTTGTCATTTCTATTTCCATGAAATATCTTTTTTTATCCCCTCACTTTCAATCTATGTGTCTCCTTTGCCCTAAAGTGGGTCTCTTATAGGCAGCATAATGTAGGCTCTTGTTTTTCTTTCCAGTCTGCCAGTCCACGTCTCTTGATTAGAGTACTTAGTCTGTTGACATTTAAGGTAATTATTGACAAACATGTATTTATTGCCATTTTATTTTATTTATTTTTTAGCATCTTTATTGTAATATAATTGCTTTACAATGGTGTGTTAGTTTCTGCGTTATAACAAAGTGAATCAGTTATACATATACATATGTTCCCATATCTCTTCCCTCTTGTGTCTCCCTCCCTCACACCCTCCCTATCCCACCCCTCTAGGTGGTCACAAAGCACCGAGCTGATCTCCCTTTGCCATGCGGCTGCTTCCCACTAGCTATCCATTTTACGTTTGGTAGTGTATACTACCACTACCACTACCACAGTGTATATCCTCAAGTCCATTCTCTAGTAGGTCTGTGTCTTTATTCCCGTCTTACCCCTAGGTTCTTCATGACCTTTCTTTTTCTCCTTAGACGCCATATATATGTGTTAGCATATTTGTTTTTCTCTCTCTGACTTACTTCACTCTGTATGACAGACTCTAGGTCCATCCACGTAACTACAAATAACTCAATTTCGTTTCTTTTTATGGCTGAGTAATATTCCATTGTATGTATGTGCCACATCTTCCTTATCCATTCATCCGATGATGGACACTTATGTTGCTTCCATCTCCTTGCTATTGTAAATAGAGCTGCAATGAATATTTTGGTACATGACTCTTTTTGAATTACGGTTTTCTCAGGGTATATGCCCAGTAGTGGGATTGCTGGGTCGTATGGTAGTTCTATTTGTAGTTTTTTAAGGAACCTCCATACTGTTTTCCATAGTGGCTGTATCAATTTACATTCCCACCAGCAGTGCAAGAGTGTTCCCTTTTCTCCACACCTCCAGCATTTATTGTTTCTATATTTTTTGATGATGGCCATTCTGACTGGTGTGAGATGATATCTCATTGTAGTTTTTATGTGCATTTGTCTAATGATTAATGATGTTGAGCATTCTTTCATGTGTTTGTTGGCAATCTGCATATGTTCTTTGGAGAAATGTCTATTTAGGTCTTCTGCCCATTTTTGGATTGGGCTGCTTGTTTTTTTGTTATTGAGCTGCATGAGCTGCTTGTAAATTTTAGAGATTAATCCTTTGTCAATTGCTTCATTTGCAAATATTTTCTCCCATTCTGAGGGTTTCTTTTGGTCTTGTTTATGGTTTCCTTTGCTGTACAAAAGCTTTTAAGTTTCATTAGGTCCTATTTGTTTATTTTTGTTTTTATTTCCATTAATCTAGGAGGTGGGCCAAAAAGGATCTTGCTGTGATTTATGTCATAGAGTGTTCTGCCTATGTTTTCCTCTAAGAGTTTAATAGTTTCTGGCCTTACATTTAGATCTTTAATCCATTTTGAGCTTATTTTTGTGTATAGCATTAGGGAGTGTTCTAATCTCATACTTTTACATGTACCAGTCCAGTTTTCCCAGCACCACTTATTGAAGAGACTGTCTTTTCTCCACTGTATATTCTTGCCTCCTTTATCAAAGATAAGGTGACCATATGTGTGTGGGCTTATCTCTGGACTTTCTATCCTGTTCCATTGATCTATATTTCTGTTTTAGTGCCAATACCATACTGTCTAAATTACTGTAGCTTTGTAGTATAGTCTGAAGTCAGGGAGCCTGATTCCTCCAGCTCCATTTTTTGTTCTCAAGATTGCTTGGGCTATTCGGGGTCTTTTGTCTTTCCATACAAATTGTGAAATTTTTTGCTCTAGTTCTGTGAAAAATGCCAGTGGTAGTTTGATAAGGATTGCATTGCATCTGTAGATTGCTTTGGGTAGTAGAGTATTTTCACAATGTTGATTCTTCCAATCTAAGAACATGGTATATCTCTCCATCTATTTGTATCATCTTTAATTTCTTTCATCAGTGTCTTATAATTTTCTGCATACAGGTCTTTTGTCTCCTTAGGTAGGTTTATTCCTAGATATTTTATTCTTTTTTTTGCAATGGTAAATGGGAGTGTTTTCTTGATTTCTCTTTCAGATTTTTCATCATTAGTGTATAGGAAGGCCAGAGATTTCTGTGCATTAATTTTGTATCCTGCTACTTTACCAAATTCATTGATTAGCTCTCGTAGTTTTCTGGTAGCATCTTTGGGATTCTCTATGTATAGTATCATGTCATCTGCAGACAGTGACTGCTTTACTTCTTTTCCGATTTGGATTCCTTTTATTTCTTTTTCTTCTCTGATTGCTGTGGCTAAAACTTCCAAAACTATGTTGAATAAGAGTAGTGAGAGTGGGCAACCTTGTCTTGTTCCTGATCTTAGTGGAAATGGTTTCAGTTTTTCACCATTGAGGAAGATGTTGGCTGTGGGTTTGTCATATATGGCCTTTATTATGTTGAGGAAAGTTCCCTCTATGCCTACTTTCTGGAGGGTTTTTATCATAAATGGGTGTTGAATTTTGTCGAAAGCTTTCTCTGCATCTATTGAGATGATCATATGGTTTTTCTCCTTCAGTTTGTTAATATGGTGTATCACGTTGATTGATTTGTGTACATTGAAGAATCCTTGCATTCCTGGGATAAACCCCACTTGATCATGGTGTATGATCCTTTTAATGTGCTGTTGGATCCTGTTTGCTAGTATTTTGTTGAGGATTTTTGCATCTATGTTCATCAGTGATATTGGCCTGTAGTTTTCTTTCTTTGTGACATCTTTTTCTGGTTTTGTTATCAGGGTGATGGTGGCCTCCTAGAATGAGTATGGGAGTGTTCCTCCCTCTGCTATATTTTGGAAGAGTTTGAGAAGGATAGGTGTTAGCTCTTCTCTGAATGTTTGATAGAACTCGCCTGTGAAGCCATCTGGTCCTGGGCTTTTGTTTGTTGGAAGATTTTTAATCACAGTCTCAATTTCAATGCTTGTGATTGGTCTGTTCATATTTTCTATTTCTTCCTGGTTCAGTCTCGGCAGGTTGTGCATTTCTAAGAATTTGTGTGTTTCTTCCAGGTTGTCGATTTTATTGGCGTAGAGTTGCTTGTAGTAATCTCTCATGATCTTTTGTATTTCTGCAGTGTCACTTGTTACCTCTCCTTTTTCATTTCTAATTCTATTGATTTGAGTCTTCTCCCTTTTTTTCTTGATGAGTCTGGCTAATGGTTTACCGATTTTGTTTATCTTCTCAAAGAACCAGCTTTTAGTTTTATTGATCTTTGCTATCATTTCCTTCATTTCTTTTTCATTTATTTCTGATCTGATCTTTATGATTTCTTTCCTTCTGCTAACTTTGGGGGTATTTTGTTCTTCTTTCTCTAATTGCTTTAGGTCAAGGTTAGGTTGTTTATTCGAGATGTTTCCTGTTTCTTAAGGTAGGCTTGTATAGCTATAAACTTCCCTCTTAGAACAGCTTTTGCTGCATCCCATAGGTTTTGGGTCGTCGTGTCTCCATTGTCATTTGTTTCTAGGCATTTTTTTATTTCCTCTTTGATTTCTTCAGTGATCAATTCATTATTAAGTAGTGTATTGTTTAGCCTCCATGTGTTTGTATTTTTTGCAGATCTTTTCCTGTAATTGATACCTAGTCTCATAGCGTTGTGGTCGGAAAAGATAGTTGATAAAATTTCAATTTTCTTAAATTTACCAAGGCTTGATTTGTGACCCAAGATATGATCTATCCTGGAGAATGTTCCATGAACACTCGAGAAAAATGTGTATTCTGTTGTTTCTGGATGGAATGTCCTATAAATATCAATTAAGTCCATCTTGTTTAATGTATCATTTAAAGCTCGTGTTTCCTTATTTATTTTCATTTTGGATGATCTGTCCATGGGTGAAAGTGGGGTGTTAAAGTCCCCTACTATGAATGTGTTACTGTCGATTTCCCCTTTTATGGCTGTTAGTATTTGCCTTATGTATTGAGGTGCTCCTATGTTGGGTGCATAAATATTTATAATTGTTACATCTTCTTCTTGGATCGATCCTTTGATCATATGTAGTGTCCTTCTTTGTCTCTTCTAATAGTCTTTATTTTAAAGTCTATTTTATCTGATATGAGAATTGCTACTCCAGCTTTCTTTTGGTTTCCATTTGCATGGAATATCTTTTTCCCTCCCCTCACTTTCAGTCTGTATGTGTCCCTACGTCTGAAGTGGATCTCTTGTAGACAGCATATATATGGGTCTTGTTTTTGGATCCATTCAGCCAGTCTGTGTCTTTTGGTAGGAACACTTAATCCATTTACATTTAAGGTATTTATTGATATGTATGTTCCTATTCCCATTTTCTTAATTGTTTTGGGTTTGTTATTGTAGGTCTTTTCCTTCTCTTGTGTTTCTTGCCTAGAGAATTTCCTTTAGCATTTGTTCTAAAGCTGGTTTAGTGGTGTTGAACTCTCGCAGCTTTTGCTTGTCTGTAAAGGTTTTAATTTCTCCATCAAATCTGAATGAGATCCTTGCTGGGTAGAGTAATCTTGGTTGTAGGTTTTTCTCCTTCATCACTTTAAATATGTCCTGCCACTCCCTTCTGGCTTGCAGAGTTTCTGCTGAAAGATCAGCTGTTAACCTTATGGGGATTCCCTTGTATGTTATTTGTTGTTTTTCCCTTGTTGCTTTTAATACGTTTTCTTTGTATTTAATTTTTGTCAGTTTAATATGTGTCTTGGTGTGTTTCTCCTTGGATTTATCCTGAATGGGACTCTCTGTGCTTCCTGGACTTGATTAACTATTTCCTTTCCCATATTAGGGAAGTTTTCAACTATAATCTCTTCAAATATTTTCTCACTCCCTTTCTTTTTCTCTTCTTCTTCTGGGACCCCTATAATTCGAATATTGGTGCATTTAATGTTGTCCCAGAGGTCTCTGAGGCTGTCCTCAGTTCTTTTCATTCTTTTTTCTTTATTCTGCTCTGCAGTAGTTATTTCCACTATTTTATCTTCCAGGTCACTTATCTGTTCTTCTGCCTCAGTTATTCTGTTATTGATTCCTTCTAGAGTATTTTAATTTCATTTATTGTGTTGTTCATCATTGCTTGTTTCCTCTTTAGTTCTTCTAGGTCCTTGTTAAATGTTTCTTGCATTTTCTCTATTCTATTTCCAAACTTTTGGATCATCTTTATTATCATTATTCTGAAATCTTTTTCAGGTAGACTGCCTATTCCTCTTCATTTGTTAGGTCTGATGGGTTTTGATCTTGCTCCTTCATCTGCTGTGTGTTTTTCTGTTTTCTCATTTTGCTTATCTTACTGTGTTTGGGGCCTCCTTTTTGCAGGCTGCAGGTTCGTAGTTCCCATTGTTTTTGGTGTCTGTCCCCAGTGGCTAAAGTTGGTTCATTGGGCTGTGTAAGCTTCGTGGTGGGGGGAAGTAGTGCCTGTGTTCTGATGGATAAGGCTGGATCTTGTCTTTCTGGTGGGCAGGTCCACGTCTGGTGGTGTTTTGGGTTGTCTGTGGCCTTATTATGATTTTAGGCAGCCTCTCTGCTAATGCATGAGATTGTGTTCCTGTCTTGCTAGTTGTTTGGTGTAGGGTGTCCAGCACTGTAGCTTGCTGGTTGTTGAGTGAAGCTGGGTGTTGGTGTTGAGATGGAGATCTCTGGGAGATTTTCGCTGTTTGATATTACGTGGAGCTGGGAGGTTTCTTGTGGATCAGTGTCCTGAAGTTGGCTCTCCCACCTCAGAGGCACAGCACTGACTCCTGGCTGCAGCGCCAAGAGCCTTTCATCCACACGGCTCAGAATAAAAGGGAGAAAAAGTAGAAAGAATAAGGATAAAATAAAATAAAATAAAGTAAGATAAAATAAAATAAAATGATTAAAAAATAATTATTAAGAAAAAAATTTTTTTAAGTAAAACAAACAAACAAAAAACAGATGGACAGAACCCTAGGACAAATGGTGAAAGCAAAGCTATACAGACAAAATCTCACACAGAAGCATACATATGCATACTCACAAAAAGAGGAAAGGGGGAAAAATAATATATCTTACTCTCAAAGTCCACCTCCTCAATTTGGGATGATTCATTGCCTATTCAGGTATTCCACTGACGCAGGGTACATCAAGTTGATTGTGGAGCTTTAATCCGCTACTTCTGAGGCTGCTGGGAGAAATTTCCCTTTCTCTTCTTTGTTCACACAGCTCCCGGGGTTCAGCTTTGGATTTGGCCTCACCTCTGCATGTAGGTCATGGAGGGCATCTGTACTTCGCTCAGACAGGACGGGGTTAAAGGAGCAGCTGATTCGGGGGCTCTGGCTCACTCAGGCCGGGGGAAGGGAGGGTAGAGATGTGGGGCGAGCCTGCAGAGGCAGAGGCCAGTGTGATGTTGCACCAGCCTCAGGCGCACCATGTGTTCTCCCAGGGAAGTTGTCCCTGGATCACAGGACCCTGGCAGTGGCAGGCTGCACAGCCTCCCGGGAGGGGAGGTGTGGATAGTGACCTGTGCTCACACAGAGGCTTCTTGGTGGCAGCAGCAGTGGCCTTAGCATCTCAGGCCTGTCTCTGGGGTCTGCGCTGATAGTCGCGGCTCACGCCCGTCTTTGGAGCTCTTTAAACAGCACTCTTAATCCCCTCTCCTCGCGCACCAGGAAACAAAGAGGGAAGAAAAAGTCTCTTGCCTCTTTGGCAGGTTCAGACTTTTTCCTGGACTCCATCCCGGCTAGCCGTGGTGCACTAGCCCCTTCAGGCTGTGTTCACGCCGCCAGTCCTCTCCCTGCGATCCGACCAAAGTCCGAGCCTCAGCTCCCAGCCCCGCCTGTCGCGGCTGGTGAGCAGACAAGCCTCTCAGGCTGGTGAGTGCTGGTTGGCACCGATCCTCTGTGCGGGAATCTCTCTACTTAGCCCTCTGCACCCCTGTTGCTGTGCTCTCCTCTGCGGCTCCAAAGCTTCCCCCCTCCACCACCCACAGTCTCCGCCCGCGAAGGGGCTTCCTAGTGTGTGGAAACCTTTCCTCCTTCACAGCTCCCTCCCACTGGTGCAGGTCCCATCCCTATTCTTTTGTCTCTGTTTATTATTTTTTCTTTTGCCCTACCCAGGTATGTGGGGAGTTTGTTGCCTTTTGGGAGGTCTGAGGTCTTCTGCCAGCGTTCAGTGGGTGTTCTGTAGGAGTTGTTCCACATGTAGATGTATTTCTGATGTGTCTGTGGGGAGGAAGGTGATCTCCGTGTCTTACTCTTCAGCCATCTTCCCACTCTCTCTTTTTTTTTGCGGTATGCGGGCCTCTCACTGTTGTGGCCTCTCCCGTTGCGGAGCACAGGCTCCAGACGCGCAGGCTCAGCGGCCATGGCTCACGGGCCCAGTGGCTCCGTGGCATGTGGGATCTTCCCGGACCAGGGCACGAACCTGTGTCCCCTGCATTGGCAGGCAGACTCTCAACCACTGTGCCACCAGGGAAGCCCTTCCCCCTCTCTTTATTGCCATTTTAAACCTGTTTTCCTGTTGATTCTGTTTCTCCTTTGTTCCTTTCTTTTTCTTTTTGTAGTTTGATGATTTCCTTTTATCTTATGTTTGTGTTCTCTTCTTTCTGTTTTTTGTGCATCTATTTTATGTTTGTGATTACCTCTTTTTTCAAGTATGTTAACCCCTTCCTATATCTGCTTCCTTTAGACTGATAGTTATGTAGGCTCAAACAAATTCTAAAAAAAGATAATAAGAATCTACATTTTTTACTCTCCTCCCCCACACTTTATGATTTTGATGTCCTTTTTTACATCTTCATGTTTATCCTTTTGCTGTTCCTTGTGTTTATCATTGTTTTCACAGATGGATTTCTTTTTTCCTTTTTGATCTGTATACTGGCTTATTTAAGTGATTTACTTCCAATTGTGATTTCCTATTTCTTCTTCCTTCTTTTCTGTTTAGAGAAGACCTTTCACTATTTCTTGTAGGATAGGTTTAGTATTGCTGTATTCTTTTAGTTTTTGCTTGTCTGAGAAATTCTTTATCTCTCCTTCTATTCTAAATGATAATCTTGCTGGGTAGAGTATACTAGGTTGCAGATTATTCCCTTTCAAAGATTGTTAACTTTTGTCATTTTGAGTATAATGTGTCTTGGTGTAGGTCTCTTTGGGTTCATCTTGTTTGGGATTCTCTGTGCTTCTTGTATCTGGATATCTGTTTGCTTCTTTAGGTTTGGGAAATTTTCAGCTATAATTTCTTCAAATACATTTTCAATCCCCTTTTCTCTTTCTTCTCCTTCTGGAATCCCTATTATGTGTAGATTGGCTTGTTATATTATCCCATAGGTCTTATATATGGCTTTCATATTTCTTCATTTGTCTTTCTGTCTGCTGTTTTGATTGGGTGATTTCCATTATTCTATCTTCCAGATCACTTCTTCATTCTTCTGCATTATTCATTCTGCTATTCATTGCCTTTAGTTCAGCTTTTGTCTCAGCAAATGAATTTTCTAATTTTTCTTGCCTCCTCCTTATATTTTCTCATTCCTTTTTACAGTACTGTGCATTTCTGTTGATAGCCTTTATTAATTCCGTCAGTGTTTTCATTACCCCTTTTTGACTCTGGGTCTATTAGACTGAAGAGGTCTGTTTCATTGTTTGTTCCTTCAGGGAAATTCTCTTGGTATTTTAAGTGGTAGTGGTTTCTCTGCTTCTTCATTTTACTTCCGTTTCCCTTACTCCATGAGTTTAGGAGAAACAGTTATCTACTGTAGTCTTGGAAGGCTAGATATATGTGGGAGCATCCCTGTGTAACTTGTGTGGGTTTAATATTTTTGGCATGAGAGCTGCTTTTAGTTTGGATGCCTTCCACCTCCTTCCTCAGCATGTCCTGGCTGTTAGCCCCTTGATGGGGGTGTGCAGATGTGGTGGCTCATGCATACTCCCAGGGGCTGCAACAGCAGGGGCAGCAATCAACTCTTGCTCATGGGTCTCTCAGCAGTGGCAGCAGTCTGAGCACACTCCCTGGGCCCATGACAGGGTGGGGACAGTGATTGGCACTCACTCTCAATTCTCTCGGAAGTGGCAGGGACCCACACCCACCTCCGAAGCCCATGATGGCAGAGGGGGCTCATGCCCACCCCCAGAGCTTGTATAGGCCGTCCTGTTACCTGACAACCTGAATGGGGAAAGAATTTCCTATGTGGTCCCACCCCTCTCCTTGAGCACCCCCCAACAATGGTGCCTTGCCACTCTGGCTGGCTCAGGCTTCTTCTGCATATACCCTCAGTTGCAGCCACACCCTGCTCCAGCCCCTTCAGGCTGTCTCCACTCAGCCAATCCCAGTTCTCTCCCCAAGTTGACCTCTGAAGCCCACGCTTTAGCACCCAGCCCCCGACCACACCGGGGACAAGCGTCTCAGGCTGGGGAGTGCACAGTGGTGGTATCGACCATCTGTGAAGGTCTCTCTCTGTTTTGCCTTCCACAGACTGGTTGTCATGCTCTCCTCCAAGGCTCCAAAGTTCCCCCTCTATCCTGGCTTGTCTCCCCGCCAGTGAGGGGACTTTCCAGGGTGTGGTAACATTTCTTCTTCCATGGCTCCTTCCCAGGGGCACAGGTCCTATTCCGATTCCTTTCTCTCTCTCTCTCTTTCTTTATTCTTTTGTCATACCTGGTTACATGGAGCTTTTCTTGCCCTTTCAGAAGTCTGAGGTCTTCTGCCTGTGTTCAGTTGATATTCTATGAGAATTGTTCCACACAGAGATGTATTTTTGATGTATTTGTGGGAGGAGGTGAGCTCCACGACCTACTCCTCCACCATATTGATCTCCCTTCTGTTTTATTTTCTAATATAAGCATTTAAGATTATAATTTTTCTCTAAAGTACCACTTTAATTGTATTTCACAAGTTTGACATGTAGTGTTTTGTCTCTAAGCCTTTCTAAATATTTTTAATTTCAATTACTCTTTACTCCATGAGTTATTTAATGTTTTTAGATCTCTTTCTTTCATGGATGTTATTTTCACTAAGTTTAATAATTCTAGGAATAGAGTTACTTTTTCTTTAGCACATTAGGAATATTGTTGTACTGTTCTCTAGCTTTCACTATTGATGAAAAAAGGAGTTAATGTAATTGTCATTTACTTGAAGGTTATATATCTTTTCTCTCTGACTGCTTTTAATATCTTTTCTCTTAATTTTTAAAATAAAAATTTAGTTTATCATCTATTTATGACAAGGTACACAACAGGCAAAGTGTTTCACATCATAGATTGCACTTCCAACTCCTTGGAATATTCATTTCTTTGGCTGAAAGAGAGACTAGACAGGAAAGGCAGGCAATGCTTAGGCAACTAAAATAAGGTTGGGGCCAAGGGGAGCAATACTAACATCATCCTCGCAGGGAATGGGCACAAGGGGGCTGTTAGTAGCAAGCTGATTTTCTAGAACTGTTAGCTAGAAGCATAGAAGCACTACTTCTGGACATTCAGACAGTCTCAGGCTTCAGTCATCCCCACCACACAGGTACAGAGCACTTTCTGGTAGTCACTCTTGGTGTCTTGCTGGATGTAGTAGTACAGCAATTTGGAGACCATGATTCTAATCAACACCTTATAATGAGTCCCCTTGCCTTTCATGGAGCAAAATGCAGGGGCTTATTATGAATACACTAGGCCAGGTTCAGGAAAGCATTTTCCTGGTCTCCTTTGACCTCTTTCTTGATGCTCTTTAACATGTTATAAGGTCCATAATTCTTGTACCTTTCAAATACTTTCTGGAGGTGACACTTGATCATGATGCTGATCCATTTGAGAACCTCAGTTCCTCCCCTCTTCTCTTTAGTACAGTAGAGATCCAAGGCATCTTGGTCAATCAATACAAAATCAATGACAGAGCCATCCTCTCCTCTTCTACCCTTTGCAGGGGCAACCGTCCGCTTGCAGAAGTCACCAGATATGTCAGAAACAATGTCCTTCTCCAGATCAATCTTATACACTTCCTTGTAGACTGTTAATTTCCTGTAGCCCCTGGTTGG
This sequence comes from Delphinus delphis, assembly GCF_949987515.2. Lineage (NCBI taxonomy): Eukaryota > Metazoa > Chordata > Mammalia > Artiodactyla > Delphinidae > Delphinus > Delphinus delphis. Next base: position 152,917,244 of record NC_082683.1, read on the forward strand.
TCCTTGAGAAAATGGTCTCAATGAGGCAGTCCTTATCAAACCCCAGCCCCTACATGGAGGCTTTCAGTTCAGAAGCATAATACTGAGCATGTGTTTTCAATGGGCCTCAAATCACCATCTTCAGGTGGCTGGACAAGGCTGACTTCAGTGTTGATGCAAGTTCCTTTTTGGTCTTTCTCTGGTAGGCAATATCCTGTCTCTGTTCATTGCTGCATTTGGTCAAGATGTTGATGATGGTAACTTCATCTATACCTTTGGTCCTGATGGCTGTTTCAATGTTCAAAGCATTCTACTCAGCATCAGAGTTGTACGCTTTGACTGACCTGTATGTACTTGAGGGTGTAATGTAATCATCCTTCAGGTTAGGCTTGTACAAAATTTCATAAGCAGTAGACATTTTGACAGAAGCTGGGCCACGTACCAAGAGCTATGAGCATTCCCATATGTGGACTTCTTAAAAAAATTTTAGACATTCTGAAAGTTTCACTATGATGTGTTATAGGTGTGGATTACTTTTTATTTAAACTGCTTGTGATTACTTGGGCTTCCCAATTTTGTCAGTTATCTATTCTTCAGTTCTGAGAAATTTTTAGCCATCAACCCCTTCAAATACTGCTCCTTTTTTGTCTCATGTCTTTTAGAATTCCAATGCAATCTTTCTTGCCTACTTTTTATCTCTTTATCTCTCTGAACTGCATTCTGGACAATTTCTTTAGATCTGTCTTCCAATACAGTAATTCTCACTTCAGCTTTTTCTAAGCTGCTGTTAAACCTGTCCACTTCATTTTTTAAACTTTTTTTTTACATTGAGAATATGTAACACAATTCAGAAAAGTGCAAAAATATAAATGTATAGCTTAACAATTAATTATGAAACAAATACCAAATAATCACCCTATAAATGGAACATTATCAGTAGTCCAGAAGTCCCTTGTGTCTCTGTTTCTGATCCCCAACCACCACTGCTTCCACCAGAGATAATCATCATTGTGACTTTAGTGTAATCATTTCTTTGCTTTTCTTTATAGTTTACCAGCTATATATCAATTTTTGTTTGTTTTAATGTAACACTCTGTATTATGGGTCTTGCATCTTTTATTCAACATAATATTTAAAAATTAATCCACGTTTGTACCCGTGGTTCACTAATTTTCCCTGCTGGGAAGTAGTATAGTTCATGAGAATATTACAATTTTTTATTCTATTTTTGAAGAATATTTGGATTAGTTCTTTCCCCTTTTTGTGGAGACTATTTTCAACAATGCTGCTATGAACATCATTGTATATGTATATTGAAACATATGTGCATAAATTTCTTAAGGCTATGTATTAGGAGTGGAATTTTTGGGTCACAGGTTATGTATACCTTTAATTTTACTAGATAATTCCAAGCTATTTTTCAAAATGTTTGTTCCACTGAAATTTTTATTTCAATTGTTTTACTTAATTCATTTTTAGAAATTTTATTGCATTCTTCAAATCTGCTTGATAATATATTCCCTTGCTCTTTATGCATATTTTAAATTTCTCCTTTCATTTTCCTTAAGTTTATACTTATTATGTATGTTTTTTTCAGATGATTCCAAAATAGAAGCTTTGCAGGCATGATTCTGATATCTCAGGGTTTCTCAGCGTTAGCACTATTGACATCTTGAGCCAGATAAGTCTTTATTGTAAGAGGCTGTCCTGCATATTAGAGGATGTTTGACAGCATCCCTGACCTCTACATACTAGATGCCAAGAGCACACACATTCCCCTCCCAATTGCGACAACCAAAAATGTCTCCTGGAGGGCAAAATTGCCCCAGCTTGTGAACGACTATATGTCCTCTACTTTTTCCCTTATGGGACCTCACTCATGGTGTCTTGTTTCCTTGAGTTTTGTGATTTTTTTTAGGTAAGCTCATGTTTCTTAAACCTATATCTGTGGGAATTCTCTGATGCCTAGATTGAAATGTTTTCCTTTGGGACTGTTTTCCATTTGCTACTGCCAGGCACCTCAGGACACTGACAGCTCAGGATCACACAAAAAATAAATATTTGGATGTAGGTTTTTTGAACCATCAAGATAGTGTGAATTTTGTGCAGCAAATCTGCACAAGGGCTAGCTGGTAGTTACTAATTCTCAAGAGAGATGTTTTTCTCCCTTCTATTCAGTGCCAGGTTTAAGGCAGGTTGGTAGAGCACAGACTTATTTTTAATTCATCCTTATGATGAATTGTAGCCTTTGGGTTCCAGGTTTATGGGATTATACTGGGAGTGTGGGCTCCTGTTAGACTTTTTACATTTGACAAGTCCTCCATGCCTTGCAAGATTTGTGAAAATTGAAACTCATTATAAATGCTGAAATTAGTACAGGCTTATATTTCTGTTTTTATGTGATGTTAAGGCTTCTGAATTTACCTGTAATTTTTTCCCAGTCTATTGATGCATTTAAAAATAGGTTTTAATTATTTTGTCCAGCATTTTGAGGTTTCCTTAGTGAGAAGATCAATCACTAAAGTACTATGCTGGATTTCACCAAGATGGTGGAGGAGTAGGAGAATGTGGAGTTCATCTCTCTCCAAAAATGCATCAAGAATACATCTGCAGATGGAACAATTTTCACAGAACACCGGCTGAACACTAGCAGAAGACCTTGGACACTGGAAAGGACAAGAAAGATCCCCGCATAACTGGGTAGGACAAAAGAAAGAAGGGAAAAAGAAGAGGAGAGGAAATGGGATGGAATTTGTACCCCTGGGGGGGAACTGAGGCAGAGAAGAGGTTCCCTAATTCAGGGAAACCTCCTCACCAATGGGGAAATCAGTTGGGACAGAAGGGGAATATCTGTGGCTGTCAGAGGAGGGTGAAATGGACAGTCTCTGGCAGGCAGGACAGAGTGAGACCTACACAGACAGTCTGTGACACAGCCTTGCATGCCCCAGACTGGGACATGTGTCCACCAGTGCACACTGGGGCTGAGAGCTTGAACATGGGGACTAGAGAGAAAACCCAAGGGGAGAAAAGCTGTTGGCTGTGAGGAGACAGCCTGAGGGGACGGGAGGGAGGAAATCTACAACTGGAAATGCTTGTGGAAGAAACCCAGACTGCCATAGAAGCAAGGCGCCACTGTTGAGTGATGCACAGGGGGTGGAGCTGCCATTGCAGCCTCTCTCTCCCCACATGTCAGTCCCCTGCCCCACCAGGCACTAGGAAATGCTCCCACTAGGGCTGGCCTTCTTTCACTTGCTGCCAGGCACTAGGAAAAGCCCCCACCAGGGATGACCTTCTCGTGCTGGCTGCCAGGTGATAGGAAAGTCTTCCACTAGGGCCGGATCTCTCACATCCATGGCCGCCAGCTTTCCTGCATACCTGCTGCCACCAGGAACCCTATGACACAGGCAGTCATGCAATCTCCATGCTCTGTCCTCACCGGGGCAGACCAGAGTGTTCCAGGCAGCCTTGGGAGCAGACTCCTGTGTATGGCCCACATGCAGAGGTGGAGCTAAAACCACAGCTGAGTCCCAGGGGCAGGGCAACTAATGAAGAGGAATGAAAATCTTTCTGTGACACTGCACAAACTGCAGTTTAAAACCCCACAATCAGCTTGGTAAACCCTGCATCTATGGAATATCTGAATGGACAATGAGTGTTCCCACAACTGAAAGTGGTCTAGCTCTAGCAGCTGTGGACTTTGGGGATTAGTACCCATGAAAGTTGGGCCACGTCAGAGTCTGAGACACACCCATAGTGCCCACAGAGGGACTAGAGACCTACCTAGAGGTTTTTGAGGGCCTCCTGGGGAGGTGGAAGTTAGCAGTGACTCACAGTTGGGTCAAGGACAGCTGCAACACCAGAAAAATGTAATTTTTACTATTTTTTTATGCTTTGTTCTGTTCTGCTGTTGTTTTTTTAATTATTATTTGTTTTTATTTAGTTTTTAAATTTTTTTATATTTCTATTTCTATGTTAACTTTTTGTTCTGTGTTTTTTCCTTGTTTTTTTCTTTCCTTTGTTCTATTTTGTTTTTATCTTTTTTCCCCGTCTTCTATGTGTTATCTTTTTTAATCATTTTTGAGAGTTTTGTTTTCTTTCCTTTTACCTTCAGTTTGCATTCTGCTTTTCTTTGTTTTTATGTTTTGTTTTTAATTGATTTCATTTGGGGGTCCTTTTGTTTGTCTGGTTGTTCTCTTGTTTTTTGTTTTCTCTGTTTTTGTTTATATTTCTTTTTTGTATGTGTGTGTTTTTTTTGTTTTTGTTCAGTTTTGCTTTTACCATTTATCTGGGGTTTTGTTAGTTTGTTTTTAATTATTGTTGATGCTGTTTGCTTGTTTTGCTTTGCTATTTGTCTTGGGTTTTGTTTGTCTGTTTGTTTTCATCCTGACCTTTTTCTCTTCTTTTTTCTTTTATTTTTTTCCCCTTTTTAACCAAGATGTGTGGCTTGCAGGGTTTTGGTTCCCAGGCCGGGGGTCAGTTCTGAGCCTTGGGTTGGAGTGCCAAGTCCAGGAAACTGGAAATCCAGAGAATTCCCAGCCCCAGGGAACCCCAGAGGTCTCCATCTCAACTCCGAGACCCGGCTCCACCCAACTGCCTGCAGGCACCTGTGCTGAACGCTTACACCAAACAACAAGCAAGACAGGAACACAAACCACCCAACAGCAGACAGGCTGCCTAAAGGCACACAAAGCCCACAGACACCCCAAAACATACCACCTGATGTGGGCCTGCCCATCGGAGGGACAAGCTCCAACTCCACCCACCAGAAGACAGGCACCAGTCCCACCCACCAGGAAGCTTACACAAGCGACTGGACAAACCACACCCACTGGGGTCAGACACCAGAAGCAAGAGTAACTACGACCCGAGCCTCATCCACCAGAGGGCAGACAGCAGAAGCAAGAACTACAATCCTGTAGCTTGTGGAACAAAAACCACATTCACAGAAAGATAAACAAGATGAAAAGGCAGAGAGCTATGTACCAGATGACAGAACAAGATAAAACCCCAGAAAAACAACTAAATGAAGTGGAGATACACAACCTTCCAGAAAAAGAATTCAGAATAATGTTGGTGAAGATGATCCAGGACCTTGGAAGAAGAATGGAGGCAAAGATCGAGAAGATGCAAGAAATGTTTAACAAAGACCTAGAAGAATGAAAGAACAAAAAGAGATGAACAATACAATAACTGAAATGAAAATTACACTAGAAGGAATCAATAGCAGAATAACTGAGGCAGAAGAACAGAAAGACAGAATGGTGGAATTCACTGCTGCAGAACAGAATAAAGAAAAAAGAATGAAAAGAAATGAAGACAGCCTAAGAGACCTCTGGGACAACATTAAATGCAGCAGCATTCGCATTATAGGGGTCCCAGAAGGAGAAGAGAGAGAGAAAGGACCAGAGAAAATATTTGAAGAGATTATACTTGAAAACTTCCATAACATGAGAAAGGAAATAGGCACCCAAGTCCAGGAAGTGCAGCAAGTCCCACACAGGATAAACAGAAGAAGAAACACTCGGAGACACAGTAAATGAATTGGCAAAAATTAAAGACAAAGAAAAATTATTGAAAGTAGCAAGGTAAAAATGACAAATAACATAAAAGGGAACTCCCATAAGGTTAAGGTGATTTCTCAGTAGAAACTCTACAAGCGAGAAGGGAGTGGCATGATATACTTAAAGTGATGACAGGGAAAAAACTTCAACCAAGCTTACTCTACCCAGCAATGATTCGATGGAGAAATCAAAAGCTTTACAGACAAGCAAAAGCTAACAGAATTCAGCACAACCAGAACAGCTCTACAACAAATGCTAAAGGAACTTCTCTAAGAGGGAAACACAAGAGAAGAAAAGGACCTGAAAAAACAAACCCAAAACAATTAAGAAAATGGTCATAGGAACATACATATCGATAATTACCTTAAACGTGAATAGATTAAATGCTCCAACCAAGAGACAGGCTTGCTGAATGGATACAAAAATAAGACCCATCTATATGCTGTCTACAAGAGACCGACTTCAGACCTAGGGACACATACAGGCTGAAAGTGAAGGGATGGAAAAAGATATTCCATGCAAATGGAAATCAAAAGAAAGCTGGAGTAGCAATACTCATATCAGGTAAAATAGACTTTAAAATAAAGAATGTTATAAGAGACAAGGAAGGACACTACCTAATGATCAAGGGATCAATCCAAGAAGAAGATATAACAATTATAAATATATATGCACCCAACATAGGGGCACCTCAATACATAAGGCAACTGCTAACAGCTATAAAAGAGGAAATTGACTGTAACACAATAATAGTGGGGGACTTCAACACCTCACTTACACCAATGGACAGATCATGCAAAATGAAAATAAATTAGGAAACAGAAGCTTTAAATGGCACAATAGACCAGATAGACTTAATTGATATTTATAGGAGACTCCATCCAAAAACAGCAGATTACACTTTCTTCTCAAGTGAGCATGGAACACTGTCCAGGATAGATCACATCTTGGGTCACAAATAAAGCCTCAGTAAAGTTAAGAGAATTGAAATCATATCAAGCATCTTTTCTGACCACAACACTATGAGATTAGAAATCAATTATAGGGAAAAAAACGTAAAAAACACAAACACATGGAGGCTAAACAATACGTTACTAAATAACCAAGAGATCACTGAAGAAATCAAAGAGTAAATCAGAAAATACCTAAAGACAAATGACAATGATAACACGATGATGCAAAACCTACGGGGTGCAGCAAAAGCAGTTCTAAGAGGGAAGTTTATAGCCATACAAGCCTACCTCAAGAAAAAAGAAAAATCTCAAATAAACAATCTAACCTAACACCTAAAGGAACTAGAGAAAGAAGAACAAACAAAACCCAAAGTTAGCAGAAGGAAAGAAATCATAAAGATAAGAGCAGAAATAAATGAAATAGAAACAAAGAAAACAATAGCAAAGATCAATAAAACTAAAAGCTGGTTCTTTGAGAAGATAAACAAAAAATTGATAAATCATTAGCCAGACTCACCAAGAAAAAGAGGGAGAGGACTCAAATCAATAAAATTAGAAATGAAAAAGGAGAACTTACAACAGACACTGCAGAAATTCAAAGCATCCTAAGAGACTACTACATGCAACTCTATGCCAATAAAATGGACAACCTGGAAGAAATGGACAAATGCTTAGAAAGGTATAACCTTTCAAGACTGAACCAGGAAGAAACAGAAAATATGAACAGACCAAACACAAGCAATGAAATTGAAACTGTGATTCAAAATACTCCAACAAACAAAGGTCCAGGACCAGATGGCTTCACAGGTGACTTCTATCAAACATTTAGAGAAGAGCTAACACCCATCCTTCTCAAACTCTTTCCAAAAAATTGTGGGGGAAGGAACACTCCCAAACTCATTCTAGGAGGTCACCATCACCCTGATACCAAAACCAGACAAAGATACTACAAAAAAAGAAAATTACACACCAATATCACTGATGAATATAGATGCAAAAATCCTCAACAAAATTCTAGCAAAGAGAATCCAACAAAACATTAAAAGGATCATACACCATGATCAATTGGGATTTATCCCAGAGGTGCAAGTATTCTTCAATATATGCAAATCAGTCAATGTGATACACCATATTAACAAATTGAAGGATAAAAACCATACGATCATCTCAATAGATGCAGCAAAAGCTTTTGACAAAATTCAACACACATTTGTGATAAAAACTCTCCAGAAAGTGGGCATAGAGGGAACCTACCTCAACATAATAAAGGCCATATACGACAAACCCACAGCAAACATCATTCTCAATGGTGAAAAATTGAAAGCATTTCCTCTAAGATCAGGAACAGACAAGGATGTCCACTCTCACCACTATTATTCAACGTAGTTTTGGAAGTCCTAGCCACGGCAATCAGCAAAGTAAAAGAAATAAAAGGAATACAAATTGGAAAAGAAGAAGTAAAACTGTCACTGTTTGCAGATGACATGATACTATACATAGAGACTCCTAAAGATGCCAACAGAAAACTACTAGAGCTAATCAATCAATTTGGTAAAGTTGCAGGATACAAAATTGATGCACAGAAATCTTTCATTCCTATACATTAATGATGAAAAATCTGAAAGAGAAATTAAGGAAACACTCCCATTTACCATTGCAACACAAAGAATAAAACACCTAGGAATAAACCTACCTAGGAAGACAAAAGACCTGTTTGCATAAAAGTATAAGACACAGATGAAAGAAATTACAGATGATACCAACAGATAGAGAGATATTCCATGTTCTTGGATTGGAAGAATCAATATTGTGAAAATGACTATACTGCCCAAAGCAGTCTACAGATTCAATGCAATCCCTATCAAATTACCAATGGCATTTTTTATGGAACTAGAACAAAAAATCTTAAAATTTGTATGGAGACACAAAAGACCCCAAATAGTCAAAGCAGTCTTGAGGGAAAAAAAACGGAGCTGGAGGAATCAGACTCCCTGACTTCAGACTATACTAGAAAGCTACAGTAATCAAGACTATATGGTACTGGCACAAAAACAGAAACATAGATCAAAGGAACAAGATAGAAAGCCCAGAGATAAACCCATGCACCTATGGTCAACTAATCTATGAAAAAGGAGGCAAGGATATACAATGGAGAAAAGACAGTCTCTTCAATAAGTGGTGCTGGGAAAACTGGACAGCTACATGTAAATGAATGAAATTAGAATACTCCCTAACACCATACACAAAAATAAACTCAACATGGATTAGAGACCTAAATGTGAGACGAGACACTATATAACTCTTAGAGGAAAACATAGGAAGAAAACCCTTTGATATAAATCACAGCAAGATCTTTTTTGATCCACCTCCTAGAGTAATGGAAATGAAAACAAAAATAAACAAATGGGACCTTATGAAAATTCAAATCTTTTGCACAGCAAAGGAAACCAAAAACAAGAGAAAAGACAACCCTCAGAATAGGAGAAAATGTTTGCAAACGAATCAACGGACAAAGGATTAATGTCCAAAATATGTAAACAGCTCATTCAGCTCAATATTTAAAAAACAAACAACCCAATCCAAAAATGGGCAGAAGACCTAAATAGACATTTCTCAAAAGAAGACATACAGATGGCCAAGAAGCACATGAAAAGCTGCTCAACATCACTAATTATTAGAGAAATGCAAATCAAAACTGCAATGAAGTATCACCTCACACCAGTTAGAATGGGCATCATCAGAAAATCTACAAACAACAAATGCTGGAGGCGGTGTGGAGAAAAAGGAACCCTCTTGCACTGTTAGTGGGAATGTAAGTCGATACAGCCACTATGGAAAACAGTATGAGTATGGAGGTTCCTTAAAAAACTAAAAATAGAACTACCATATGATCCAGCAATCCCACTACTGGGCATAAAGCCAGAGAAAACAATAATTCAAAAAGACACATGCACCCCAATGTTCATTGCAGCACTATTTACAATAGCCGGATCATGGAAGCAACCTAAATGCCCATCAACAGATGAAGGGATAAAGAAGATGTGGTACATATATACAATGGAATATTATTCAGCCATAAAAAGGAACGAAATTGGGTCATTTGTTGAGACGTGGAGGGATCTAGAGACTGTCATACAGAGTGAAGTACGTCAGAAAGAGAAAAACAAATATTGTATATTGATGCATATATGTGGAACCTAGAAAAATGGTACAGATGAACCGGTTTGCAGGGCAGAAATTGAGACACAGATGTAGAGAACAAACGTATGGACACCATGGTGGAAAACCATGGGGGGATGGGAGTGGTGGTGTGATGAATTGGGTGATTGGGATTGACATGTATACACTGATGTGTATAAAATTGATGACTAATAAGAACCTGCTGTATAAAAAAATAAATTAAATAAAATTTAAAAAAGCGTAACTATGACCCTGCAGCCTGTGGAAAGGAGACCTCAAACACAGTATTTTAGACAAAATGAGAAGACAGAGAAATATGTTGCAGATGAAGGAGCAAGGTAAAAACCCACAAGGTCAAAAAAATGAAGAGGAAATAGGCAATCTACCTGAAAAAGAATTCAGAGTAATGATAGCAAAGATGATCCAAAATCTCGGAAACAGAATGGAGAAAATACAAGAAACGTTTACAAGGATCTAGAAGAACTAAAGAAAAAAACAAACAGTGATGAACAACACAATAACTGAAATTAAAAATACACTAGAAGGAATTGATCTCAGAATAACTGAGACAGAAGAACAGATAAGTGAGCTGGAAGATAGAATGTTGGAAATAGCAGCCACAGAGAAGAATAAAGAAAAGGAATTAAAAGAATTGAGGACAGTCTCAGAAACCTCTGGGACAACATTAAACACACCAACATTCGAATTATAGGTGTCCCAGAAGAAGAGAAATAGAAGGGTCTGAGAAAATATTTGAAGAGATTATAGTTGAAAACTTCCCTTACATGGGAAAAGAAATAGTCAGTCAAATCAAAGAGGCACAGAGAATCCCATATAGGATAAATGCAAGGAGAAACATGCTGAGACACATATTAATCAAACTAACAAAAATTAAATTCAAAGAAAAAATATTAAAAGCAGCAAGAGAAAATCAACAAATAACATACAAGGGAATCCCCATAAGCTTATCAGCTGATCTTTTCGCAGAAATTGTGCAGGCCACAAGGGAGTGGCAGGATACGTTTAAAGTGATGAAAGGGAAAAACCTACAACCAAGATTACTCTATCCAGCAAGGTTCTCATTCAGATTTGACTGAGAAATCAAAAGCTTTACAGACAAGCAAAAGCTAACAGAATTCAGCACAACCAGAACAGCTTTGCAACAAATGCTAAAGGAATTTTTCTAGGCAGGAAACAGAAGAGAAGAAAAAGACCTACAAAAACAAACCCAAAGCAATTAAGAAAATGGTAATAGGAACATACATATTGATAATTGCCTTAAATGTAAATGGATTAAATGCGCCAACCGAAAGACACAGTCTGGCTGAATGGACACAAAAACAAGACCCATATGTGTGTTGTCTACAAGAGACCAACTTCAGACCTAGGGACACATACAGACTGAAAGTGAGGGGATGGAAAAAGATATTCCATGCAAATGGAAATCAGAAGAAAGCTGTAATAGCAATACTCATATCAGACAAAATAGACTTTAAAATAAAGACTGTCACAAGAGATAAGGAAGGACACTACATAATGATAAAGGGATCAACCCAAGAAGAAGGTATAACAATTGTAAATATTTATGCACCCAACATAGGAGCACATAAGGCAAATGCTAACAGCCATAAAAGGAGAAATTGACAGTAACACAATAATAGTGGGGAATTTAACACTCCACTTACACCAATGGATAGATCATCCAGACAGAAAATTAATAAGGAAACAGAAGCCTTAAGTGACATATTAGACCAGATAGACTTATTAGATATTTACAGGACATTCCATATGAAAGCAGAAGAATACACTTTCTTCTCAAGTGCACACAGAACATTCTGCAGGGTAGATCACATCTTGGGTCACAAATCAACCCTTGGTAAATTTAAGAAAATTGAAATCATATCAAGCATATTTTCCAACCATGATGCTATGAGATTAGAAATCAATTACAGGGGGAAAAAACTGTAAAAAACACAAAACATGGAGGCTGAACAATATGATACTAAATAACCAAGAGATCACTGAAGAAATCAAAGAGGAAATAAAAAATACCTAGAAACAAATGACAATGAAAACACGATGACCCAAAACCTATGGGATGCAGCAAAAGCAGTTCTAACAGGGAAATTTATAGCAATACAATCCTACCTCAAGAAACAAGAAAAATCTCAAATAAACAACCTAACCTTATGCCTAAGCAACAAGAGGAAGAACAAACAAAACCCAACATTAGTAGAAGGAAAGAAATCATAAAGATCAGAGCAGAAATAAATGAAATAGAAATGAAGAAAATGATAGAAAAGATCAAACTAAAAGCTGTTTCTTTGAGAGGCTAAACAAAAAATTGAAAAACCTTTAGCCAGACTCATCAAGAAAAAGAGGGAGAGGATTCATATCAATAAAATTGAGAAATGAAAAAGGAGAAGTTACAATGGACACCATAGAAATGCAAAGGGTAATAAGAGATTACTACAAGCAACTATAGGCCAATAAAATGAACAACCTAGAAGAAATGGAAAAATTCTTAGAAAGGTACAACCTTCCAAGACTGAACCAGAAAAAAATAGAAAATATGAACAGACCAATCACAAGTAATGAAATTGAAACTGTGATTAAAAATCTTCCACCAAACAACAGTCCAGGGCCAGACGGCTTCACAGGCAAATTCTATCAAACATTCAGAGAAGAGCTAATACCTATCCTTCTCAAACTCCTCCAAATAATTGCAGAGGGAGGAACACTCCCAAACTCATTCTAGGAGGCCACCATCACCCTGATACCAAAACCAGACAAAGATATTACAAAAAAAGAAAATCACAGGCCAATATCACTGATGAACATAGACGGAAAAATCCTCAACAAAATGTTAGCAAACCAAATCCAACAACACATTAAAAGGATCATACACCAAAGTCAAGTGGGATTAATCCCAGAGATGCAAGGATTCCTCAATATATGCAAATCAATCAATGTGATACATGATATTAACAAATTGAATAAAATCCATATGATCATCTCAATAGATGCAGAAAAAGTGTTTGACAAAATTCAACACCAATTTATGATAAAAAACTCTCCAGAAAGTGGGCATAGAGGGAACCTACCTCAACATAATAAAGGCCATATATGACAAACCCACAGCCAACATCATTCTCAATGGTGAAAAACTGAAAGCATTTCCTCTAAGATCAGGAACAAGACAAGGATGTCCAATCTTGCCACTTTTATTCAACACAATTTTGGAAGTCCTAGCTACAGCTATAAGTGAAGAAAAAGTAATAAAATATATCCAAATTGGAAAAGAAGAAATAAAACTGTCACTGTTTGCAGACGATATGATACTGTACATAAAATTTCTAAAGTTGTTACCAGATCAAACTAGCCCTGGAATTTTTCACAGAACTAGAACAAAAAATTTCACAATTTGTATGGAGACACAAAAGACCCTGAATAGCCAAACCAATCTTGAGAAAGAAAAACGGAGCAGGAGGGCTTCCCAGGTGGCGCAGTGGTTGAGAGTCCACCTGCCGATGCAGGGGACGTGGGTTCATGCCCCGGTCCGGGAAGATCCCACATGCCGTGGAGAGGCTGGGCCCGTGAGCCATGGCCGCTGAGCCTGTGGGTCTGGAGCCTGTGCTCCGCAACAGGAGAGGCCACAACAGTGAGAGGCCCGCATACCACAAAAAAAACAAAAACAAAAACAAAAAACGGAGCAGGAGGAATCAGGCTCCCTGCCTTTAGAATATACTACAAAGCTACAGTAATCAAGACAGTATGGTACTGGCACAAAAACAGAAATATAGATCAATGGAACAGGATAGACGGCCCAGAGATAAACCCACACACATATGGTCACCTTATCTTTGATAAAGGAGGCAAGAATATACAGTGGAGAAAAGGCAGCCTCTTCAATAAGTGGTGCTGGGAAAACTGGACAGGTACATGTAAAAGTATGAAATTAGAACACTCCCTAACACCATACACAAAAATAAACTCAAAATGGATTAATGACCTAAATGTAAGACCAGACACTATCAAACTCTTAGAGGAAAACATAGGCAGAACACTCTATGACATAAATCACAGCAAGATCCTTTTTGACCCACTTCCTAGAGAAATGGAAATAAAAATAAACAAATGGGACCTAATGAAATTTCAAAGCTTTTGCACAACAAAGGAAACCATAAACAAGACCAAAAGACAACCCTTAGAATGGGAGAAAATATTTGCAAATGAAGCAACTGACAAAGGATTAATGTCCAAAATATGTAAATAGCTCATGCAGCTCAATATTAAAAAAACAAACAACCCAATCCAAAAATGGGCAGAAGACCTAAATAGACATTGCTCCAAAGAAGATATACAGATTACCAACAAACATATGAAAGAATGCTCAACATCATTAATCAGCAGAAAAATGCAAATCAAAACTACAATGAGATATCATCTCACACCAGTCAGAATGGCCATCATCAAAAAATCTAGAAACAATAAGTGCTGAGAGAGTGTGGAGAAAGGGGAACACTCTTGCACTGTTGGTGGGAATGTAAATTGATACAGCCACTATGGAGAACAGTATGGAGGTTCCTTTAAAAACTAAAAATAGAACTACCATACGACCCAGCAATTCCACTACTGGGCATATACCCTGAGAAAACCATAATTCAAAAAGAGTCATGTGGGGCTTCCCTGGTGGCGCCGTGGTTGAGAGTCCGCCTGCCAATGCAGGGGACGCGGGTTCGTTCCCCAGTCCAGGAGGATCCCACGTGCCACGGAGCAACTGGGCCCGTGAGCCGTGGCCACTGGGCCTGTGCGTCCAGAGTCTGTGCTCCGCAGCGGGAGAGGCCACAGCAGTGAGAGGCCCACGTACAGCAAGAAAAAAAAAAAAAAAAGAGTCATGTACCAAAATGTTCATTGCAGCTGTATTTACAATAGCCAGGACGTGGAACCAACGTAAGTGTCCATCAACAGATGAATGGATAAAGGAAATGTGGCACATATATACAATGGACTATTACTCAGCCATAAAAAGAAACAAAATTGAGTTATTTGTAGTGACGTGGATGGATCTAGAGTCTGTCATACAGAGTGAAGTAAGTCAGAAAGAGAAAAACAAATACCATATGCTAACAGATATACATGGAATCTAAGGAAAAAAATGGTCATGAAGTACCTAGGGGCAAGATGGGAATAAAGACACAGACCTAGTAGAGAATGGACTTGAGGATATGGGGAAGGGGAAGGGTAAGCTGTAATAAAGTGAGAGAGTGGCTCGGACATATATACACTTCCAAACGTAAAATAGATAGCTAGTGGGAAGCAGCCACATAGAACAGGGAGATCAGCTCGGTGCTTTGTGACCACCTAGAGGCGTGGGATAGGGAGGGTGGGAGGGAGGGGGATGCAAGAGGGAAGAGGTATGGGAACATAGGTATATGTGTAACTGATTCACTTTCTTATAAAGCAGAAACTAACACACCATTGTAAAGCAATTATACTCCAATAAAGATGTGAAAAATAACAAACAACAACAAACAAAGATGTTACCAGAAAACTACTAGAGCTCATCAATGAATTTGGTAAATCTCAGGATACAAAATTGATTCATAGAAATCTCTTGCATTCCTATACACTAACAACGAAAGATCAGAAAGAGATTAAGGAAACAATCCCATTTACCATCGCATCAAAAAGAACAAAATACTTAGGAATAAACCTACCTAAGGAGGCAAAAGACCTGTACTCAGAAAACTGTAAGGTACTGATGAAAGAAAGCAAAGATGACACAAATAGAGGGAGAGATATACCACATTCTCGGACTGGAAGAATCAATATTATGACAATAACTATACTTCCCAAAGCAATCTACAGATTCAATGCAATCTCTATCAAATTGCCAAGGGCATTTTTCACAGAATTAGAACAAAAAAATTTTACCTTTTATATGGAAACACAAAAGACCCCGAATAGTGAAAGTAATCTTGAGAAAGAAGAATGAAGCTGGAGAAATCAGGCTCCCTCACTTCAGACTACACTACAGAGCTATAGTAACCAAAACAGTATGCTACTGGCACAAAAATAGAAATATAGATCAATGGAACGGGATAGAAAGTTCAGAGATAAACCCATGCACCTATGGCCACCTAGTATATGACAAAGGAGGCAAGAATATACAATGGAGCAAAGACAGCCTCTTCAATAAGTGGTGCTGGGCAAACTGGACTTCTGCATGTAAAAGAATAAAATTAGAACACTCCCTAACACCATACACAAAAATAAACTCAAAACGTATTAAAGACCTAAATGTAAGGCTGGATACTGTAAAACTCTTAGAGGAAAATATAGGCAGAACACTCTTTGACATAAATCACAGGAAGATCTTTTTCAATCCACCACTAGAGTAATGAAAATAAAAACAAAAATAAAGAAAAGGGATCTAATTAAACTTAAGAGCTTTTGCACAGCCAAGAAAACCATAAACAAAATGAAAAGACAGCCCTCAGAATGGGAGACAGTACATGCAAATGAAGCAATTGACAAGGGATTAATTTCCAATACATACAAACAGTTTATGCAGCTCAGTGTCAAAAAAAACGAACAACCCAATAAAAAATGGGTGGAAAACCTAAATAGACATTTCACCAAAGAAGACATACAGATGGCCAACAGGCACATGAAAAGATGCTTAACATCACTAGTTATTAGAGAAATGCCAATCAAAACTACAAAAGGTATCACCTCACACCAGTCAGAATGGCCATCATCATAAATCTACAAACAATAAATGCTAGAGAGGGTGTGGAGAAAAAGGAACTTTCTTACACTGTTGGTGTAAATGTAAATTGGTAGAGCCACTATGGAGAACAGTATGGAGGTTCCTTACAAAACTAAAACTAGAACTGCCATATGACCCAGCAATCCTACTCCTAGGCATATATCCATAAAGAAACATAATTTGAAAGGATGCATGCACCTTGATGTTCATTGCAGAACTATTCACAATAGCCTAGACATGAAAGCAACAAAAATGCCCATCGACAGAGGAATGGATAAAGAAATGTGGTACATATATACAATGCAATATTACTCAGCCATAAAAAGGAACAAAATAGTGCCATTTGCAGAGACATGGATGGACCCAGAGACTGTCATACAGAGTGAAGTAAGCCGAAAGGGAAAAATAAATATTGCATAATATCGCTTATATGTGGAATCTAGAAAAATGGTACAGATGAACTTATTTTCAAAGCACAAGTAGAGTCACAGATGTAGAGAACAACTTATGGTTACCAAGGCAGGGAAAGGGGGTGGGACGTATAGACAGATGGGGATTGACATATATATCGATGTAAAATAGATAACTAATGAGAATCTACTGTATAGTACAAGGAATTCTACTCAATGCCCTGTGGTGACCTGAATGGGAAGGAAATCTAAAAAAGAGTGGAGATACGTATACGTACATCTGATTCACTTTGCTGCACAGCAGAAACTAACACAACATTGTAAATCAACTATACTCCAATAAAAAATCAAAATAAAATAAAATAAAAGCTATTTATGACAAACCCACAGCCAATATCATACTCAACAGTAAAAACCTGAAAGCCCTCCTGCTAAAATCTAGAACAAGACAGTGATGCCCACTCTCACCACTTATTTTCAACGTAGTATTGGAAGTCCTAGACACAGCCAACAGACAAGAAAAAGAAATAAAATGTATCCAAATTGGAAGGAAAGAGGTAAAATTGTCATTATATGCAGGTGACATGATACTATATATAGAAAACCCTAAAGATTCCACACATAAACTACTAGAATTGATCAATGAATTCAGGAAGGTAGCAGGATACAAGATTAACATGCAGAAATCAGTTCCATTTTTTTACAGTAACAGTGAAATATCAGAAAGAGAACGTTAAAAAAAAAAAAAACCTTTTAAGATTGCACTAAAAAAAATACTTAGGAATAAACCTGACCAAGGAGGTGAAAGAGTTATATGCTGAGAACTGTAAAACATTAATAAAGGAAACTAAAGATGATTCAAAGAAATGGAAAGATATTCTGTGCTCTTGGATTGGAAAAATTAATATTGTTAAAATGGCCATACTAGCCAAAGCATTATACAGATTTAATGTGATCCCTATCAAATTACCCATGACATTTTTCACAGAACTAGAAAAAATAATCCTGAAATTTATATGGAACCACAGGAGACCCAGAACTACTAAAGCAATCCTGAGGAAAAAGAACAAAGCATAACCCTCCCAGACTTCAGACAATGCTACAAAGTTACAGTAATCAAAACAGTGTGGTATTGGCACTAAAACAGGTATACAGATCAATAGAACAGGATAGAGAGCTTAGAAATAAACCCACACCTATGGATAATTAATCTTTGACAAAATAGGCAAGAATATACAATAAGGAAAAGACAGTACCTTCAGCAAGTCATGCTGGGAAAGCTGGACAGTTGCATGTAAATTAATGAAGTGAGAATACACCCTCACACCATACACAAAATGGCTTAAAGACTTAAACATAAGATAAGACACCATAAAACTCCTAGAAGAGAACTTAGGCAAAACATTCTCTTATATAAATTGTACAAATGTTTTCTTAGGTCAGTCTGCCAAGGCAATAGAAATAAAAACAAAAATAAACAAATGGGACCTAATCAAATTTACAAGCTTTTGCACAGCAAAGGAAACTATAAACAAAACAAAAAGACGAGGTATGGAATGAGAGAAAACATTTGCAAACAATGTAATTGACAAGGGCTTAATTTCCAAAATATACAGACAGCTCATACAACTCAACAAAAACAAAAAAACAAACAACCTAATTGAACTATGAGCAGAAGACCTAAATAGACATTTCTCCAAACAAGACATACAGGTGGCCAACAGGCACATGAAAAGATGCTCAACATTGCTAATGATTAGAGAAACGCAAATCAAAACTACAATGAGGTATCACCTCATACCAGTCAAAATGGCCATTATTAAAAAGTCTACAAATAACAAATGCTAGAGAGGGTGTGGAGATAAGTAGTAGTATTGCCACCTACACCACTGGTGGCAATGTAAGTTGGTACAGCCACTATGGAAAACAGTATGGAAGTTCCTCAGAAAACTAAAAATAGATTCACTATATGATCCAGCAATCCCACTCCTGGATATATATCCAGACGAACCTATAATTTGAAAAGATACATGCACTATTCACAATAGCCAAGACATGGAAACAACCAAAATGTCCATCAATAGATGAATGGATAATGAAGATGTGGTACATGTATATGAGTGAATACTACTCAGCCATGAAAAAGAATGAAATAATGCCATTTGCAGTAACATGGATGCAAATAGAGGTTATCATACTAAGTGAAGTAAGTCAAAAAGAGAAAGACAAATACCATATGATATCACTTATATGTGGAATCTAAAATATGACATAAATGAACTTATCTCCAAAGCAGAATCAGATTCACAGACATAGACAACAGACCTGTGGTTGCCAAGGGGGTGGGATGGAGGAGGGCTGGACTGGGAGCTTGGGGTTAGTAGATGTAAACAATTACATATAGAATAGATGGACAACAAGTTCCTACCATATAGCACAGGGAACTATGTTCAATGTCCTTGGATAAACCATAATGGAAAAGAATATAAAAAAGAACCTATATATGTATACATTAGTCACTGCTGTACAGCAGAAATTAACACAACATTGTAAATCAACTACACTTCAATAAAAAAAAAAGAAAACAGACTGAAAATCGATGTTTTAACCTTTGAACTTAAGAAATTCAAATCACCTCACACTCATACCTGTCAGAGTGGCTATCGTCAGAATGACCACAGATAACAAATACTGGCGAGGATGTGGAGAAAAGGGAACCTAGAATACTGTTAGTGGGAACGTAAATTTTTGCTGCCACTATGTAAAACAGTATAGAGGCTCCTCAAAAAACTAAAAACAGAACTATCATATTATTCAGCAATTCTACTCTGGGTATGTGTCAGGAGAAAACAAACAAACAAAGAAAACAAATCTGAAAAGATGTATGTACTCCAAAGTTCACAGCAGCATTATTTACAATAGCCAAGATATGGAAGCAACTTAACTGTCCATCAGCAGATGAATGGATAAAAAATATGTCGTATATATATACAATGGAATATTACTCATCCATAAAAAAGAATGAAAATTTTGCCATTTGCAACAACATGAATGGTCCTGGAGGATATTATTCCTAAGCAAATAAGTCAGAAAAAGACAAATACTCTATGTTATCACTTATATGCAGGATCTAAAAAATGAAACAACGAATGAATATAACAAAACAGAAATAGACTCACAGATATAGAGAACAAACTAGTGGTTACCGGTGGGAGGAAGAAAGGGGGAGGGGCAAGAGAGGGGTAAGGGATTAAGAGGTACAAACTACTATGTATAAAACAAATAAGATACAAGGACACAGTGTACAGTACAGGGAATACAGCAAATTTTTACAATAACTTTAAATGGAGTATAAATTATAAAAATATTTAATCACTATGCTGTACACCCAAAACTAATATAATATTGTAAATCAACTATAATTAAAAAATAAATAAAAGAAATTCAAGAAAGAACAATAGATTAAACCCAAAGAAATTGAAGGAAGAAAATGATAAGAACCAGAATTAATAAAATAGAAAATAAACTCAAAGAAATTGAAGGAAGAAAATGATAAGAACCAGAATTAATAAAATAGAAAACAATATAGCAGATCAATAATATCAAATTTTGTTTCTTGAAAAGTCTAATAAAACTGCTGAAACTCTGGCAAGAATGATCAAGTGAAAAAAAGAAGACACAACTCAAAAATATCAGGAATATAAAGGGAGGACACAAATTTACATAGGCTACAAGGGCTTTAAGAAGATAATATTAAGAAAAATTTTGTGCCAAATATTTGAAAATTTAGTTGAAATGGAAAATTTTCTAAAAAAAAAAAAAACTTACCAAAACTAACTCAAGAAGAAAAAACTCTGAATAGTCTTTTAGCCAGTAAAGAAATTGAGTCAGTTCTACCAAAAATTCAAGAATTAAGTAATTCCAATCTTACAAAAACTCTTCCAGAAATATAAACAATGAAAAATTGTGAACTCATTTTATGAACCTAGAATAATCTTAATACCAAATCTAGATTTTAAAAAAGCATGAGAACAGAATTTTAGGCCATTTTGTTTATTAACACACATGCAAAATCTAAACAAAATATTAGCAACCAGATAGAGCAACATGTAAAAATGTACTACATCTTGACAGAGATAGGTTAATCCTAGAAATAAAAGTTGCCTTATAATTGTTTTAAAAAAATAATTAATACAATTCACCATATTAACAGACTAAAGGAGAAAAATCATCTTACGTGCTGCTGAAAAAAGCATTTGATTGATTCTCCATTCATGATAAAAACTCTCAGCAAACTAGAAGTAGAAGGAAATTGATAAAAGATAGCTTTTTAAAACTCACAGTGGGGCTTCCCTGGTGGCGCAGTGGTTGAGAGTCCGCCTGCCGATGCAGGGGACAATGGGTTCGTGTCCCGGTCCGGGAAGCTCCCACATGCTGCGGAGCGGCTGGGCCCATGAGCCATGGCCGCTGAGCCTGCGCGTCCGGAGCCTGTGCTCCGCAACGGGAGAGGCCACAACAGTGAGAGGCCCGCGTACCGCAAAAAAAAAAAAAAAAAAACCTCACAGTGAACATTACTCTTAATGGTAAATACTTGAAATCTTCTCTACTAGACCAGGAACAAGAGGAGAATGTACATTATCACCCCACTGACCTAGAAGTTTTAAGCAAGACACAGAGGAGGGAAAGGAGAAAAGGAAGAGAGAGAGGAAAGTTATAAGAATTAATAAGGAGGAACCAAAATTGTTATTTTTCACAGGTGATAAGATCATCTATTGGCAAATCCTAAGAAATCCACAGGTAAATGATTAGTATAAATACAAGCGTTTTGCCAGGTTACTGGCCAAAAAAATCAATATACGAAGATCAATTTCACTTAATTTTATTTCCACGAACCAGCAAAAACAGATAAAGAATGTAACCTTTAAAACTATAGCCATTTAAAATAACATCAAAATATAAGTAACTAGGAATAAATCTAACAAAAGACTGCAAGATTTTTATGAAGAAATATTTAAAACTTTATTGAAAAAACATTAAAGGAAAATTATTATTTCATGTAACAAACACTTGTGCAGAACCCACTGCATGTCAAGTAATTCTAATGCTTTACAATTATTAACCTAATAAATCCTCATAACCACTCCTATGAGAAAGGGACTTTTATTATAATCATCCCATTTACAGTTAAGGAAACTAGAAAATATCACAAAGTTACAAATCCACTGAGTGACAGAGGTAGGATTTGAACCAAAGCAGCTTGGCTATAGAATCTTGTATTAGGTTGTCTTTCTTGGTGAAAAAAATAAAAAAATAAATGGAGAGAGACATCCTATTTATGGTTTAGAATACACAAAATATAAATATTTCAGTTCTCCTCAAAATTATAAGGATGCCAAATTCTCCTCAAAATTATTTTATAGTTTCAATGCAATTCCAATAAAAATTCCAAGAGATGCCATTGTGGTTCAGGTGCAGCATCCAACAAGGTTTTGAAGTTCACCTGCAGTGCAGGGGGCAAATCAGATAACTGCTGTGACCCATGTAGAAGCCAAGGACTGGGCTGTCCCATTTATTAAGCACCTACTATATTCTAGTCACTGCTCTAGACACTAGGATACAGTGATGAACAAGATAGACAAGGTACTTGCTCTCATTGAGTTTTTCATCTAAGAGGGAATATATGTCTACCTCTGGAAAAATAACTGGCATCAGATTACTCCTCACACTGAGAACTTTAAAAGCTGGATTAAAGTGTTTGAAGGCACAAAGCTGGCAGCCATGACTTGAAGAGCCAAGGTCCAAAGCAAAGGGAAATGTGCTCCTTTGAGCCCAACACTCTAAAGACAATTTTCTATCAAGACAAATGTGCCTAAGTTGCACACATGTGAGGAAAAGCTTCAAGAAAGCAAGTAGAAAACAATAAATGCTGGAGAGGGTGTGGATAAAAGGGAACCCTCTTGCACTGTTGGTAGGAATGTAAATTGATACAGCCACTATGGAGAACAGTATGGAGGTTCCTTAAAAAACTAAAAATAGAACTACCATACAACCCAGCAATCCCACTACTAGTCATATACCCTGAGAAAACCATAATTCAAAAAGAGTCATGTACCACAATGTTCATTGCAGCTCTATTTACAATAGCCAGGAGGTAGAACCAACCTAAGTGTCCATTGACAGATGAATGGATAAAGAAGATGTGGCACATATATACAATGGAATATTACTCAGCCATAAAAAGAAATGAAACTGAGTAATTTGTAGTGAGGTGGATGGACCTAGAGTCTGTCATACAGAGTGAAGTAAGTCAGAAAGAGAAAAACAAATACCATATGCTAACACATATATACGGAATCTAAAAAATAAAAGGTCATGAAGAACCTAGGGGCAAGATGGGAATAAAGACGCAGACCTACTAGAGAATGGTCTTGAGGATACGGGGAGGCAGAAGGGACAAAGTGAGAGAGTGGCGTGTACATATATACACTCCCAAATGTAAAATAGATAGCTAGTGGGAAGCAGCCACATAGCACAGGGAGATCAGCTCGGTGACCACCTAGAGGGGTGGGATAGGGAGGGTAGGAGGGAGGGAGATGCAAGAGGGAAGAGATATGGGGATATATGTATATGTATAGCTGATTCACTTTGTTATACAGCAGAAACTAACACACCATTGTAAAGCAATTATACTCCAATAAAGATGTTAAAAATAAAATAAAATAAAAAGCAAAAAAAAAAAAAAAAAAAAAGAAAGCAAGTAGAAACTTTTGGTAATGCTTGTGGATCAGGGGAGACAAAATTAGAGTTCAGGGCCCCAGGCTTTCAGTTTAGCCACCAGATAGCCTAGAATTAAGGATAACATGGAAACAGATAAGTCTCAATTGGATCAAGTTAATCTGATCATAACCTACCACAAGACAATTAAAGCCTTACTTGGAGGAAGTTAACATCATTGAGTGCTTCTACAGTTTATGAGAAAAACAATATCCAGCAAATAATTGAAAACTGACAAAATAAGAAAGATTAAAATCCAAGAAAAAGACCCCTCCCTCCAAAAGAAAACACAGACACATAGGTGATTCAGATTTTTTATTTACCAGATACAGACTTTAAAATAATTATGATTAATGTATTTAAGAAAATAATTTGAATTGAATGGAAGTTCTGGGACTGAAAAATACAATACCATAAATTAAGAATTAATTTGATGAGTTTAACAGCAGATTAGACAAAGCAAAAGAGAGTATTGGTAAATTGGAAGATGAAGCAATAGAAAATATTCAGATTAAAATACATACCCCCAAAAGGGTGGAAAATGTGCGAGACATATAGTACATAGTTAAAATCCCAACATAACATGTAATTGGAGTGCCAGAGGAAAGGGAAAAGAATAAGACAGATGCAGTATATGAAGAGATACTTCACATAGAAGTATTCCAAATCTTAGAATATTTCAAAATGAAACCACAGACTGAAGAACATCCATAAAACCACCCTCCCCCCCAAATCTAAATATATCATAGTAAACTAGAGAAAACAAAACCAAAGAGAATATGTTAAAAGGAGGCAGAGTAAAAACAAACATTGTTGCAAAGGAGCAACTATAGTACAATTAGTGAACTTTTCAAGAGAAACAATGAAAGCCAGATGACAATGGAATGACATCTTTAAAGTGTGGAAAACAAATAACCATATGTAGCATTTTACAAACAGCAAAAATAACCTTGGAGTGACATCAGCAAGATGGCAGAGTAAGAGATAGCAGCACTTTTCTCCCAACAAATAACAGACAGCTATCTACAAACAAAAATAGCTCTGGGAGGGCCCAAGAGTCCAGTTAAGAACTACAGCAACACCATGGAACAAAAAACAAAGATAATCTTCCACACCAGATTACTAGGGAGATTATTAGGGAGATTGGCTTGACTGAGATGTCTGGAGATGACTAGGAATAAAGGAGAAGGGAAGGAGCTATAAGTATCAGTGTCATCACAGTTCCCAGTGGCCTGCTCTGTGGAGAACTCTGGAAGACTTTGTCACTAAGGACCTCAACAGCTCCCATGACAGCTGCAGGCTCCCCACAACTTTCACAACAGAGGACCCTGTAGTGTCCATTGTCACAGATCTCAGAGGCCTGCTCCACAGAAGACATGGACAGCTTTCATCACTGAGGTAACCAACAGCTTCACATCACACACAAAACTCAGTTCCAGACAAAGAGACCTAATGTAAAGGTTAAACAATAAAATTTCTGGAAGAAAACAGAAAAGAGTACTTTCATGACCTTGCAGTAGGCAAATATTTCTTAAATAGGAACTAAAAGCATTAACTCTAAAGGAAAAGAAGTGGAAAGGCATCTTAAGAGAGTGAAAAGGCAAACCAGAGTGGGAAAAGATATTTGTAATACATATATCTGACAAAGGACTCCTACTGAGAATATATGAGGAGCCCTTAAACACCTACAATCAATAAGAAAATGACAAACAATCCAATGGAAACATGGGCAAAATACTTGAAGAGGAATTTCACAAATGAAGAAATCTGAATAGCCAAAGAAAAATCTCAAAAAATATTCATTAGTCATCAGGGATATGCAGATTTTAACCACAAGAGATGCCATTTTGTTCCCTCCAGATAAACAAACAAACAAACAAAAATTAAGTCGGAAAATATCATCATTAGTGGAAGTATAAATTGGTGCAAATACCTTGGAAAACAGTTTTTACATTATCTATCAAGGTTTAAGATGCATATACTCTGCGAGCCAGCAATTCTATTTCTATGTATATAGCCTAGAGCAACTCTTCCACATATGCATCAGCAGACATGAAGAAGAATATTCGTTGTAGCATAGTATTCAGTACTCTCAAACTGGGAAACAATTAGTTTCTATCAGCAATAGAATTGAGAAGTTAGTTGTGCTGTATTCACACAATGGAATTCTGCACTACAAAGAAAAGAAAATGAATTGCAGTACACATAACACAGATGAAAGAAGTTAGTCACAAGAGAAGATGTACACTTTGACTCCACTGATAAAGTATTCAGAAACACATAAAATCAAACATTATGCCAGTTAGGGATTAAAAACATGATAAAACTGTAAAGAAAACCAAAAGAATTATAAGCACAAAATTAATGATGAGGGTTACCTCAGATTAAGGAGGGAATGGATGAGATCAGGGAGGCATTCAAAGGCAATGCTGTCATGTTTTCTTTTTTAAACTGGATGGTGGGAATACAAGTGTTTGTTAAATTGTTTTTATACTGTATACCTTATAAATAAATAATAATTTATAATTAGTAAATTTTGATACAATTAAAACTTTGTCTTTTATGTGAATATATGTAAATTATATATTTACATATAAATATATATAAAATATAAATCTTTAATACAGATTTCTCATCATGTGGCTCATGATGGAAAAAACATGGCTGCCTCTGTATCAGGTTTCACTAAGGAGCAGACCACAGTTGTTGACATTGTCTCCAGGAAGGCCCTGTTGAAATGCTCTTCCTAAGAAGAGGGAATGTTCTAACCATTCTGTTTATATAGAATATAACACTGGCTCAGGCTGCCATAACAAAATACCATAGACTGGGTGGCTTAAATAGCAGAAATTTATTTTCTCACAGTTCTGGAAGCTGGAAGTCCAAGATTAGGGTGCCAGCATGTTCAGATTCTGGTGAAGACTCTCTTCCTGGCTTGCAGACATCTGCCTTCTTGCTCTGGTCATATGGCCTTTTTTCAGTGCAGGTAGAGAGAAAGCAAGTTCTCTGGTACCTCTTCTTATAAGGGCACTAATCCACTCATGAGGGTCCCACCCTCATGACCTCATCTAACATTTCCTCCCAAAGGCCCCATCTCCAAATATCATCACATTATCATATCATTCACATATGAACTTGGTGGGGACAAAACATTCAGTCCATAACATATGGTCACCCAGATTAGCTAATTATCACTTTGGCAGGTTGAGAGGAGCTGAGGCGCAGAGGCCTTATGCAGAATATGTGTTTTTAGGGGTAGGG
Source organism: Delphinus delphis (assembly GCF_949987515.2). NCBI lineage: Eukaryota > Metazoa > Chordata > Mammalia > Artiodactyla > Delphinidae > Delphinus > Delphinus delphis. Next base: position 152,944,137 of record NC_082683.1, read on the forward strand.
AATGAGAGTGAAGAAAGATCTCAAGGTCTCTCACCTTATTCCCTCCAACAAGGCTGAGGGCTTGCTTAGCTCTAGGGACTTAGAAAGCCATTGCTTCTGAGTCCCTTTGCCTTGGGTGATACCTGTCTCACAGTCCCCTCACATTTTCTGTGCACATTCCATCTGCCTTGCAGCTGCTGGTCCTGCCCGGCCAAGGGTTGAGGAGGGAGTACACTGTTTCCATGCAATTTCCTTAAACGGGCACTTCCTTCTTAAGAGAACTGTTCCCCAGAGATTTCCTCAATATTTGCAATGACAGAAAGTCCACACACAGGCTTGGGGTTGGGGAAGAAGGCACAAAAGGGAAGAGATTTAAATTCCAAAGCAGAGAAAATTAAAATCCTGCCAGAAGCAGAATAAGATGGGGAAGGATAGGGAAGCTTCTGCTTTTGGTCTCAGTATTGGGGTTTCAGAGAACAGATGGCTGGGGGTTATTTATAACTTATAACAGGCAGAGCTGAGATCCGTGAAATGCCAGTGGCTTGGCTGACAATGGATGAAGCCAGGGTAAGGACTGAGACCTCCACAAGGACTCCTAGAATGTGGGTTTTGGTGTATTTGGCGAGGGGGTGTTCCACCATGGAAAGGTTAGGGAGCCTGAGCTCCATCCTCCAGGTTAGGTGGGAAGCCCTCCCAAGAATCGTTGCTTTTAGGAATAATAATAGTCCCACTAATAATAATAACTAACATGTTATTAGCTGACTGGGTGCCAGGCACTAAGGTAAGTGCATTTATTTGTAAAATGAGAAAACTGAGGCTTAGCGAGGGTAAGTAACCATCCTAAGACCTCATAGCTGTAAGTAGTGAAGTTCTCTGTCTGGCACCCTGGCTTGTGTGGGAGGGGGGAGAGGCAAAGGGTCTAGATATCTTCCCCTGTCACATCAGCCCTTAGCAACCTAAAGAGGCAAGATCACAGGGATAGAAATCTGGACCAGGAACGTTGATGGGGGTGGGGAAGGGGCCAGGGAACTAGCAAACCCAGGAGATGCGCAGAAGGGCAGCTCTGAACAATGCACGTGTGTGTGTATATCCAGGTGATCACCCAGATAAAGGCAGTGTGATTATAAGTAGAAGACATTAAATGCTTATTAAATAAATAAATCCTGGCTCTTGAGGACAAGGCAGGCAGGGGTTGAAGCCCAATATGGCTTATTCCATTCTGCCATCTGTCACCTCAGGCAGGCCACTTCCTCCTCTCTAGTTCTCAGTCTTTCCTCTTTAAAACAAGACAGTTGGTCTAAGGTTCTTCCCAGCTCTGATTATCTATGCATCTATGATTTCACTGTAGTTAGCAAATGTGGGGAAGAGGAGTGTTGGGGATATCGGAGGTCAAAAGTCAAGATCTTGGCTATCAACCTCCAAGGCCAAGAACCAAGCCTTGGCAAGAACAGCCAGCAAGAGCAAAGCGAAAGGAAGACAAGTCAGGAGGCGCCATCTGTTCTGTGTGGCAGGGAGTGAGGTGCCATGAGCACCACTGATCATGCCAACATCCACTCCCAGGGCTATGCGCTGGTGCCAGGCATGCCCGCCAATTGGTGGATAGAATGCTCCCAAATTCATGACTCCAGGAGCGAGGCTGGCTGTCTCAGAATAAACAAAGCGCCAAGGCAACTTGATGCAGCTCATCTACTCCTCAGAATGCAACAATCCTTTTTAAGGTCAAGGTGTCGGGCTTCTTGCCTCTATTAGTCTACAATTCTATGTCCCTCTGAGTCACATCTTCGTTTTTATTCCCCAAAGGGTATCAGTAACATCCAAAGGGCCAGGAATTCACCCCAGGTCACAAAGCACGTGGGCCATGATGTTCAGGTCAACCCAGAGGAGAAGTGACCCTGAACTCTCACTCTGTGCCATAGAAGGGACTTGCTTTGATGGGTTTCATTGTTTAGCTCAGCTAATTAGTAAGCATGTAGTGTGCAGCCACCATGTGCACTTGCTGGGTACCTACTATATACCCAATCTGAAGAGGAGTTGGTTACCAAGGCCATCCAAGGCCTGAGTCTGAGGTAGCAGACCATAATGGAAAAGACTGTCCACTGAATTTGAGGTTGGTCAGGCTGGGTTCTAATCCTGCATCTATCCTCAGTCAGTACCATTAGAAAATTTCTTAACTAGAACTCGCAGTCTGAATATTGTAAGATACCTGCTTCATAGAATCATTGTAGGGACAAAATAGTGCCTGGCAAACAGGAAAGTCCTAAATGATGATGTAGCTGTTGATGATGACATGGTGATGATGGTCACATTGTCCCCCCTGAGTCAATCCTACTTCAGGCCCAGGGTACTTCCCTGACTATCCAACACCCACTGGGTGATACTAGATGGAGAATGCAGCTGGCTATGGGTTCAGGAATACAAGAAAACATTTCCCCTCACTCCTGGACCAGGAAGCGTGAGACCTTCACTAGCAAACAAAGGAAACTGTCACTTTCAGAAATCTGGATACAGTCAAGAAAGATGAGAAAGACAACTGGAGACTTCGGAAGCCAGACACAGGTTTGTGAAAGCAGCCCTATTAAGAGAACGGGGATGAAGGAACAGGGTGAGGGAAGGGCAGGTGCCTGAGATCCTATCCCAGTCTAGTCCCCTGACCCACCTCCCAAGACCTCGACTTCCCCATCTATAAATGCAGAAAAGCAAACTATAGGCTGAAGTGGCTATGGCTAGAAATTTGAAGTCAGGGCTATGTCTCCATCATTATGGAGCCAAGAGGGGGTGGGGACATGGAACATACGAGCTGGTGAATGTTTTGATGTGTGAATTCCATGGGTGGTCTGAGAGTGAGGCTTGGAACTTTAGGAATGGAAACAGCCTGCTGAGGAAAAGTCCCTGGACCCAGGAAGCAAGTTTAACCCAACTACACACTTACTTCCAGGAGGCCACATGCTTTCAGAGGCAGAAAAGCAAATGGGTCCTGCTTTGGGCTGGCCCAAGCTCCCACAAAGAGGGGAATGCAGAGAGGCAATATGGCTCAGGGAAAATACTCCAGGCACCAGGATCTGGAGAGTGGAATGCAGTGTTCCCACAGCTCGCTATGCAGGGAACGTAGCAGATGGAACTGCCCTGACTTGGGGAAACATTTGGGTCCTTGTCACACTGACTCACTGTAGAGGATTGTGAGGAGGGCCTGGAGACAGACTAACAAAAGAAAAGGTCAGGAAAGGGAAAGCCAGGAAGCTGTGCTGAAGTTTCCTAGGATCCTTCCAGAGGCCTTGAGCAGGTAGTGACAAAAGGTCAAACTGGATGGGACCTTCCAGAACACCGAATCTAATTCTTTCATTTTACAGATCGGGAAACTAAGGCCCCTAGAGAAGTCAGCATAGCACAATTGAAAGAGGCTGTGGAGTCAGGGAAACATGAACTAACCGCTTAAAAGCTGTGTGATTTAGTACAAATTTCTTAACTTCTCTGAGCCTTAGATTTCTTCTTCGTAAAGGGACTGTGTCACTTGTAAGAAGTGAGTGAGGTAATGTATGTAGACCACTTAGCATAGTGGCCAACTCACAGTAGAGACTCAGTAAATATTAGCTTCTGTTTCTCAAGGTCACATTGGGGTTATCAGCGGACCTAGGACTAGAGTATAGATGTCCTGACTCTTGACCCAATGAGTTACACATTCTACCATCCAGCTACAGAAGAGTGTCGAAGACAAAACATGCCTGTGATGTGCCGTTAGAGATGGGGTAGGGAGGGGATAAAGCGATGTTAGAAGGGATTTTCTCATGACCAAAGAATGGGAATGTATTACCAAAGGTTCCATTTTGGGAACTTATTTAAGTGTGTGCTTGGAATGGATTAAAGGCTGCGAGTGAACTAAATGTCATCTTGATGACCTGTTTGGCTCACAGATGCAGGAATCAACTTACCAGAGGCAGGGCTGGTTATACTGTTCTCTAAACCCCCCAAAAGGAAGGAAATGAATATGCAATCATTCATTCAACAAACGTTTATTGAGTACATGATATGCTCAGAGAAACAGGGTTTCTAGTTACCATTTTGCCTATGAGGAAATGAAAGTTCCAAGATATTAAATGAATAAAAGGCCATACAGCTAGCAAGTGTCAGGACTAGGATTCAATGCCAACTCGATCTGATCTTTGCCCTGCACCACATTGCATCTCCTGTCTTCTGACAGAGAGAAAGGAGTAAGATTGTGTCTGGGGCTGACATCCTCAGAATGGTGTGCATGGACAGAAGGTCTAGGGAGAACACCCGGCTTGCCCCTTCCTAAGAGCAGAAGTAGTCCTTGGAGGCTGCCTTGTGACCTTGTCCCTGGAGCTGTGAGCTTGCTGTGGGGGCCACCCTGCCCTGGGTAGGAATCTCTGTCTAGAATCCCATGGCTTTCTCAACCAGGATAAGACATCTCCCAGGACCACTCTCCAAGACAACCTCGCTGCCCAGGAGCTCCACTGGGACTGACATATTCACACCCAGAGTGATTAGGGGCAGGCAAAGAAGGAAATTCAGGCATAGACACAGTTCCTGTGTGAAGGGAGAGATATCAGGTAGCTCTCACTCTTTAGGGAGATTCAGCCCCTTTCCCCAGAGAGCTCCCAGGAATAGAATAAACACTACTTGTGCTCTTAGAGAGCTCCCAGTCTGATGGGGGACACACAGACAAAGGTACGTTCAATAACAATTATGGAGCTAAAGCTTACTGAGTACATACTACATGAAAAAGCATTCATATAAATATGAACTCATTTAATCCAAACAAGAACTTTATGAGAGAGGTCTTATTTTTATCCTTGTTAAACAGATGAAGAAATGGAGGTACAGAGAGGTCAAGCCACTTACACAGCTGGAAAGTGATAATGCTAGGATTAAAACCCAGGCAGTCTGGCTCAAGGGTCTCTAAAATAAAAGAGAAAGAAAAAGCAAGCCCCTAGGCAGTGCTGGACAGTCTGGGGATACTCTAACTACTGGTGATTCCAGGTGACCAGCAACAGTGGTTCTGGTCCAAGAAGGCTGCCTCAGGAGCATGGGCAGTCTTAAGGCTTGTTTGGAGCTCAGGGCCCAGGGATAAGGGTCAGAAAGCAGGCCTGGGGCAGAAAGCAGGGCTGCTGAGATTAGCAAGCCAGAAGCGAGGGCAGTGAAGGTGAGACTCCTAGAGGAGGAAGACCAGGTAGTCTTGTGAAAAGTTTAGATAGAGCACCTGAGAAAGGCCCATGAGCCTGCCATGGAGAGAGCTGGCTAGGGACAGAGGAGCCCCAGAACAGAGAGGAATTAGGGTTGGGGAGAACACAAGGAAACATCCAATGGGAGATTTTCCATAGGGAAGGCTCTTGAGCACCAAGCCTGAAAGTAATATTGGGGATGGGGAGTTGATAAGGAGACAACAGCACGTCAACAGCTGAGCCACATACTCCCCTAACCCCAAGCCCGACAAGCCCTCTCTCTGAGGCACCCATCTCAAATGCTCTAACTAGTTGACTGCTAAATAACATACTGATCATGAGCTGGGCATTGGCATTAGAGAGATATGAGTTTCTGGTCCTAGCTTTACGACTCACCAGCTGCCTACCCTCTCTGAATTCTGGGTCCTCATCTGCAAAATGGTGGTAATAGTAACTTTAAGGAATTATTGCGAGGATTAAATGAATTACAGGTTATCTAGCACTTAACATAGGGCCTGGAAGAAAGGGCTCAATAGGTAATGACCCATGAGTTATTTAAAAGTTTAATTTCCAAATATTTTGGGGGTTTTCTAGAAATTTCTGTTGTTGATTTCTAATTTAATCACATTGCGGTCAGAGCACATGCTCTCTATTATCAATATTTTTAAATTTATTGAGACTTGTTTCGTGGTCCAGCATATCTCAACCTTGTGCAGCTGTTGTTGGGTGGAATATCCTACTAATATCAATTGGCAAAATTGATTGATAAAGTCGTTTAAGTCTTCTAGTCCCATGTTGATTTTATCTACTTGTTCTATGAATTACTGAGAGAGGATTTTTGAAATCTCTAGCTAAAATTTTGGATTTGTCTCTTTCTCCCTTCAGTTTTGTCCTTATGTATTTTGCTTTATGCATTAATTTTTGCTTTATGTATTTTGAAGGTCTGTTATTAGGTACATATACATTTAAGACTAACATGTTTTACTGATAAATTGAGCCCTTTATCATTATATAATGTATCCCTTTATGCCAAGTAATATTTTGTTCTGAAACCTACTTTTTCTGATATTAATACAGCCACTCCAGGTTTCTTATGATTAGTGTTCTCATGGTATATATTTTTCTATCATTTTTCTATCTCAACCTATCTGTGTATTTGTGTCATTAGTTTCTTCTAGACAGCCTATATTTGGATCTTATTTTTTTTAATCTAGCTGATTTATATTTAATGCAATTATAGATATGGTTGGGTATAAATCTACCCTCTTGCTAATTGTTTTCAATTTATCCTATTACTCTTCATTCCTTTTTGCCTCTTTTCCTGTCTTCTTCCAGATTAACTGAGTATTTAATATTCCAATTTATCTCCAGTATTGACTTATTAGCTATAGCTCTATGTTTTATTTTTTAGTAGTTGCTCTAGTTTTGACAATATTCTTCTTTAACTTATTACAGGTAATGTTACACCACTTCACATATAAGTAGCATTACCTGCTACTTTCAGGTAATGTTACACCACTTCACATATAAGTAAGAACCCTACAACAACAGTATACTTCTTTTCCCACCTCCCATTCTCTGTGCTATTGTTGTCATATATTTTATTTTTATGTTATAAACCCTACAGTACATTGTTATTATTTTTGCTTTAAATAGACAACTATCTTTTAAAAAATTTTTTTAATGAGGGGGGGAAATTCTTTTTATATTTACCCACGTTTACCACTTCTGATGCTCTTCATTCCTTTATGTAGATGCAAGTTTCAATTTTGTATCATTTTCCTTCTGCCTAAAGAACTTCCTTTAACGTTTATTATAGTGAGTATCTCCTGATGATAAATTCTGCCAGCTTATCTTTATTTGAAAAAAAGTCTTTATTTCACCTTCATTCTTGAAAGATATTTTTTGTTGGGTACAGAATTCTTGTTTGATAGATTTTCTTTTCTTTCAGCACTTTAAAGATATTGTTCTACTATCTTCTGTCCCTCATAGTATCTGATGATAAATCAGTAGCTTTAAAAAATCTTTGTTCTTCTAGACATAATGTGCCTCTTTTTCTCTGACTGCTTTAAAAATTTTCTCTTTATCACTGATTTTCAGAAGTTTGATTATGATGTTCCTTGGTGTGGTTTTCTTTCTTTTTATCCTTTCTGGGGTTCATTAAGTGACTTAGATTTGTGAGTTCATAGTTTCCATTAAATCTGTAAAAATTTTAGTCCTTATTTCTTCTAATATTTTTCTGTCCCTTTCTGGGACTTCAATTACGTGTCTGTTAGTCCACTTGATATTGTCCCACATGTCAGTGAAGCTCTTTTTTAAATAATTTTTCTCTGTGTTTCATTTTTTATTTTTCCTATTGCTTTGTATACAGATTCAATGAACTCTTTCCCTGCAATGTCTCATCTGCTATTAATCTGTTATGAACTGAATGTTTGTATTCACCCCCCCTCCCAATTCATATGTTGAAACCCTAATCCCTCAATATAATCAACGTAATTGTATTGATATTTGAAGATGGGGCTTTGGAGAGTTAATTAGGTCATGAGGGTGGGGGCCTCATCTCATGGGATTATTACCCTTATAAGAAGAAACACCAGAGAGCTTGATCTCTCTTTCTGTGCACCAGGGAAAGGTCATGTGAGCACACAGCATGAAGGCAACCATCTGCAAATCAGGAAGAGAGCTCTCACCAGAACCCAACCATGCTGGTACCCTGATTACAGACTTCTAGCCTCCAGAGCTGTGAGAAAATAAAATTCTGTTTAAGCCATCCAGTCTACGGTATTTTGTTATAGCAGCCAAAGCAGACTAATACATAATCCTATCCAGTGAAATTTTGATTTCTTTTTATATCTTCTATTTCTCTCTTCATTATGCTCATGTTTTTCTTTAAATCCTTAAGCGTATTGAGCATATTTATAATAGCTCTTTTAATGTCCCTATCTGCTAATTCTATCATCTCTATCATTTCTGGGTCAACTGACTATTTCAATTTACTAGTTTTTCTCCTGATTGTAAGTCACATTTTTTTCTGCTTCTTTGCTGCCTACTAACTTTTGACTGAATAACTGACATTGTGAATTTTATATAACTGAGTGTTGAATTTTATCATATTCCTTTGAAGAGTGTTGGACTTTGTTCTGGCAGGAAGTTAAGTTAGCTCGACCCTTTGCTTGAGGCTTATTTTTAAACTTTTTAAAAGCAGATCTAGAGTACCTTTTACTTCATTTTACTACTAAGGTGTGACTGTTTTGTGAGGTTCTTGCTAAAACTAGTGGAAGTTCAAACAATTCCTGGCTTTATGTGAAGCTAGGAATTGTTAAGATACAGAGGGGAACAGAGGTTGAGGGGCTTTTGACTAATTGGATTTGGAAGGATAAGAGATAGAGAGGAACTACTGGGTGGTGGCATTAGTCATCTACAGTAAATAGGTGGCAAAACCACTATGGTTGGCAAGGAAGACAGTACTCATCATCCCCATTTTAAAGATAGAAAAATGAATCCCAAAGGGGAAGAGATTTGCCTCAAACCATACAGCCTGGGACATGGCAGAAGAGATCCTATCCCGTACACCCGGCCACCTGACTTCCTATCCCACAAGGTTCCCTCCATATCAGTCTAGAGCCTTGCGCACCCCTGCAGGAACCTAGGAAAAGCTGGGTGCCTGAGTTCCAGAGAGAGGAATGCAGGGAGGGTCTTCTAGCACATTCTGGGAAGAGGTGGCTATTGGGAGAGGTATTGGGGAGGAGAAGACAGAGCTGGGAGAAAAGCAAAGGCACCTCCACCCAGTCAGCAGCTGCTCCCAAATATGTCACAACTTGTCAAAGAGGCAGAAATAGAAGCTGTCCAGGGAGTAGAAGGGGGGTGGGGTGGCATGCTAGGGCTCTCGGCCCACAAGGAGGGCAGAATTGAGAGGCTGGAAGGGAAGGGAGACAGGAGAGGGGCTGCGGTTCAGAGATGAGTATGACAAATACATGCCAGGCAGTTCTAGGTAGGCTGAAATGGGTCCAGAGAACATTCCAGTTGCCTTTCAGTGAGATTAAATATGGGAGCAGAAGTGGAGATGGGAAGGGACAAAATATCCAAGGAAACCTGCCCTCTCTGATCCTATGAGCTCACCTTCAGAGCTAGGTCTGATTCAAACAACACTCAAAACAGCCCTCCTACCCCCGACCCCAGGAGCATTTCCTCCAGCCCCACATGCTGAGTCAGAAAAAGAATGTCACCTCTCAAAGGGCCGTTTGAATCATTCAATCCAGTATCTGGATTTACAAACAGGGGAGTTGAGAACCAGAGAGGAGAAATGACAGTAATATGCCCTGACTCCTTATCCAGGGTTTCTTCTTCCTCTTTCCCTGAACTTTCTCACAGTATTTGTCTCAACCAGGAGCTGAAGTTCCAGCCCTCATAGGGATTTCATAAGAAATCCTCACCTATATTTCCAAAGGCCCTCAGGTTCACACTGCCACACACTCTCCTAAGCTCTGGTCTGGTTATTTAAAAAACTAGTTCTGTGCTTTGTGTCTACCAATCACCTCTCCATGACCCTAACTTCCCGAGGACCTATCCCCTTCCACCTCCAGACCTGCACTTCCCCACCCCAAGGCCAGAGATTCTTGATGAATGAGCCTGGCTCTGAGCTCCAGATTCCAGGCAGGGACGGATTTCCCAGCGGTTATTTGATGCGCAGTTCTCAATGGAAACAATGTGTGGTCTCTGGAGGCCTGGAGCCCTCCCCTCCCCCTCATCTCTCCACCCTGGCTCCCATCTGCCTCCAAACCTCTCCTCCTGTCTCAAGCCCTCAGGATTCCCCCTGGTCTCCCCAGCCTATTGTCTCTCACCCTTCTCTTGTGTCTTCTTTTCATCTCTCCATCACTACCTCTCCTGATGTCTCTCTCAACGCTCCATTTGAAACCTAGAGCACCTCCAGTTCCCTCACTGCCTCCCACCTGTGGCCTCAGGCTCACCTGGAAAGCATGTACTCACCTGAAGCACCCTTCTTCACCTGTCAGCCTCAGAGAGGGAGAGGAGGCACCTTCATTCAGCCCCGAGGCCTAAGAGGCAGTCCAAGAGCTTTAGGTAGTCCAAGAGCCAACACTCGTGTTCACACTTCTGACATTGGTGCTCTGTGCACCCAGTATGTAGAAGGAAGAAGGTGCACTAGCTGATCCTTAGACTACCTTACACCTCTGACATTCTATGATTCTGTGATCTGTTCTCACCCTGCTACAAAGCCCCACAAATAATGCTGATTTGCATGACCTGTTCTTGCATCTAGGTCCTATTGAAATTTACATGCATTTCCGCCACCCACCTCCCGCCTGGTCCTCATCCATAATACCAGAGAACTAGCCTAGGCAAACAAAATGTGGGGCCTGTTTGGAGAAGCCAGAGGCTCCCATTCCTCCAGAACCTTCTCCTTGATCCTCTATACCTAGGCACGTGAGACTCTGGGATGGGAAACTTGCTTTGATGCGAGTCAAGTAAACTAGCAGCCCAGGTCAGCCCCCCTGTGAGGTCAGTAGGGACTGGAAGATGCTGGGAGTCGGAAGGTTGGGACTGGGTATGCAGCAGATGTGGAAGGATAGAGTCAGGAGCAGGTGAAGGGGATCGCTGAGCATTTTGAAATCCAAGCACTACCATGCAAATGAGATCAGCCCAGCATGCAAATAGACAGAGTCCAGTTGAGACAGTCAGGGTGGGGGCACAAACAACCTGGCCCTGGAGCCCGAGCCAGGGATAAGGGCTTCCTCTGGAGGGAGCAGGACTGCTGGAGGAAGAGGCTACAGTCAGAGCAGGGGGCCCTGAGTGCCCAAGCCAGCAGGGGTGAGGATTAAGGCCTGACGCCCTGCTGTCAAGTTAGAGCTGATGGATCACCACTGGTGGCAGAGCACAAAGGCTGTTCTGTGCTTGGCACCAATGTGTTCCCATCCATCAGAGGGCAGTTTTCATGGGGTGGAGGAATATGCAGGGGGAGCCTCTAGGGGCAGCTTTTCCTCAGCTCAGTTCTAAGAGAGGAACAAGGAGAGAAAAGGGTCAATCGCTCCATTAGGGTTCTGAGGTGAGAGACACCTGGGCCACCCTATCTTCTCAGTCCTGGAAGGGTCTGTGCCTCACAGCTGGGACTTAACATAGTCCCCAAGCCACTCACTTAGACAGACATACACAAACACATCCACAGACAGGGAGGGATTCATTGAAACCTAGACACACAAGGTCACCCCTAACCTCCCAGTCCTGCCCTCACATTTGGTCAGAGGCAAAGGTCACACAGATCTAAGGCCAAACTCACACCCAGACTGAGGGCAGGGACTGATCTTATTTGCTGCTCTTGCCTATGTCCAGTCATGCCTGGGGAATAATAGAGAGTGGGCTCTCAGGAAATTGAGTTGAGCAGAGAAAGGAGTAAATGAATAAATTCCTTCTCTGGATTATAGTAGCATTTTTCTAGCCTACTCTATTATCACCTACTTTGTATAATCATCTTCCTCACTCAACTGTGAGTACCTGGCAGGCAGAAAGACCACATCTTATTCACATCAGTGACTCTCACACTCAGCACAAGGTGCACAATACCTGTTCCTTGAATGAAAGAGTGAATGAATAAATATATACACACGTGGGGTGGGGCCAGGTTTTCCCTGCTGTTTTGGTCCCCTAGAAGCAATGAAGACAGCTAGGGAAATAGCCTGAGGGAGAGGCCAGGAGTGGAGAAGAGGACAAAGCAAGTAAGGGGACTAATGTTTTGGAGGTGTTTCCATGTGCCAGGTGCCCTTTCATCAATACAACAACCACTCCCCTATAATACACATGTACCATCCCTTTACCAGCTGAAACATACATCCTCTCCCAGCTGAATCCATCCCCTTGCCTCTGAGTGGCTTGTTCAGGTCTTCAGCGCTTCACTCCGGGGTCATTGTCATGGTCTTCTATGCCATCTCCTTGCCTCAGATTTTCAAGTCCCTCCATTCTGCCTAGGTGGGCCTCCTCTCGTCTTTTGCAGGCTTGTCCAATCATCCACTTACCTGAACCCTAAGCTCCATACAAACCCATCTACCCAATGCTCCCTTCACCCTCCTCTCCTCTTCTCATCCAAATCCTACCTTTTCTCCAAGACCCAGCCCAGGGCTCTCCTCCCCTTCCAGCCTTCGGTGATTTTGATTTTCTGTAAACTTCAACACTCATTTGATGAACCCACTCATTTACAATTGGTCGTGGCCCCCATGTTTACTGCTGAATTAAAATAGCTCTCTCTTGCATTGTAATTTAACATTCACACAGTGTCCACACTCATCAACTAGAGAGTAAGATCCTAGAAATAATCACAGAACAAGCCCAGTTCTCCTGCTTCCATTTTTAGAGGATGTGGGCACATTGTTTAGGGGCGAGGCAGACTGGATCCCAAAAGGACAAAATAATGCAATTTCTGGGTTTCTATAGTGACTTCAACATCACTTTTTTTCTCAGCGCTCAGAGGATTAGAGTGTAAACTGAGACAAGGGTTTTCTTTTATTTTTTCTTTTCTTGATGGGATGTATGTTAGAAATAGAGATTCTTCTTCAGCCTATCTGGTCTGATTCAAAGCAAGGTTTACAACCCACAGCCCCCAGGCTGCCACTCTGTATCACAGTGGTAAGGCCAAAAACCAAATGAAGACCTTGCTGCTCCCCCTCAAAATGCTTGGGTTTAAAAACCAAAAAAAATTGTCTAGTTATGTCCCCTCCTCATCTCTGTTCCTTACCCCAAAAGGACATCGGCATTTTCCTGGCTCCTCACCACAGACAATGAGACGGAGGAAAGCTGGGTTTTTCAAGCTCCATTCAGATCTCACCTTCTCTGTGAAGTCTTCCCTGAGTCCCTAGCACAGTTCCTCTTCTTCTTGTTATCCTTGCCACTGCTTGGAACTTATAACATCAGCCTCACCTGTCTTAGGAAGAGGAATCAGACTTAGTCCAGAGTGTCCTAGGGAAAAAAACTGGGACCACAGGACAGAAGATAGTAGAGGGAGCAGATTGCAGTTCAAAACCCAGAAGGTCTCCCTGCACATCAGTGGAATGGGCTGCCTTGTGAGCACAACAGATGTCGGACAATGGCCACCTGGGAAGGGGATTCGGACATCAGGGGTTGGGTAGAACCAGGTGACCAGCAGGGTCTACTAGATGGTAAGGTCCTCAAGGGTAGAGACCCTGCCTTGAGCATTGCTGTAATCCTTCAGTCCCAAGATTGAGCCTTGTTCACTGCTGATTTCTGAGGCCCCCCTACTATATTGGGACCACTGTCCTCTCAGACCCCAAATCTTCTGCTGAGAGATGGCCGTGGACGAAGAAGCCCGAAGATTAAGTAGTCCCTCCTCCACCTGATATTTGAGATCTGCATGATATATGTAAAGCTGATGGCTCAGAAGGGAAGACCAGAACAACCAAGCCAAGTGGTCAAGGAGAGGGCATATTTAAACTGAGTTTGAAGGTCTCTGCTTTCTCTCCTTTCTACCCCACCCACAGTGAGGAGCCAGGAAAATCCTGGTGTCTAAATGGGGCAGGAAACAGAGCTGAAGAGGTGCCATGGGAGGACAGATAAATGATTCAGAGTGAGAAAGGGAGGAGACAGAGGGCTCAGTAGATCTTGACCTTGCCTCTGTGGGGAAGGTGGAGATGTGTAGACTGCTAAGTTCTAATCTCTGCTCTGACCCCGGCCAGCTGTATTAAAGAGAAAACTTCCACTGACACATACCAAAAAAGAAAAATAAGACCAAAAAATTCCTTTTGCCTCAATTTATCCCCAATCACATGAGACTTAAGTGACATATGATGTCAAGGCTTCTTTGAAAACCCAGAAGTTGAATCCATCTGCCAATCCTTGTTACCTCGGACACTGAGTATCAATACATGCCCCAAATTTAAAGCACTCTCACCCTCTGGGAGGGGAATCTTTCTCAGAGTTTCATCTGACTGATATAGTCTGGGTAAGGTGCTGTGAGGAAGCAGGGGGATGAATAAGTTGACTTCTTAAGGCCCCTTCCAGCCTAAACCTACCCCTTCCTTACTCCTCCCTCCACCCCCATCCCGCCTCTTTGGGACTAGAAGCAGGCAGGCCGCCCAGCTAGGAGTAATTGAAAGGAGCAGATGAGAGGAGAATGTGTGTCCTCCCCCACCTCCCCAGCCCCCATGGAGGCTGTTGAGAAATGAAAACTAGTCAAATTACACCCTATGGCCTCCCTACCCGTGCACAAGAGCCGGATGGGGGTAGGCTGGCTGGGGGCAGGGGTGGGGGCGCACAGGGGGAGAGGGAAGGGGAATCACATCTAATCCACTGTAAACGTCTTGATGTGCAGCAACAGCTTAGAGGGGGCTCAGGTTTCTGTGGCGTTGGCTATATTTATCTCTGGTTCCATGCCAGCGGGGAGGGTTTAAATGGCACCCAGCAGTTGGCGCGAGGGGCTGCAGGAGCTTGGGGGCTGGTGGCAGGAACAAGTCTTTTCTGACCCCATGGAGCTGTATGAGACATCCCCCTACTTCTACCAGGAACCCCACTTCTATGACGGGGAAAACTACCTGCCCGTCCACCTCCAGGGCTTCGAGCCACCGGGCTATGAGCGGACTGAGCTCAGCCTGAGCCCCGAGGCCCGAGTGCCCCTCGAAGACAAGGGGCTAGGGACCCCCGAGCACTGCCCAGGCCAGTGCCTGCCGTGGGCGTGTAAGGTGTGCAAGAGGAAGTCGGTGTCTGTGGACCGGCGGCGGGCGGCCACGCTGAGGGAGAAGCGCAGGCTCAAGAAGGTGAATGAGGCCTTTGAGGCCCTGAAGAGGAGCACCCTGCTCAACCCCAACCAGCGGCTGCCCAAGGTGGAGATCCTGCGCAGTGCCATCCAGTATATCGAGCGCCTGCAGGCCCTGCTCAGCTCCCTCAACCAGGAGGAGCGCGATCTCCGCTACCGAGGCGGGGGCGGACCCCAACCAGGGGTAAGTGGCCACCCCACCCACCTGCCCCAGGGGGGAGGGGGGGCAGCAGGCACCTGGATAACCTTGGAGGACCCCGCGGTGGGGCTCAGTCAGATGGCTAGAGCAGGAGCCAGACAGGGTCTTAGGAGGCTGCAGCATGCCTTCCTTTGTTAGAGCTAGGCTGCCCAGCTGACCTCCTGTGTCTCTGTGTCCTTTCCAGACAAGATAAAGGCAGTGGGGAGAAGAAGCATGTGGAGGGGGGTGGAACGGGACTGACGGAGGGATCCAGGAGCAAGTCCAAAGTCAGCTGGATGAGGGGGAAGACAGGGCCTAAAAGTCAAGGCCAAGTGTACCTGAGAAGACTGCTTTGCCCCTCACCCGACCCCCTCCTGGGTATGGCTGAGCAGAGAGCAAACCCACTCAGTCTCTCTCATGGAACCCCAACAGGCCTGCACAAAAGCGGCCCTGGTTGGGCCAGACATTCTGCCTCCTTCACCCTTACCCCAAGGTCAAGAAAACCACAGACCCCCTTAGGCTGGGTGTCCTATGAGGGCAGAATCACCACGCAGAATGGATGCTAGGAATGGCCCTGAAGCAGGGGCTCTGTGGCCAGAGAAAGGCATGAAGGGAGGTGATTTTGAAGATTCTGGAACAGGGGGTGGGCCAGGCTGGAGGGCTGCAGCTTGTGGCCCACCCTCCAACCCCACCACAGGTACTTCTGCCCATTGGGACTGGACGAAGAGACACCACCAGGAATGGCAGTGCCCTGACCTTGGGCCTTTGCCCTGTCTTGCAGGTGCCCAGTGAATGCAGCTCCCATAGTGCCTCCTGCAGTCCAGAGTGGGGCAGTGCACTGGAGTTTGGTCCCAACCCAGGGGGTAAGTGAGACCAGGACCCTGGTTACTTTGACTCAAACCCCACAGGCTATCTCTAAGCCCAGTTCTCCCCTCTTATCTTACTCCCTGCTCTAGTCCTCGTCCCTTGGCCTCTCTAGGGACCTTTTGAACCCAGGGCCCTAAATGGTGGGCTAGAAGGCCATGTGTCTCCATGAAGCCTTGACCAGCTAAGGAGTTGTCTAGGCCTCCTGCAGCTCCCCAGTTGGTGCCTGGTAGATGACCTTCCCCACGGAGAGGACAATGTCCCTGCCCCAAGGGTCCCTGGGAATTGCTGAGTCAGTGCTGCAAAACTGGGCCAGCAAAGGGCAGTTCTAGTCTCCCAGGATACACCATTCTGGCTCCACTTCAGAATAACTGCTTCCGAATTCTAACCCCACCAGGGGATATCAGAGAGGACACACTGACGTTCACACACACATCTGCACACACATGTGCACATAGCACTAGGAAAGGCATGGGCTGGGGAGTAGGACCCTGAGCTTTTCTCACCCATCTTTCTGGGAAAACCTGTGCCACTCCAAAGGGCTCAGCCCCTGTCTTGGGTCTTAACACACTTTTATCACCCAGGTAACATCTTCCTACCTTCTCCTTACAGATCATCTGCTCACAGCTGACCCTACGGATGTCCACAATCTGCACTCCCTCACCTCCATCGTGGACAGCATCACCGTGGAGGATGTCGCCGTGGCCTTCCCAGATGAAACCATGCCCAACTGAGATTGTCTGCCAAAATGGGCAACCATGAGAGCCCCCCAAGCTGGCCACAGATGCCACCACTTCTGCAGTAGGGCTCTCCTAAGCCAGGCTGTCCTGATGCCAGGAAGCCAGCCTTGGGGCTGCCAAATGCCAGACTATCGCCCTCCTCATCCATGTAGGTTAACCCACCACCCAGAGAGGGAATGGATGCTCTCATTTAGCTAACTCCTTAGAGCAGAGAGCAGTTCTGTTTCCAGGGAAATAAAGCAGGGGACCGGAGTGCCCCCTTGTGTAAGCCCCCTGGCTCAGGGGGCAACTCAGGAGCTTCCCTTTGATCATAATGCAGCCTCCAATTCCACCCCCTGAAAAGATACACTTTGAGAGACGAAGACAGTGTCCTGACCTGGACAGACTATGTACATCTCCTGTTGTTGTCTCTTCCTATGCCAGGGTTAGGCTGGGCCTGCCCTGAATTGAGAGAAGGGAGAGGAACAATCCTCTGTTCCCAAGTCACTGGGGGGGGCCAAGCTTTTGCAGTGAATGCTGGGAACCTTCCAATGGTTTTATGTTTTGTTTTGTTTTGTGTGTTGTTTGTAAAGCTGCCATCTGACCAAGGTCTCTGTGCTGACGTTGCCAGAGACAGGTGGGGGTGGGGGGTGGGCAGGGACTCCTGGGGTGATTTATTTTGTTAACTAAGCATCGTGTGGTTTTGCCATTGTTTTGTATATTTTTTTTTCTTTTTTTTGCTAACTTATTTGGATTTCTTTTTTAAAAAATGAATAAAGACTGGGTGCTAGAAGAGTGTCTGTGATGATATAGAGGGAGGAGATGACTAATGCTATAGCCTCTCCCACCTCAGTGGTCCAGACACGTGGCAGGGCCAGGGCTTGTGGAGCAGATGGGGCTCCAAAAGCGTCAGAGGCACCATGTTGCTGGTGGTCACTAGGCGCTGGGATCCCTGCTCTTTTTACCATTACAAAGGAAGCCAGGTCTGGTCCATTGGCCGGGCGAAGACAAGATTCTACAGAAATCCTTGTGGGACATGCAGGAAATTCTGTTGAGCATTCTGTTGCACTCTAATTCATAGACACTGTTCACAGTCTACTACACTCCATCTTATATCCCAATAGGTCCATTCCCTTCCAGTTAATTGAGCATGCTCATATGCCTAGCACTTAGACCACAGCCAGCAGACAGGGGTGTAGAGCTGGAATTTGTGGGTTTCCCCTCTCTAATCCCTGCCTCTCCTCTGGTGCCACATTAGCAGGAGTCCTGTGAGGAAGTGGGAGGTAATTCGATCAGGGTGACTAGGGTCAGACACTATCACTTTCTTCCAGGCCAACTAGCATGTCCCCTTACCACACCCTTCCATTCCTCCAGGCTGCAAGAGATTCTGGTCCCTGTCTACAGCTCAGAGAATGAAGGCAATTCCGCTGGGGGTAGGGGAAGGGGCTTACAAAGGAAACAAAGCTGGGGCTCTCTTCATGTGGGATGCTATCTTCCAAAGACTGGCTTCCTGAGGGGGAGAAGGTGGGTGAAGAATTGGGGAGAAAGAATTTGGATAGAGATCGCATAATATTAACTGAGAAGGCATCAGGAGCTAGAATTTGAATGGACTAAAACCTTTATTAATTCCAACTGCTTCACGCTAAGTGTGATCTGATTTATTGCAAATTTTAAGTTTCAGAATCATTACAGAAGTCAGGGGATTCAGAGTGTGGTACATTCCATCCTGCATTCAATTCCTCAGGGCCCTTTATAAAACACTTAACCCAGTTTTATCAACCAGGCCCTCTTACCCATTCTGCACTTGCTCTGGGCTCAGCTGGGCCGTCTCTACCACACCTGTCCTCTTGATTTGTTCCTGGAGAGGGGAGTCAACACACTGCTCCCAGCGGTTTCTCCAGAAACTCCATTTAAGCAAAAGGTGAAGTAGGCTCACAGAACTCAGGTGAGGGTGCAGAAGGGAGGGTCCCCCCCGGGGCATGCTCATCCCAAACCACCAGTCAGGGCTGGGCCTGTTGGGAATCATAAACTGGCCTAATCTGTCCCCGTTTGTGGGATTTTCTTCTTGGGTTTATGTCATTGTGTTTACAGCTGTGGACAGGGAATGTTGCCTGCCATCCCAAGAAACAACAAACGTTGCCTGCCATCAAACTATCATCCACTGTAGTGGCAAGGTACTCCCTGAGGGGAATCCAGGATGGAGAAAAAACAGGAAGCATTCTGTGCTTCGGATACTGGCCCTAGATTGTTAAGATGCACACCTAAGGAATAATTTCAGTGAGCCTGGACTCTTGCATCTTCCCATACATAGAAAAGCACTAAAATCATTAATTTGATATGCCTGTTTTTTGTGATTAGCAGTAATCTTTGACATCTGACTACATTTTTTTTTTCCAGCAAAAACTCCCATATATCCTGGCTCCTCCCTTAACTCTTCAGAACAGTTCCTCAGAGCTATCTGAGAGGCTGTCTCCTGGGCTATAGTCCTCAGTAAGTTCCCTGAGTAAAACATACCTTGCAACTTTTAGGTTGTGTGTTTTTCTTCAGTTGGCACAGTTCTACCTTCTTGGAAAGGCTGGAGAGGAATACCTAGGTCACTGCCACAACTCTTAGCTCTCCCTGGCTCCCTGCCCTTGGAGATGAGGAGAGTAACATGTGTGGATGGCAACACCTCGGCTCTCCAATCTATACTCACTCCCTTATTATGCACCAATAATACTGAACTACCCATTCAAGGGGGATCTTCTCCCCTCGGGTTCATTTCCTCTGCCCCTGGTACCTCCCAAGCTCCTAGGGTAGATACAAGCCTGCTGCCTTCAGTTGCCCTCCTTCTTACTGTGGGCTCGGTCTGGCCAAGAGAAAGGCACTCATCTCTCCTAAGGAACTGATAGGCTCTCGGGTTGCCAGATATATTTTTTAAGTTTATTCCTCTTCAGTTATCATGTCAATTGGAATCTGAGGTTCATATTCATAATCTGTTACGAATGAACAGTTCTAAGCAATGGCTATTAAGGTCGATTGATCCTGACCATTGTCAGGTGTAGTCATTGTCTGCTTATTTCTTTTTCAGTCTTTAAGTCCTTAAGCCTCCCACCAGGAAGAAACAATTTGCTGGAACTTCACATGTGTGAATGGCAAACTTTGCCAAACTGGAGCCCAGCCTCACTCATTATTTTCACAGAAGAAACATTTGTCATCAAAGCACAGGGACTTTCTTAAATTAACAAATGTTTGACCTGCCCAACTGAATTACAGATAAGACTCCAATTAACGAGTAATGAGTGATAGTTCTTTGGGGAAATTAGCTTACATCTGGTCTCCCGTGGAAGCACATGCAATAAATCAAAGTTAAACAAATGTTGCCTAATAACGGACTTTAGGGAATCTGCTAGAATAAAAAGATAAGATTTGAAATTGACATACCAATTGTCAGTGTGGAGAGAGGAACTTCTTGGAGTGTTTAGATAGTGTGAATTGCAGAATGCTTAAAGTACTATTTGCTACACTCCAATAAACATCCTTAGGTATCTAACTTCTCAAAGTAACCTATTTGGCAGACTGAAAAACCTTTTTAAGTGCTGCAGGTATAGTAGTAGGAGGTTGGACCAACTGGAGACGGAGGTAAAGGGGGTAAAATGGAGGGTGAGAGAAGAGGAGCCCCCTCAGCAAGGGTATCTGTTTCTTGGATAAGACCCACCATGTCACGTCCCCTGGACTTGTCTGAATTCCTGGTTTCCGGACTCCAGGCTAGGGCAGAGATGCCTGGAGGTGAGCTAAAGCTCAGGAAGAACTGAAGGCTGTGAACTGGGCTAGGATCTTGGCTAAGGAGGCACCACCTAGGCCCAAATGGGATCCCCAAACCCCACAGCGATTCTAGCTGTCCCTCACTGCTCAGCCACAGGCAACCACCTGATCCAGATTCTCTGCCTCTCACTCTGCTGGGACCATTCCTAAGGAAGGCAAAGGAAGGTGTTCTAGGAAAGAAACCTAGAGTCTTCTTTCTTTTTTACAAATGCTGACAGAAACATGATGTTGGGGTCTCATCTCAAATGCAGCATGTCCAATATCAAGCTCACATTTTCACATGAGCCTGTTCCCTCTACATTCCCCAGCCCAGTAGATGGCAACTCTGGGAAACTGTAGTTTTCCTGGATTCCTTCAGATCTCACTCCTGTAGCCAGCTGGTCACCAAGGCTGGTCAACTCTACCTTTGATCATTGAGAGGGTGGGAGGGGACCCCCAGAGGCTTGTAGGCACTAGGCCAGCATCTTCCCTTGCCTGTTTGGCCTCCCTGAGTCACAAGTTGCCTTGTCTTACTCCCATCCTGCCATCTGTGCCCACGGACTCTGCCATCCTGTATCATCAGCGGGTCAGTTAGCCTTGGAGAGGATATAAGGCTGGATGGTGGATTATGCTGCCCTCAGGGAGTTCACCATTCAGATGAACAGAAGAAACAAGCCTCCATGAAAATCACAGGAGCCAAGTACCGCATGAGTGGTACAGATGTAAGAGTTTGAGAAAGGGAGCTGCGAGAGGCTTAACTTCAGCGTAAGGTCTTGGGCTCACTTAAAAGAGAAGCAAGTAATATCTGTTAAGCACTCCTGGTACCAGGCCAGAAGTTTTAACAAACATCTGCACATCTATCTCACCAGCTGCACGGTCTCAGCTTTAGAATTTCCTGTTCTGCAAAATGGTGATGAGGATACATCACAGGGTTGGGAGGATTTAATGGGCCAATACATTTAGCATGCTTAGAACAGTGCCTGGCACACAATAGTTCTCAATAATTTTTAGCTTTATTTAATAATAATCCTTATAAAAACCCTCTGAGATAAGGTTGGTTCATTTATTCATTCAAGTATATACCTAACCCTAAAGGAGCTTCCCCACAGCCCAGTGGGAAACAGACAAAGAGAGGACAATGGCTGGGCAGCATCACCGTGTGCACAGAGTGCCAGGGGCGCAAAAGGTTGCTGGTTATCTAATTCTTCTGAGGAGAGGCAGGCAATGCCTCCCAGGTGATGCTTGAAGTGGGTCTGGAAGGTTCACAGCTGCAAAGGCAAGGGAAGAAGTATTCTGTGCTGCCTTCTGGTGATGGGCCTGGGTAGACGCAACATTTCTGAGTTAGGTGGACTCAAGACTGTTGGGAGGAGAGGGCACTGGAAGAAGTTATGATGGCCTCTTGTCCTACACCGAGGAGTTGGACCTCAGTGTTGGGGAGCTGCTACAAAAGCGAACAGCAGCGTGATATGACTAATGGGTATTTAGCTTCAGTAACTCTTGCATCAGTAGGAAAGTCTATGAGGATAGTGAAGCAGGTGTGTACAGAGGAAGAAAAAGAAATAAATCAATCCCAGCAGTCAGGACTCCTCACTCCTTTTCCTATACTCCCTTGGCACAAGTAGCTCAAACACTAATCTATCAACCCATGGTTATGTAAGTAAACAGAAGGTTATTGACTACAAGTTTAAAAAACTCTGATATTTACTTTCCAGATTACAGCAGCCCTTAGGACTGTGGAATAAGCTAGATGTATCAGGTAAGCTCAAAGTTAAAAAAAAAAAAAAGACCAAAGCCATATGTATGTTGTCTCAAAACCAGGTTATTTATTGGTATGTACACACACACACACACACACACACACACACACACACACACTCACACTCATACAGACCCATACACCCATTCCTGACGCACTGTGTCGGCAGTACGGTACTGAGAAGGAACCTGAAAAGATACAGGAAGCTGGTGAGGGGGTATGGGTCACAAGTGACTCCCCAAATAAAAAGTATATTGACTGTGAGGCAAGGGATACACCAAGACAAGAGCCTTCCATCACTGTACGCATCACCTCCCTGCAATAATCCCAAGATGCCCCGAACAGACCTGGGTCCTGCCAGCAGCTGCCTTATGACATGACTAATTAAGATAGGGTTGAGTTGTAGAGGAGAGGCTGGGGCTGAATTTCCCACTATGCTAGCCTATCAGAGTTCCCTGAAGGAGTCAGATGGCCTTGTGGTCTCCAACTTCACCAATCTTAGGAATCTGGGGTTTCTCCATAATCTTAACATCCATTACCCAGGGATAGGAGCTCTTTCTCTCCATCCAACTTATTTTCTGCTCAAGAACTCCTCCAGCTCCATTCCCAGTGGCCTGACAGACAGGAAGGGCAGGGAACAATGAGGGAGAGCAAGGGAAGTTGGATGCCTTGCCCATACCCATGGGAGCCCACCCAGCCCCACCACTGGTAGACCTCTCCTCTACTGAAAAGCAGCAGAAACCTGTAAGCCTGGTACTGCCCCAGGCTCCAGCACTCCTTCTGGACAGGGTGCTCTGACCCATCATCCCACCTGCGAGCCTAGCCACCACTCAGAATCCAAGTCATCAGCTTGCAAACCAGCTGCTCAGCCACCTGCAGGGTAGCGCTTCACTGGCTCCTCTCCAGGAAACATGCTTCAGGCACTTTTCCTCTCCTTTCACTTGGATGAAACCTTAGGTTCCATCAGCTCACCCTGAACTTGGGTCCCAGACACTTCCAGGCACCTTGGCAGGATGAGTACATGGGTTAAGAAGAGGGATTTCTTGGAAATAACATTCCTACCAAAGCAGGACCTGTATCCCTCAGCCCTGGATGCTGCCGTGCTACTGGGGAAAGCAACTGAAACTGGGCAGGTCTCAGGAATTTCTGGACGAAGCAGTCCCTGCACACCAAAAGAGCCCTGAACAAGGGGGTAGTGGTGTGGGGACAAGCAAGAGAATGACAGTCTTCACCAACACTGGATTTCCTGGACCTAGGACATGATTCACTACAGGGGAATCTTTATTTTCTTCCTGGGAGATCAGAGGAAGGAAGCCTCAGATTACCTTTTTCCCAAACCAGACTTTAAGGTCAATGTATATACTCAATCCACCCATTAGGTATATTCTTACGGGGCTGGAATTATCAAAGAAGTGGGGCAGAGGGGGACAGAAAGGGAAGGAATACTGGGAGCATAGCTGGCAGTGCAAGGTTAGCTTGATCCACAGCCAAGATCCACACAGTTCTCTCTCCCCGCAGCCCAGCAGCAGCTCTACCCTACAGCTGGGGCAGGAGGCATTCCCGCTGCCATCTGGGCTTAAGGCTGCCACAGGCCATTGGCTCTCCCTCTAGCTGACCTGCCTGCACCTCTCACTGGGCAGGAGGGCTGAGTTTCCCAATCCTTATGTTTGGTGTTCGGGATTCAACTTAAACCAGGGCCTAGAATCTCCACCTTAGCCTTCCCTCTTCCCAGGTTCATCATCCTGAGGAAAAATGGGGCCTTCTACAGCCCTTCCCAGCCCCCAAGGAGGTCCTGGAGGTGAGGCAGGAGCTGTAGCTATGCAGATGAGTTGGGGGAGGGATAATGGTGAAGGTGCCAAGAGCAGATGTAGACCATCTAGTACAACCAAGAGGCGGACAGAAACCAGAAAGCCCAATAACCCAAGCAAGGCAGTCTGGAGTGCCGTTTTCTCGAAAGGGCCATCCCCAGCCCTTGACGCTGTGTCCTGGTCTCTGGTGGAGTTTGCAGTCCAGACCAGCTAGATGCAGAAGAGGGAAGGTGGAGTCCATCCATCTTGGGCTGCCTTCCTCTCCCTCCCGCAGACCCACAAGCATGGACAACCTGGTTGCCTCCACAACACCAGGAAACCCAGCCACATCCCGGAGAGCCTTACAAGGGACACACGTTGGACCTGGGGTAGAGGGATGGCTAGGGGGTAGACAGTATATTCTGAGATATGAGACTAGGAGCCGTGGGAGTAAGGGGACCGAGCAGGAGGGTTAAGGGCTCTCCGAGCCTGTGAAACCAAGCAGAAGGAAGCTGGCCTTGGGGGCTGTAGCTAGTCGCGGAAGGCGGAGAGCATGTGTCCGTAGAGATAGTGAGAGTGTGCTAAAAGAGAGAGAAAGAGACAGGCGTTGCGCGGTGAGCTGGCAGTGAGTCCCTGAGAGACGGGTTGCAAGGTATCTGCGGCGTGCTCGCAAGCTCCAAGCGCCCAAGGCCAAAGAATGCAGAAGGGGTAAGCCGGGCACTGGGCGCGAGCAGGGCGGGAGCGGCACTGCCGGCCGGAGGCCAGGGACAGGTGCGGGGAGGCCTTGTGCGGGCGGAGGGCGGGCCAAAGAGCGCCCGTGCCCAGGGCCTGGCCCACTTACCCCGAGCCACGGGCACAGCCCCGTCAGACCCGGGGCGGGAGGCGGGGTCAGCAGGAGTAGGTCCGAACCGTGGAGGTCTCCAGTCTCTGCGCCCCCGCCGTCCCGGCTGGGAGGAGTCGGCAGCCGCGGGAGAACACAGAGCGGCGGGTTAGTGCGCGCACAGCTCGCCCGTGGGGCCTTCCCGGCCGCGCCTGCCCGCGGCGGCCGTTAGTTAGTGCAGCGCCGGCGCGGGAGCTGTGCACCCGCCTCGGCCTCGCCTGAGCGCCAGCGCCCGTCCCACTCCGCCGCCCGGGCACCTAAGTCCTGCTGGGCCGCGGCCATGCCCAGCCAGCCTGCCACTCACCTTCAGGCATGATCTTCTTTGGCGGGGCCGGTGGAGGCTGCAATGGCCCCAGGGTGGACACGCGGAAGCCTACCGGGAGCGTTTCGGCAGAGGCGCTGAGCATGGCGCTGCCATGATGGTCCCGCGGCCGGAAGCGTTTCCTCCAGGAGGGTGCGCGGCGGAACACCTTGTCCTCCCCCTGCACCGTGGGGACACGCAAAGGACCAGGGCTACCTTGGAACTGCCACCCTCACTCCCTGCCTGGGGTAGGACAGTCAATGGCTGGTTCTAGGGGTACCTTTCTCTTCGGAAAGAAGCAAGCAAGGTCACGTCCGCTTTTAGGCCCTCAGCTTTTCCTTGTGTAAAGTGAATGGGGCAAGTGGATGACTCCGGGGAGCCCTTGTGACTCTGAAGTTCCCTGTCTCTTGGCTCCCGGGGTGGGGTCCCCCTGTTCGGATGTGGCATTCTGCAGTTGAACTCTGTTTCTCTGCCCACCCCAATCATCTCAAACTGGGCTTGGGGTGCCCATTGACCTTTAAAGTATTCCTCCTCTCAGGCTCATCCATGGGAAGTAGTCACCAGCCAGCCTCCATTCACTCCTCCCTGCCTTTCTGGGGCCTCAGTATGGCTGCAGCACCGGTGTGCTGAAAGAGCGCTGGGTCAGGAGTCAGGAGACCTGGCTTCCATTTTATCAAAACTAGCTATGTGACCCTGAGCAAGTAACCTCTCTGAGCTTCAGTTTCCTTATCTGTAAATGTGAAATAGGAATATCAGCATCTACCCTACCTATTTCTCAGGCTGCCTATCCCTGAGGGGATCAGGGGAGAACATTGACCCATTGATAGTGATGGGTCAGGCAGATGGCCAATCAGAGGCAGGTTCCTCCAAAGGCTCCTGCTGTCTGCCCTCTCACCCATGCCAGCCAAGTCTCCAAAATAACTATCTCTGCCAGAGGGCACCCAGAGCCATAACTCTACAGGATGTCCCTCTGCACAAGCACCCACCCCACCCTTCAGAGCCCACATCCATCCTGCTTGGCAGCCATGCCTAATCCCCCTCAATGCTTATGTTCTTGGAACTGGTGCAGGTAGACCGCTAGCAGCAGGAATAAGAGACACTAACCCACCAGTTCTCACCTACACAACCTCTCCCAACCCCATTAGGGTTTGTTGTTTGTGCTCTGAGTAGGCCAAATGCCCCCATCAGTTCTTAGCACCATGTATCTCTGTCATAGCATTCATCATAGCATTTTTAAATGTACTTATGAGATTATTTCATCAATTCCTTTCTCTCCCTCTCTTCCTCCCCCCACCCCACCCTTTCAAATTCTATGCTTCATGGGACAGAGATTATGATCTTTTTTGTTCCAACCAATATATCCGCAGACCTGAGTAGTGCCTGGGAACACCATAGGCCCTCGATAAATATTTGCTAAATGGCAGCTGGCTCCCTAGGCAGGCATCCCATCCCTGAGTTTATCAGGAACTTTCCTCATCATTTCTGTCTTCGCCATGATCCTATCTTTAACCTAATCTAGAGACCCTTCTCTTCTGCACGCTCTCTCTCTCTCCATTTCTATCTTCAGCCAACCCTAAGGACTAGTTTCTGTTTTTCTCCCCTGTCCCCTAATAGTCAGATGTTCTTTGTGTTCCTCATCTCCTCATTTCCCTTGAGTCCTGACATCCATGCATGGGAGAACTGGATATAGCCCTCCAGGGCCTTGAAGCTTGAGAGGGGAGACTGAGAACCAGAATTGTCAAAGGAAACAGTTGAAAGAGATAGCTCAAGGTTGCTGATGGTGTGCTGGATGGCTGGACAGGAGGCAGTCTCTTGGATCTCCACCCTCCCACCTGCCACTCCCCCCACCCCCAAATCTCACCTTATTCCTAGGACCTGGCCTTCTACTTAAGCTTCCTTTTAAAGAATCAGTTCCCTCCAGCGCCACACCTAGCTGCATCCCAGAAAGCCCACTACATTGCCAAAATGATGTCACCTACTCAGTAACCACCCCAATGCCTGAAGCCTGATAGGACAGCTGTCTCCACTTTTAGGAGGCAGCAGGAGGTAGGAAAAAGAACACAGGAATCAGATACACTTTTGCTCCAGTCTGGCTCTGCCACATGTCAGCCTGTGACTGCAGGTAAGTTATCTGTGACAGCAAGTAAGTTACCTCTTTGAGCTTCAATTCCTCATCTGTAAGATGGCATAATAACCTGTCTCACATGATGATTGTTAGCATAAAATAAGATGTCTGTCATCACTGCACCGCCATGCCTTGCCCAATGCCTGGCCCAGAGTAGGCATTCAGAGAATATTTTTGTTAGGATTGAAGGGGTAAAGAGTTTTCTAAATTAGAAAGCACCATTTAAAGATATATGGGAAAGCTGTATCAAAGAAAGCTTAGAACCTAGTGGGTGGGGAATAAGTAGGAGGGTCCACCTTGCAGGGGCATTGGGAAGATTCAGATCTCACAGTGGGGACATCTGGTGGGGTCTGGCAGTTTCTCTCCTTGAGTGGAATACACACACATACATATGTAATATGTGTGTGTGTAAATAACACACTCCAAATTTCAAGGCACCTCTGTGAAGAAAACACCCCTCCACAAATTCTGTATGTTTCTGAGTCTGTCCTATCTACCGAGGTGCAGTAGTCATTCCACAAAGGTGGGGTTTAGCCCTGTTAAACCCAACTAAGAAGAGACTAACTGATAAGCAGATAACACTAATGGTGTCCCACAAGGAGGCCCAGAAGTCTAAACAGAGGCATTGGTAGAGGTAGGGGTGCTGCAGAGAAAATGGGGATCAGAAAGAGTTCTGATTGAAGATGGAGAAGCTAAAAATAAACAGTCTGGGCTCTTTTTTAACTTGTTTGGAACCAAGGCAGCTAAGGCAGACCTGACAGGGAAGGCAGGCAAGGTTAATGGTAAGAAAGGGAGGAGGGAGGAGGGAGGGGAGAGGAGGCCAGGGCTGGGGAGGGGGCTGTGCCCTCAGGAAACACGTATGTTTTAGGAGGAGCATTGTGCTAGGAGCATCAATCTAGCATCCTAATGCTAGATTAGGAGCATCTCTAACAGGAGCATTATGGCTAGAACTTCGGAGTCTTCCAAGACATAGTCCAACCTGAACTCAAGGAGAAGGCCTGATGAAACTCAGTTGGAAGGGACTGTTTCTTCAGTGACCTGGGGCATAAGAGTAAAACTAGAAAGGAAGCTGGGATGATAGAGGCCTGAGCCATGTGTTTAGCTGTGTCAAACTGCACTGAGGGACATGTGAGCAAACCTGTCATTTAATGACCTCAGAATAATGTCTACCTCCAAACAACCACACTATTGGATGGGTGGGAAACTTAGCAGGCTGGAGATATGCTGTGCTCACAGCCCTGAAGAGAGGGGCTCTAAAAGATAAAGAAAAAGGTATGATCCCAAAGAGATGACCTTTGGGGAAAACCTCTGATCCTGTGTGGTTAGGAGGTTTAGGGCACAGAGTTGGAAGAGGCTAGAGGTACCCAGAAGGAGTTTCATAGAGACTTCTCCAGGCCTATTGCTAGGCCTGTCCCTGCCTCCCCAACCCCCTGATATCATGCCCATCCTCTATGACTCTCCTCCCTTAGGCCACCCCACCAGTCATTAGCCCGAGGAAAGCAGAACCCATGAACTCCAACAAACCAACAGTGACCAGTTCACAGCCAGGTACTCACATCATCCAGTTTTCGGTCTGTGCCTAAGGCCAACAGGTTGTTGAACTCTCTCTCCATCACCTGGCGTGCCTGGAGTCCACAGGGTGAAAGGGGGAGAGAAGGGAGGGGCTATAGTTAGTGACCTCTAATGCCATCTTTCACCTGTTTCCTAGGGGGTCCAAGGGCAGAGATGGGGTTTTCAGTGCATTTAACCCATTAGCCCTTGATGCCGCTCCTTTGAGCTAACCTCGGTGTCCTCTGAGAAGTCAAAATGTTAACCTTACAATTTTTTTCATATGGAGCAAATTAGAAAACTATAATTTTTTTAAAAAGTAGGATCATAGAACACGTGGATGGACAGACTTCACCTACTGGGGAAAACCCCCCCCACAGTTTGTCTCTGTAAGGGAATATCATGCCATACTATCTTTCTGGAGGGGTAAATTAAGCATGTAGACCATGGATAATGAAGATTTAACTTATTTAGATTATATAAATGTATTTTATAAAGTTCCACATCAAAAATTAAACTTAGGAAAACTGCTCAGTCATGGATATTGGTGGCCCTTGGGCTGAGTGGGGCATAAAGGCCTTCTCTATAGGCCTCCCAGCAATTTCTCGCTAGGAGATTTGAGAAATGCCAGAAACAAGAAAATTTTCAAAATTACCACCAGATATTCTGAACCATTTTTAATGAAGGATTCCATATTGGGTCAGATCCTACTTCCCCTAATAGCTAAGCTAAATGAACGGGTCAGAATAATAAGAACGGTTAGAGAGCAACAGAGAGTAGCCCTGCTACTCTTTACAGATGTACTGTTGTCCACAAAAACTGGATGTATTTAGAGATAGGAAATGAGAGAAAAACAAGCCCATTTCTGGGTAGATAATATTAACCATAGAATTCTGTGGGGACAGTCTTTGTTGGTATTGGGAACATAATATTTTTTTAAGTGATCAGAAAGGAGAAGCATAGTTAATTTTCAAGTATCCAGGTGACACTGTTCCTCTGGGTAATGAAAGGTGACTATGACATTTACAAACTTCAGAAACATTTCACAAAGTTGTATGAGTGGGCAAGAAAGCAGCTGATGGGGTTGGAAATGGGCAAGCATAGAAAAATTGCATTGGGATTTCCCTGGTGGCGCAGTTGTTAAGAATCTGCCTGCCAACTCAGGGGACATGGGTTCAATCCCTGGTCCGGGAAGATCTCACATGCCGTGGAGCAACTAAGCCCATGTGCCACAACTACTGAGCCTGCACTCTGGAGCCCACGAGCCACAACTACTGTGCCCGCGTGCCATGCAGCCATATATAAATAAATAAATAAAATTTTAAAATGACTCCTTGATTAAAATAAGAAAAATTGCAGCTTGGGGGAAATCTCAGCTCTTCCTAGAGAGCAAGGGGAATCTGTGCTATCCATTCTGACTGGTTGGGATGGGTCATTGCAGAGAGACTGTAGGATGCCCTGGCCCTGTGTGCTGCCATCACCCCTAAAAGGCCAACACTCCACCCAAAATTACAAGACAACTCAGCCCTATCCTCACACAAGCGAAAACTCGTCTGCTCCCAGAATAGCTTGTGCAGCTCTGGTGGCTGAATTTCAAGAGATCTGACAGCTGCAAACAGTCCAGACAAGGGCAGCTAAAATGATCAGGGCATGGAGACAAGTCTATATGAGGAAAGGCTAAAAGAATTAAGACCACTCTGTCTGAAGAAACAAAAGCTTGGACCCAGAGGCAACACAATCAGAGTTTATGAAATCACAGAAGGTGAGAGCTAGTC
This sequence comes from Delphinus delphis, assembly GCF_949987515.2. Lineage (NCBI taxonomy): Eukaryota > Metazoa > Chordata > Mammalia > Artiodactyla > Delphinidae > Delphinus > Delphinus delphis. The sequence goes on from NC_082683.1 coordinate 152,974,781, forward strand.
AAATACAAATACCCGTACTAAATCGTAGACAATTAGGATGCGGCAATTCTCTTCCCCGGGGGAGCCGACTGTGGGTACATTTAGGACAAATAAAATTAGGTAGTACTTTACACAACAGGTAGTAATTCTAGAGTCCATTACCCACAGGAAGTTAAAAAAGCCAAACATATAAATAGGTTCAAGAGAATTTAGGTATATTCTTAGATGACAGCTCCATAATAATTATCAAATGTAATGGAAGGAGATGTCTAATCTTTTGAGCTGTTGACAGGGAGGCAAAGCCCTGGCAAGGAGAAGCTCTGGGCTGTGTTATTTGGTATATTTAACTTTCTAAAGCCTAGGGACCCAGGAACAGATCCCTGGGGCGGGGGGTGGGGGGGGAACAAAGGGGATATGGGTTCTCTGGTCCTTGTGGGCCCCAGCGCTAGTTTTCTTCTATGAATAGTCAGGTCAGAGAAGCAAGTAGAGGAAAAGTCTCAGCCGTAAAGATGGGGCTGGGAGGAGATGGGGGTGCTCACTGCAGTGTGGAGATTAACACAGTATTCCAGGCCTGTGCTGAACGTGCTCTGTATGTGAAGGGCACTTGTTTCCTAGGGGGGCTTGGTTATGCACAGGGACCACTTGGAGGTTTGAGGACATTTGTGATCCCCTCTAGAACAGGCCTCCAGAAAGCCCTCCCACCAATCCATAAACTTGCGCATATCAGAGGGAGAGAGAGCAAGAGAGTGGAGGAAAGGGAGAGACCAAGATTGAGACTGATGACCAAGATCAGACTGATTGAGACTTACAGCCTACCTGGGTATTCTGCGTGGGTATCTGGAGGACCAGGGCCAACGTGTTGTGGTCGAAGTTCTCGTCCAGGGCCAGCAGAGCACCATGCACACCACTCTCATGCAGGTTTCCTGCATAGTCCCGGAGCCCAATAGACTGGACCCAATGAACCACCTGGTCGTTGGTCCAGACCAGCACATCTGGAGGGCAGGGGAAGAAAAGGAGCAGAAAGAGACAGGTTTGGCCAAGGCCCCTCCAGGGACAGAAATAGAGGTTCCTAGACCCAGAGCCCCAGTCCACCCTGTTCTCTTGGCTCCTAGCCACCCCTACCTCCCTCAACTTTCCACATCTTCTTTCTGTCCTCCCTGGCACATGGGCTCTTGGAGAACCAGCCCCACACCACTCCATTCTTGCCAGCCTGCAAGACTCAGGGTCAGGCTAATAGGCTTTCTCCCCAGAGCCCCTGTACCAGTCATCCACTGCCCCCAGGCGGGAATGGCCCTCTTCTTATTCTTTCTACCTTCAAGGTCTCTCCTAAGACTTGCCTTTCTTTCCTGTCCAGCCCCACCCAGATCACCAAGTTCCACGAGCACTTTCTCACACCAGTCTGTAGCACTAACCCAAGGGGATCACTGCATTTGTCTCGTTGGTGGCCATCGTCTAATGTGTTGGGGAGGGGGATGTTGCAGCTGATTGGGCAGGGGCTATTTTTCCTCCACCAGATGGCAGCATCCTTTGGGCATGGATTGTGTCTCCCTCATCAGACTGGGAGCTCCCTGCTCCCTAAGGGCTGTGTCTTCCCTCTTAGATTTGGAGCTTCCCTGTGGCACAGAATGCCTCTTCTCCCTTCACTCAGCCCAAGGCAGGGATCAGTGAGGCAGGTCCCTGCTCCCCCAAGGCCGCTCCCACCACAACTTTCAGAGGAGGCTCTATTGAGCCTGACAAGCTTACCCTTGATCTCATGCTGGCTTTCTTCCTGCCTCTTCTCCAGCTCCTTCCGGTCATAGTTCAGCCTCTTCAGACACATGATGCCATACTGAAGACTGGTTCTGCAGGCACACAGTCCCCCTGAGCCAGAGCCTCAGTGGGGCCACGTTTCTACCACATCTGCCCCATATCCAGCACCAACCACAGCCCATCAAGACCTATATGCTCCAGCACAAAGAGCATCACAGCCCACTCCTTCTCCTCCTTCCCCCAGGGCTTAGACATAATCCATCACAAGGCCACTTCCCTCTCTCTGCCTACCCCAAGCCCTCCCTCTCAGCCAGGGTGTGGGCCTGCTTGACAAAGGAAAGTTCTTTGAATGATAGCAACATATCCCTCCCTCTCCAGGCACTGGAATGACAAAGAACCCTACAGATATTCTTTTGTGTCCCCATTTCACTCAGAGTCCTTACAATGGCCTACAATGTGATACATGATCTGCCCCTATACTGAGAGCCCTGCTGTTCCTCAAACATGGCAGGAACGCTTGGCCTATGTGCTTTGGGGCCTTTGCAGTGGCTGCTCCTTCTGCCTGGAACACACCCCCTCCCTGCCCCCCAGTCTGCTACATGGCTTACCCCCTTGTCTCCTTTAAGTTTTTGCTCAAATGTTATATTTTAAATTCAGTAGTTACCTTGTCCACCTGATTTAAAACTGCAACATCACCAGCACCACCAATCCCCCTTACTCTGGTCTAATTTTTTTTTCTACCACCTTTTATCTATTAACATTCTATATATTTATAATTCCTTGTCTGTCTCTCCCAGTTACAATGTAAGCTCCATGAGGGCAAGGAGGTTTGTTTTGTTCACTGATGTATCTCAAACACCTAGGATGGTGCCTGACACATTCCACAAATGTAAACACCATAAATGCTAAACGAATGATGTGAAATAATTCACATAAAGTACTAAAAGTACTTTAAACTGTACCAGGTGCATAGTAAGCACTCAGTAAATAATTACTAAGCCAGGCCACGAATCAAAGAATCCGTAGGTTAGAAGGGACCCCACACACTATCAGTCCAAGCTCCCCACCTAATGCAGGAGTCACCTCTGTAACAGCCTTCTGAGTATTATGAACACCTGTGCCTAAATACCTCTGGTGACAGGGAACTCACTACCTCTTGATGCAGCTCATTCCATCTTGGGCAGCTTTCCCTGTGGTGTTCTTCTTTAAACTTGAACACTACTCTGTCATTCAGCCTCTCTGGGTTTTGTCATCTACAAAGTGGAGGAATAAAATAGGACTCTCCCAATTCCAAATACTTTTGACTCTATCATTGAGGCCATTGCTTTGTGAGATTAAATTATGCTTGATTTCTCCCTACTTCTCTCCCCTCAGTTCTACCCAGGTAGCCCATCTGCCTAGAACAAACCCTTATAGCTCAGAGACACCACTTCTAAGGAATCCTGCTCAAGGCCACTGGTTTAATCCTTGGTCCCCTGAAGGGGGCAGATGCACACATACCTCCTAACTGGAAATGCCTGTAATTTCAATCTCACTTACTATAATTTTCAGTTCAGTTCCTATGACTTTCAAAGCTGTTGCACATCTTAGCAAAAATATAAAGGCCTTAAAGTCAGATCAACCTGGATCTGAATGCCAGCTGTGCCACTTCCCAGTTGAGTGGCACTCAGCATATGTGAGATGGGGGTCATAACTCTCCTGCAGAGTTACTGTGAGCATTAAAGGTGATCCTGTATGAAAGGGCTTAGACCAGCCCCTGAACATCAGAGGCATTCAGTAATGGTACCACTTTTGGGAGGACATTACTAATTATTGTGTGTGCTTTTTCTCCTATCAAAATAGGAGATTCTCATGGAAACCTGCTCAATAGAACACTATGGTCTAAGGAAAAGAGCTCTGAGTTGGGTGTCAAGAAAGAAGGATGCCGGCCCCATTCTGTAACCACTTGGCTGAGTGACCTGGTGACACTCAATCTCTATTGGACTTGTTTTCCCCATCTGTGAACGGAGAGTTTTTAAATAACTCTTTCTCATCGTTAAAAAAGTATGATTTAAAAGAATTTTTAAAGATATAAGAACATGCTTATGAAATATTAAGTGGAAAAAAAGCAGTTATATACCTAATTGAGGTAAGAAATGTGGAAATGTTTTAGAAACTGTGAAGTACCCAAGATTTAGAGCTAAATCTGGAACCGTGTATATAGGCTGAGAGTCTCTCATGGGCAAAGGGTCGGGGAAGGACTTCCATAATGCTGTATAGGGTTGGGCTGCCTGATCCTCTAGCAGCCGAGCCACATCTCAGCTTGGTGGGGAATGGCCCTTCTCTCCCCAGCCCTATCAATCACTGAGGAGGGAACAGGTGCAGCTAGGCCTGGCAGCCTCCCAGATTGACAGAAACAAAAGATTCTCTTTCAGCCCCGGTGGTGAGGGAGGGGTGGTGCTCAGGGCAGACACAGATGGGGGTTCCAGCATAGGTGGCTCTGCAATGTGGTGGCAAGAGAACTGGGTTTCAGTCAGGAGACTTGCATTTTGGTAGCATCCCTGCGTGACCTCGGGCCGTTGCTCCTTCCCATGCCTCAGTTTCCTCACCCATAAAATATGGAGGCTAACTAGATCCCTTCCAAATATAACTTTCTGTTGTTTGTGAGTTGGAGAGACCAAGGGACACCTGCAGAGCCCTAAAAGAACCTTGAAAAGCCACACTCCCAGCTCCACCCTTTGTCACATTAACTACTCAAGATAAAAGACCTGGCTCAAATAGCAGCCTGTGTGATTTGAAGTTGGATGTTAAAAAGGACTTCCTAAAACCTATCAACTCCTGGAACCATTACCGAAAACCTATGTCTTAGGAGGGCTGCCTCCCTAGCTCCAGCTGGTTGTTTCCATGCTGGGATGTGCCCATAGAGCTTTCTCTTTTTCAAGAGAAGCCAGACATCCAGAATTTTGTTTAACATTTCCTAGTGTTTAAATATTGGCAGCTAAGGTCACAGTTTTAAAAATACAATGTAGGCCAAACAAATTACATGTGTGAGCCAAATTCTGCCCTCAGGCTACCAGTTTGTGACCTCCACTGCAGATACTTTTGCACAGAAGACCTTTTCAACAAAGAGGAGGAGAACACTGGATGACTTCCTGTACAAAAGGATGTGTGTTTAAAACTGAGAGGCTCAGATCTGGGATGTTGGCAGGGCAAGCATCCAGAAAGAACTTTCCTCTCATCTTGAAAGGAATTAGACACCTAAAATAGATGCTGGGTTCAGTGTGAGTCTTCTCAGGGTAAATGTAGAGAATTCAGCAAGCTCAATGACAAGAAATAAAATTCATATCTAGGGGGGAAATTTTCCAAGTGAAGCTAAAGAGAAATGACTGTGTCTTAAGGGTTGAAGGTGAGAGGACTAAACCCTCAAACTGCAGGGGAGACAAAGATTTGGCTTTCCCCAAAGGGAGACCTGTTACCACCCAGAACAGGCAAAGAAAGAGATGGAAGCACCTCTATTCCTGGAGACAGACCCCCAGAGTTGGGGGAGACCTGTGTAGGGAGGTGGCCCCGGTTTCCAGCCTGGCTCACCGGTGGAAGCTGTCCACCATCTTCAGGTGGACCCGCAGGTCCTTCTTGGTGAGGTGATCCAGCATGCGAGCGTCCACAAGGCACTCCATGAAGTAGCTGCGGTACTGGGGGAGCCCCAGGCTGGGCAGCCACTGGTTCCCAATCCACTCGTGGTTCATGTCCCCATAGGCCAGGGTCTGGAGAACAAGATGGAGGAGGCTGGGGGCAAAGGCAGCGCAGGCAGGTTGCAGCTAGCAGTTCAAAAAAAATTCAGCTTACTTTCACTGAGGGGCTGGTAGAGGCGGGAGGTGAGGATTTTAAATGGAGCTTTTTAAGATCCTGGAATGATATATTCCCACTCACTTATCAATTATCTACACTAATGAACAGAAGCAGCCACCTAGGCAGCAAGTCATAGGAAATCCTTCCCATCGACTCTGAAATGCATCTGTGGTGCTGTAAGGCAGACTCGCCTTCCTGATTTTCAGTCAGCCTCAAGCCTGCTGAGCCCAGCGGATAGGCTGCATTACAGAGGGCCTGCAGAGTGACAAAGAAAGCCAGTCTCACTTGGGAAACTGGCCTCACACGGTCCACAGGGAGTTACGTTTGGCTAAAGATATAAAAAAATGAAGTAAGGTGAACTGCGCCTGCCAGCGCTCTTCTCTAAGGCTTGGTTGTCTCTCCAGAGATTCTCTAGGTCCTTCGTGTGCCGCCTCCCCACCCCACCATACACTGTGCGCCCCACCGCCCACCCAGTCTGGTTCTGAGAGGCCTGCTCCACTTAGTCGTTGCCTCATGCCTTGAGGGCAGGGACCTCCTTAACCATCTATCCTTAGAACGAATTTTAATGGTAACCCTCCATCACTCTCTTTCCTTACCCACCTTGATTTTTTTAGAATTGAACATTTTATTTTGTTATCTTTTAAAATAAAACGATTGATACATATAAAACATATGTAGCGTATGTTCATTACTAAGCATAAAAACGAAGTTGACATCCTTGGACACCATCCATGTTATCTACACTGTTGCATCCATCCTTATGCTCTTTTTCCCCATCTTATGCCCTACTGCCCCCCTAGAGGTAACCACCATGCTGAGTTTTCTGTCCATGATGCCCCTGCTTGAAAAAATGTTCTTATAGTCACCAAGGTATATTTCTCTAAATAATATGTTTAAATTTGCTTGTTTTTGAGTTTTAATAGAAAATCTTTGGGGACTTACACTTTTCACTTTACACTATATGTCTGAGTCATCCATTCCCTTTGCTAAATAGTGTTTTACTGTGAGAACATACTGTAACTGATCTGTCCAGTCTCCTGTTGATGGGGTTGCCCAACAAGTGTGAACAGTGCAACGTGCTTCATTTTTATTCATGGCACTTACATCTATCTGATATATTATCCATTTATTTGTTTGTTTACTGTCTGTTTCTCCCCTAGAATATAAGCGCCATGAGGACTAAGTTTGCTCACTTCTGTATCCAGAGGGCATAGAAAGGCCTAACACCTAGTAGCTGCTCAATAAATCCTTGCTCACCAAGTGAATGAATGAAAGCCCTTTGCTCAGCTCACCAGGGGTACCCCTGAGAGGGACAGGAAGAGGAAGAGGATTCATACTAATCTAAGTCTCATTACTCCTGGAAAGAGGGTCGAACTGAGGGGAAGAGGCAGGCATGCTGGGGGCACAGCCCTCCAAGGCCCCTCACCTGCCATGGTGAAAAACCAGAAGTAGCTAAAGGGGAATGAGGAAGGATGGAGGTGGGTGGCTTCAGCGGAGGAGAGAACCTGTGCCCAGGACTCTTTGTGTGAAGAGGGACCTAAAAGACTGGGGCTCAGAGAGTCCTGCAGGGGAGCGAACCTGCTGGGAGAACACTACCCCAAACTGCTGAGAGTTGGTTCTGGACAAGAGGAGGGGGTCTTACCTGAGCCCAGCTGCCCTCCTCACTGTCCTAGGAATGAGTGCAGCATGTCAGGGGAAACAGGCAAAGTCAAGAAACCTAGCAGCCTCCACCCAAGGTCCCATCAAGAAGGAGGAGCAGACACCCCAGTAGCTGAATGGGTGACTAGGGAAAGCTTGTTGGGAAGGTTAAGAGAGCACAGAAGGCTGGTGCACGCGCCTGTGTTTGCAGTGAGAGGGGATCAAATGTGTGTGTGGCAGAAACACAGTCTGGCGAGGTGCCAGGTCCTCCCAACCCTCTCTGTTCCTCCACCAAGGTTCAAGCACAAGGGTTAAGGACTCTGTGGCTTCATGACAATAGCAGGGCAAAACGCTCCCAAGCCCTGCTCTTCTTCACTGGAGTATACCAGTAGCCCAGGGTGAACTTGTGACCCCCTGGAATAGACCACCCCCCCACACACACAAACTGTTTCCATTCTCACTTCTTTCCCACCCACCCACCATCCTGAGAACAGAACTCCATCACACATCAGGGATACCAATCTCGTATTAGATCAGCTACAAGCCTCTTTGACTTCCCACAACCTTTCCCTCATCCTCATGCAAGTCATCAGCCCTAACCCCAGGCCCAGGGCCCAGGGCCAGACTCACTGTTTTAGTGGATGTTGCCAGAGTTTCCATCTCTTCATGGGTGACCCAGACATTCCCAGAAGACTGTAAGCAGAGAGGAGACCTAGCTGGTCCTGCGTGTGAGCTCCTAGGCTCCCCATCAGGCTGGGAGCCCTAAGGACAAGACATAGCTCCCTTCCCCTGAGTCCTCCCACAGGCCCAGCCCAGAATTCTGCACATCGTCTAGCTCTGAGCAACTCTCTTTTATTACCGTATCTGCACTGCTTAGCACAGTGCCTGGCACATAGAAGTACCCAACAAATGTTTCCTGAATGAATATGAATAAATGGTGTGAATCTGGAATAAGGGCTGACCCCAATCACAGAGATGGACTACAGTGAAAGATTTTACCCTGGGGGTCCATGGAGAGGTTTACATTCTTGTGGAGAGCTTAGAGGACCAGAATTTACAAATGCCCTACTCCCTCTGCTACCCCAATCTGGCAAAAACACAGAACCCAGAAGTCCTGTCTTTGGAAACTCTGCCCAAAGATCTAAAGTTACCGGCATGGTAGGTATGGGAAGATGGAGCTCATGAGTGGTACGTGGGAAGCAGGGAACTAGGCCTGCTGGGATTCTGCTAGCAACAGTGTTACCTCCTCTTGGAGACCCGGTGGAACCCTTTGTGGGGATGGGAAGTAAGGGGCAGGACTCAAATGCTACCATCTTCCCAATGACCAATATGAAACTTTGTAAACACTATTTTGGGGCTTCTGAAAATGTCCTGGGTGAGGGAGAGGCCACTCACAGTCCTGGAGGTGGGCGGGGCAGAGGGGCTGGTCAGCGACACCATCTCCTGGATAGCCAGCCGGAGCTTGAGCCGGTGCAGGGCATTGCTGATGCCAATTTCCCGCTGGATCTCTGTGTCCGAGAGGGCTGACATGATGGCCCCACTCTTGACGTTGGCCCGGCAGGCTGCCACATACCAAGCAGGCATCCCCACCCAGAGCTGCAGATATGGGGCACAGAGGGTAAATTCAGCCCCTTTCCCGAGATCTGGGCTCCACTGCAAAAGTCTGGCAATACTGAGAGGCAAGGGCCAGGCCTCATCCATGGCCTCAGAACAGCAAATGAAGAGCAGAGGAATTTAGAAATGTGGAGATGACCATCATCAAATGCCTCTTTTTCCCATTTTACAGATGAAAAATCTGAGGCCTGGGAAGGTGAAGGGACTTTACCAACATTGCATGGGTGATTAGCTCCTGGGGGCACCTATAGGAAGAATGAAACCACCTGTGAAAGTCTTAATGGGTCAGTGAAGATTAATTGCCCTTATCCAGACCTAGCTACTTGAGAGGCATGAGTATATAGCATCGATTCTGGCTAAGTGCTAGGTATGGCACTGTGCACTTGGCACGGGAGAAACATGCTGGGAAAATTCTAGAAATACCACCCCTTTGCCCAAGGAGTCCTTGTCCCAGTCCACACATCCTTCCCACCAGACCCCTGAGTAGACTTAGACTCCCTTTGCCCAGGTTTACCTCTAGCCAGGAGACCACAGTAGGGCCGTCCCACTGGGCAAAGGGCATTCCTTTTCTGCGGGCATCTTCAAGCAGCTGGTGTCTTTCAGGAAGAGGAACAACAGACTCACTAGTCCTTCCTTCTTTCTCAAACAAGCTTACTCCCAGGGACCATGGGCTGTGCCAAGAGTTGGACTCCCACTACCCCTTCTCCCCACCATTGGACTGCCACCCCTGCTCTATTCCTGAAGCAGTGTGACACCAAGACATGAAGCAGCAACACCTCTCCATTCCCAGAGGTGAGGGCTCTCGCTTTGTTTGCACATGGCCTGAAACACATTCTACTCTGCTCTGCCAGAGATCCCCAGATGCTGGGTCACTCTCCCACAGCACCCTTGTCTCCTTCTCACTCAGGTCATCCTAAGAACAACCTCCCAAACCCTGCTGTGCCCACTTAGACCAGACCAACTCAGTCCAGAAAGGGCCTTGCTGGGCTCTGGCTGCCTGAGCTCAGTCCCATGGCAGTCCAGGGAAAAGAGTGTGTGAGGGGTTGGACCCCACCCTGGCAGAGACTGGCCAGTGGCTCTTACTTCTTCTTCAGCCGCCGGTCCTTTTCTGCCTGGGTCCCCAGCTTGGTAGGTACCATGGGCTCCTGCAGACCGAGCTCAGAGTCTATTAGCAGAACTAGAAGGGAAGAGATGGCATATCAGCGAGGCCCTCTCTGCTTCTCCTCCCTTGGCCTGGGCCAGGACCGGGGAGCAGACCAGCAAGACCTCAACATGTGACAACCCGAGGGTCTGATGGGACAACCCATTATTCCTGGAGCCTCCACATGACATCCCTACAACCAGGCAGTCCCACAGTGGCATCGAGTGGGTCACCCCAAGCCCAGAGAGCCTTCCCCTGGGAGCCTCAGCCCTGGAGGTGTTTTTCAGCCAGACGGATGGAAGTCGTTCCACCCCAACGGCAGCAGAATCCTAGACAGAACTTGTCCCTCCTCCAAACCAAGGGAAAAAGGAAACCCAGAGAGCCAGAGTGGGCTTCGAGGCTCAGACAGAATTATCCTGACCTGGGTTGAGGGTGGGGAAAGAGGCACGTTCAGAGATGTGTGTCTGGGCCTCTTTCTCAGGGCCACTCACTTGCACAAATCTCAAAAGGGAACATGCATAGCTCTGTCCTCTTCTGTTAAGGATCTCCTGAACTGATGCTAGAGTTCATGGCAGGGGCAGCATTTTACAATTCATTTAAGCCCTGGTCACTCCTCACAAGTGCACAGAGGACCGAGGGTGTTGGTAATCCAGAAGCCAATCTGGGATGCTGTCTTAGGTTTAGGTGCCAATGTGGTGTGGGGAACATAGGAAATCATAAGGCTTCAACACGAGATCCCTCGTCCACTGACCAGACCTTCTCAGTCCTGCCCCCTCCCATGTGTGGCTGGCTCCACAATATATTTTGCAAGGCCCTTATGAGCTGGCCCCAGCCTAGGGTCTAAACTCACCTCTTCTGCTCCCCCCACCCTCTTCCCTCCCCACTCTGAATAGACTCAACTGCTTACAAAACTCTCACACCCATGAATCTTTGCCTTTCTCAGACCCCCCCTACCCCCCGCCTCTTCCCCCCCCCCCCCCCACACACACACCTCTTCTTGGCTTGGCTAATTCCCACTTAGCCTTCAAGCTTCTGCCCAGGTGTTGCCAGCAGAGAAAGCTTCTCCTGTCGCCCCCACCACTCCATGGCTGACCTCTGAGTTCCAGAAGCACCCAGAGCCTATTGCTATCTTAATATTGTTTTAGAATCATCTCTTTATTTTTTCCTTTTCATTAGAAACTGAGCTCCTTGAAGGAATGCACTATTGCTCCGATACCTAATACTAAGCCTTGTTTACAGTAGTTACTCAATACGTGTCTATTGAACAAATAACTGAATAGATGAGGGAAAGAGAAGAAGGAAGGGAGGGAAAGGAAGAAAGGAAAGAAGGAATAGGGGAAGGGAGAGGAAGAGAGCTAACGTTCATTGTGTACCTACCACACACCAAGCACACACTGGAACTTTATATCGTCATAGAGGTGTTAATAATGCTACCCTTGCCCAAGCACTTACTTGACTATAATGTCTACAAAGTCATGATTAGGCATTGTGATATTTTGAGTCCTGAAGGCAAGATATACTAGGAATTAAGAACTGACTCTCTTAGAGAAAGAACTAAGAAATTTCTCCTGAAGGTCCTGAGCACAGTACCTCAGAAAACCTCCAGATTGGAAGAAACCTCAGAGGTCCAACCTCACACTGAATACAGGAACCCCTTCTACAGCATATCAAATAAACAGCCTGACACTGATGCCTGACACTTCTCGTGGCAGGAGCTACCACCTCATGAGGTAGCCCTTCCCGCTGTGAAATAGCTCTAACAGAAAACTTCTTCTCCGGAGCTGAATCTCTGTGTCTGTGGCTTCTGCCCACTGGTCCCTGGGAGGCAGGCAGAGAAGACTGGATCCAAGGATACCCTCCTGCTTCTGCCCTCTACTCGCACCCATTTACTAGGAGACAGAGACCATGGCCCGTGGCTCCGTCCTGGCTCAGCTGGATCAGCCTGCCTTTCTCCTTCTTCCCAAACAGGCGGCCGATGGATGATTTGATGCCCTTGCGCTTGGTGCCCTTGTGCAAGGAGTCCTGGCTGCTGTTGCTGCTGCTGGGGTTGCTGCCTGGATCCTCCAAAGCACTACAGGATGACAGCCAGGAGCGGGTGGAATGAGAAGAAACATACTTAAATTACAGCATGAGAGATGGAAGTTAGACTTCAGGAAGAACTTACAGTAAGTGTCAGAGTTGGGAGGGTTAAGGGGGTATGATCAGAGCATGTGACCAAAGGAGACATGGAACTGTCCTTCCCCGATGGTGTGACAAGTGAGATGTTCAGACACCTGGGACAAGTGAGATGCAGCCTGTTCAGAGGCAGAGAGAGGGACGAGATAAACTTGGGAATGGAGAGGCTCGATATGGGGTCTGCTCCATTTACCTCTTGCCTTCTTCCTGGCTCAGGGCTGGGTGGCCAAGCTTCTCTAGCTGCAGCGTCCTGGGTGAGGAAGGAGGAGAAGTCTCACATTTTATGGTGGCTTTATCCTCTCGGTTCTCTTCCCGAGACACTGGTGACTGAACAGACAGTGAAGCCGTCAGGGGATAGAGGGAGAGATCTGGGGCCTGCCTACCCAGCCCAGACAGGCAGAGGAGCATGGAGAAAAGCAGAGGGGAGGCCCTAGGGGCCTCTCAGAGTTCAGACTCAGATTCAAGGGCCCAGTGGGGAGAAGCGAAAAGGGAAAGGCCTGGGAGAATTAACCTATTAGTACCTGCGTCATCATGCAGCACTCACCAGCAGCTTCCTCCTATGCTTTCTTAAGTCACTGGGCTGGAAGAGAGAGTGAAGGGTGAGCTTGGACTCACCCTTTGGTTGCTTGAAAGTCTACCCCAAGGGGAGCCCAGTGGTCTTAGGATGAGAAGATAGGATTCAGTGCCTCACACAGGCCTGAAGAGAATATCACAGCAAAACAAAACAAAGCAACAACAACAACAACAACAAAAAACTGGCTTGAAAAAATAAATCAGGGCTACCTCTGGAAGAGAGAAAGAGGTATGGGCATTGGGTGAGTTTCTTAAGCATTACCCAAGGGAGAGGGTAAGGAAGATACTACATAGCCCTTTCCAGACCCAGAAGGACATGCTGGTGACCTGGTATGCCAGGGTCTGCACACATCATGAGAAGAAGATGCTGGGGCCCAAATGAGAGAGAGTGAGCCCTGCTGTGCCTTCTCAACTCCCCTCGGCCAAGCCCAGTGATGACAAGGTTGTTCATCAACTGCCCCAAGACTCTCACCAAGGTCATGACCCCCATTCGGTCCAGGTCCTGGGTAGCACTGCGGGAAGTAAGCTTAGGTGTGGAGCGGCCGCTGAACAGAGGGGATGCGCTGGCCAGGGACAGGGCAGTCAGAGAGGTGGGGATGGAACCACGTTTGCGCAGCTGGGTCAGATTTAGGGCCTCCATGCTGCCACTAGTCACTCGTGTCTCAATCTCCTCAGCACGGAGCTCTGTGGACTCCTTCTCTTCCTGGATCATCCTGGGAGGCAGGCAAAACCAGATCTCATAATTAGCCCCAGAGAGGACGAGCAGGAGGCAGATGTGGGCACTGCCTGCAGTCACCACCCAGTGACCCCAGGTAGAAGGCAAGGCCAGGTGTGCCCCATTGTTTTCGGCATTGCAGGGACATACAAGGCCCTGTGGGCAGAGTTGGTTCTATCCCACTGCAGCTTAGACAATTTTTTCTCTTTCTTGTTAACTGGCCTAATGTAACAAAACTCCCTAATTTAACAAAAGCAGTTGCTGGGAAAGAAGGCAGTTTAGTCAGTGGAATATAAACCTTCATGGAAGTCAGAATTCTTGACCTACCACTATCTATAGGGCCTCGGTTTCCCAATATACCCAATGTCAGGAATGGTCTAGGCCAGTATTTCTCAAACACAGGACCTTTAATTGATACTGATCCCTGATGGAGCCTTTCCTGTTCCAGGGAAAAATTAGAATAATAGTGATAATGTTATGTGTATGAAGAGGGCACTCAGAGAGGAATGTGTGTGTGCACACTCACACACACACACTCTCTCTCTCTCTCTCTCTCTCTCACACACACACACACACACACACACACACACACACACACACACACACAACTAATGTAAACATGCCAACTATCCTTTAGGAACAGGACCTATCTTTATTCTCAGAGCATGTCTTTCCAACTTTAGGGATGTTAAAATATCCTTTCTTTTGTAGAATGGTTGTGATAGGAAATGGTAATTATCTTTAATGTTTCATTCTGCAGAATGAAAGTTGGCAGTCCTGTGTTAGTACCCTTCTCTTTGTGTGTGTGTGTGTGTGTGTGTGTGTGTGTGTGTCCAGTGTTTTCTTCTTAGCTGGTCTGTGAAATCCAAAAGTGTGGGAACCATTGAACCAGATGACCCCTACAGCCCTGTAAAGCTCTGACATTCTCTGGTTTGGATTTTCTCTTGCTGTTTGTCACAAACATTAATAAACTCTCTACAAAGGCAGGGTGAAGTGCAGGTCTTCATAACATTCCCTGCCAATGGTTTCTGTTTGATGCCTCATTAGAGACCAGAGGCATGACACAGTGCACTGAGTTTAGACCCGAGTTTGAATCCTGGCTCTGCCACTTACTGCATCGCTTTGGGCAAATCACTTAATCTCTCTGGTTTGTTTCCTTGTCTATAAAATGGAGATAATGCTGTCTCCTCCAGTGACTGTGATTAGACTGACCAAAGCTCTCACCCTGAGTTGGCCTCAGTATGTGGGAACTACACTCATAATGGTTATGTTTAGCTTCAGGAGCTTCAGGAACACAGTCTCCATAGACCTGGGAGAGAAAATGAAGCCTAAGAAGTCAATCTGAGGTCCTACCCCTCTCTGTCCAGCACTGGGCCAGAACCTTGCCTGATGCTCCACACAGGGTCCCTAAACTGTGGCACTCTAAGGTCCAGCTGTAAGAGACAAGCAAACACATGTAGAATCTCTCCTGCAGTGACCAAACACAAAGAGCCTCTGTCCTTCAAGGAACCTCCCAGGCCCTCCACCCCTGCCCTAACCTGATCTCCTCGTTGATAGCATCCAGCTGCTCCTGCAGCATCATGGCCAGGGTCTGGGCGTCTGAGTGGCTGCTGGGGGAGACAACGTCCACGGAGCCCACCAGACCCCCTGGCTCATCCTCATCCACATCAGAGATCTCAGGGTCACTGTCAAAGGCAGGGGTGGCTGTGGGGACCAGCACCCCAGGCAGTGGAGATGGCTCCCAGTCCTTAGCAGAGAAGGAGGGTAGAGGAGTAGTAATAAGATACACCAGATGACTAAGGAGCAGGACCCTCCCAACCTATACCAGCAGCATTGGCATCTCCTAGGAGCTTGTTAGATAAGCTAAATCTCTGGCCCCATCCCAGACCTACTAATTCAGAATCTGCATTTTAACAAAATCCCGGGTAACTTACTTGTATGTTAAAGTCTAAGAAATACTACGCAAACTCAAGGAGCCAGATAGCAGAATGGTTAGGAACAGATTCCAGAGACTGCCTTGCTTTGAATCCTGGCTCCACCCAATACAAGCTACAAGAGAGTTGTTTCACCTCTCTGTGCCTCAGTTTCTTCATCTGTAAAGTGGGAATGGTAATAGTACCTACTTCATAGGTAGCTCTGAGGATTAAATTAGGAAATGCATGTAAGGCACTTAGCACAGGGTCTGGCACCAAGTCAGCATTATGTAAAGGCAATCTGTTTCTACTCACACAAAAGGTGACTAGATATAGGGAACGAGAAAAAGCCAAGCAGGCATGACTGTCTTGTGTCTCAGAGTTTCAGCACATTACAGGACCCTCCGATCAACCCTCAGAGGAGGTAGCTTCTCAGAAATCATTCTACAAACCCCTTCGGTAGACAAAGGTCCAGAAGCAGAAAGAGCACAGAACTGGGCTGGGGGTGTGAGAAGAGCAGCGGAAGAAAAGGAAAGAGGTAATCTCTAACCCCATCCTGTATGACCCAGACCCCCAAGATCCCCTTAGGGCTCTTTTCCCACTCCTGCAGCCTTTAGACTGAGGTCCTGGGTAGCTGCTGTGCTCTTATAAACAGAGGAAAGGGAGAGAGGGGAGAGAGAAAAGAGATGACTTCCGACTTCAACTCCCCCCTCACACTAGGGGTTTCCTAATGGCAGAGATGAATCTTCCGCCATCAGACTAGGAGTTCCCTCCTTCTCCACCTATATCTTCTAGTGCCCTAGAGCATGTAGAGGATCTGGGCTCGAGACAGAGCACGGTTAACAATTATGGGGCTAGGAAGGAATCAGACTTCCCCAAAAGATCGAAGTCAGTCCTTTTCTGCCCCTAATCTTTCCTGTTCCCTCTAAATCTCCCTAGGCAGACTCCACATGAGCTACATGCTTCTCAGAAAACTTCAGGTGCCGTCCCATGGCCAGTTAACCTGTCATCCTCTCTCACCTACCCATAAACCACAGCTTTTGTTCCAGAAAGCTTGCCAATTCCATCTTGCCCCTGCATCCCCCAGCCCAACCACTAGAAATACGTGCCTGCACACCCAGGTACACATGCACAGGCTTCAGTGGGGCCTCAGGGACTAGCTGACCACCCACCAGCCTCTACCTCTTGCCCACCAGGAGGTCGAGGCGAGACACAGCTGTTGCAGTGATGGCCCCAACCCCAAGGCTGCAGCTGTCGTTGACACGGGGGAGGGTAGGGGGAGGATTTGCATCACACCAGCCGTCTGTGAAACTGGAGCAAGGCGCGTGGCTGAACTGACCCCAAACTCCCCAGGGTAGACCCATCCACACTCACCCCTCCACCCCCTCACCTTGGCAGACTCTTCCCGCAGTGCTGAGTAGGAACGATGCAGACCTTGAGGTGCGTGGGCGGTTGCGCTCAGGGAGAACCGCACATCTGCTGCACTGCCTATGTGCGCCCTTGAGTGGCGGATGGGGGAGAGAAGACGAGCCCTGAGGACTGACAGCCCCAGGTTACACCCACTGGGCCCAAAGAGTTAAGGGATCTTCAGCTGGGAAAAGAGAAGTCTTAGCAGGACATGAGCTTCTGTTAATGCCTTAAGGGCTGCCACGTAAGCAAGAGATTAGGTTTATTCTCTGGTGCTCCAGGGATCAGTATGATCCAGGGGAGAAAGTTCTAGGGAGGCAGCTTTTCACTTAACACAAGAGGCACCTTCAAATAGCAAGAGCTGGCTTATGATGCAACTGGTAGCTTTAAAAAAGCTGCACTCCCCTCAGAGAGGTATTCAGGTGGAGACCCTCTGGCCACCTGACAAGAATGTGTGGGAGGGATCATGGCACCAAGAGAAATTGGAAGGAATGAGCTCTAAAAGTCCTTTGAATTCTGAGCGTCTTTGTTTCTTGGTCTTCTCCCTAGCAACTACCTCTGGTCTTCCTCTGGACTAAATCCCTGGCCAAAATTCAAGCCAGGCATACTCCCTGTCCCCAGGAAGCTTCAGGAGGCCCTGACACTGTATCAGAGACATGGGCTAGAGAAAGCATTTTGACTGCCCCAAGGGTCTATCCCAACCCTGAAATTTTAGGATCACAGTAATGATCCTCTGGAATATCTGGAGCCTCCCCTACTGACATCTCTTCCCTATGCCTTCCCAGTTTAGAACTTGAGGGAGCCCAGAGCAAAGGGACAGGGTGAGCCTACAACAGGTTACACAAGCTATCTGGAGGGATGGGGGAGTTTCTGCTTATTCCCCCCTTTTCCCTGCAACTCAGTCCCAATTCCATGATGGGGCCAGTGCTTCTACAGTCAAAGCCAAGAACTCCCAACCACTAAGGAAAGCAAGCAGTGCTAAATAGCTTGGTGTGCTCTGGGCTCTGCCTTCTTAGTTGGCGTATGGGGTTGGTCTCTTCTGAGCAACCTACAGGAAGGGAGAAGTAGGAGGAATTCCAACTACCATTTTCTGTCTCTATTCCCTGCTTCTCTCCACACTCCTATACAAATATTCCTAACAAACTTGAAATTGATACCCAAGTCTCTAACACCCCAGAAACCCACAGGCTTCTCTTCTTCACGTTCAACATCTCTTTCCCTAATTTAAGCCCTACCCCTCTGCACATATACATGTACAATTTTCCTTTAACCTCTCTTCAAAGAAGCTGATCCCTATTTCCCTGATATAACGAGAGCATGACCATAGGGAACCTTATGTGTTCTGATCTAAGAGACTTTGGTTTGGACAGAAAATATCCAGGAGCCATGAACCTTGAGTGGCATCATCCACTTCAGTCTCCTCGATCGTCAGCCTGCCTCTCTGGGCAAAGAACTGAGCGCAGGTTTGAGGTCTGAGTTCACTGCCAAATGCTTCACAAAATATGAAGAAAAATCCAGAAGTTCCCTAAAACATGGGCCTAATTTAAGCATTAGGTTCAGAGCCGTAAATAAGGTGTCTCAAAGTAACTAGAGTGGGACTTCCCTGGTGGCGCAGTGGTTGAGAGTCCGCCTGCCGATGCAGGGGACATGGGTTCGTGCCCCGGTCCAGGAGGATCCCACATGCCGCGGAGCGGCTGGGCCCGTGAGCCATGGCCGCTGAGCCTGCATGTCCGGAGCCTGTGCTCCCCAACGGGAGAGGCCACAACAGTGAGAGGCCCACGTAATGCAAAAAAAAAAAAAAAAAAAAAGTAACTAGAGTGAACCAGATACTCCCTGTGAGCAGGCCCTGTGGGACGTAGGTGAGCATGTAACTCAGCAGACCCCTCTCAAGGGCGTGCCCTCTGTCGAGGAAGCAGGAATCATGCCCTGTGTCTCATGGCAGTGGCGAAGGATCATCCTGTGCTTTAGTTGCCTCTCAGCATCCCTCAGAGGACAGGTGCTCCCTTCTAAACTGCCCAAGTGAGCTGGGTGACTTTACAAAGTTCTCTAAGCCTCAGTGTCCCACCCTGAATGTGAGCAGGACCCTGAGATCCTGGGCGGTGTTTTGGTGGGAGGAAGTCTCCTCCCCCAGGGCCCATCTAGGTCTGTCCAGGACTCCATCACAGCACACTAAGCCTCCTGAGCTCCAGTACCTGGAGTGGATGCCATCCACAAATGGCCCTCCTCGACCCTTCAGCTGGTCCACCTCTTGGCGCAGCTTCTCAATCTCTTCAGACAGGCGGCCCTGTGCCAGGCAGAGCCATGGTGGGGGTAGGGGCGAGGGAGGGGAAGAGCGAGGAAAGAAGGACCAAGAGAACAGCAGAGTTGGGGAGAAGCAGAAGAAAGTACTGCAAAGTCCAAAGCCAGGGACCCAAGGCCAAGCCCACAGATGACACCAAAAGAGAAGAGGTCCAACTGGAGAGTGAGTAGAAGGGTTGGCAGGGGCAGGGCCAGAAGGAAGGTCTGTCTGGAAGGACTCTACCAGAACAGGCCTGCTGAGCCCTCACTAACAAGCAAATGCATGACAAATAAGGCTGGGCAGCAGAGGGGCCCTCAGTGAACTCCCAGACCTCACAGACATTGCTAGCATAGGGATAGTGGCTAATCCGCCCCAAATCACCAGAAAGCAAGAGCTTCACCAGGTTTGCGGCCCCACCAAATCCTTCTGTCGAGTCCTTCACAGCGTCCTGCCTCTCTGCTACCCACTCTCTGCCGTATGCTTACGGCTAAGTTTCTTCTTTACAGGTGGGTGGGTGATGCATCTACTACGATAGGCTTTAGGGAGGATTAGTGAAATAATGTGTGTACATGGACTAACAAACTGGCTAGCACAGTGCTGGGTTTTAGGGCAGCTGCTTGAAACACAGGCGTGTTCCTTCCTCACAGCAAGCTCAGCCCTCCCGGGCTGGCAGGGCTGGCCAGCAGCTGGGTACCTTGTCATGCTGCCGCTCTTCAATCTGCCGCTGGGAGCTCTCCAGCTCTTGGATCAGTGTGTTCTGGGGGAGAACAGCTGTGAGCCAAGATGCCCCCCTTCCCCTCCACCCCGGCTCCTCTACTCCGGCTCAGGCCTTCCCCTTCCAGCAAGATCTGCCTTCCGGTCTGCTCTCCCAGCCCTACCTCTCCTTGCCAGACCGCCCCACCCCCAGCCCAGGCTGCTCCTCTTCAGCCTAACTCCACTCCACAGCCCTCCGCACTCCCCGCCTCGCCCAGCCCCCCAGCCCCGCCCGCTCCCGACTAAGCTCTCACATCCCAACCATTCCTGCTCGCCCGGCTCCACCCACACCTTTACCCACCCCGCCCCTTTCCGCCAGCGCCGTCCTTCCGGGCAGCACTGCCCATCCAGGCCCGCCACCCACAGCACCTTCTCCTCCAGGGCCGCCATGCGCTCCTTGAGGTGGAGCTGCAGGCGCTCATTCGACTCGCTAAGCAGTCGGTCCACGGTGTCTGACAGTCGCTTGCCGTGGTCCTCGTTCATCTTCTCCCGCTGGCGCACCTGCATAACCAGACCACCTTGCACCAAGCCACCCCAGGGCCATCTCACTGCAATCCCAGGGAGCCACTCATTCCTGCTGTGGTTCCAGCCCACTCACCTGTCCCCTTCTTATCCTCCGGGGGCCCCTGTCTGCAGCTTTCCTGACCACCTCCTCCCACCCCTCTGTGGCTCTGTCTCTGTCCCTAGCCAGGTCCTTCCCTAGCTCTCACTCTTCCTCCTTTCCCTACCCACAGACCATCCTGGGATGCCGCCCTGGGGTTGAGAGGAGGCTCGAGAGTCTGGCCCGGTAAGCTCACCCTTGCCAGCTCTTGGTTCTTTTCCTGCAGCTGTCCCTCCAGCTGCCGCAGGTGCTCCTCAGTGCTGCCATGCCGCTCTTCAGCCTGGAGGGAGGAATGGATCAGTGCAGCCCGAAGATCATCTGCCTTCCTGCTCAGACCTTGTATCCCATGCACCCAGGTGCCAGAGCGGCCCTTGGGAATCAGGGCCTCAGGGACCAAGGAAGCCAAGCTCTCCACTTACCGTCTTGGAGCATAATTGCCACCACCGTTGCCTTTCTTCCCAAGTACCCCAACCCTGCCGCTTTCCCCCCCCCCCCATACCCTCTCCTTCCTGCTCAGGGCTATAGCCTTGAAACATCCCAGAGCTGGCAGCTCAAGAGGCTAAATTCTCCCTATGCTTCCAGAAAGAAACCCCACTTGAAAGTATGAGCGACCATAAATCTCTATGCCTCCAGATAGATGGAACTGCCCTTAAGAGCATGGACTCAAACCAGACTGGTTCAAATCCTGGCTCCCTCCCTTCCCAGCTGTGTGACCTTGGGCAAGTTACTGAACCTCTATTGAGCCTTTATCTCCTCAGTTGTAATAACAGCACCTATGCCCATGGCAAGGACTAAAGGAGATAATCCATGGCAAACACTTAGGACACAATGAGCACTCAACAAATGGTAGCCATGGTGATTACCTTTGTTATTAAAGCAGCCTGGGTGGAGTGGTCTCCCCTTCGTTCATGCATCTTCAGAGATGGAGACCCCACTGCCTCTTCTGACAAGGTATTCCAGACTATCACACATCTTGCAGTCAGGAAATCCCTCCTTAAGGCCCTTCTACGATGACTCCCTTGAACATATTAATCACTTCAGTCCATCCCTTCTTGTCAGTTTTGAGAGTTACTAAAACTGACTGCTCAGCATCCCACACATAATGTCTTCTGCTGCACTTTAAACTCTGCCCTTCATTCCTAGGGGCCTGAAAGGCCTTAGAGACGACCAAATTCAACCCCATCATTATAGAGATGATGACATCATCACAGAGATAATGACACAGACGCCCAATTAGGGAGGGAGTGACTTTTCCCAGGTCACAGAGCAAGTCAGTGGCAGAAGCAAACGTGGTCCTGGGTCTACCGAGGTACAGCCAGGCTGCAGGTTCCATCCCCAGAGCCCCCAAGCTGCCACACTGGCACAATGGCCAGCCTCTATCCTCCAGAGGCTCTGGGGTCTGATGCTTATTAAATATTGGTTTTCTTCTCTCCATTGCTTGGGTGGGTAGCTATGGTGATCCCACATGAGGCACCCCTGAAAGCCTCCGACCCGCTGTAAACACTCCTAAATTCTCTTGATTAAGCCACCACATGTAGATGTCCATGCATTTACATAGCTCTTCCAGACCTAGGATGTTTTCAGCCTGCATACCTCCATAAAGTTAGCTATCCATTGGGTAAAATTATATTCCCTTTTATTTGTCCAAAAGCTGAAGCCTTCAAACAGCTAGGGATGGTCCCTAGATCTAGAATGCTTCAATTTGACAAAAAAAAAAAAAAAAAGATATGCTCAGCCTAAACTCCCACCCCATTCAGAGATGTATAAACTTTGATCATATTTCCTCTCAGATTTCACCTTTCCAGAAATGAAAGTCCTATTTTTTCCACTTCAGACCCCCCCCAAAGGAAGTATTAACTACAATGGTGTAAATGATAATAAAAATATTTTGCATCAGCACAGTTTCTTCTACTTATTAAAGTACTCTTACATCCCTTCTTATGGGACTGTCACATCCCTGTGGGGTGATGAGGGCAGGGATTACTCTTCCATGTGACAGACACAACAACAAAGTGTGTTTCCTGGAGTCATGCAATGAGAAGCAGTTTCCTGGCCCCCAGCCCAACGTGCCTCCCACTCTCTCCATTCACTGCCTGGCTACATAAGAGCTCAGGAAGCAGGGAACAGAGGAAGATTCCCAGGCCCTTGGCCCGCTTGCCTTGGTGAGGGCTGCAATTCTCTGGGCCAGCTCAGCCTCCACCTCTGGCAGCATCTCAGCCTTGCGCATCGTCTGCTGCAGTTTCTGCTCTGCTACCTCCAGTAGCTCCTGCAGATGCTGGGCTTTCTCCTCACACTAGCAAAGTAGGGGGTGGGGAGAAGAGTCAAGAGGGAGTACTGAAGCTTCCCCCACCCCCTGGCCCATCCTCAGTAGAGAGCAAGTGATAGGTCAGAAGCCGCAGGGAGCAATCTTGATTCTTGGCTACCCAGAGATACCTGACTTTCCCTTTCCGAAGGCGGCCAGCACCTCAGGGTCTCCTGGGCCACCAAGGGGAGGTTCCAGAATGATCATTAGGACCTCCAGGGTCAAGTACAGTGTCCCCCAACCCCATCTGCAGGAGTTACCTGGTGGTGCAGGGACTCCTTATTGGCCAGCTCATTCTCCAGTTTGTCGTTGAGGTCATGAATCGATGTGGCCTCACGCTGAGCAGCCAGGTAGCGCTTCTCCAGTGTGGTTATTCGCTTCTCCACGTCCTCCTTCTGGGCTAGAGCCTGAGCGGTACAGGAGAGGATGAGATGAAGGTCATCAGCTTTTTCCTGCCCTAATCGTGTCCGCACCTCCCCACCAAATCTGGCTGGCTATATCTCATCCACATTACCCTATCAGTTTCTGACCTTGACCCATCCCTCCTACCACTCGTCCCCACATTGGACTCTACCAAGTGTTCAGTCTTACACACCTCAGCCCTTGCCTGGCTCTCCCTCTACACCCAGGACATCCAGCAGCTACCTTCTTGAGTGCCAAATACCTGCACCCAGAAAGATAGGGTCGGGCCCAGGCCCTTGCTCACTTCCCAGAGGTCCCGCTGACGTTTGCTGCTCAGCTCCTCCGACTTGATAAGGTCCCGGCGGGCCGTGCCCAGGTCCTCCTCAAGTTCGGCCACGGTTGCTGTCAGGGTGACCAGTCGCTCCCGGGCCTGGCTCAACTCAAAGTTCTGCTTCTCCAGGAGCTCCTGCAGCTCTTCTACCTGGCCCGCGTCATGCTCCAGAGACAGTGAACTATCAGTCAGTCATCAGAGCCTTGAGCATCCCATTCCCCTGCCCTGCCCTGGGGAGGTGGGAAGAGGGACAGCACAACCAGAGCAGATCACAGCTCTGCCCCCAATTTTAGAGCACACCTCCAGGTACACCCTTCTTCCTCTGGCCTCCAGAAGCTCATTCCAGACAATGACCAAACACTCTCACTCTCCTGTGTATCTCTTGAAAAATAATCATGCCTAGTTTTACCTGCTATTTCAGCCTCTTGTAACCTAGGAAGGGGCATGACTAGGGGAACAGAGGCTCAGAAAGAGAAGTGATCTCTTAGGTACATGGCACCTAACAATGCAAGTGAACAAACACATTATATGCTTAGCAGTGTGTGTACTGGGCACTAAAACAAAAATCTGTAGAGTTCTTTGCAGATGGGGTAGGGGGAAGAAGGAAAGAGAGATGGTACCATTGGAGAAAGCTCCAAATTTAATTCAAGCAGTTGCTCTACTGCACTAAGGCAGGGCAGGGGCCCCACCTCCTGTCTGGGGTAAAACATGTCCCCTCTATGCAGCTCCCCATGACCCACCTTCCACAGGCATTTCGGTCCCTGTTCCACAGTCCCCTCCTCTTCTGCCACTCCATCCTGAACCCCTGCCTCCTGCTGTAGGGCAGACACCTGTAGGGCACAGTCCCCAGGGCAATGAGTCAAAGAGAAGAGAATCTCCTATATATTCCAGACCCTTCCAAGTCTCCCACCTCCTAGAGAGAGATGTCTCCTGTTGGCTAACAGTCTCCAGTTGAGACAGACGGGAGAAATCTGATGAGGAACAGAGTGGGGAAAAGGGGTAAACCAGCCTTGGCTTCCAGGAGCTGTAGTCTACAGATGGAGGGAGGGCAAGCAGCTTACCTGCTGGTGGGCACCTGCCAACTGCTCTTCCAAGGTGGTCACTCTCTCCAGGGCCACCCGGAGCCGCTCTCGCACCTGTCCAAGATAAAAGGGGAGATGAAGAAAGAAACAGGGACCCCACTGGACTCAAGTTGGAGAAGCCTGGGCTTGGTCTACCACCACTGAGCATAAGGCAAAGAGAAGGACCTGCCAAGGGGCAAATTTCTGAGAGGGAACCTAATAGGATGACATGGAAATTGGATTAATGGTAGGAGGGAGCCAGTTATGAAGCTAGAAGGCAGTTTTCCCTAAACACAGGATTCAGAAATCTCAGAGAAGGGACGCACGGAGGCTCTGGGGAAGGCTGGCTGGATTGGGGGTGGAGGCAGGCTGTGGGCCAGCCTAGGTACCTTCTCATCCAGGGCCTTGTGGTGCACAAACAGTGATTTGAGAGCCTTCAGCACCTCCACCTCACTGGAAACCCCTGAAGGTGACTGAGCCTGACGCTTCACCACAGTCATCCTCAGTGACCGCTCATGACGGGACACTAGGCACTCCAGATGTTCCAGAAGCAACTGGCAGAGAGAAGGGGAGGGCAAGAGGAAGGGCTGTGAGCCTATGCCCCAGGGGCTATAAGCAGGGTCCACACGAACACCCAGCAGACACGAGTACTGCCATGTGTACCATTGTCAGAATGGTGAAATACTTCTATGTGGGTAAACAGCTGCTGCCCCAACTGAATACCTGCCCTAGCCTCTCTCCCAAGACCCCGACCTTTCCCTTGACCCCGAACTAGAGGTGAAAAGCCTAGCACTGATGGTTGAACAAACTGACTATCACCCCAGGGTGATATAAGGCAGGAGGAGGTTAGGATAGGGCTGGGGATGTGCTGGCCCTGGCCATGCCTGCTCCCTTGGTCATAACCCCCACCCCCAAAGCACAAACACACGCCAGGTCACCCCACTTACCCTCGTGTTATTCCGCTCTGCTTTCAGCTCTGATATCTCTTCCTCCCTCTCTAGAAGCTGCTCCCGACACATACTCAGCTTCCGGGTTAAGGTGGCAAATTCCTGAAAACCCCCAAGGCCCCTCAGTGCTTGGGGATCCACCACCTAAGCAGTATCCTGCACGCCCGAGTCAGTGGTGGGATCCTCTCACTTGTCCCTTACTTCCACCAACTGTCCCCAGAAATATCCCTATCCATCCATACTACTAGCATGTGCTTCTCCAGAGGGGAAGCATTCCAAGGGTGTGGTAGGGTGCAATGGAATACAGTTGCATAGAAGAGTGAGAAAGCCACCAGGTCTGCTCTGCGCCCCTTCCCCCTCCAGCCACCAATATAACCTGATTATGTCCTCCCTCCCATTTTGTACTTCTGTTTCTCCAACAATCCAGTGACATTTCCCTTTAGAAGTGGATGGAGGGGAGTTTCACTTCTGGTTTGGCATTAGTAACGTCCCTCCCCAACTCTAACCCCTCTGACACACTGCTGCCAGGGTAATCTCCCAAAGCACAGTGTTGTTTACACCGTTAAATACAAACTTATTATCCTGGTTTCCAGCTTCTCTCGCACAGTTCCTTTCCATACACCCTAAGACCTGGTCAACCTGGGTAACCGCTGTTTACAGTCACTAGTAAACTTCTTAATTCCACACCTTTGCTCAGTGGGCTCCCCGGACCCCTGAAAGCCCAATCTTCTGTCAACACCTGATCTTTCAAAGTCCATCTCAAAGGACACACCTCCTTGGGACCTTTCCAGACTTCCCAGTGGAAGGCTTTCTCCCTCCTCTGAAAACTGTTACGAACACAGGCACTCTGAGCACCTACCATGTACCAGCTCCTGTGCTGGTCACTGGAAACACAGTAACAGAAAAGACATAATCCCTACCCTCATGAAGCTCCCAGTGAGGGGTTGAGATCAAATCTCAGGTCTGCCCGTTGGTGACCTTGGACAAGATACCTAACCCCTTTGAACCTCTAATCCGAAAGACAATCCTCCCTCAAGTGTTGCTCTGAGGATCAATTATCTGGAAGCTATTTTAGGTGTTGACACTGTTTTAACAATCCTTTGGGGGCCCCTCTTCTCTTCCTCCACATTTTCTTCCTATCATTTGGGCTCTTGTCTATCTCCTTTCTAGTGTTCGAGCTCCCTGGGGGCAGGGACTGGCTCCTTCATCCTGGGGGGGCTTGTTCAGGGCTCCAAACACAGTGGGATAGGATGGGCCCATCTCCCACCCCAATTCCTCACCAGGGCTCCATATTCCTATCTACAGAGCATCACAAGACTCTGCCCCCCGAACGCTTCTGGACCCTGGGTAGGAAACTCAGCCACTCTGGTTCTTCTCCCCACACGTGGGGAGAGGGCCTGGAGCTGAGTCCTGAGCTGTGTGGCCCCTCAGGGCTGCCTCCCTAACCCTTGCAGCACCCCCACAGGCAGGGTGGCCATGAGCAGTTAACCAATCTCCTCAAGTTTCAGCTTCATCATTTGTAAAATAGAGATGATGGTGATAATAGCACTAACTTCAGCACTGTGGAATTTAGTGAAGGAAATTCCAGTCAAAGTGCTTAGCACACAGAAAACACAATAAATGGTGACCATTATTGCTAGTAGTCATGTTGATTGAGGAGAATAAGAGGGGTATCACAGCTCTGCCTATAATATTCCATGTGATGCCTCTTGTTTTTTTCATCTGTGCAATGAGAGGTGGACTAGATAACCTCTAAGGCTTCTCCCATCTCCATTCTCTGTGGTTCGCCACCCACCACTTCCAAGAATAGGACCCTGGTGAGGAGCCTCCATGGTGGAGGTGTCTTTCCAGTATAGCCTGCCACCTTCTGGCTGCATGGGTTCACTGCAGTTGGCAACTAAGGCTGGGTTTTCTTCCTGCATCAAAGTCCATCCTTTTCTCCAGGTGGAGCCAATTTCAGCCTGAGGAGCTTGGGAGTAACAGGGAAAAGTATTATGAAGCAAGGCGAAGGAGAGTAAATGCTCTGTGAATTCCATTTGTTGAGATGCTAATAGACGAAGAGAGCTGAGGGCCCAGAAGCTGAGGGCTCTGAAAGGCTGGGTGAGGGGAAGGGGATGAGGGAGATGCAAGACTATCGGGCCTTACCTGGGGAAGGGCAGAGTTAAGGTGGCACTGGAGCTGGTCTCGCTCATGCAGGGCATCCTGGAGCCGGCTCTGTGTCGCCGCCAAAGTCTCCTGATTCTCCCGAAGGGACTCTAGCAACTTCTCCCGCTCATCCAGCATGTTCACCATCAGCTGCTCAAAGTTGGCGTCAGCATCCGTTCCATGGGGAGACCCCAGGGGGTCCCCCTCGTTGATTGTGGGCATCACTTCACACATGGTGGGGGTGGGCAGGGCCTTCTCAGTGTCAGGGCACAGGGGAGGGTTTCACAGGGTTGGCACCTCCAGGGCGACACGTGTAGGGGTCTCAGAGCAGGCAGTACCAGGTGAGTGAACAGATGGGCAGGGGCTTCTCCCATGGCATCAGTTGCTCTCGGTCTGAAAGGGGACTGGTGCCCAGAGTGCCCCTGTGAAATGGAGTGAGAGGGCCTGGTTTAACCTCTCAGCGCTGGGGCTGGGTGCCCTATGTCCCCAGGCAAGCAGGCAGCAGCTGAGTGTGGCCATGACAGGCAGGGAGAGCAGGGCTGGAAGAGGGCCCTTTCCTTAGACTGAGCACTGGAGCCTGGCAGAGTCCCAGCTGGGTCCAGCAACAACCATCGTTTCCGGAGGGCAGTGATCTGTTGGAGAAGAGACTGCTGTGAGAAACAGCTGAGCAGAGAAGGGCATCCAGGAGGTGGGTGAGGGGAGAGGAGGCAGGAACGTGGACCAGAACGTGGGGAAAGAGGGTGAAGAGTTGGCGCATGCCCCTTCTCCGGGCTTACTCACTCAGATGGTGCCTTCCTTAGTTCTCCCAAGAAATGCACATGCCCACTGCTGTAGCCTCTGTCACCAGCTTCCCCCACCCACAGCTGTCAGAAGTGCAGCCGCAGTGGAGTGGTTCCCCCTCCCACGTGGCTTGCTGGCCAAATATAGAAATAATTCAGTAAGCGGCAAGGGAGCAGCCGGAAGGCTGCCCAGAGTCCTCCCGAGACCTGGGGCTGTGAGAGTGGGAGGAGAGGAAATAGGGTCCCTGCCCCACCCCATAGGTTTCTCCCCCACATTCAGGCCAAGGCAAGCACAGAACGGGTTAAAGGGCTTTTAGTGGGTGTGAGTCCCATACAGGATGGACTACTGGGCTCATAGGAAACAGGGACAGAGTACCTCCTACCCTGACCACTGGCACAACATGGCTCCTTGAAAAGGCACAGGCTGGACACTGGGGCAGGCAGACAGCCCTGACCTGCTCCATGCCCATCATTCAGGGAGGAGGCTCTGGCTCAAGTCATCCCCTACTCCTGAAACCTGGCAGACAGCAGGCTTCCATTCTAAACTCATGGCCTACCACCTCTGGGTTGGAGCAGAGACAGAATGGTGTAAAGGATTCATGTTGGTAGGTGGGGGAGATGTTACTCTCCTAGGGCAGGGCTTCCATGTGGGGCCCCTGCTCGTGTCTGGGAATCTTCTCCCTCCATGTAACTTCCCAATACTGGCACTGTCAGAAAGTCACCAGCTAGGGTGGTTAGCATGTTGACAGCCTGGCAGTAACGCCTTGAGCCTGGCACAGGGAAGCCCAGTGGTCAGAGCAAAGGAAGGTGAACCGAGGAAGGCAGCATGCAGCTAGGGATTTCTGCCTGCCATCAGCTTCCAACCTCCCTGCTCACTGCTGGAAGGCCACCACCTTAATCAGTTTTCAGAGGGAGCTGTCTTCAGAGCTCCTGTTTTATGAGAGATGGGATGTGAGACACCCAGCACAGTAATGGGCACTCAGAGAAGCCCCGTAAATGCTGCTTTCCTTCCTTCCCTACCCCATCCCCATTTGGGAGACACAGAGACAGCTTCCTGTTCACCCCTCAGGTAGCAGACTGGGGAATAGGCAGACTGGGAGGGTCAGGGAGAGGACAGGCGGCATTTGGACCCAGTATGAGGTGAAAAGTCAGACACAGGGAACCTCTGGCCTGTGGCAGGATTGAACCTAGCAGGGGAACCAAAAACGGGCCGTGTCTCTTCTACCTGAACCCCCCTGTCATCCCCTTATCCCCTCCCCCAGAAACGGGGGATAGCCAAGGTGAGGCTGGGGAGGAACTTGGGCATGGATAAGAGAAAAGTTAGAGTGCCAGCTTGAGAACTCCCAAGCTCATACCCACAGCCATTCCCAGAGGGCCCAGTAGTTCAGGCAGCATGTGGGCGTGCCCACACAGGCACACAGGGAGACACAGGAACTTGGAGACTTAGGACATACACATGTTCCCAGACACAAAAACTGGATACACACTCTGATCCAGGGATCCATTCCCCAAGCCGGAATAGCACCTTGGTCTGCACCCTACCTTACACCAATATCGCTGCCCCACAGAGCAGCTGGGAGCAGGTAGGAGGGGCTGCTACCCCAGTCTTGCCAGAGGTGCCATCTCACTAATGCTAATAACAGCAAGTCCTCTGATTCTCCAACCCACTTCACCCTAAAGCTTCAATCTGTGAGGTTTAAAGGCCACACTGGCCCCCCATACCTCTCCAAGCTCATCAACAGCCAGGCCCTCATCCCTTCCCACTCCCCTACCCCCATCCCAAGAAGAAATGAGAAGCAGAAAAGAAGGCCAGTCTGGGGAAGGGGCCCCCTATGGCAGAGGCTGTCTTTTGGAGAAGAGTATAGTGTGCTCAGGAGCTCAGGGACTCAGTCCAACAGATCTCCAGGCAGCCTGCAGTGTAATATAGAGGAAGGAGCCCAGAGCGGGGACTCTGGAGACCTGAGCTGCAGTTCTGCCAGACCAGCTGAGTGATCTTGGGCTTGTCATGACCTACTAAGGCCTCTACTGTAAGAACCCACAGCCCTTATTTAGTCCACCTCAGAGGGATGAGATCATGGATAAAGAGTTTGGAGAAGCACCCCACAATTGTAGGGGAGTATGAATTACCTTAGTAGTGGGCAAAGGCGGGCCTGTGGGTAGGTTTTGCCTCTCACTGTTGTGGCCTC
Organism: Delphinus delphis; assembly: GCF_949987515.2. NCBI lineage: Eukaryota > Metazoa > Chordata > Mammalia > Artiodactyla > Delphinidae > Delphinus > Delphinus delphis. The sequence continues at coordinate 153,005,298 of NC_082683.1, forward strand.
TCCCGTTGCAGAGCACAGGCTCTGGACGCTCAGGCTCAGCGGCCATGGCTCACGGGCCCAGCTGCTCCGCAGCATGTGGGATCTTCCCGGACCGGGGCAAGAACCCATGTCCCCTGCATCGGCAGGCGGACTCTCAACCACTGCGCCACCAGGGAAGCCCTGTGGGTGGGTTTTTAATGACTCCTTATGGGAAAGGGGTTGGGAAGTTCTCAGGAAGGAAACATAGGACCTCAGGCTGCCCACAGTGATGTGCTGGCCATTTGGACTGACTTGGCCTCCTCAAATCCTCCTAGTCATTCTGGTAACTGAGAAGCTGGCTTCAGTGCCATCAGCCCTTTCCCAGCCTCCTTCCAAACCGAGAGCCAGGTAGCGACTCCACTTACCCTAGTGAACTGGCATCATGTAGAGCAGGTTGAAGATGAGCCCAGAGATGTATGCCAGACAGATGCCCCTGAGATGACTGTCCAGGACTTCCTCTCCCTGTCCCCACAAACTGCACAAGCATGGTGAGCAGAAGGGAGCTTGAAGACAGCCACATCAGGACGCCTGGCTTTTCCTGGTTCCATGGCCATCTTTAAATAGCGCAATTATCATCTCAGCCTAACACAAGCCTCCTCAACTCCTGCATAATTTCTAAGTAACACTCACAAGTCCTGATTCAGAGACGAAAGCTACCAGCCCCCAAAGCAAACATATGTGAGGGGTTTTGCCAAGTGAGGAGTGTGGGCAGGCTGTGACACAACAGAGAAGGGCTCCAGACTGAGCTGATGTGTGTGTGAGGAGGGAGGGGTCAGATGAAAGCCAGGCCTCTGGGCTTTTAAACACAGAAGAGGCAGACTCTGAGGCCTCTTTGGCTCCCCCCAAATCACCCCCATCTTTTCCTAACAAACAGGAGGGATGGGCACTTGGGTCTGATGCTCTAGCTGGCCACATGCACACACAGACAGGCTGGCTCCCCACTGCCCTGCCAGATGGCAGGCCCCACCATGGTGAGACAGCTCAGCAAAGGCAAAGCTACCAGCTCCCATAGAAGCCAAAGGGCCAGGGCAAAGCTTCCAGGAGCTGTGCTCAAGTCTAAGTGGGCCATGAGCCACACAAAGAGGGCGCTTCAAGGTAAAGAGGTAAGAGAGGAAGGTCAGATACCCACCCAAAAGGGTGAAGACCTGAGGAAATGGGGAGGGAAGTGGTCATCTAGGAAAATAATAACAATTATAATAGCAACTATGATTTATTCAATATTTACCATGTGCCAGACACTGTGTTGTCAGTGGACATATATTAACTTACTTTAATCCTCACAAGTCCTTGCAAGGAAGACACAATTCTTCTTCTCATTTCACAGATGTGAGAATTGGGACTTAAGTCATGTAATCAAGTCTATTACAGCTAGTAAGAGGAAGAGCTAGGATTCAAGTCCAGTCTGTCTGACTCCAAAGAGGGGTAGGGAATGGAGGAAGAGGGAGTGGACATGACTCCTTCTGGCATCATGTTTCTTCCAAGAGGCCAAGGCACTTGGGCCCTGGCCCTTGTCGCCTTCATCGAGGGAGATGGCAGCCTAGGGATAGCTCACCTCGGGCCTCCTCCACTGATCCTCCTCTAGCTTGAGCGAAGGCCTCTGTGTAGCAGGCATCATGGTCATGAGGCAGTCACTTCCCCACTGGAAGTGACCTGTCTCCAAAGCCTCATCTACCACCTACCCAATTCTCTCCCTCTACCGCCTAGCTGGCTCCATACTGAGTTGTAAGGAGACTGCCTGAGTTCCCCATACCATACCACATTCCCACAGGAGCTACAGAAACACATTCTTCTGAGCCCTCAGCCCCACTCACCCTGTGGCGTTTTCAGATACCATCCTCCCAGTAGCATGAAGTCTCACTCCCCACCTCTCTTTTCCTCTAATCGAGAAGCTTCTCCTCCTCCCTTGTTCCTCTCCCTATCCAGCTCAACATCCCAAGAAGATTTGCCCTCACTCATCCTCTTCTCCAAAGCCCAGTCAAGCCCTCTCTCCCCTGCTACTCCCTAGCTCTGCCCACTGTCATGCTCTCAGAGCCCACCTATTGCTCATGAGCTTCTAGCACCTCACCTGGCCTGCCTCAGTCTTCCTTTCCATGTTAGTCTAAGGAACTCCTGATCACCCTTCTAAGCTCATCTTAAATACCACTTTCTCCAAGGAGCCTTTTCTGATTCCCCCCCATACCTAAGATTGGCTGTTCCACTGACCCAGCACAGCCTTTCCCTCTGTTTGTGCAACATAGACTCATCTGAAGACTCTAAGGTAAGAACCATAACCTAATTATCTTTGGATGCTCCAACACTTACCACGGTCCTGACATACAAGGAGCTGAATGGATACATGTGACAGAGTCATTCTGCGAAGTGCATCTCTGACCAACTTTAAAGAAGGGGAACTCTAAAATAGAAAAAACTGACTCAAGGCCTGGGAATAGGTTCATTTGTCTTCCCCTCTGAAAAATTAAAGCTTCTTTACAGCAAGATGGAGGCCACTCCTGCCTCGAAAGGAAGACTCTGGAGCAGGTTGATGGGCTGGCTCCTCCACTGACATGTGACTCTGGAAAGACACCTAATCTCTCTGAGCCTCCGTTCTTCATCTGTGAAATGGAGATGACAATAATATTCACCTCACATAGCTGATGTGAGGATTACTAGAGTTAACATATGCAAAGTGTTGACATCCATGTCCAGCAAACATTCAGTAAGTGTTAACTCTTAGCACCCCAGGCTCCTGAAGCACCTCAAGGCTGGGCCCACTCCAATTACAATAAGAAAACTAAAAATCTATATTAGCTACAGGAAGCCTTCCAAGAGAAAAACACTCTTGGAAAAGCTTTATTGACAGTTTCTCACTGCTGGCCACAAATCACTTCTAAATCATCCAGTTCCCTGGGCCCCTAAAAGGCCAGCAGTTAGACTTTCTCTGGGCATCAGGTTCCTAAATCTGGAAAATGAAGGTTGTAACACACAACACGATACAGTGATCTTACAGGGTGTCATGAGGGTCAAAGGAGTTAAGAGACATGAAACTGTTCTGAAAAGTATAAAATGCTACCCAAGCACAGGTTAGCACTGACTGCCAGCCCAGATACTCAACTTCCGAACATCGGTGCATTCTGTTGATTCAGGAAGAGGCCTCTCTATCTGACAGGTTCCTCTGGGCCCGTATCTGTGAAGCCCATCCCTCCAGCTGCTCCCCAGGAGTTAGTTATGAACCACCTCTTGCTAAGACATGGCCTATCATTTGAGTAAGCAAACAACTTTCTGTCCAAACCAGGATAGTGAATGGAAGCACTGTTAACAACCACACCAGGGCACAGATATAAACTGCAGCTGCCCCGGGCATGCCTAGCCGTATGGTTACTCTCATTCTCACCACCCCAGGAGGACTAATGTCAAAGGCTAGTGGGGAAAGGAGGACTGCAAGTCTCTGTGCACCTCCAAAATAGTTCCGCTTCAAAATTACAGCCATCACAACTACATCTTTAAATTAAGCCAGGGATTTGCAAACTGGGCTTTATGATAGAGTACCTTTGGGGCAGCCCGGGACGAAAAAAGGGGAAAGAGGTGAGACAGACACAAAGGGCTCTGAACTCTCTTTCCTTTCTTTAATCTCATCAACTCCAAGTCTGTCAATTTTACTGGACATGTGATTAAGGTTTCATTTGTATAAAAGGGTTCCAGGCCTAAAAGAGGTTAGAAGATCCCTGGTAAGTATTGTCTACAGAGACCTCTGCTAAAATAGATACATGTTCTCTCAGAGAGGCAGCACATCAATGCAACAGAGAAAAAACCTGGGAAGGCTACACAGGTGACACTGGGGGCCCACATTCTAAATGTCTAGTAGAGATAATTTATTTACAAAAGCTAAGATAGGCAGGACCTGGCTTTCGCTGAACTTACATCATTAAGTACAGTAACCCTAACCATCTTCTGCTAATCAGAGCCATTGATTAACACTTATAGATGTCCTCAAATAATGTTTGCAAAAGAAGAAACAAAGTAATAAATGTCATTTATTTGGAGGATAAAAATCTTTCAAACTAGAGGTCTGTGTGGGACAAATCTGGGTCCTCTGGTGTTCACAAAAAACTGCTCAGAGGTTTCTGTGTTTGTAGGTCAGCCCATCAGATTAGAGAGCTGTCACATAGCAGAAAACAGAACTGCACAGGGGTAATCAGGAACACCAGAAGGGAGTGCTGCCAGGTGCTGGGGTGTGAAAGGTCTAGAGTACACAGAACTACCCAGAGACATATAGGCACCACAAAAAGTGTGTATGTGTATGTGATCACAAAAGTATGGGGGCTATATGTGGTTATGACACAGAGAGAACGTGGGGGAAGGCATGTATATTCACACAACAGAGTGTGTAAGTGCATAGTCATGAGAATTTGTGGCATAAATGTGTAATCATGAAAGAGAAGCATGTGTGTGTGTGTGTGTGTGTGTGTGTGTGTGTGTGTGTGTGTGTAACAGTATGGTCATGAGAATGGGGTCCTGAGCGCATGTGCATGAGAGAGCATGAGTATGTATAACGGTGAGATTGTGTGTGGATGTGTGTGGTCATAAGTGTATGACAGGGCTCATGATGGTATACGACTGTGGTCGTGAGAATGCATGTGTGTGTGCAGTCATAAGAATGCATCTGGGAGTCACGAAATCATGTATGTTCATAAGAGCTCATGGGTGCCGTGAGAGCTTTGTGTGTGTGCATGATCATGAAAGCGTATCACTGGTCATGAAAGAGTGTAAGTGTATATGTGGTCTTGAATTTCTGTGGGAATGTATGAGAGGGAAAGGAGGGAAGGATGAGGATAATAATGAAGGAATGAAAATTCCACTTGTTCCATGTGCTCTGTCCCAAACAAGGGCCAAAATTTTGGGGTACTCCACAACTGGCCTAGTGTGAGCTGAGGTCAAGGAACTGGGCTGAGCCCACCCTTCTACTTACCACCATCCATCAGAGCTCTACTGCCCAATCTCCCGAGCCCAGGGCTCCGTGTGCATTAGAGATGGCAGTGGTCACCCCCTAAGTCTCCCAGAATGCTCACTCTTCATGGAACAGTCAACGTCAAGCTCCTGACCTGGCTGCACTTCCCAGGCCCTCCTCTCAGCAGCTATCCTCTAAGCCAGCGGTCCACAACCTTTTTGGCACCAGGGACTGGTTTCGTAGAAGACAATTTTTCCACGGACGGAGTTGGCGGGGGCATTGTTCAGGTGGTAATGTGAGAGATGGGGAGCGATGGGAAGCGGCAGATGAAGATTCGCTCGCTGGCCCGCCACTCACCTCCTGCTGTGCTGCCTGGTTCCTAACAGGCCTTGGCCTGGTACCTGTCTGCGGCCTGGGGGTTGGGGACCCCTGCTCTAAGCCAAACACAGGAAAATCCTCTTTTGTAGTAGCTGTCAAGAACCTCTATCATCCAGTGCCGACCCCCACCCCTGCCCATACTTGGAACTGCAGATTCCGGCTTGAAAGGTTTTCTGAAGTCATGCAGGCCAACCTCCCACCCTGGGAGGGAGCTCCTTCCACAACATCCCTGACAGTTCAGTCTTTACTTGATTATCCTTCAGGAATAAGGAGCTCACAGCTAAATGAGGAATTCCTCATTGTCCTAAGGAAGTTTTTCTTAAATTAAATGGAAACCTATCTCTCCTTTAAAATGACAGTTATCTATCTGAAGACAGTGGCCATGAAGTCACATCAGACATGCATTTAATTTATGAGAATAAATAAAATTCCACTGACTGGGCAAAGTGAGCAATAAAGGCCTCTAAATGCAAACCAGCTATTTCATCTGACACTTAACTACAAAATTATACTTGTACTTAAATACTCTTTTAAATCATTGTATACATTATGTATTTTTATGATTACTTATAATATATACTATATCTGTACATTAGTATTATTATTCAGAGTTATAAACCTAAACCACATACCATGGCTTTATGGGAGATTTAGGAATTTTCACTTCACTGCCTATAGAATCTAATTCCCCCACTGATGTAATACCACTGTATTGGGTCCCCAGAGGATCCTCTGCTCCTGGTTAAATATTTGTAGTTGCAAGGAGGTTTCATTGAACCCAGAGGATCTGAAGACAGATCTCTTTAATTCAATCCAACGATTACTGTCAGTAGACTTCCTATGCTGTAGTAGATTACTTACTTAGCTAGGAATTGTTATGGATACAAAAGGCAAGTAAGATACAATCTTTACCCTTAACAAGTTCACAGTCTACCTGAAAGAACTTAAGATATACAAGTAATCATTTGGGAGCAATACGGAGTAGCATGTGATCAAAGATTCAGTCTCTGGCACAGCCTGGGGGTCAGCACTGAGCACCACTTGGAGTATGACCAACTGAATTAACTGGTGATAGTTTCTCCTCCAGCTCTTTGAGGATGAAGCAACCCCAGCCAAGGCCTCTCAGCCCCTGACTGACAGGCAAGAAGTGGCTCTGGATTAGAACTGACTTCACCTGGGGGAACAGAAGACACTCGAGGGAGGCGGGGGGCTGCAGCTCCCAATGCTCTCCGAAAGCAGAGCAATGAGCTGGGCAGCAATCATGCTTCTTGCGTGACTGGTGAGCCAGCGGCCAGGAGATAAGAGGGGAGTCCTCAGGCTCTGCCAGCCCTGGAGTTTCATACCATCCTGGCTTAGAGCTCCTTCCCCCACTGCTATTTCCCCATGACATTCTCAGGTCCTAACAGGCCACTCCCAATTCAGAAAAGGTCCCCTAGAAACACCCCCTCTCAGAGTTCGCCCAGCACCAGCACCTCTGAGTACTCTTTACTCTGCTGGCCATCCCAAGTGCCACACTCCTGTGAGCCAGCACCACACGCCCTCCAGAGCTAATTATAGCTCAGTGAGCAAGCAGGCCAGGGGGGGGATGTATGGTGACTTCATGTGGCTGCAGTACACACTCACCCCTCCCTCTGACCCCACTCCCTCCCCTCCATTTCTCCCAATTCCCTACCTGGGACTTAGACTCTGAGGCAGCTTTCACTCAGTCCTCCATGCTCCATACCAACTCCTCCTCTCCAGTACACACACACCACACACAACTCCATACCACTCAGAAACCACACGTTGTTTCTATGTCAACCCATCCAAGGGCCTAAAGCCCCAGAGTAGAGTATCCCTGGCATAGAAAGACCTCAGCTATCTCCCCCATATCCTAAAGTCCCATTGGCCCCCACCTCCCTGGCCCTGCTCCTCTCCCTAGCTCTCACCCTGCTATCCTCAGAGGCTCTCTCTGAAAGGATCCACAAGCAATCCCTGACAGCTCTTTCAGCTCTAAGATTTCAGCAATCTCCTAGAAAGGAGACCCAGCAGCCTGTCTGCCTGCCCTGCCCTGCCCCTCCAATCTCTCCTTAGCACCCAGCTGCCAGACCTTCCTTATACATGCCACAGTTCCGGCATCATGACGTGCTCAGCTGCACATGCCCAGATACCACTGGACGAGATTTCCCTTTCACATCCCCCCACCCCTACTCTTCTATCTTCCAGAGATGGTGTCTCCCATTGTGCTGGGTGTCTAGTGCATTCTTGGCCCCCGATAACCATCGTGCCATTCATTGCTTCATTTTTATCTTGAGATACCTTTTATCCCAGGCAGCCTCCTCACACCTCAGGACAAAGTCCTAGAAAATAGCCAAAGGAAATCATTCAAACTGTTCCTTTTGCTAAGGTAGTTTTCCTTGGGACTCCCTGCTAATTAATAGTGGTAGGGGGCGGATAGGTTGGAATCCAGTTCAGACAGTTATTTGAAAGGATGTGGACAGGGCTCTGGCTTTTTCTTATCCAATAGCAATGTAACAAAATTGGGGCTGGTGGAGGGAGGGGAGCGGGGGCTGGCGGTGTGCAGAGCTGTTAACAGTGTCTACTGTGTGTACCTTTCAGGTGCTCCATAGCCCTAAATTGCCTTCAGAAGACTTAGCACCTAGGATGGTGTCTGGCATTATAGTAGGTGCCCAATTAACATTTGTTGGATGTCAAACAAAGTACTAGGTACCAGTTCCAACGGGGAAGACTGGGGGAAGAACCTGAAACGTGGCTACTGGAGGAGCCCCTTAAGCTCCCGCCAGGAGGGGATCTCCATGCTAAGCAGAGTCTCCTCCTTAACCACTTGCTCACCACATAGGACAGCAGCCCCAATTCCCCCACCCCTCTACCAGCATACCTCTCCTCAAAGGTGACTTTAGCACCTGGTGGCACCTTGTCCTCAATCCCTCCTCCTCAAAACAAAAAACCCAGCCACACCTCGTTTCCAAGTCTTTCAACCGGACCTCTCTCTTCCCACCCACCACCAAACTGTACGGGGAAAACATCCCTACTGCGTGGTCGAAAGTCAGTTCCCCACTCCCACCCTCCCAGCTCAGGAATCTGTATTCCAGCACTCTTTTATGGTTGCGCCCACACTCAACCCCACCTTCACCAGACCTCGGATTGGCCGCTCCTTCCACCCCACCGCCCTGGCACTGCAGAGATGGGGGCATCTCTGGCACAGCCTGAGACTGGCAGTTCGAGGAATGGAGAGCTAGCAATATTAAGAACGGGTGATATGAGCAACGTGGGAAGGAATAAGACCCCTGGGAAGAGCGAAGACCTCAGTACCTCTTGTGCCAAAGGAGCGGAGATGGCCCAGGCTCTTCTTCTCTGACTCTCCTGGAGGGGAAATGGGGGCGCAGTCCATCCAGTTTCCACCGGGAGAGTTGCCAACTCAGCCCCCCCGCCCCAAGCTGATGGAGCTGAAGGCGAACTCCATGCCCTCCCCGCAGATCGGGCATCGTCCCCCCATTCTCACCTCCAAGGGCACAGGGCACTACAAAGGCTGGTGAGGGGCGGCAGAAGAAGCAGTAGCGAAGTCTAAAGGAGACGACACATTTGAGTAAAAAGGTGCTGTTTCCCCAGAACCGCTACACTGAGACGCCCTCCCCAAACTGTGAGGGGAGCTGAAAGTGGGAAAAAGAGGCATCCTTCCCCAACCCGGGCTCTGGACGCTCACCTGCCTGCAATCACTGAAGGCCGGGCAGCTCGTATCCGAGCAAGAAGCCACCCCGGACCCCGGGAGCCCGACGCGTCCTAGGGAGCCGAGCAGGCGCGAACGTAGCTGCAGCCTCCACCAGCGCCGTGGCGCCCCTCCTCAAGGTCCTACCCCCTCCTTCTGCTGACAGTCCCTGGCCCCACCTCAAGGGCGGGGCCTGACCGACTCCCTCGAGGCCACGCCTCCGCCCCGGCGCTCCCTCACACGTGACACAGGAGCCTCTTTGATGCTGCGCGCCATCTTGGTGCTGCCTGGAGAGTTCCTTACGAGGTGGCGGAGAGCTGAGGTTTTTACCCAACGCCAGTAAAGTTTCAGAGCCCAGCGGAGTCCTGCCTCCTTCCCAGTGAGGTGCAGCACATATCCCTTTGAACTTACCTTTGTCTCTAACCACCTGCTCTCTAAATTGGCCTCAGTACTGGCCTTGTGATTGTTTGCCAATGGCTCGTCACCTTTCTCTTGCGCCCATCTACTACTTTTACTCTGGTTGTACCCATTTTTTAAGTGGAGAAACCTAATCCAGATACATTTCCCTAGGATGCACTTCAGTGAATTGTGTCGCTTGCCTGAATTCAGGTATTTGGCTGTGCTAACACTTACTATAAAATGAAATGTTTGTCTATTATATATACATAGTATGAAGACAGTCTCAATGCCAAAATTCCTGACAAATTTTGGTTAAATCTGTACATTTTCTTGAATTGCTCCTTACCCTGTCACCGGTGGCTATTAATGCATCTTTCCCATCTGGTTTGTGAAGTATCATCACAGTGCCTACTCAATCCTTTACAATACCCAGTACACACTGCTCCAAGTGTGAAAGATTTTTATATACATGCCATGTGTACAGACTTATACACACACATGTTCTATATCAGCAACAAATGCTGTAGTTGAGATCAGTGGCACATATAACCATTAATTAATTAATATTTTTCTTTCCCGCAATATATCCACCTTTTGGCTTAGTTTCCTTGTATCTTTGGTAGAAGGCAGGAAAATCTGAGTAATTCCGATTTATTTGAGGGGTAAGAAATGAAGCTAAGTATTTTGTTTGTCTGACCCTTAGAGCAAAATCAAGGTACATATTTAAGGAAGTGACAAGTACAAAGCAGTTTTTACAAAAGCAGTTCAGAAAGTTCCAACTCTTCTCCAGGTAGTTTCAGGTTCTCATCAAAAGGAAATCCCTGAGACACTTCATATCCTTTCACTAATGAATCAGGAATCATCCTAGAAAAGGCAACTCAGTCAGTGCAGAGGGAAGGCTGAAGCCATGACAACCTTTGATAACATACTTTACCAAGTGTTTGTCAATATTATACTAAGAGAACAGCTGAGGCAATATCATCATACCATGGAGTTTCATACAAAAACTAGGAAGATCAGTCAGAACACAATTATTAAGCCAAATTTATTTCACTCCCCTTCTAAAAGTTAACTCCTAAATGGGGGACACAAAATCCACCAGGACAACTCCCTTCTGCTCCATGGCATCTTTAATTCAGGGAACTAGGGACTGTGTGCTTCTCTCCTCTTGCCTCAAAGAGGCAACTTCTGATTGTAGAGATGGTGCATATTGTTCAGGGGTTTTTTGTTTTTATCATTTAACTGCCCAAATTCTGGTTTTCACTGACCCAGGCTCACTTTCTGTGTGAACAGCTTTAGTACCACCCTCAGTGCAGGGTAAGGTTAGCTGTTAGCAGCTGTATTAAGCAGGGGCTTCCTAAGAATATTCTTTAAATAGCAGGGGGTAGGGAATGGTAAGGAAAAAACAACACACTAATTTAGCAGTCAAGCTCATGATAATAACTACCCCCATGAGATTTTCATGTTTAAAGAATATGGTCGTAATGCCACCTGTAGCTAATATCCAGCTCCCTAGCTAATTTGGGTGGGGGGCAGGTGGGAGGAGACAAGCAGCAAACTTATCTTGTTAGCAGAAACAAAACAAAAACATGATCCTCTTCTCAGAGTACACAAGCTATACCAAGTCCTCTCACCAAGAGGACATGAGCATTTCTGCAGGGATAAAAGGCCAAGCTCTCATAGGCAGCACAGGGCAGAGCAGAGCAAAGGAGTCACTAAATTCTTATAGTGCAGGAGTCTGGTTTCAATATGAGAATGCAATTTTTTAATGAACCTTCATAATAAATGCCCTTCTAACAATTCAATGAAAATATCACTATACTTCCTGCAATAACTGTCTTGATTTGTTTTACATTTTACTTGGAAACACATATTTAAAAGATTCTTTCATCAATCTTATATAACTCTTAGGCTGATTAGGGATAAGGTATACCACAATCAACTTTTTACTCACCCTTTTACTCTTTCTATCTATGTACACTCTGCCTACTCCCCTGTGCCACCATCTACCACAAGAATAATAAGACTGACCTTTTTAATTGTGGCACAGCAAAAGGACCTGGGTCAGAATTCTGGCTCTGCCACTTATTGGATAGTATGGCCTTGTTTAAGTCACTGATTCAGCTTTTTCAGCCAGAGAATGGGAATAGTATCACCTACCTTGCAGGACTGTGAGAACTAGAGATACGAAAAGTTCCTAGTGTAGCACAAAATCATTATCATTACTATCAGCTTCATGCAAAAAAAAAAATACCTAAAATCCAAAACTGGCAAAAAAATATTTATGTGACAAATATTTTTAAAGAAAGATACACAAGTCAATCTCATAAGTTTATGAAAACCCTGTCACCTGCTTTATTTCTAGAGAGGGGTAAAGGGAGAAGAGGAAATATTCACTTGAATTTGAGGGGCAGCTAAATTGGAAGCAACAGTAGCAACAATTTTAAGCCTCTAAGGTTACTCTGATCCATAAGGGAATGCTGAAATTTCCTTGTTTGGAGATTTAAGAGTTTAATTTTCCCCTAAAGCGAGATCATCCACTCTGGCTGGGATAAAAGAATAAAGAACAAACTCAGTAGCACCAAATGGGGTTTAACACAGAAAATAGGGCCAGGTTTCACCTTTCAAATGCAAAATTTTACATTAAAATATGTTTATAAATCATAATGTTTTTACTCCTGATTCAATCCTTCTCCTTCCCCTAGAAGGAGCCCCAGAAACCTGAAGAGCATGTGCATTACTGACCAGATATACAATCAGCTGCCCCTTCCAAAATGGAATCTGATTACAAATGGACTGGCCTAGCTCAGGGCTGCCCTCAGTGATGGGAAGCAGTATCTATGCTCTCAGGGAGAATGGATACTGAGGATGCCACCAGTCAAAAAGTCGAATGCTGTGCACTGGGTCCAGGATGACTTGCACACCCTGTTCACTGCGCAGTTTCCGACCTCCATGGACAGGAGAATCTTGGAACACCAGTCTCACTCGATGATGCCGCATGTCCGTGCTCACATTGATAGTAAACTGGGAGGGAAAAATAAATTCAGTACTCAAATTAAACAACCTTGTTTTCCTATGACTCACTCTAAAATGAGACAATCTAGAAAACTGACATGAACTAGGCCACAAAATAATCTCTAAGTTATACCAACAGCACTATACTATCTTTTTTTGCAAAGATATTAAAAATTAAGGGTGATTTTTATAAGTTTTTCTTAGCTTCATATATTTAAACTGTGCTAAAGAAAGCCTCTCCAATGGCTGAACAAATTAGGACACATGCACATAGACTACCTTAATGACAATTTAAAAAAATTGGATTAGAGCTATAAGAGATGACTTGAAGGGATTCTGATGAGATATTATTGAGCAAGTTAAGCAAGATGCATGAAACTGATCTGATCACACTGTTTTGGAAAATAAACCACAAAATCTCTAAATGTTTATGTATACGTAAATCTGTATAGAATTCTAAGAGTAGGAAGTATATGGAGTATAATAAGTATATAAATAAGTCATTAATGTGGCTTAATGAGAGATGCCTACAATAAAAACAGATATATGACATAATCTCAATTATACAAAATTATTTAAGAGAGTGGGTGTATACATGTATTGAATATATATTAACAGATACATTAAAGAACAGTTCCCCAAAAGTTAACTGCAGTTATAGGATAGTGGAAGTCTAAGTCACCTTCACTGTTCTCAATGTGTTTATGTATTATTTAAATTCTTCACATGAAGTATGAATTATTTATTTTACCATTAAAAAAAGAATAAAGCTATTTTCAATGTGGAGGGGGAAACATCTCTGAACATAAGCTTAAAATACAGAGAAGATAAATTACATGAACTCTCCAGTTGCCAATCCAGTTAAAAATGTTAAAAACATGGAAAATACACCAGAAGCATATTTGTTGTTTACTAATCTAATTCTTAGCTAAAATCTAATTCTTAGCTAAACCTTGAATAGTCAGAGCATCACACAAAAGACAGAGCTGGTAACCCTACATTTTAATATTCCATATATGATACCACATGCATGCCTCAGGTCCTGACATACAGTGTTCATGTATAAGCTTCATCATTAACCTTAACAGGATAATGTTTCTCAAACATTAATGAACACTACACAGGAGATGCAAAAACATTCTGTTCACTATAGAGAAGGAAACAGAAGTAAAATATTCTCAGACATAATTAACTTCACAAATATGTCTATTCCTAGTATACAAGTCTGCTTTCAGATTTTGTTTAAAATTATTCTTGAAAGATTTCTTCCTCAATGGTTAAATTTACAAATTTCTTTCAAACCCTAAGTATAGTGAGTCTATGAAAGAGCTGAGGATGACATCCTGTCTCCACTTACCAGGGTAAATATCATTCCCATGACAATTGGAATAAAGATGAAATTGAGGGTGGTGACCTGCAGTAGGCAGCAGTCCTGGTCTGGGTTGGTATGAACATCTTCGTACTGAATGGGAGGCTGCAATCCTCCCATACACTTGCTCTTTAATCTAGGGGACTGAAGAGAATTAAGAATTACTCTAATGGGTTAGAGGAAATGTTTATGGCTCTAAGACTCCACCAATGAAAATGGTATGGCTTAACTAAAGCTGCTGAGATCCATTTTTCCGTTATCTCTTCTCTCTTTAATATACATATCAGTTTCTATACAGATCAAGGAAAATCTGACCTTTGAAAGACATGGAAACACATTTGGATGAGAAATGTGACAGTGGGTGCTTCATTTAGATGGTGTTTCCTACCATCTGGCAAGACATGGAAACTTATAGCTCTATCAGAGGCCCTCCAATGTTTGAGAGATCACAAATTCCTTGTGACTTGTCAGACTCCAAAGAACATCTGCTGCACAAAAAGGGATGGAAGCAGAAGTGGTCATCTAATTCCAGGCATCATAAAACAAGAGTCACAACTCTCAGAGCTAGAGGAAATCTTAGCATTCACTTTCCTGCAGCAGCTCTGGTCTTAGCTTGTATACACTGTAAAGATTGCCCCTCAGTTCCCTCCCAAAAAGGTGCTATGGTGGACTTTCTACCAACATCTAATGGATATCATAGATTGTGGACATCTTATTAAAAGCAAATGATCAGAGCCAAAATTCATCCCTAGAACCGTGTTTTTGAAAAATCAATGTAAAAATATGATTTACTTTAAATACAAACTTATCTGGAACACACTTGTCATCAAGTGAGGGATAACTGTAATTCTATTTGTAATGTGTCACCTCAGTGAGATACTAAGTATGGGAGACAGATGGAGGAAATGAGGCTGCTGAGGACAAGAAGTAAAGACATGCAGAACAGATCCTCACTGTAGCCAAGATCTCAGGTACAGTCCAAGAAAAAGGCAGAGATAAAGGTGCAATAGTATCTACTCTTCTTATAAATAGACTCTTGGCAGTCCCTCTCCCCATGGCTTGCCCAAACTGCCTCAGATATAAAACCATATGAAGTATTGTTGTTTACAAATACATTTGCTTTGAAAAACAAAAAAATTCTTAGTCAAATAACCTCAGTACATTGTTATAACAAGTTTTTCCCTTTCCCCACTTTTAAAGTCTTCAAATATATAGAAAAGTTAACAAAACCATGCAATAAACTCCTGTATACCCTTTACCACTGGATATTTTGCCACGTTTGTTTTCTCTCTCCCTCACCTCTCATTTTATATATATTCACATATTAAGAAAAAAAATACATGAACTCTTGGGGTAGGGGAGGCAAAGCCATTTGAAAGTAACACTGGCATTCCACCCTTATTCAACATGAATAAAGATACATATATAACCTCAGTAACATTATCACACCTAAGAAAATTAACAATAATTTCGTATAATCTAATATCCAGGGCATACTCAAATTTCTTTAATTGTACCAAAAATGTCTTTTATTGCTCTTTGTTCATTAATCCAGGATCCACTCAAGGTTTACTCTTTGCATTAAGCTATTAAATCTTTGTGCCTCTTTCATAGAAAACAGTTTTCTTTTATTTTTATGACATTATATGTTTTAATGTGTATTATCTGATTTTAATGAGGCAATTTTATGTCTAGTAAAATTAGAGTAATATATTACCTGAAAAGCAAAGAGATGATAAAAGCACACACCTGCTTTTTGAACTTGAAGTTGAATTCCCACATTGGCTCCTGTCTGTTCCCAACAATCTTTCTGCACCAGAAAAGTAAGCACTGTAAGAAAATAAAAATAACCTTTCTGTTTGCTAGCTCTAAAGCCAGCCACGGTCCCAATGCTGAGATTTTTACTTTGGCACGGATAGAAACCCCCACCTCCCCCGCACCACCACTACAATTTGACACTGGTGCAACATGAAAAGAGACAATCCCAAGGCTATTCAGTAAAGAGAAGAGGTACCAATATAAGTCAACCTCAGATGCTATTGAGGTCAACCCCTATTGTTCTCATCTTTAAAGACAGAAACATGGTCTCTAGAGACTGGGGCATTATCTGATTCAGCAGGCCACTCCTCTATATTAAAATATAAGGGCAGCCAGTAGCCACCAGACAAGATGATAACAAAGCCATAAGGCAGGCAGAGACAGCCAGCCCTGTACGTAATAGGAGCAAACCACTCAGGACCTTCTGGGAGCAGACAGCCGGTATGGAAACTACAGAGGTGAGCTGAATTCAGTCTAGAGTAAGCCCCTCAAGGAAAGTCAGGCTACAGCTAGGGTTAACACAAGAAGTTAAGTACCTCCCAGGGGATAAGGGGTGGGTCGTCCGCCGTGCCAGCTGTCCTGCCCTTCAGACATGCCCTGTAGGTCCTGCTGTTCCATCAAAAATAATGGGCTTGGCTTTAAGGGGCAAACACTTCTGCTGCCAACACAACGGCTCCAGTGTCCCACACAAGCTATGCTACTGAAAAGAGAGAGAGGGAGAATCAAATACGAAAAGGTGGAGTCCAGGAACATGGGACAACTTCCCTTAGGCATGCTGGCAACTTCCTGAATGCCATGCGATGTGGTTATACTAGCAAGGCCATGCATGGGACACCTGCCACTGCAGGTCCCACATCCTCTTCAGAAGATCTCTAACAACAGGTACAAAAGCAGCAGACAGGTGGCCTAGCCTTCCTGTCTGGATTAAGACCTTAGTTATCACCACCTTGACTTTTAGCCACTTAAAAGTCACTTTTTTAGTCCACTTAAAAAACTTAATATACAATTATAAGAATATGAAGACATGGGTATTTTAGATTTAGGCAGTAGCACTTGCATTGTGCACTGGAGCCGCGAGGATGTGTCAAGCATGAGGAGTTTGCCCAATGCTGCTCTGCTCCCAACAATTGATTCACCCCTAGCATGGTTAGCTTTGGGATGATCCCCACCTCACCTGACAAGATCAAATGTTTTTTGGGGGAGAAAAACTATAAATGTGAAATGATACACTGTCCACTCATATTACAAGGAGAAGGAATGAAATTCTACTCACCCAGCATTCTAATCCTGCCCTAAATCCATCAGCTAGTGTGACATTAAATTGGCTCAGCCAATGGCCCTGACCACCTCAGTTTGCAACCCTGGGGGGAACCATGATGATCTTGAATCAACAGTACCCTTTTAATCAATATGTATCAGGTAGAATGTTATCACACTAGAGCTGAACTAGGGGAAAAGAATGATTATGTAACATCCAAAGCATAAAAACAAAACAGAAGAGAATAGGAAGTGCTATAGAACACCAGACTTTGGGTAGGAACAGAGTAATAAAAATTATTAACAAACGCAAAAGATACAAAATTTAGACAATAGTATTAGTTGAATGAGAAAAAGGCCGAGACATCAACTTGCCTAAATAATCATATATGCTATACTAGTCTAGCTTGGCAAAGATGTGTTCACTAGATATTTCATTATGGCAGAAAAAAGGAGAGAATGGACCAAAGGCTTATAGACCTACTTACAAATCAGAAGTATGCCAGAACCTTGAATACAATGTACAAATATAAACTACTGGGGAAATTCCAAGATATAAGGAATGGCCTAGAACACAGTAAGAATTTTACAGGGCTAAAGTCTATGAGTGGAAGTACCTTATAGTCTCTGAAACAACCCACCCCTGAGCCTGGCAATAGTGGGCACTTTGCAAATGCTGAAGAAGTCCACACCAGAATCTTTTAAGGTTAACAAGAAAGTGGAAATCCAGATGTCAAGGTCACATTAGAAAAAGAAAATTAGTAAGTCGTTTTATATCTTTGTATCATGATTTAAAGCACCTTTTAAGAATTATAGTTTACATCTACCATTTGAGTTGTGTTCTTCCTAGCCCAAACCATCAAACCATCTAAACCATCTAAAGTGGCCCAGTGTATAAGGCATGAAAATAAATTAAAATAAAGAGAATAAGGAATATGCTAAAAGCACAAGAAAGCTTTAAGGTAAAGATAACATGAGCCAACCCAGCACAGCAGGAATGTCTTGGAGAAGAGATACCCATAAGCCCTGAAAGTTTACATTAGTCCCTTAGCAGCCTGGTACTTATGGCCCTAGACCACCCCATCAAGGAAGCTGGAAACAAGCCATGATAACAGGCCCATTATACAAGAGTCCATTTGTTAAACCCCAACACTAATTGTCACTTACTTTGGAATTCTTTAATGTGCTAGGAGTGCTTTCTGGAATGGCTGGATTCTTGGAGATTCGAGCAGCAAATGGCTCATACATATGGTACAGAGATCGGATCACACATGCCCGGAGACAGCGCAGCTTCTCCATTGACTCTGGTCGCAGGCGCAAAGGCAGAGAGGCATCCAGCGTGTAGTGCCTAAAACATGACACATTACTCCTACCAATAAGTGACCTCTCTCTTCTGCTCTAGGCCAGTCTCCTAGGACTCCTGGGCTCAGTACAAATTTTACTATACTATTCCACTGGCCAGTAGTTAGTTTGTCCCTAGTGCTCTCACATACACACACACAAATCACTATCTCCTTCACTTCTTAGCTACTTTTGCGTCTCTTCTATGCAAAACCCAATATACCTTGTAATCCTGCACTCCTCTATTCATTTAAAAATTTTAAATCCTCACTATTTCACTTTAAAAAAGGGGCAAGTCTCTGACTTTATACCAGTACAATATACTTCAGCTGCTCAAAAAGAACCTGCACTGGGGAAGATCCACCAAGTTCTCTTGTCACATGTCTCAGAAAGTTCTCTACTCCCTGATACCTCACCATCCCCTTCCACCACATTCTTACTGACGATTTACAATCTTCACTACACTTCTAACCCTGCATCAAAAGTCAGCCCTCTTACTAATCACATCATTCACTCCCTCTTCACCACTACAACTATACACAGAGCAGCATAACTACAAAGACTATATGATACTTCAAGATGACTAGCAAATCTAAGAAACAACAAATCCAGTTGCAAAGATAAACAGATGGGCATCTATAACTTTTGAAAATTCTAGCTAAGATAAACCGCTGAAGAAAAGTGGGTAACCATAGGGAAGACAATTACCAGATGAATTAATAATATCAATTTTAAATTAAAGAGGAGCTCAAGGAATTCAAAGCTAGGTTCATGCCCAGGCATGCAGTAGAGAAAGTGAAAAGAGGTCACCATCCAGAGAGTAGCTCCAAATCAAAAACAACAAGAAATAAGCTACACAGATAACACAGTGAGCTCTCTGTGGTCGCACCTTCGGTACAACCTGGTCCAAAAGGCAGCAGTGCAAGTGACAGTCCAGGCATTCTTACAAATCAGGGAAAAATTCACAATGTCCTCAGGACGGATATAGGAGGCCAGTAAGAGCCAAATATCCATGGGATACTCTTCTCCTCCAGCCCCATCCAGATCTTCTGAAACAGAAAAAAGAACTATAACTTTTGATCTTCTATCATATGCACATATAAAGATCCCCAATCATTTCAATTCTCCCAGGGCTTGCACAGTTAAGAAAATGGTTTAAATAGGTCCAAGGAAGCCTCTCAAACTCATCATTTCCTGCTTATTCTAGCTGCTGAAAACTTTTGTTTCCTGTTGCCCAAGTGAATAGGTCTTGTTCTTAAGGCCTTTATTTAACCACTATTTACATACTATTTTGAAGTTTTCAAAGTAACTTTGCATACATTATATCATTCAACTATAATAATTTTTCAGTGGAAATAAGGAAAATATTATTGTGTCCATTTTACTATAAGAAAACAGAACGTTGCACGTATTCAAGGTAAACAGAACCCAGTTTTCTCCAAAGTCCAGCTTTTCACTATAAATTCTGCCCTTGATTTCCCTTGCAGTCCCCATCCACCAAACATTTTCTTCAATTCAGTCACTTAAAAAATAAAACTGATTTTAAGATGGTATGAGGAAACCTCAAAGTACAAACTAAATAAAAAAAAACAAGTAAGTTACAGTGTATTTTCATTACTCAGTAATTGCCTTAGATATGTGTCTTCTGGTTTCTTCTTGTTTCATTGTCAGCTTGATCTACAATTCTGGCCACAAGCATCCAGTGTTCAAGGATACCCTGTGATGATGTATCCCCACCTCTTCCTCCTTCAGACCTCATTAGGGTTAATTCTCTTGACCCTGAGGTCCACTATACATGTCAGGTTCAAATAAAAATTCACACTCCACAGAGATACCAGAATCTGGGCTAACCATAATCTTTAATTGAGACTTAGTTATATAGCTATCCAAAACACAGCTTTTTTCTTTCTGTTTCCTGAGCAAAAAGCCCCTACAACTACCTCCCTGAAGCTGCCTCTGCTTTTCTAGCTGCTTCCTGCAGCCCTATGACTCAATCAGGTTCTTGCATTAGGTTCTTCATAACAGAGACCAATGCTTCTAAAACAACATCGTCTTTTTTGGTTCTTATGCTTCTTGATATCTCCAGTAACCATTTAAGGCTCAGCCTACCACATTTGGGGCCCCCTTCTCCCACATTAAATCTCTCTCTAAAAGAGAAGGCAAACAACTATCAGAATTTCCTCCACTGAGACCCATGAGGACTTTCACAAAGCAGAGTACTATTAAAAATTTTCTGTTTTTAGGGACAAAACTCAGTAATTATAAAAATTGCCAATGTTTTACACACAATTATTAAGAAATTTCAAAACGTAGGAAATGGAATCAGTAAAGGAAAGCTTCATGGAGATAAGTTATGAAGGACAAAAAATTTGATATTCATAGGTTAAGGGGAAAAGTATTCCAAGTGAAATAAACAGTTAACATGAAGCCTGGATATTTAAAAAAACAAAACACATGTGAGGGCAATAAAGAGACAAGTCTAACAAGATTTTGATGATATTAAGAAATTACTGTTGGGCTTCCTTGGTGGCACAGTGGTTAAGAATCCACCTGCCAATACAGGTCACACGGGTTTGAGCCCTGGTCCGGGAAGATCCCACATGCCGCAGAGCAACTAAGCACGTGTGCCACAACTACTGAGCCTGTGCTCTACAGCCTACAAGCCACAGCTACCGAACCCGCGTGCCACAACTACTGAAGCTGGCACGCCTAGAGCCCATGCTCCTCAACAAGAGAAGCCACCACAGTGAGAAGCCTGCGCACCTCAATGAAGTATAGCCCCCACTTGCTGCAACTAGAGAAAGCCCACGCGCAGCAACGAAGACCCAACACAGCCAAAAATAAATAAATAAATTTAAAAAATAATAATAAAGTAGTTTTAAAAAAAAAAGGAAATTACTAACTTTTTTAGATGTGATAATTTTTTTAACAGCATTTATCTTTTGGTGATAACTACCAGAATATTTACAGACATAAAAATGGAATATCTGGAAATTGTTTCAAAATAATCAAGTGTGTATGGTGTGTGTGTGTTGACGTGGGGGTGAGGGGGTAGTGGCTGAAACAAAAGTGACCATGAGTTGATAACTGAAGCTATGTAATAGCCACATTGGATTCATTACACTATTCTCTCTTCTTTTGTATATGTTTCATTTTTAAAAAGCTAAATGAAAAAAGAGGGGGAAAAAAAAGACCAGTTTGATGAGAATGAAGGACCCTAATGGGGGTAAAGTGCAGCAAGGAAGTAAAAGATGAATTATAGCTAAGAGTTTGTAAACCACAAATCATGTATCTGATAAGTGACTGGTCTCCTGAATACATAAGAATTCTTACAACTCAGTAATATAAAGATAACCTAATGTAAAAATGAGTGAAGAATTTGAATAGACATTTCTCCAAAGAAGATACACGAAAGGCCAATAAGCACATAAAAGATGCTCAACATCATTAGCATGCAAATCAAAACCATGAGATACCACTTCACATCAACTAGAATGCCTATAGTTTAAAAAGTTAGACAATAACAAGTGTTGAGGAGGATGTGGAGAAATTGTAACTCTCATTCACTGCTGGTGGGAATATAAAATGGAAACTTCATAAAAAACTTGGCAGTTCCGCAAAAAGTTAAACATGGTTACCATGTGATCCAGCAATTTCACTCCTACCTGACAAAAATGAAAATATATGTTCACACAAAAACTTGTCCATGAGTGTTCATAGTAGCATTATTTATGACAGTCAAAGAAAAAGCAATAAAAAGGAATAAAGTACTGATATATGCTACAATATGGATGAACCTTGAAAGCATTATGTTAAGTCAAAGAAGCCAGATGCAAAAGACCACATATTATATGATTTTGTTTATATGAAATGTCCAGAATAGGCAAATCTATAAGGACAGAAAGTAGATTGGTGGTTGCCTGGGAGAAGGGATGGGTGGGAGACAGTGTTGGGAGGGAATGAGGAATGATACTAATAGATTTGAGTTGATAGAAATGTTCTAAACTTAGATCATGTTGATGGCTACACAACTCTCTTGCACTGCTGGTGGGAATGTGAATTGGTACAGCCACTATGGAGAACAGTATGGAGATTCCTTAAAAAACTACAAATAGAACTACCATATGACCCAGCAATCCCACTACTGGGCATATACCCTGAGAAAACCATAATTCAAAAAGAGTCATGTACCAAAATGTTCATTGCAGCTCTATTTACAATAGCCAGGAGATGGAAGCAACCTAAGTGTCCATCATTGGATGAATGGATAAAGATGATGTGGCACATATATACAATGGAATATTACTCAGCCATAAAAAGTAACGAAATTGAGTTATTTGTAGTGAGGTGGATGGACCTAGAGTCTGTCATTCAGAGTGAAGTAAGTCAGAAAGAGAAAGACAAATACTGTATGCTAACATATATGGAATCTAAGGGGAAAAAAGATGTCATGAAGAACCTAGGGGTAAGACGGGAATAAAGACACAGACCTACTAGAGAATGGACTTGAGGATGTGGGGAGGGGGAAGGGTAAGCTGTGACAAAGTGAGAGAGTGGCATGGACATATATACACTAGCAAACGTAAAACAGATAGCTAGTGGGAAGCAGCCGCATAGCACAGGGAGATCAGCTCGGGTGCTTTGTGACCACCTAGAGGGGTGGGATAGGGAGGGTGGGAGGGAGGGAGACGCAAGAGGGAAGAGATATGGGAACATATGTATATGCATAACTGATTCACTTTGTTATAAAGCAGAAACTAACACACCATTGTAAAGCAATTATACTCCAATAAAGATGTTAAAAAAAAAAAAAACTCTGAGAACATACTAAAACTACTGCATTGTACACTTTAAAGAGATGAATTTTATCTCAATAAAGATGTTTTTAAAGTCTGTAAGCTCTTCTGTGGAATGTGCTCAAAACCAAAAAGGAAAATCAAGAGAAATATCTAATACAATGATGATGATGAGCAGGGATTTAAAGCAAGAAATTAAGGAACAAAGAAGTGTGAGGAATGTCTATTAACATTCTTGGTTCCGGAAAAGAGTGGTATCACTGACAATAATTGGTATAACTTCAAAGCAAAGTCAGCTCATTAATTTATTGATTATTTCAATATATTTTAACATATGCAAAAGTCTGTCATCTGATTCTCAAGTATAGGTGAAAGTTCTCAGAGATCTGAGACCAAAAATACACATATCATTTATTACATTAGTTTCCTCCTAACTCTAGCTGATCATCAGAACCACTTTAGCTTTAAGAATTCTGGGCTCTACCCCAAGAGTCTGATTCCTTAAGTCTGGAGCAAACCAGTGAATGATGCATTGGCACATTGTATACCATTAGTTTACCTTTCTTTGTTTCATTTGTGTAAGTTTTATTGCCACTAATACATAAACATCACATATTTCTCTATTTCCTACAGTACCTACTAGACACAAAGCAGGCATTAACAATTGCAGAGCACTTAAAAGTCCACGATAATAATCTAACTTTCGCTGAAGTGAAATTGGTTATATACAATCCACATATTTGGGAGAGAGAACATTTTTGTCACAACTCTGCTTCCTTACACATTCAGAAATCCAGAAATGCAAAGGCTTTTTGTTTTCCTGTTGCTACATGGATTTTACCTGATAATGATATGTTCTCAATGAATGGCTACTACTGTTACCAATCTCCTTTCCTCTCAACTTTAGATATAAGTAGAAAGCCCTGGTATATTGAAGTCCTGTCCCACTAGAAAGATCCAAACTCTGGTTCTCCACTGGTATCACCTCTTGTGCTACTGACAAAGTGACAGCTTCAAGTTATCACCACACATAGGACTAATAATCCAAAAGAGAGCGAGCCCTGTACCTTTGTGCCTCTTGCTTTTCTTTTTTCTGGAGGCAGTTCTCTCATGGATGCTTTCCTCCTGGGCATCAATCTCATCACTGCTGTCAATGATGTCACAGGGCTCACCAGCCCCAGAGAAAGCTTCTACTGCAGGAACCTGGGAGGCTTCCAAGCCACAAAGAGATTTTACTAGAAGAAAATAAGAAGAGAATGAGATGGCAGAGTACCATGGCTTAGGCAGGATATCAGCATCCATAAGGAAAAGAAAAAAGAAAAAAAAAGCAAAAGCTGTGTGAGAGTCTGCTAAAGGAAGCTGAGAATCTTAAAAAAAAAAAAAAAAATAGCATTTTAAACACAAAAAATTGGAAAGTAATGAGCAAACTGACTCCAAAGTTGCAGAAACTGCTTAAGACCTGAAGAAAAAGGGAGTGAATTATTCTCCACTATAAACCCTTCAGGGTAAAAGCAAAAGGTGAATGCTATTTTCATTTGCATAAATTCTGAGGAGCAGTGTTTGAGAGGAATTAAACCCAATTTAACCTTATTCCTGGGCTGGAGACAGTACATATCATGAAAACACAAGCTTCACGGACCCCTGAGTAAGAAGCTTGAAAGTAAGAGAAGCATGAGAAAAGGAAAAGAATACTTCAAGGTTATTACACAAAGAAGCAAACAGCAGAGTTAAGTGGAGAATATATGTGAACAACAGGAATAAGATTAATAACCAGGAAGAAAGCTGTGGAAACCAAAGAAAAGTACACAAAGGTTTTTTTTTTGTTTGTTTTTTTATGGGAAGACAGAAATAAAATATTTCTGCTACAGAAACTGCTACTGCTCTTGACTAATGCTTCCCCTCCCCTGAATATATGAGTAACCATCGAGGAGAGCAAACATGTTTACAGGAAGATGCCTAAAGGATTGCAAGAAAAACACTGAGGCAGAATCCCAGGAAAATAAAGCACCTAGTTCTCTCTTCACTGAGTCTGAAAAGACTCGTCGGGAAGCCTACCTTCCTGCTGAACAGCATTGGCGACGGCTTTCTTGACCCTTCCAGACCTCACGACGGCCGGATCCGAGTTGGCATAATCCGCCACAGTCACTGAAACACAGCACCAAACCTCAAAGGAGGAGGCCTTCTCTCCTCAGCTTCCTCCCCACCAAGATTTCCTGCTCACTCCAAGTACCCAGTCCAGCCGCCCTCCCGTCGCAGGCAGGCGAGCACTCGCCTCGGTGCTGTCCAGCCCCCTCCCTGCTTCCAGCCCCAAGCCTTTCAACGCCCCCGCCCTCGCCCACCTCGCCCAGAGCAGGCGTCTTGGGCCCGGAACTTGAGTCGCTTTCCTCTCTTGGGCATGGCGACTGTGCCGGGGCGAGGCCGGGTTAGCGGGCCAGGACCCCGGGCCATGTTTCAGGCCAGAGAGCGGGAAGCAGGAGCCAAAGGCCAGCTCTGCCCGGCTCCGCGGCCATCCCGCTCCAGGACCGCAGCTCTCGCGAGGCTTAGGACAGGGCTCCGCGTCGCACTGGCGGCCAACCCCCCTCTTCAGAAACCAATCACCACCTGGTCTAAGGCAGTACGTCATCACCCAGCGCCTAAGGATCAACCTGCATCTGGTTCCCTAAGGGTAGCTGCCCGTTCTGGGCAGTGTGGGTTTTTTATC
This sequence comes from Delphinus delphis, assembly GCF_949987515.2. NCBI lineage: Eukaryota > Metazoa > Chordata > Mammalia > Artiodactyla > Delphinidae > Delphinus > Delphinus delphis. The sequence goes on from NC_082683.1 coordinate 153,031,020, forward strand.
ATACGTCTTGTAAGGTGATTTGGTGTCTCAGACCCGAAACCCACAACCCCGTTGATTAGAGCTGAGTTTACATTATGGTCTCCCCGATTTTTCTGCTACTGCCTCTGTCCACACTCCAGGTTCTCTTCAGTATCCCAAAAGCACATCTATTGTCATCTTCGTGCTCCATCTCTCAGGCCACGTAGACATAGTCCAACATGGGTCTAAAAGAGTCTTAACTCTAATTTCTTATACAAAAGCTGTAAATTTCTGAATTCTCAAAGTTGGGGGAGGGGTTCTTAAAAGTTTATTAATTTACCACCATACTCCAAACTTAATACTAGAAGGATCAATGAGGAAAGAATGGTGTCTTTCCTTTGTATTGAGAAAAAACCGAGCGAAGGTTACAGAACTGTGAGGGAGCAGGATCCTGGTCTAGTATCACCAGTACGAATAAGTTATTGTGTGTCCTAAGTTAGGTTCTTTGTCCTTCTAAGTTCTTTGCAGCTCCCAAAATGTGCTAATCCCTGGCTTGAGAAGCATGGTACTTAGGGACCAGGAATCCAAACTGTTGGACCCACCAGACAGTGCCACCCTAACATATTTAGAAGCAGACTTCTGTTTTTAATTACTCAATACATAGACATTCATTAGGCGCAAACCACTGGCCTTTTACTAACATCGTGTAACAGACTATCGCTAGAGATGGTGCTAATAGGGTTGAATCAATTAGGAATTGTAATTGAAACTGAGTAATTGGTTATAGTCGTGAACTATTCAAATTTATCTAAAGTTATAACATGAACAAGGGTCTAATAGACTGAACTAAAAGAAAATTGTTTCAAATAATTTTTCCATGATTGATGTTTGTAGTCAAAACACAGCTGGTAAAGCACCAAGCCTTCTCATTTCACAACATTAATAAAAAGTTCATAACGCCCACATGCAAGTATATTTCTGCTAATGTGATACCCTGTTGAAAACACCGAGACATTGAGACTCTGGAGGAAATCAAATGTGCAAAAGAAATAAAGCCTATTTTTATGCCGTCACTATTGGAGACTTAAAGGTTTTAACTGAAACATTCATTTTCAACCATATAATAACTATTTTAATTCATTGGAATGAAAGAAGTGCTAACCCCAAAACTGTTTATCTTTCAAATTTCAAGAATATGAAGATCTAAAGCAAAGCTCCTCTTAAGTCCTTTGGCCACATTAATGGAACCGAACACATGTAAATCTTTTATTTCACCTTTTACTAAAAAGCAGCAATTTTTAATTAATGACACTGCTAAATTCCAAACTCAAAGATACACATTCTTTCTAGAGAGACAAGTTGTAAAAGTTACTAAAAGAGCTGTTATGTTTTTTCAAGTTCCAGAAAGAATTTTATTGAAAATTTTTTTTTAAATTTCCTTCAGCTTATAGACTTGATTTGGGAATGAATTGACATCTATATACTCTTGAGTCTTTCCGCTCAGGAACTTGGTATGCATCTCCATTTAGTAACATCCTCTTTTATGTCCCTTAATTTTTTTTTACACAAACTTATTGTTTATTCTTGTCAATGTTTTAGTTATCTTTTTATTGAAGTATAGTTGATTTACAATATTATATTAGTTTCAGATGTACAACATAGTAATTCAATATCTTTATATATTATACTCCATTTACAAAGTAATGGCTATATTTCCCTGTACTGTACAATATATCCTTGTTGCTTGCTTATTTTATACATAGTAGTTTGTGTCTCTTAATCTCATACCCCTATCTTGCCCCTCCTTCTTCCCTCTCCCCATTGGTAGCCACTAGTTTGTTCTCTGTATCTGTGAGTCTGTTTCTGTTTTGTTATTACATTCGTTTTATTTTTTAGATTCCATATATAAGTGATAACATACAGTATTAGTCTTTATCTGACTTATTTCACTAGGCATAATCTCTAGGTCCATCCACATTACCGCAAATGGCAGAATTTCTTTTTTTTTTATGGTCAAGCACTATTACATTGTGTGTGTGTGTGTGTACACATCTTCTTTATCCATACATCTTTTGATGGACATTTGGGTAGCTTCCATATCTTGGCTATTGTAAATAATGCTGCTGTGATAATTAGCGTGCATGTATCTTTTCAAATTAGTGTTTTCGTTTTCTTCAGATATCCAGCAGTGGAATTGCTGGATTATATGGTAGTTTGATTTTTAGGTTTCTGAGAAACCTCCCTACTGTTTTCCAGAGTGGCTGCACCAATTTAAAATCCCACCACTAGCGTACTAGCGTTCCCTTTTCCCCACATCCTTGCCAGCATTTGTTATTTATGGTCTTTTTGATGATAGCCATTTTGACAGGTGTGAGGTGATATCTCATGGTTTTGATTGATATTTCTCTGATAATTAGCACTGTTGAGCATTTTTTCATGTGCCTGTTGGTCATCTGTATATCTTCTTTGGAAAAACGTCTGTTCCAGTCTTCTGCTCATTTTTTCATTGGGTTCTTTGCTTTTTTGATATTGAGTTGTATGAGCTGTTTATATTTTTTGGATATTAATCTTTTATCAATCATATCATTTGAATATATTTTCTCCCATTCAGTAGGTTGTCTTTTTGTTTAGTCAACAATTTCCTACGGTGTGCAAAAGCTTTTAAGTTTAATTAGGTCCCATTTGTTTATTTTGCTTTTATTTCTTTTGCCTTAGGAGACAGATCCAAAAAATATTGCTACAATTTATGTCAAAGGGTGTTCTGCCTATGTCCTCTTGTACGAGTTTTATGGTTTCTAGTCTTACATTTAGGTCTTTAATCCATTTTGAGTTTATTTTTGTATATGGTGTGAGGAAATGTTCTAATCTCATTGTTTTACATGTAGCTGTCCAGTTTCTTCAGCACTATTTACTGAGGAGACTGTCTTTTTTCCATTGTATATTCCTGCCTCCTTTGTTGTAGATTGATTGACCATAAGTGTGTGGGGTTATTTCTGGAATCTCTTTTCTATTCCACTGATATATGTGTCTGTTTTTGTGCCAGTACTGTGCTGTTTTTATTACTGTAGCTTTGTAGTATGAACTGAGTCAGGGAGTGTGATACCCCCAGCTTTGTTCTTGTTTTCTTCAAGATTGCTTTGGCAATTCGGTATCTTTTGTGGTTCCATATAAATTTTAGGATTATTTGTTCTAGTTCTGTGAAAAATGTCATGGGTATTTTGATAGGGATTGCATTAAATCTCTAGATTGCTTTGGGTTGTATGGACATTTTAACAACATTATTTCTTCCAATCCAAGAACACAGGATATCTTTCCATTTCTTTCTATAATTTTCAAATTCCTTCATCAATAATTTATAGTTTTCAGAGTATAGGTATTTCATTCCTTGGTTAAGTTTATTCCAAGGTATTTATTCTTTTTGATGTGATTGTGAATGGAATTATTTTCTTAATTTCTCTTTCTGAGAAATTATTAGTATACAGAAACGCAACAGATTTCTGTCTATTAATCTTGTATCCTGCAACTTTACTGAATTTGTTTGTTAGTTCTAGTGCGTTTTTGGTAGAGACTTTAGGGTTTTCTATATATGGTATCATTTCATCTGCAGATAGTGACAGTTTTAAGAATTCCTTTCCAATCTGGATGCCTTTTATTTCTTTTTCTTGTCTGATTGCCATGGCTAGGACTTCCAATACTATGTTAAGTAGAAGTGGCAGGAGTGGGCATCCTTTTCTTATTCCTGATTTTAGAGGGAAAGCTTTTGGCTTTTCACCATTGAGTATGATGTTAGCTGTGGGTTTGTCATAAATAGCTTTTATTATGTTGAGATATGTTCCCTGTATACCAACTTCGATGAGAGTTTTTACAATGAATGGATGTTAAATTTCGTCAGATGCTTTTTCTGTACCTGTTGAGATGATCATGTGACTTTTATCCTTCATTTTGTTAATATGGTAAATCACATTGATTTGTGATTATTGAATCATTTTATGTTTTTAAAATTTATTTTATTTACTTATTTTGGCTGTGTTGGGTCTTGGTTTCTGTGCGCGGGCTTTTTCTAGTTGCAGCGAGCAGGGGCTACTCTTCCTTGCAGTGCACGGGCCACTCCGGTGGCTTCTCTTGTTGTGGAACACAGGCTCTAGGCACATGGGCTTCAGTAGTTGTGGCACGTGGGCTCAGTAGTTGTGCCTCTCAGGCTCTAGAGCACAGTCTCAGTAGTTGTGGCACACGGGCTTAGTTGCTCCGCAGCATGTGGGATCTCCCCGGACCAGGGCTCGAACCCGTGTCCCCTGCATTAGCAGGCAGATTCTTAACCACTGCGCCACCAGGGAAGCCTGCGATTATTGAATCATTCCTGGTTCCCTGGAATAAATACCACTTGATCGTTGGTGCATGACACTTTTTATAGATTATTGAGTTTGATTTGCTGATAATTGTAGAGATTTTTTTGCATCAGAGATATTGGCCTGTAATTTTCTTTTATTTTGTAGTGTCTTTATCTAGTTTTGGTATCAGGGTAATGGTGGCCTTATAGAATGAATTTGGAAGTGTTCTATCTTCTTCATTTTTGGAATAGTCTAAAAATTATAGGTATTAGTTCTTCTTTATATGTTTGGTAGAGTTTATCTGTAAAGCTGTTGGATCCTGGACTTTTGTTTGCTAGGTTTTGTTGTTTTGTTTTGTTCTTGTTTGTTTGTTTTTACTGATTCAATTTTACTCCTAGTGATTAGTCTCGTCAGATTGTCTATTTCTTCCTGATTCAGTCTTGAAAGGTTGTATGTTTCTAGAAATTTGTCCATTTTTTTCTAGATTGTCCAATTTGTTGGCATATAACTGTTCATAGTATTCTCATGATGTTTTGTATCTGTGTGGTATTGGTTGTTATTTCTCATCTTGTTTGTTTAGGTCCTCTCTCTTTCCTTCTTGGTGAGCCTGGCTAAGGTTTATTAATTTCGTTTGCCTTTTCAATGATCCAGCTCTTGGTTTCTTTGATATTTTCTGGGTTTTTTAGTCTCTTTTATCTGCTGTTTTATCTGCTGATATTTATTGTTACCTCCCTCCTGCTGACTTTGGGCTTTGTTTGTTTTTCTTTATCTAATTCCTTTATATGGAAGTTGAGGTTGTTTATTTGAAATTTTTCTTATTTCTTGTGATAGGCCCATATTTTTACAAACTTCCTTCTTAAAACTGCTTTTGCTGCATTCCATAGATTTTGGAAAGTTGTTTCCATTTTCATTTGTCTTGAGGTATTTTCTGATTTCCCTTTTGATTTCTTCATTGACCCATTGGTTTTTTAGTAGCATGTTGTTTAATCTCCACATGTTTGTTCTTTTCCCATTTTTCTTCCTGTAATTGATTTCTATTTTCATACCATTGTGGTTGGAAAAAATACTTGATATAATTTTTATCTTCTTAAACTTGCTGGGACTTATTCTGTGGCCTAGCATGTGCTGTATCCTGGAGAATGTTTTTTCTTTTTGCTGTTCTAATTGGGTGATTTCCATTATTCTATCTTCTAGATCACTTGCACATTATTTTGTATTACCAAGACTGCTGTTCATTTCTTCTAATGTGTTTTCATTTCAGTTATTATATTCATCTGTTCTGACTGGTTTTTTTTTTTATATTTTATAGTTCCTAAGTAAAATTCTCACTATGTCCATCTATTCTTTTTCCCAATTCCATTAGCATTCTTATCACTAATGCTTTGAATTGTTTATCTGGTAAATTGGTTATTTCTGTCCATTGGTTTTTTCCAGGGTTTTTCTCTGGCTCTTCAAATGAGTCAAATTCCTCTGTCTTCTCATTTTGCTTATATTTCTCTGTCTCTATGAAATTAGGTGAAACAGTTTCCTATAGCAGTCTTGAAGGAGTGTCCTTATGTAGGAGCTTCCCTATAGTCTGTGTGTGTCCAGTGGCTTTGGTGGGAGAGTTGTATTTGACATGAACACAAGTCCTGTCTTTCCTCAGGATGTGCTGGCAGCTATCACCTTGGTAAGAAGTGGGGCTGAAAATAGAAGGGCTAGAGCCAGAGTTGGCTGTGAGGCGGGACTTCCTCTCTGCTTAGTGGCTGTCACTGCCCTACTGGGGGTGGGGTCAGGTCCCAAGCTACTGGAGCAGAATCCCTGAGGGTCAGTTCCAAGCTGAGTCAGTTCCCTTTAAGTGCGTGCTCTTCCCCCTCCCAGCACCGAAACCCTCGCCCCAGAGGAGAGCAGTACTGGAGCATGAGGGGTTGGTGTGGGTATCTGGTGAGGGTCAAGCATGGTGTGTTGCTGTCTGGCTGCTATCAGAAATCCAGACTGCCTCTGATAGGCTGCCTTTTGCAATCATCTGTAATGGCTGCCCCCTCCCTGCTCAGATGCTGCTTATGGTTTGAACTACTTCGGCATCTCACAGTCAAGCCTTTTCCTTAGTCATGGCAGCCCTTGCTCCAGTGTGGAGCTGCAACGCCAGGTAAGTGGTGCGGGAGGGTTCAATCAGCTCAGGCTGGGGCAGGTACCAGGGTGGTCACAAGACACCAGTCAGTCACTCAAGCAGTTTCAGTCTGCCCTCTCTGCCCTGCTTTGGAAGCAAGCAAGTGTTTATGCACTCCTCTGCAGCAGAGTCCAGGCTTCCCACAGCCCTCCTGTTAGTCTCACTGGTCCTCCAGTCAGCCAAGGGGCTCATCATCCTTTTGTTGGATTTGAGTGTTGGGGCACCCAGTGTGTGGCTCAAAACACTCACTCTTTAGGGAGGGTCTCCACCTGTGTAGTCTCTCTTTTACTCTGAGTCCTCTCCCAGGGGCACGGATCCTGACCTGATTGCTTTTCTTCCCTTGCTACCCAATTCTGTGTGATCTTTCTTAAAGCATTGGTTGTGCAGGAGTCCTGCTAGTCTCCAGTTAGTTTTCAGTGAGAGTTGTTCCACATATAGATACATTGTTGATGTGTTCACAGGTGCAGATGAGTTCTGCATCTGCCATCTTGATTCAAGTCCAAGGAGCCGTTTTTATTTCTTTATTTAATGAAATTATTTCTTTTTATTTAATTTGCAATACCTATCATTTCTTCTTCTTCTTCTTTTTTTTTTGCCGTACGCGGGCATCTCACTGTTGTGGCCTCTCCCATCGCAGAGCACAGGCTCCGGACGCGCAGGCCCAGCGGCCATGGCTCACGGTCCTAGCCACTCCACGGCATGTGGGATCCTCCCGGACCGGGGCACAAACCCACGTCCCCTGCATCGGCAGGCGGACTCTCAACCACTGCGCCACCAGGAAAGCCCTCTTCTTTTTTTTAATCAGATCATATATACATATATTTATTAAAGTATAATTGATGTATAATATTATATAAGTCTACAGGTGTACAATATAGTGATTCACAATTTTTAAAAAATAAATTTATGTATTTTTGGCTGTGTTGGGTCTTCGTTTCTGCGTAGGGGCTTTCTGTAGTTGCAGCCAGCGGAGGCTACTCTTCACTGTGGTGCACGGGCTTCTCATTGCGGTTGCTTCTGTTGTTGCAGAGCACGCGCTCTAGGCATGCAGGCTTCAGTAGTTGTGGTGCGTAGGCTCTAGAGTGCAGGCTCAGTAGTTGTGGCGCACAGGCTTAGTTGCTCCATGGCATGTGTCGCCTGCATTGGCAGGCAGATTCTTAACCACTGCGCCATCCAGGAAGCCCATGATTCACAATTTTTAAAGGTTATACTCCGTTTATACTTATAAAATATTGGCTATATTCCCTGCATTGTACAATATATCCTTGTAATTTATTTTATATCTAATAGTTTGTACTGCTTAATCCTCTACCCTTATATTGTCCCTCCCCCTTCTCTCTCCCCACTGGTAACCACTAGTTTGTTCTCTATATCTGTGAGTCTGCTTCTTTTTCCTTATATTCATTAGTTTCTTGTATTTTTTAGATTCCACATATAAGTGATATCATACAGTATTTGTCTTTCTGTGTCTGACTTACTTCTCTTAGCATAATATCCTCTAAGTCCATCCATGTAGCTACAAATGGCAAAATTTCATTTCTTTTTATGGCTGAGTAATATTCCATTGTGTGTGTGTGTGTGTGTGTGTGTGTGTGTGTATACATACACACATACCACATCTTCTTATCCATTCATCTATTGATGGACATTTAGGTTGCTTCCGTATTTTGGCTATCACAAATGATGCTGCTATGAACATTGGTGTGCATATATCTTTTTGAATTAGTGTTTTCATTTTTTTTTTCTTCGATATATACTCAGGAGTTGAATTGCTGGATCATGTGGTAGTTCTATTTTTAGTTTTTTGAGAAACTGCCATACTGTTTTCCACAGTGGCTGCACAAATTTACATTCCCACCAACAGTGGAACCCAGTGTTCGAGGGTTCCTTTTTCTCCACATCCTTGCCAACATGTGTTATTTGTGTTCTTTTTGGTGATAGCCATTCTAACAGGTGTGAGTTGATATCTCATTGTGGTTTTGATTTGCATCATTTCCCTGATGATTAGCGTTGTTGAGCATCTTTTTTTTTTTTAACATCTTTATTGGGGTATAATTGCTTTACAATGGTGTGTTAGTTTCTGCCTTATAACAAAGTGAATCAGTTATACATATACATATGTTCCCATATCTCTTCCCTCTTGCGTCTCCCTCCCTCCCACCCTCCCTATCCCACCCCTCCAGGTGGTCACAAAGCACCGAGCTGATATCCCTGTGCCATGCAGCTGCTTCCCACTAGCTATCTACCTTACGTTTGTTAGTGTGTACATGTCCATGACTCTCTCTCGCCCTGTCACAGCTCTCCCTTCCCCCTCCCCATATCCTCAAGTCCGTTCTCCAGTAGGTCTGTGTCTTTATTCCTGTCTTACCCCTAAAAACTATCTTTTAAAAGAATTATTATATCATAACTCCACTTTGACTGGAGGGCCAGCAAATCCAAATTATCACTGAAGCAAGAGGCTCTGAGGGGGCCAGAGAGCTAGAGCCATCAGGTTTAACCCCAGAGCCAGCATCCTGTAAGGCATGGAGTAGCCGGAGCAGGATGAGGCTGAAGTGTCACATGCTGCTCCGTAGTTTAGAGGGTGGATTGGCTGCTCCTGGGAGGGGCTGCCCCTTCTCCCGGAGCAGCCACCACAGTGCTAGTACATAAGCACTCAATAGTGGTCGCTGATGGTCTGGGACAAATAAGTGCCCCACACCTTTCAGTCTCCAGGAGTCAGCTGGGGTGCCTGCCCCTGGCCCTTCTGCTGTCAGTATCCCAGTCCTTACCCCTTGTGTGGGGAAATGTGTGCTGTGCACGCCTGTCAATTCAATCCGTCCCATCAATATTGAGTCCTGACTGTGCAAAGCCCTCTGGGAAGAGCTGTAGGAGAAACACAGGGAAATCAGACATTCCTGCCCCTTGAGGAACTCACGATTTAATAAAAAGCAACATGCAAAGGCTTGAAGGATGTGACATGCAAGATGTAGAGTACAAGCAAAGTGTTTGGAGAGTGGGGAGGGATCAGGGAAGGTTTCGCAGTGAGGTGGAATTTGAGCTGAGACTTGAAGGATGGAGCAGAAGGCATGTTCAAAGCACAGATCCCAGGACCCCTCTCTCCACTTTGCTAACCTCTACGACATTTGCCCATAGCTGTATGCACATGCAAAGCCAGCAATCACCTTGCAAACAGGTGCTATACGTAGCCTCTCCTGTCACAGGTGGGCCCTATTGCTCCCAAATTCCTTTTCTCTCCAGGAGTCTGACATTTCAGTAGTGCTTCCTTTCTTTTACTTCAGGATTTGATTCCCTGGGGCTTGTCATCCAGGAGGATGGTGAACACTGGGCAGTTATCAGGCATTTGCCCCACAGCATCAAAGAATACATTGGATTCCCTCCCGGAGCAGGTTTCATTAGGATGGGAGAAAAGCATGGGAGTATCAGTGGGCATCTGGCCCCAGGGCGGCATGGGTTGGTGGGGGGAGAGGGCACCTGGTGGGGAAAAGGGGGCAAAGAAAGGGGTAGCTGGGAGCTCTGACAATGAACTTCCCCTACGCCACAGCTCTGCCTGGCCAGGCTATGCAGTCTATGCCTACTTAAGCTCCTTCACTCTCTAGACCTCCTCCCTCCTTTTCCCTTCCTCCTCTTTTCTTTCTCCAAGTACATTTTCTCCTACCCTCTTTCCAAAGGATGTCCCATCATGTCCCAGCACACAGCCTGGGTCCAGACTGGGGAGAGAGGCATGGGCTGGCTGTCCTAAAGATGCTGTGTTTCTGTCCTGGATCTGCCCCAGCTAAGATGCTTGTTAGTGGCCAGAAAGACGTGTGACTTCGACTGTCTAAACTCTGGTTTCCCTCCTTATAGAATGGGTGGATCTCTGCCTCCACCTTCCTTCCTCTCAACTGGCTATGGTGGGGAAGAGCACAGGACATGGGTTCTGATCTCAATTCTCTTCGCTAGCTATGGCAGCCTAGAGAACTCAATCTCCCCAAACCTCTGTTTTCCATATGTAAAATACAGATAATAATGCTCGCCCCATGTTTTTTGAGGATCAAATAAGACAGCATGTGCTAAAATGCTTACTTAGTGCCTGGCACAAAGCAGGAGTTCAGTGAGTTAAGTGAAGGGGTTAGTTGAAAGAATTAAAAGTGGCAGGGGATTTTGCATATCTCACATATCGTACTGACTCTAGCACAGTAGTGTGGTGTGGTGAAAGTCAGCAAGGGTTCCTCTAACTTCTGATTCTCCCCGTCCCCCCCGGGGCTGAGAGGTCTAGGACGAGTCACTTCCCTGGCCACGTTTTGGGGAGCATCCTGCAGGCGGCGCTCTCCCATCATTTCCGCCTCAACAGAGTTGGGGCTGCTGTAGGGAGCGAGGGGTGAGGGGAAGTGTGAAGGAAAAACAGCCCCACGCATCGCTCACATATTTACATCTGAACTGTCAAAATAGTTATTTTAAGTCGAGTTCCGTCTGCTGCGGGTTTAAAATCAAGCAGGGCGGGGGCGGGGGCGCCCTGCTGGGGAGCGGGGGCGGCGGGCGCGGAAGTTTTGTTCTCAGAAGTTTTGTCTGACGTGCTCAGCAGTGGTTGCTGCTTAATGGACAAAAGCTAGTACTACTGAAACCAAGTTTTCCCCAAAATCAACATTACTACAACTGTGAAGCCCTTGCCTTCCATCTAGTCTCGCCATAATGAAATTCAGTTGCGGCATGATTTTTGAGCTGCCTTTCTCAGGTCACATTGTTCTACAGAATGTGTTAGTGGGGTTAGTGTCAAAGCTCAAGGCTGTAACCTTTTGTTCCCTCCTAGAAGCAAAGGGTATTTAAAAAGTAATTATTTATGGGTTCTTAAATGATGAATTAGGTCATTGGGGTTGGGTTTGCCACATTAAGACTGATGTTTACTTATATTGAGGAAACTGGATTGTAATCCTTAAGTCTGACTTTTTGTCATCCCATTTTCAATATTTCATTATTATACATAATAATGTTGTTTAGTTATCTAAACAACACATTGAAACTCAGCCTCTGCTAATGATCAATGTCATGCTAGATACCCTGGAAAATAAAAATGTGTGAAGGCTACTGTCTAGGTGGGGGAAGAAGACTAATCACATGGAAATGTTGACCAAAACAACCCCATCCTGAGTGTGTGATAAAAGAAGATTGGAACAATAGAAATTTAGAAAAGATTGCAGTGGGTTGAACTTTCATGGGGGCTTCATGGTGGAAGTGGCACTTGAACTGGGCTCTGAAGGATGGATATGCAGGTTCTGGTAGGAAAAAGAATCTGGGAAGGGCATTTACCAAAGGGTGAGAATAAGTGCTGGCGTGCTGTGCTGGGAATCCCTGAGAAGTCAAACTGGAGTGGCAATTGTGTGCGGGGGAGAGGTGGGACAGCGGGGAGATGGGTAGTTAGTTGTTCTTTCCTGTATCTCCTGTATTTCCTCCCATTCTAAAACATCTTTTGGGGGGGCTTTAAATTGCTTTAAAAAGGCAACAGTATGTGAAACGTGAAGGTTGGAAGCATTTTAGAGTCCTTGTGCTCAGTGGACACGATCTTAGGAGAAGGTCTCATCGGGTGACAACCTACTTTCAGTTTTTGTTTATTCCTTGGATATTTTTTATGAGTTTATAGGCACATCTCAATAAAGAATGTAAATAGTATCTCCTCTCTTCTAGTTGAGATGCGGGGGGTGACTCTGTCCTCTGCTGATATTTAGTCCAGTCTAACTGAAAAAACATGAAGACTACAGGGCAGAAAAGGATGGAAATTGAAACAGGAACTAAATGCAGGAGTGGAGGGCAAGTGGATTCAGACAAGTTAAGAAATTAAAACAGTTCCATAGATTCTAAAGTAAATCTATAGTTACGGGTTAAATTAAAATTGATATTTTCATTGTCAGTATTTAGGTGGAGTTAAACTTTGGGAATATTAAGACATGATACATTTATATTGATTCTTCCAATTTGCTTTCCTTAAAGCATAATAAAATGTTATATGCATAAATATGTATATATATGTAGATGTTTTCCAACATTGTTAGAAAATGAATTTTAATTTACTGAAGAATCATCTTTCATGCTTATTGCTTGAAATTTTGAATTTACATTTTTTTTTCTAACGTCTGGAGATGTCTATAATCACATCTTGAAAATTTTCTTAAAAGTGGCAATATATGTGTCTGCATCTAAGGCACGCCACAATGACTCTGGTTCAATGTTATTGCTTTGGGTTCTTTGATTTACTGTCCAATGGAATGCCAAGTCTGGTTATATTCTAAACAAATGAATGGTCAATAGAATTTATTCTCCTAAAATTTTGTTGGGTTTATATGAAGACTGGCATCTGAGTAGTCATTGGAAGTAAAGTATTTTGTAAGGAAAAATGGCTCAGTGTTCCACCTGATAGGAAAACAGGCAATTGTTTTCAGCATTTAAAATAGGTGAAACTTAGGCTTCCCTGGTGGCGCAGTGGTTGAGAGTCCGCCTGCCGATGGAGGGGACGTGGGTTCGTGCCCCAGTCCGGGAAGATCCCACATGCTGTGGAGCAGCTGGGCCCTTGAGCCATGGCCAGCTAAGCCTGTGCGTCCGGAGCCTGTGCTCCACAACGGGAGAGGCCACAACAGTGAGAGGCCCGCGTATCGCAAAAAAAAAAAAAGGTGAAACTTTTCTATACTCATCTTAATTATGACATGTTCCATTTACACAAATGTAATTCAGTTAACTGTTAGTTTATTTATATATTTGTAGTTTTTAACCTGTAATAATTCTGATGTAGTTAAATTGCCAAACGTTATTTTGGGAGTTGATGCCTTAGGCCTTTCTCTAAGGTGCCTGCTTTTCCCCTAATCCTCAAATTTTTCTCAATCCTAGCCCTTAAGGCTCTCTTGCTCCCTGCTTCTCTCCTTCTTCTGACTCAGCTCATTATTATGAGTTCACCTTTGGCTTCTTTAGCAATGTGGTGGTTATGAATGTACGTTTAGGAGTCTAATCCAGTTCCATCACTTTGTTGCTGTGTGATCTTGGATAAGTTACTTAACCTTTCTGTTTCTCCATCAGTGAAGTGGAATCCTAATAGAATCAATCTTACTTTTGAACAGTAAGTGAGATAATGCATGTGAAGTGCCCAGCACTGTGACTGACCCCACAGTAAGCATGAGTATTAGCCAAGGTAGTCTAGTTGTGTTATTGTAACAATCAACATAGGATTTAAGTATCTTTAAAACACACACGTTTATTTTTCATTCACCTGATGTTGGCTGTGGGTCTGGGAGACTCTTCCAAGGGTTGGCTCAATGGTAAAGGCCGCTTCAACCTCATGGCCCCTCCATCTCAACACATACTTCTGTGATCGATGATGTAGGTGGAGGCGAGTGGAGGGTCTCACTGTCTGTCAAGTGCTTTGGCCCAGAAATGACACATATCACTGCCCCTTAGAACCAATTGGCCAGAACTAGTCATGGGACCCAAAGTTAAAAGAAGCAAAGATGTAATCTTCCCATGTGCCCAGAAGGGGATGAGCCCCGCACTCGATGTTGCCATAGATAAAGAAAATGTCACAGTACACAGTGCAGCCGTATACCAGGCAAATGTCCTCCGGAAAGTTGGCTGATGTTGGAGCCACAGAAGTTTGAAGTTTTACATTAGGGCTTAAAGAGACCTTATGTTTTTCATTTGTCCTCAGAATTGAGGGTTCCGGATGGCCTGGGTAGTCTAAAATAATGGCCCAAATTTAGAATAAGGCTGATATTTCATAGAAAATACATGAAGGGGCTTCCCGGGTGGCGCAGTGATTGACAGTCCACCTGCCGATGCAGGGGACGCTGGTTCGTGCCCCGGTCTAGGAAGATCCCACATGCCGCAGAGCGGCTGGGCCCGTGAGCCATGGCCGCTGAGCCTGCGCGTCCGGGGCCTGTGCTCCGCAACGGCAGAGGCCACAACAGTGAGAGGCCCACGTACCGCAAAAAAAAAAAAAAAAAAAAAAAAAAAAAATACATGAAGCGTAAAATGAGATGATTTGTAGTGGTTCTGAGAGATTTGGTGCTGGTAATGAGGGTGTGGGTGTGACAATTATTTATCTAAATCCCACGTGGTGTCGTTCACTAAGGACATGGATCTGGTATTTTGATCTTTCCCTTGGCGTTATTTTCCCAAGGGAGGGCTTGGCACTGCTATTCATGGAGAGGTTGGAAAGACAGCCCAGTGCACCTTTGGGCCTGTGAAGTGGGAGAAGTCCCTGTGCCCCGATGGTTGGATCAATCCTCTGTCACACCAGCACTGACAGTTAACAAAGTACAAAATAAGCCATGGATGTAGAGTCAGGTTTCCCATTCCAACAGGACTGGCCCCAGCAGTCAGCAGTTAGCCATGCGCCACTAATGGGGGCTGGCTGGAGAATCTCATTCACTGTGTGTCACTAATAATCCTGTTCATCAGGGCTGGGTCCACTAGACTGCTTTTGGGGTGACACGAAAGGAACTGGCATTTCTTGGAAATGTTGAACCTTTTTGGTGCCGAGTGGAGAAGTCCCTTTGTCAGCGCTGATTTCGTTTGGAGTAAAGGTGTCAAGAGTGTGAATATCCTTATCAGCTCAGGGAAAGGAATCACTGAATATGGAGAACTGGAACAGAATTGCCATAGAAACCGAGATTCCTTGATTTTTAACATCAACTCCTATAATAACTTGCTGTGAGAACTTGGGCATGTCACGTAATTTTGTTGGACCTATTTCTTTTATTAAAAAAAGAATAAATGCTACACTACTTTGGAAGTTTAATGGGAAAAGCAGATAAGAAAAATGCAGCCCCTTAAAAAGCATGAAGGTAGTGGAATGGATATTTTTCTTGTTACAAAGAAAAATATTTTATTATAAAATTTTGGAAAATATGTATATGGGTAAGTAAAACTTCAACATGAAAATCTTAAAACCAAACAGAATGCCACCACATAGAGATAATGGCTGTTAATGAATGGGTGTATGTCTTTCCAAGAGTTTTATAATCTACTCTTTCTATATATATTTTCAACATCTTTTTGTTTTGTTACGTGTTTTAAATGGATGTGTGGTATTCCACCGAATGAAGATAAATGGTAAAACCAGTGTCCAGTTTACGGATATTTTAGGTTATCTTCTATGCCTGGCTCTAGTGGCTATTTAGAACTTCCCCTTGTCTGCTGCATGTCAGCTGCGTGGTCAGGGTAGGATTTCCCTTCTCCCTCCCCACCCCAAATCAGCCCTGCTTGGTGTAAACTAACCCAAGGTGGCCCCATGCCCTTTTGCCACAGGGACTGGTTCGGGAGCAAGCACGGAACTGCAGTTAATTCCGCTGGAATGAAGCTCAGTACTATGTTCTATGTGTTCTGTGGCTAGGAAAAGGGGAAAAAATTCCTCTCCTCTAACAGCTGCAGCCCTTAAAAAAAAAAAAGTCACGTGGAAGCCAAGTTAAGAACAAAGTCTGCACATGGAGGAAGGCAGAGCTGGGAGAACTGGCAGAGAAGCCCAGGTAGAACCATGGTGGAAACTCGAACTACTACTGAACCTTTCAGTGGGTGAACAGGCAGACTCCCTGTTTTACTGAGCCCAGTTTGAGCTGAGGTTCCTGTTACTTGAAACCAAAAGCATCCTAGTTGACACATCCGTTTAAAACAGCACTGCAACAAACATACCCAGTTAAATCTTTGTGCCCATCCATGACTTTTTCCTTTGCCTATATTTTAGTAGAATTGTGCAATTAGGGGGTGTGTGTTTGGCCAGATTCCCTTGAATTCCTTTTTACAGTTTTTATGTTCCCACTGGCTTTGATGTGCTTTCACTGCCACAGTAGGTACCTGGGACTCTTTTTGGGAAAACTGCACTTGGGCTACTGGAGTTTGTCCGAACACCTGGAGAAACTGAAGTGCCTGAAGGTTGACTGTGGTGCCTGGAAATCACTCTGGTGTAGCCCTTAGCCAGTGATGAGTAGATGAGGGGGTAGGAAAGCCCAGCTCCTTGGCCTCAGCTCTGAGGCACCATTTGCACTTCAGAGTGGTGAAACTACCCTCTGCAGGACCTGCTGGGTGTGTGTCTTTGCGTGGCTTCATCTCGTCTCTGTTCTGCTTCCCCCCTCCGTTTGCCAGTCTCCCTGGGAACATGTGCATGAATCCTCGTCTCAGGGTCTGCTTCTGGGGAGTGCAATCAAAGCCAGCTTGTGAACGATCTTCAGGTTTCTGATGGCACAAACATTTAATGTAAATGATTAAGAGGTAGCACGACTGCTAGTCAGATGGGACGTTACGATGGTCTGGACGGTGACATTGGATCTCAGGTACCTTGGGAGGTAGATGAAAAAGGGAAGAGACTTCACAGCTTCTGACAGTGGTTTGCCGAACGCACTTGAGTGCAATTTTGAAACTGGCTTTGGATCGCTGAATGAATGTGTCAGCTCTTCCTTTGGGAAACTGAATATTATCCTGTCTAACAGAGCTCAATATTATGGTCTTTTTTTTTTTTTTTTTTGCTGAGGTCTAAATCCCCTTCATTTAATACCATCCCATTTTCCTTAGTTATAGTCTATTGTACCATCCTAAAAACTCTTTATACTTGGTCCTAACGATTCTCGTTTGATACAAGACAGGCTGCTCTTACATTGGAAAATGCATGAGTCACCCTGCAGGAGAGAGTGATGGGGAGGAGGGTAATGGCATATAAAGCCATGCGACGGGCTCTTCCGGAAGGCGTCTCCAGCCCCCATGTGCTTGGGTTGGTAACATTAGTGCTGTCTTTGAGTCCTGTCTACCCTTCACAAATATCTTCTCTTCATCCTTCCAAAGTCCCTCTTGTCCTGTCCTTGCACTTCCATTGTGATCACGTGCTTTGGTCCAAGTTCACACCTTTTATTGGGAACTGAACTGTATCCCCCCGCCCCCGCCAATTCCTGTGTTAAAGCCCTCACCTCTAATGTGACTGTATTAGGAAATAGGGTCTTTAAGGAGGTAATTAAGGTTAAATAAGGTCATAATGGTGAGGCCCTAATCAGATTGGACTAGTGTCCTTATAAGAAGATAGAGACATCAGCGGCCTCTCTCTGTCCATGCACACACACAGGTAAGACTATGTGAGGACTCAGTGAGAAGGCAGCTGTCTGCAAGCCAGGAAGAGAGGCCTCAGAAGAAAGCAACTCTGCTGGCACCTTGATTTTAGACTGCAGAATTCCAGAACCGCGAGAAAGTAAATTTCTGTTGTTTAAGCCTCCAGTCTCTAGTATTTTACTATGGCAGCCCAAGCAGACTAATGCACCATTTTATGTTGGTTTTTTGCCCCAGGAGAACAGTACCTATAACAGTAGACTAGCATCCTGGTCCCCAGGTCATTTTGGTTCCGTTAAATTCTTAAAGTAGCACATCTCACCTCACACTGAAATAAATCCTTTTGTAGCACGTGAGTGGCACAGAGTGGAGCTTAAAAGATTTAGCGGGCCATCATGCTCTCTCTAACCCACCCCTTGAACCTGCCTTATAGCATCCTCTTTGCTTCCCAGTCCAAACCCTGTGTTCCAGTCTTTTCCCTGTCCCCCATTTATAGTGCCCACTCCTTCCTTGCCCAGTTGGAATTTTCTCTAGTTTCCATGCCGACTGCCCAAACCCCATCTGTTCTTCAGGGTCATCCTAAGCCTTACATCTTTGGGGCCTCTTCTCAACCTTCCAGCCAACCTCTGCATCACTCTGGTACTTCCTGCCTTTGCAGAAATTTAACAGAAAGAGAGGAGGGGATTGGAGGCACTGTTCCTAAGATCTCAGGTGGATGAGATTCTTCCCTGCAGGCCAAGTGTCGGGCTGTAAACAATACCTTCAGGGCCTAAACAGTGAATAGAGGGATAGGAAGTGACTTGACTTTGGTGTATGTATGTGTTTATACCCATATATGTGAAGTCTGTGTTCTTGGAGTAGAGCCCCATTCATTTAGAGAAAAAAGAGCCTGCTCCAAATTCCCCATCTGGAACTAGAAAGTTTGTCCTTAATGAGGCACATGTATAACACAGGTTATAGATTAAGACTGACCTGAAGAGAGCACACTGACTTTCTTCTAAGCACGTCACACGTCAAAGACAGCTAGACGTGGAAGAAACGAAGAAATCAAGCGTGGGATTGCCCAAACTGCAGTCAGTTACTAACCACATTAATAACTTTTTAAAACCTTATTCACATTGCATCAAAGGGATGCTTTGATGCACTGCTGAGGTCTTCTCAGCAAAGCTCATGGGAATTTGGTATATGAGGATCCACACTAGCGATCCATTTCATCGGTGTCAATATTTCTGGACAGTTTGGGTGGAAAGGACAATTCCTGAAGGTGCGATACCTTCACCACGTATACTAGCATTGGGTGTTGCTTGTGTGTGTGTCACCGACTTCAGCCTTGCTGTAGCAATAATAGCTAAGATACTGTAGAGCTGAGAGGCTATTTAAGTATATATAGATATATACATAAGATAAAAGCACCTAATTTTTTTCTACCTATTGCTTACTTTCCACAGCGGTGTACACACCACACTTTAGGAAACAGTGATGTAGTCCAATTTGTCTTCTCATTTGAAGATGAAAATGAAGGTCTGGAGACCTTTCATTGCTCAAGGTCATTCGAGTGTTTAAGGGCAGGATGCTGGGGTTCCTGATTTCCAGGGAACCTAACTTTTCTCTGAAATTATACTGCCACTTAATCTCTTAGCAGTACATAAAACAAATATTGGTGACCTCATGGCATGCCAGCTCTCGGGTGAAATGGAGGTCTGTGATTGGCTCTCCTTTTAAACTTCTAAGAAATGGGAGTCTAGGAAAAAGAAACCCAAAACAGTCATGCAAAGACTCACTGGGCTGGAAGGGAGCCCGTGGTCATCTAGCTCAGTGCTGGGTGGAAACCTGGATCTTCCAAGGAGGGTCTTGGAGACCTCTCTACAGGCCGAGAAGTCAAGGCATAAGGGGGAATCAGGCAGGTTTGCTTGTGTGTCTTCATGTTATTTTCATGTAAGATCGCACTGAAAATTTCAAAAGTAACACTGGAAACGTGCTGTGCTTGTCCATTTTCATCTTATAGGTAACGGCATGAAGGCTCAAAGGAGGATCATGTTTTTCTAGTTAATAACAGACAACATTCCTCATCCAGCATTCCTATAGCTTAAAAAAGCAATAGAGGCAAGTGGGTCCATGAATGTGGGTTTTGTGGTCACACAGATTTGAACTTGAATCCCAGCAGGGTTTGAATGGAGTTTTTCTCTCCAAATTAGGCAAATTGTTTCTCCAAGGCTCATGGGGCGGTCAGTGTTGTTATAGGGGAGTGAGGTAAAAGTATTTTCTTCACCATATCCTGCCCCAGACATGTTATCTGAAAGGAAGGAAGGAAGGAAAAATGGGAGGGATATATGGAGAAAGAGGGAGGAAACAAAGGTGGCAGAGGGCTTTCCTAAAAGTCCTCCATGTTACTTCTGGTGTGCTTCCACACGCTCCTTGGAACCTCGCTTGCCAACAAAAATGTTGATTAAGCACTCTGGTTCTTAAGTACTTTCTGCATTGGGAACCTTATAGTTAGGTTTCAGGGTTCTGAACTCCCCAAACTGGGGAACTTGTCATTAAAAGTTCCTTTGAAAAAGCACAAGTGTCCCAAAGTTTAATGGCATTAGATTTTGGCAATGATTTCTTGAATATGACACCGAAGGCACAGGCAACGAAAGGAAAACAGAGAAATTGGACTTCATGAAAATCTGTGCATAAAGACACTATCAACAGAGGAAAAGGGCAATCACAGAATGAGAGGAGATGTTTGGAAATCATATATCTGATAAGGGATTAATATCTAGAGTGTACAGAGAACTCCTAAAACTCAACCACAAAGCAAACAACCTGGTTAAAAAATGGGCAAAGGACTTGATTAGACATTTCTGCTAAGAAGATACATAAATGGCCCATAAACACCTCAAAAGATGCTCAGCATCACTGATCATTAGGAAAATACAAGTCAAGACTACAGTGAGACACCACCTTACACACATTAGGGTGGCTACTATGAAAACAAAAAATAACAAGGGCTGATGAGGATGTAGGATATTGGAACCCTGTGCACTACTGGTGAGAATGTAAAACGGTACAGCCATTGTGCAAAATATCATGGTGGCTCCTCAAAATTAAAAGTAGGATTACCATATGGTCCAGTTCCACTTCTGGGTATATACCCAACGTAACTGAAAGCAGGTTTTCCAAGATACTTTGTATACCTATGTTCATAGCAGCATTGTTCACAATAACTAAACTGTGGAAGCAACCCAACTGCCCACTGACAGATGAATAGATAAGCAAAACGGGGTGTATACACAACAGAATATTATTCAGCCTTAAAGAGGAAGTTCTGATACAGGCTACAACATGGATGAATCTTGAGGACATGATGCTAACCTGCCAGTCACAGAAAGACAAATGCTGTCAATTCCACTTGTATGATGCACCTAGAGTGGTCAAGTTCATACACACAGAAAGTCGAATGGTGGGCGCCAGGGTCTGGGGGTAGGGGTTGCTGGAGGGCAGAGAGTTCCAGTTTTTCCAGAAGAAAAGAGTTCTGGAGATTGGCTGCCGCCCAACGTGAATCTCCTGAACGTTTCTAAACTCTACACTCATAAGTGATATGATGATACAATTTTATGTGCATTTCACTACAATTAAACATCAAACATGGACTTCCCTGGTGGCGCAGTGTTTAAGAAATTGCCTGCCAATGCAGGGGACACGGGTTCGAGCCCTGGTCCGGGAAGTTCCCACATGCCGCGGAGCAACTAAGCCCGTGCACCACAACTACTGAGCCTGTGCTCTAGAGCCTGCGAGCCACAGCTACTGAAGCCCGTGTGCCACAACTACTGAAGTGCATGCACCTAGAGCCCGTGCTCCGCAACAAGAGAAGCCACCACAGTGAGAAGCCCGCGCACCGCAACTAGGAGTAGCCCCCGCTCGCCGCAACTAGAGATAGCCCGCGCGCAGCAACGAAGACCCAACGCAGCCAAAAATAAATAAATAAATAAATAAATTTAAAAATTAATTTTAAAAATTATTTTAAAAAAAAAAACACCAAACACAAGTGCCCCTCGGAGAGACAGTAAATATTTTTGTCGTTCACGGTTTAGTGCTGCCTCATTGTCAGGGTGCTAGTCTTCAGTCAACTAGCTGAGAACTGTTACAGAGGGGATGGGAACTTCCATGAAAGAACTTCTGAAGCTAAGTAGACTGGTCCATTTCCTAATTTCTTCAATGAATATCTGAGTGCTTGCTGGAGCTGGGCACTGTACTTTGTCCTCGAGATAGACAGCTGTGAAAAAATTATACAAAGATCCTTGCAATCTGGGAGTGAGAGGTGGGGTAGGGAAGGACCCCCAGATAAAAGCATGGAAGTTTTTAGCGTGTTACCAGATGATGCAGGTTACGGGAACAATAAAGCATCAAAGGGAAAGAGGGCTACCCTAATTAGAAGGGGACATGTGGACAGATCCGAGGGAGCAGCCCCTGTAGATACGGAGAGAAAGAACATTCTAGGCAGAGAGAATAGTAAGTGCAAGAGGCTATGGGGAGGGAGCTGCTAGGAACAGCCAGGGACAGCGTGCCAGTGTGTCTGGAAGGGCTTGAGGGAAGGGGAGGGACGGTGTGTGTGTGTGTGTGGTGTGTGTTGTGTGTGTGTGTGTGAGAGAGAGAGACAGAGAGAGACAGAGAGACAGAGAGAGACAGAGAGAGATAGGGATGGGGAGGGGAGAGAGGGAGAAGACTGCTTTTATTCGAATCCAGATGGGAGCCTCTGAAGGGTTTTGAGCTCCGAGTGACACGATGTGACTTGGGACTTACCAGGATCACCGTGACCGCTGTACCTAGAACAGATTGAATGGGAGGGGGCAAAGCAGAAAACGGCATTTGGAGAGGGTGCACAGAAGGGGAGAGCAGGGCTGATGGGACCTGAGGGGAGAGGTTTTCTGTCTCTTGCAGGGTGCCGGCTAGGGTCTAGTCTGGGAGTGGCGCCCCGCTCCCCGTCTGCAGCACTCTGCCCTCCTCACCTCCTGTAAACGGAGGCTAAGTACATCCTTGAGGCTCTCCCAGAGAGTTGATGGCCTGCCTGGGACAGTCCTGAGTCACAGCCCCTTGGCTGTCACCAGCTCCAGGGATGCTCCTGTCCTGAGCATTAACCTCCCTCAGGGGGAGTCCTCATTCTCCGGGAGGAAATGGGTATCTCACTGCTGCGGGCTCTTAACACCTGTAAAGCTGCAGGACAAATGACTTCGCTGAACATGCTTCATGCAGGGAGGAGTGGGTAATGTCAGAAAACGGAATAAAACTTCTGAAAACTCTGAACCAGGGGATTGCAGAGAAGCTCGCTGTCTTCTCTCTTGGGTGCGTGTGTGTGAATCGGGGAAGGAGAGGGCGGGCACCGACTTGGGTCTCGGTTCGCCCCCACGGACCATCCTTCCAGGGCAAGTTTTTCTTAGCGTCACTCGATTTCCTGAAGTGGGAGAATGAATACCCAGTGTAGAAAAGGGGGAAGAAAAGCGTGTTAGATAGCATGAAATATGGTCATCTGATGACTTGTCCATTATGTATTTGAGGAAGCAGAGATTCTGAAGACCTTCACCTACTCAAGGAGAGGAAATTGCCTCTGTCTAGACCAGGACCTCTTACCTTTGCCACTGGTGACATTTTGTGTCTGATAATTCTTTGCTGTGGGCTGTCCTGGGCATTGTGGGATACTCCTACAGTATCCCTGGCCTCTGCCCAGTGGACACCAGCAGTCCTTCCCCAGGTGTGACAGCAGAAATGCCTCCGGAAATTGTCAATTGTCCCGGGGGGCGGGGAGCTGGGGGAAGGGGTGCAGAGTTGCTCTGGGTTGAGAGCCCCTGACCCAGGCTCAGCAGGCACATGGGTGAAGTCAGGACTGTGTATGTCATGTCCTCTCTGGCTAACAATAATCGATGGAGTTAAAACGAATAGTGGCTTCTGCTTGGTCACTGGGACAGCAGAGCATTCACTGTTCTGCCTTGAGAGAACAATTTTCCTGTGTTTTAACTAATAAGGCCCTTGTGATGGCTGGATTCTGGGCACCCCAACTAATAAGCGTGCCTATAAGGCAAAGAAACCAAAACCAACGTCCTCCCTGATTGCTAGGGAGGGGGCATGTTTTCTTTCCTCTCCCTCTCCTGGATCCATGCAGTAATTAGCCAAAGGAAAATGAATATTAGCTCATGCTTGTCTTTATAGCGTACTCGCCAGCACTAATGCAGTAGTGCTAAACCAATTTTTTTAAATAAATTTTTAAAAATTTATTTATTTTTATTTTTGGCTGCCTTAGGTCTTTGTTGCTGCGCACGGGCTTTCTCTAGTTGCGGTGAGCGGGGGCTACTCTTCATTGCGGTTCGTGGGCTTCTCATTGGGTGGCTTCTCTTGTTGCAGAGCACGGGCTTTAGGCGCGTGGGCTTCAGTAGTTGTGGCACTCGGGCTCAGTAGTTGTGGCTCGCGGGCTCTAGAGCACAGGCTCAGTAGTTGTGGCACACGGGCTTAGTTGCTCCGCGGCATGTGGGATCTTCCTGGACCAGGGCTTGAACCCGCGTCCCCTGCACTGGCAAGTGGATTCTTAACCACTGCACCACCAGGTAAGTCCCTAAACCAGTTACTTTTTGAACTTTATGGATTTAAATAATCCTTGGCTCTGAAATTCCTTGTACCCCTCAGCTAGGTAACCACAGGCCCCTCTGCCCTAAATCCTTTTCTTATACTTTGTAGCTTTTTAAGCAAGGCGCCTCTTTAGGAAGACATAATCCCTTCTCTGTAGAAAACATGAAAGACCTGAACAAATCAAGATTTCTCCATGGAGAATTCAGCTAGTCCTGTGCTTAGCTCCTAACAAGGAAATCCATCTCTACACCAAGCACACCATTACCTGGACTAATGCCTGACTTGAATAACAAGCAAATTATTGTGCTTTTAACTGTACCCTGCTCGGTCACACAGCACGTGTGAGAGAGGAATGTGCCCAGCTTCTCCAGGAGAAACAGGTCAGGCCTGTAATCCTCCTTTTCTGTCACCTTCCCCTCCCCCTTTCCAATCCTTTCTCTTCCCAGCAGAGCAGAGGGAACAAAAAGAGACAGCTAAATTATGTTTAAAATGGAAGAGTCTAAAAGAAGAAAAACGGCGGTCAGTACTGACTTGGGAGAGGATGCATTATCTATCCACAGCCTCTGCAGTGTGGGCTATTTGAGGACAATCAGTGTTCTCACCAGCTTGCTGGAGGGCGATATCTGCGAGCCTAAACCAGGCTTTCTCAGCCTCAGTACGACTGCTGGGTGGGGTTGGATGCTTCTTTGCTGTGGGCCTGTCCTGTGATGGAAGGACTTTTAGCCTCCCCTAAGCTGTGACCATCCAAAGTGTCCCAAGACACTTTCAAATGTCTCCTGGGTGCAAAATTGCCCCTGGTTGAAAACCAGGGCACCAAGTCCTTCCATATTGGGATGTATTTGCTCTCTCTCCCATTCTCTCCCCCTGTACACAAAACCCAAGAAAATCATGGTTCCTGTGTTAAAACTGGGGAGATCAACGTGCTCTTCATGTAGGTAGAATAAGCGGAAAGGAAAAAGACACTGACTTGTGTGTAGGCAGGAGACAGAGTGGGAACCCCCTCAATGCCAAGACTGAAAAGAGTCTTAGGATGTGGGTGAGCTTGTGGCTCCCGCTGGGAAGTGGCAATGCCCCTGGTTGAACAAGCCAACTTTCGAACGCCTCTACCCTGTGCACTTTGGAATCGGGCTTGCTGTGGGTGAGATGAGGATTGATGGCGAGGCTGCAGAGATGAAGGCGCCTCCGAAGGTGCTGACTGTCTCCTCCCACACTACTTGGGACAGGGGAGAACTACCCAGCTTCACAGAGATACCCATTGCTCAGACAATGACAATCCTGTCTTGGACCTAAACATCGGGATGAAAGAGGGCTACTGACAAGACAGACGTTGTGCAAGCATGGGGTTGCACTTTCATTACAGACATTGAGGCAAACATTTCACTCCTGGTGATATAAGACCTCCCCTATTTTTAGGAACTTACAAGAAACATTATTGCTTGTCCTTACCGGCCAGAAGGAAAAGCGGGAGAACGAGCACACTGCAGTGAGCCCCCATTTCCACTAGATGGCGGTGTACATCTTCCTCAGAAGCCAGGCGGGCAGCGCTCTGGGCAGCTCGTTGGCCTAAGTAAGACAAGGGCCTCTCTTCTTTTGGGAGACAGGCGTCTCCTGTCATTGTCGGCACAAACAGCCCCAAACAATTGCACTGACCACACAGCCCTAAGCCACGTTCCCGGGCACTGCCGTCTGTTCAGGAGTGAATGCTGGGAAAATGAACCACGCTAATTTGTTTGATTGGGGGCAAAAATAAGATCTCAAGTGACAGTGGGTGTAATTTATTTTTCCAACAAGAATAGGGGCAAAGCCATTTCATCCCCCCCCCCCAACTGCTGCCATAAATGAAAGCAATCACCTAATTAGTCCTGAATTACTAACTGGCAGGGTAAAGACCTGCTGGAAATCAGATATATATGGGGGGAAGATGGCGGAAGAGTAAGACGTGGAGATCAACTTCCTCCCCACAGATACACCAGAAATACATCTACACGTGGAGCAACTCCTACAGAACACCTACTGAATGCTGGCAGAAGACCTCAGACCTCCCAAAAGGCAAGAAACTCCCCATGTACCTGGGTAGGGCAAAAGAAAAAAAGAAAAAACAGACAAAAGAATAGGGACGGGACCTGCACCAGTGGGAGGGAGCTGTGAAGGAGGAAAGGTTTCCACACACTAGGAAGCCCCTTCGCGGGCGGAGACTGCGGGAGGCGGAGGGGGGAGCTTCGAAGCCGCGGAGGAGAGCACAGCAACAGGGGTGCGGAGGGCAAGGCGGGGAGATTCCTGCACAGAGGATCAGTGCCGACCGGCACTCACCAGCCCGAGAGGCTTGTCTGCTCACACGCCGGGGCGGGCGGGGCTGCGAGCTGAGGCTCGGGTTTCGGTCGGAGCGCAGGGAGAGGACTGGGGTTGGCGGCGTGTACACAGCCTGAAGGTGTTAGTGCACCACGGCTAGCCGGGAGGGAGTCCGGGGAAAAGTCTGCACCTGCCGAAGAGGCTAGAGACTTTTTCTTCCCTCTTTGTTTCCTGGTGCGCGAGGAGAGGGGTTTAAGAGCGCTGCTTAAAGGAACTCCAGAGACGGGCGCGAGCCGCGGCTAAAAACGCGGACCCCAGAGACGGGCGCGAGCCGTGGCTAAAAGCACAGACCCCAGAGACGGGCGGGAGACGCTAAGGCTGCTGCTGCCGCCACCAAGGGGCCTGTGTGCGAGCACAGGTCACTATCCACACCGCTCTTCCGGGGAGCCTGTGCAGCCCGCCACTGCCAGGTTCCCGGGATCCAAGGACAACTTCCCCGGGAGAACGCACGGCGCGCCTCAGGCTGGTGCAACGTCACGGCGGCCTCTGCCGCCGCACGCTCGCCCCGCACTCCGCGCCCCTCCCTCCCCCCGGCCTGAGTGAGCCAGAGACCCCGAATCAGCGGCTCCTTTAACCCCGTCCTGCCTGAGCAAAAAACAGACGCCCTCCAGCGACCTACACGCAGAGGCGGGGCCAAATCCAAAGCTGAGCCCCTGTGAGCTGTGAGAACAGAGAAAGGGAAATCTCTCCCAGCAGCCTCAGGAGCCGCGGATTAAATCTCCACAATCAACTTGATGTACCTGCATCTGTGGAATACATGAATAGACAACGAATCATCCCAAATTGAGGAGGTGGACTTCGAGAGCAAGATTTATGATTTTTTCCCCTTTTCCTCTTTTTGTGAGTGTGTATGTGCATGTGCAGGTTTTTATGAGGACATAACTTTTCAGTTCCTATGGGTAAATACCAAAGAGCATGATTACTAGATCACTGTATGGTAAAAGTATGTTTAGTTTTGTAAGAAACTGCCAAGTATCCTCCTAGCAACAAATGAGAATTCCAGTTGTTCTGCATCGTCAACAACTTTGGTATTTCGGTATTTGGATTTTAGACATTTGAATAGGTGTGTAGTGGTATCTCATTATTGTTCTAATTTAAAATTCGCTGACGACATGGAATGTGTAGCATCTTTTCATACACTTATTTGCCATGTGTCTATTTTCTTTGTTTAATCATAGTTGTTTTGTTTTGTTTTTTAACCAATGCCTACTAACTGTTGTCCTCCTGTGTCTACTTATATTGTCTTTTTTCTTTCTTTTTTTTTTTTGAGCTTTTGATCATTTAGTCTTTTTCCTGGTATGTCCAATTATTTTTTATATTAAAATGGGGCTTAACTTATTTTAGGAAACTATAAAAATGCCTCCACATTCCGGATGTTGTTATCGTTCTCTTGAAAAGATTTCCTTTTGCCCATGGCAGACAGTTACTATAGGGACTGGAAACCTTAGTCCATTCTCAGTTTGAGCTCATTCAAAGCCGTTTTTCAGTCTGTGTGACGGTTGCTCTATGTCTGTCTTGTCCTTCCTCTACGGGTGTTGCCCTTTGGGATTACCATGTGAACGTTTGGATTCTCCCTATTCCCAACTACCCTTGTATTTGTTAGGCTTTAAATGTAATGGTTCCCCCAGCCCTGTGAGACTAAGGATACGTGTAGCTTGTCATTCCATTAGTTGTTGCCTTCAGCTTGAGCTCTTGCCCTTTGGCTTCTGTGGTTAGAGTCTTCTGAACTCCTTGGCTTTTCAGCTCCTAGGCTGTAGGAGTTGAATCAGCAAATGCCCCAAGGAGAAAAGCTGCACCAAATGTCAAGCTTGCGTCTGTGTTTCCCTTCTGTCCAGAACTTGGCCCACATGTCTCGGTGTCTTTCTAACATTCGGATGCTGGCGAAGAGATGTTTTCTTACTTTATCCAGGTTTTCTAAAATTTCTTTAGACTTCACCTGATCTTATGTTATTATTGAAGTATCATCTCAATTATCCCTAGGAAGAAAATTTACAATTTTATGTTTTATTATTTTATTTTCTATATTACCTCAGTTTCTGTAGAAACCTTTTACCTGATTCTTCAGTCTAGTTCCTGTGTTACCAGTAAGATGGAGATAGGTGGAGGCTAAGAATATTGGGGGGAAAATCACTGATGAATGATATGTCTTGTTCTTTTTGTTTTTCCTCTCCTTATTTACTCTGGCAGCCTACATTTGCCCTTCTTGATTTAACCCAGTTGCCCAAATAAGCAACCCGCTCTGGCAAAGACCTGACTTTACTCTCATAAATGTCTGCATGTTAGGATTAGCTAGATGATGAACACCATGCCAAAGCTCTTTGTGTGACCAGTCAGAATGGCCATCATTTAAAAAAATCTACAAACAATAAATACTGGAGAGGGTGTGGAGAAAAGGGAACCCTCTTGCACTGTTGGTGGGAATGTACACTGATACAGCCACTATGGAGTACAGTATGGAGGTTCCCTAAAAAACTAACAATAAAACTACCGTACGACCCAGCAATCCCACTACTGGGCATATACCCTAAAAAAAACATAATTCGAAAAGAGACATGTACCACCATGTTCATTGCAGCACTATTTACAATCGCCAGGACATGGAAGCAACCTAAGTGTCCATCGACAGATTAATGATAAAGAAAATGTGGCACATATATACAATGGAATATTACTCAGCCATAAAAAGAAATGAAATTGAGTTATTTGCAGTGAGGTGGATGGACCTAGAGACTGTCATACAGAGTGAAGTAAGTCAGAAAGAGAAAAACAAATACCGTATGCTAACACAGATATATGGAATAATCTAAAAAAAAAATTGTTTTGAAGAACCTAGGGGCAGGACAGGAATAAAGACGAAGACGTAGAGAATGGACTTGAGGACACGGGGACGTGGAAGGTTAAGCTGGGATGAAGTGACAGAGTGGCTTGGACATATATACAGTACCAAATGTAAAATAGATACTAGTGGGAAGCAGCCACATAGCACAGGGAGATCAGCTCAGTGCTTAGTGACCACCTAGAGGGGTGGGGTAGGCAGGGTGGGCGGGAGATACAAGAGGGAGGAGATATGGGGATATATGTATATGTATAGCTGATTCACTGTGTTATAAAGCAGAAACTAACACACCATTGTAAAGCAATTATACTCCAATAAAGATGTTAAAAAAAATTTAGAGAGTAAAAAAATTCAAAAGAATTGGCCACACTCCTCCAACAGATTCTAACATTTAGCAGAACAGAATTCACACTGAATCTGGTTTATGAGTAAAAGAAAAGTCAAGTTTAAAGTGGATCACAGATGACAACATTTCTTTTCCATGTGCCTGCTTTGGAGCCATATTTCTGCTGACCACTCAAAACCTTCCTCTTGAGTATTCTGTGATATATTAGAACCAGGAATAAGGGATGTTAGTGCTGGAAGGGTCAGCCAGTGGTCTGTGATTTAATTCACATATCCTTTCTGCACCAGACTCTTTAAGATCATTGAGTTAGCCTAAGAATTTTGAAGCTGTAGAATTCAAGACAGTGCATTACAATATGCCAATATTACTATTCTCCTGCTCTGACATTCTCCACTGATGGACAGATGAAGGAGAAGGAAGGGCAGTCACCAGTAACTGAGAGCAAATGAATCTGGAATATTATAATTCAGTATCATTTGAGTGACTGAATTGGCTGGCAGAGTGTTCTCCAGTTAAGGGTGAGGAAAGATTAATTCTGCACATGACACCACTACTGTATTTATACAAGTCTACTGGGACAGTTGTTTGCCTTGAATTGTTTTCTTCATTCATTTCAGTCAGACAGTTGTGTTGACTGATTTTCCTTTTTGATGTATGAAATGACTGTTTGACTGAATTTACCATTTAATTTCCACTAGCGCACTGTAAAAACAATACATTAGTCAAATTGGATTGGCAGGTATGAAAATGTTTACCCCAGAACTAGACAGAAATATAATATTGCCTTCTACAGAAATGTAAGTCATATGTCCTGGATTTTGGGGAAATGTTCCAATTTTAACTATTTTGCCACATTTCAAAAATGTAGGGTCACTGATCCCATAGTAAAAATAAGATCTGTGAAGTACAGATAAAAATAGTTTTGTGTGACTCTGACAATCACATAACACAAAAGAAAAAACTATTATGAGATAAATTTTACTGAGTTTCATACTTATCAAGAGGTGTTTCTATGTTAAACTTTTGAGTCTTATTCTAGAAGTTCTTTAGGAACAAACACTTCAAATATATTCATAGAAAACCCTCTTGATTTATAATTCCATTCTTCCAATATTTATACTTACTACGACAGGCCATTTCTCCATGTCCCATCCCATGATTCTCTGCTCCTACTGAACATTTGGAAATTGGTGGCATGAGCAGGAAAGTGAAGCAGTTTTTGAGATTACTGAATAATGCTGATTTTATAAAGACTGCTTTCTTCCATAGTTAACAAACTTATGATGGTACCGATGGTTGGATACTACTCTTAGAGATGAAAAAGGTCTTAAGGAATCTTCCGTATTCTATTCACCAATCTGTGTTCTTGTTCAAAGCAAAATTAATTCCTTTCAAAATTAACGTATTAGCTTAATAATAATTTTTAATCTTAAAATAATCTATCTGTGAGAATGGGAAGTTTTGGTAGGAAAAAGTGACAGAAGATGGGACAAAAAGAGAATTCATAGAAAGACAAAACAGAATTTTTAAAACAGTGAGTACAAAGTTCTGTTGCCAACTATATCAGTTTACCTTAGGAAAACATACTAGAAAGGCCAGATAAATCATAAGCAACATTTGACTGTGAGCGTTAGAAAGCTACTGAGGTAGCCATGACCTAGGAAAGTAAAATAGAGAAAGAAACTCACTGAAGTGAGAACAATATTCTGCACATGCTTTTCTAGCCCAGTCACTTAGAAACTACTGATGAAGAGCAAAAGTCTGAGAAACCAAATGTGACTCCTAAGAGGTAGAAAAGCCAGTAGATCTTAGGACAATGTCATAGGACTAAGGAAACCAGAGTTGGAATTGAGAAATAACAAGGCAGCTAGAATTTTAAGGACCAAAATCACAGAGAGAGTAAAGATTCAGAGAACGGAGCTGGATTCAGCAACAGTGTTCCCTTGCAGTATTTTCCATGTATAAAAGGTAGACAAGACAAGATGCTAAGAAGTCAAACAAAAGCTAACTGAAGTCAAAGCAAACACTTAGTTGGCTCATAATGCTGAAGAGACAAAATTGGGGTTCAGAACCTATGAAAGATTTGTGGCCCAATGGAAAAATAATGATATGAATTAGGACATTGGAAGTCTCTACATATATGTGTATGTGTGTGTGTGTGTGTGTGTGTGTGTCTGTGTGTTAGGAAGGTTGATGCAACATCTACATTGAACCTTATAAAGAAGGAAAATGACTATGAAGTTGGTCCAGTGACTGAGGTGATCTTCCCCTCTCCTCCCTACCTAAGAATAGGAAATTCTCTCCTCAAGAAAATACAGTTGACCCTTGAACAATGTAGGGTTTAGAGACGCTGACTCCCTGTGCAGTCAAAAATCCACATATAATTTTATGGTCGGCCCTTCTTATCTGTGGTTCTGAATCTGAGGATTCAACCAACCACAGATCATGTAGTACTGTATTACTTATTGAAAAAAAATCCATGGATAAGTGGATCTGTGCAGTTCAAACCCAGGTTGTTCAAAGGGCAACTGTAATGTCATTCAGATTCTGTACAACTTGTCATATCCCAAGTCTGGTATTCACTGAAGAACCACCAATACTACCAAGAAAAGGAGAATTAGAATAAAAAACAAAACAGAATCAGAATCATAGATGACCTAAACATTAAAGTTCATACATATTTTGGTAAATATTATCAAGTTCAAGAAAATAGATGACAAGGTGGAGAATTTAACTTGACAACTAGAAAACATAAACTGATTGAAGTTGAACTGATAGAATTAAAAATTATATGAAATTTAAAACTCGGTAGTGGATTGGACACAAGTAAAGAGAGGTAAGTGGACTGGAAGATAGAGTAGTAACAATATTAAAACTAAAGCATGGGAAACGAAGAGAATAAAAAGTACACAAAAGCGCATTTGAGACATATGGGCCACAGTAAACATTTTTATCATATGTGTAAAATGGAATCCAAAGAAAAAAGGAGAGAGAGATTGGGATGAAAACAATATTTCACAAATGTTAACAGCTGAGAGTTCTCTAAAGCTAAAAGGAATATATGGAGCCATAAATTCAATAAGCACTAAAAACATGCAACAAGAACAAATACAAAGAAAACCACACCTAAGATCACCACAGTACAATTTATGAATAGCAAAGAAAACATGACATCTTAAAAGCAGCCCAAGGAAAAAGAGATAGATTACTTTCAAAGGAACAATAGGATTAAGATTACAGCCTACTTCTCAGCGAAACTGACTGGATACTAGAAAATAATGGAATAACATTTTTTAAGTGCTAAAGAAAAGAACTGCCCATTGGGAATTCTAGAGGCAGAGAAAATGTTGTTTGGAAGGAAAGATGAAATAAGGAAATTTGCAGACAAGCAAAATTTAGAAAACATGTTCTCATCAGAACTGAATGAATTAAATTATAAAGGGAGACACGCAGGCAGAAGGAAGATTATCACAGATGAAAATACGGACTTTATAAAGAATTATGTATAACAGAAAGGATAAATAAGTGGATAAACCTAAATAAAATCTAACTGCACAGAAAAGTAATAATAAAATATATCAAAAATTAGAATGCATTAAAACAAATGGAAGAGGAAAAAGTAGTAAAAGAAATTTAAGATCTCAGCATTGCTTGAGAAGCAGTAAAAGACCTAATAAGTCATGGTACATGTGTAACAGCTACTTATGTAAAAACAACAAGCTAATACAAGGGAAAATGGAATTTGAAGAAATCTCAAAGGAAGAAAGAAGAGCAAAAGGAACATAACAAGGTGGGACAAATAGTAAACAAGGAGTAAACGGTCTATAAGAAAATACATTAACTGTAAATACTCAAATTAAAGGACAAGGATTATTGAAACAAACAAAAAACCTAATTCTATGCCACCTACAAGAGACAAGAGTCAGATTGAAAATGAAAGGATTCAAAAATTATGTCATAACAACAATAAGTAAAATGGAAGATTTTTTAATGGTAACGTAGATTTGAAAGCAAAAAGTATCACTGGCGATAAGGCAGGATAATAAAACCCACTGTTACTTTACAAGGAATACATTATAAATCTAAACTTCAATGCAATATATGAAGGGAAATTCCAAAAAACTAAGTAGAAATAGAAAAATCTAAATTACCTAGATCAGTAACATAGAATCACAAAAAGAAATCAGCAGATTAGAGAAGATTTGAATACCATCATTAAAAACTTTGGCCTAAATTTACATAAAACACTGCACCAACAATGATGGAATATATATATTATGCAGAAATTTTTAGGCACATGGCACATTTATAAAATTGATTATATTCTGGTTATAAAACAAGACTCTGAATAAGCAAGAAATTTAAAATATATAACCAATATTTTACCAAAGAGTTGGATATTAAAAACATACTTCTGATCATTATGTAGGTCAAAGATAAAGTCGCAATGGGAAT
Organism: Delphinus delphis; assembly: GCF_949987515.2. Lineage (NCBI taxonomy): Eukaryota > Metazoa > Chordata > Mammalia > Artiodactyla > Delphinidae > Delphinus > Delphinus delphis. The sequence continues at coordinate 153,065,084 of NC_082683.1, forward strand.
TAGAATTTTATTAATTGAATGATAATGAAAATATGCCATAACAAAACCTGGGGGTTGCAAACAAAGCTGTGGTCACAGAGAAGTTTATGTATTCAAATTATATTCTCTAAATGTAAAAGTGAAAGGAATAAAGCAACTAGAAGATAACCCATCACCCTGAGGTGGGCAGCTTCTGAACTGTACCTGGTGGGGAAGGCAGGGCAGAACTTCAGGAGGCCAGCTGAGAGCACGGTGAACACCTTGTCAGGAGCAGTCTCCAAGAAAGAGCATTTAATGTACAAAGGGATGACTAAAATATATTTAAAAGCTAGCACCCTGACTCCTCTTAAGGATGACTTACATTGCTGGGGAAAATATAAGAAGTGCTCGATGTAGAAGGTGAATAGCTTTATAATTCCCAGGAGAATCTTCGTACCAGAACCACACAATGAAGAACTTGGAGTCCCCGTGGCTAATCCAGCAGAGAGAAAAGGAGAAACAGAGATGCGAGAGAAAATAAATGGAACTCTTGGTGCTGCTGCAGGCCCAAGTCCAGGTATGTGCTCTCTATCTCCACATCTTAAATAAAAGCCACCATGTTCCTCAGTCTTTCAGGTACTTAGAATTTCTCTTTAGAACCTGAAAATGGGGTCAGGTTTCCTGTCTGCATTGCTACAGTACAAAATAGAGGCAGGATGTTTGAAATAGTTCTCCATCTGGCAGAAGAGGCCTTAAAGCTGTGAGCCACTCACTGCAAACCAGCAGGACATGAAGGATTCTTGCGCAGATCTGAAGCTACTGGGAGGCCTTTGAGGAGTTAAATCCCATAGTAAATACTGTACCTTCAATGGCCCCTTCTCCCTCTCTGTCCAGCCTTCCTCCACTCCCGTGGGGGCCCAAAGGGGTTAAATGAGCACTCTTTGACTTGTACTTGGTGGTCCCAGAACTTGACATGGGCTTGGAGACTTCTATGAAAAGTCTGCCTTCCATCTACTGGCTTGGGTTTCTAGGTCTCTCTGCTCCAGGCGAATCCCTTCAACCTGCTTTTTCCATTTCTGCCAATAATCCCCCTCTCCAGACCTTCCTAATGCTCTTCTGGGGCGGGAGGAGACTTACTGAGGGCAATGTTTATTTCTAGAGGGAGAGGTGACCACATGACTTCATAGTGGTCGTCCCGTTGATTATTCAGTTTCTGTTTAGATTAGTTGTGGGTGTTTGTGCACCCCAGCCTCACCCCCAGGAGGCTTTAGAACACTGTCCTTATCTCAGCCCTGAGCCTCTCTCTAGCCTCCTTCCCTCTCTCTCCTTACCCATCTTTACTCACAGACTCGCAGGCTCTCTGGACCTCTGAGGAGGATAAGCACTACACAGAACCTCTGCTACAGAACCAAACATATTGAAATGACTCTTTACGAAGATACTGAAACAACAGAAAAAGAATACATGACGATTGTTTCTCCTGAGGGTTCAGTTACCTAGGGGGCCTTTAGCAAACTTTGATTGATAAATCTAACCTTTCCTTCCTTGGCAATAGTTGATCACACTGTGAGGAAAACAAGTTAGAGAATGGAAAAATAATATTTGGATTTCAACGAAATAATAAAGATGCAGGGACTATCTTTGACTTTTGCAAGGTGAGAAGAGTTTTTACATTTTGATCATTTGATGGCAGGAATCCCTTTTAAAACAGGGCCAGTCTGCATGATGCATTTAAAAATCAACCTTTTCAAATATAGCCATAACCCCCACGAGATTTCTTGATTTCTCTGGGGTCAGATAAACCATCACATTTCACAGTGGTGCCCTGTACATGAAAGTGATAAACATAATCTGGAAGCACGGCAGTGGCTAAAAATATGGAGCTGGGAGCCATTCGTTGAAATGATTTTTTGCTTTTAATTCATTGCATAAAATGCTAATGTCCAAATTCAGGCAGATAGATCTTACCAACCATCAAGAGCTTCAACCCTGCTAACAGCTAAGTATGCACTTTTAAACCCTACTTTGACTGTTCCAGAAACTTACTGGGTTTCTTTAATGCCTCTGTTACTATTTCCTTTGTGTCATTTTGTTTTTCTTTAAACACATAGCTGTGTGACCTTGGGGAAGTTATATTATTTCCTTGAGACTTGGTTGCCTTCTCTGTGAACATCTGGGTATAATTTTAGTATTGCTCAATAGAAGTTTTGGTGATAATGAAAATATTCTATAGCTGTACTATGCAAAGCAGTATTCAATAGCTACATGGAGCAAATAAACATCTTTGAACTATGGCAAATGCAACTGAGGAACTGAATTTTTAATCTTATTTTTAAATTTGTTTAAATATAAATAATGCCACGTGGCTAGCATCTGTTGACAGTACAGATCTACGTAATATTTTAAGTAGATTAAACTCTCCACTCAAAAAAACTCCACTCTCCACTCAAAAACTCTACCATTCATTAACTCAACCTAAATATTTTTGCCCTCTGACAAACAGAAAATAATTTATGCTTCCCTTGAAATTATCTGTCAAGACCTTTATCAGTTTGGGGACATTATATTCTTAAAATTGACTTTGCTTTATGAAACTTTAATAATGTTGGAGTTCCCTGCCCTTGGTACCACCTTTGTGATGATGGGAAATATTGTGGATGATCAAGGACCATTTTAAGAGATCATGGAGAGAAACCTCCTTCTGGATTTAAATTCATTATGAGGATGTCAAAATGCTAAATTACTTAAAATAAAACCCATACCGTTTTTATGCTAAGTTACATTCTACATGTAGCTGGAAAAATGTTAAAAAGATTTTTAAAGAACTGCACATCTATTTTTGAAGCTGATTTGGCTGTTCAAGGCTTGCTAGCACTTTATCCATCTCAGTACTATTTCACTTAGTAAACAAATGCAGTTGCCATAATTGCTGCATATGTGTCTGTGTTCCCTTCTAGGCTATATGTTTTTGAAGTTAGAAACTATATTTATATCACAGCCCCTATGTATAGCACAATATCCATTGCTAATTCAGATTGTGTTTTAAGATATGAGACAAAATTTAAGATTTTTATTATAGTCATAAACATCTAGCAAACCAACCAGAAAGTAAAAGCTAATTTTCAATTGGTTGGCCAAGAACAAAAAAGAGAGGAATACCTAGTGCAAAATCACATCTCTAATATCTACTGTTGGATTTAGAGCACACACATGCTAAACTTATTTTAAAATATCTTCTTATCAAAGATTTGAGGTTGGACCTGAAAAAATTACATCAGAAGCGAAAATAATCATGTGGTCTGACCAGCCTGAATCACACAAAGTAAGTGTATACTATATACAAAATAGATAAAGTACGAGGTCCTACTGTATAGCACAGGCAACTATATTCAATACCTTGTAATAACCTATAATGGAAAAGGATCTGAAAAAGAAATATATGTATCTGAATCACTTGGCTGTACACCTGAAACACAACATTGTCGATCAACTATACTTCAAGTAAAAAAAACAAGACAAAACAAAGTGTAAAGGGAAGTATAGTTTTATAAATTCACCTCTGATATCCAATGGACCAACTGAAAGACAACAGAAACTACAACTTTCTAGGAGACAGGACATGGCCAGCAAACTAGGCCGTCACCCTCGGTAACGGTCATACCTGCCAAGAAATATACAGACTAGGCTGCATTCATGAATACATAGGAATTCTTCATTTATCTGGCATTATTAGGCAATGAGGTATTGTATGTTAGGAGAAGTTTTTTTTAAATGACAAATTTAAGAGGAGTTATTTTAACCTTCACTCGGTAATTTTTTTCTAAAATTAAGAAATGTATCTACTGGTGTATCTAATGTTTCCTTGATAACTCGGGGTCATCAGTTCCATCAACTTTTGCATGAATAATGTGAATGGAAACAAGACCGGCATGCTTACTGAAACTGAAAATGACATGGCACTGGCTGGAGTAACTGATGAGAGAGCAAGAAAAAAACAAAAATGAAAACAAACCGTGATCAAGAAACAATTAGTCAAGTTCTGACTTTCTGTACTTAGTTTCAAAAAGAGATACCACAAATCCCAGCGAGAGACTCCAGCATCATTAGCTGTCTTTCCCCTTTGTTTCCACCTTCCTTTCCTTTTCCTTCTACCCTAGATTGTTCCAGGAAATGTTTATAGCTGCTTGCCAAGACAAATTCTAACACTTACTTTCTCTCACACAAACTACACAATATGTCCATGTGATAAATAGTGTGGAGATAAAAGACAATTCATCACAGGTACATCTCCTATGAAACTAAAATTAGAAACTAGCTTCTAAACATGCAGAGAGAAGGGCGTGGTGTCAGGCACAAATTTCTTTGCGAATTCCTCTCCATTTCTAATAGACGTTCTTCTTTACCAAGATCCCTTTTTATTGGTGTCCTATTCCAGACTGCTCCACTCCACCCATCCTCCACTCCACCCATCCTCATGTGTAAAACACATTCACATTCTTTTGTGACCCTACTTATTTGCCCATTAAATAATCAATCATAGAACTGTCGGAATTAAATATAGAGTGAAATTAAAATACTGGAGTCACTTGGAGGGTTTAGCAGCTCCACCAGAAAATACTGGGCATGGATTTAAAAGAGGCTGCGTGGGACTTGCTCTTGTCCAAGTTCTTTCTCAAGAAGTATCTGAAATAAGCCTAAATTCAGAGTTAATCAGATTGGCCTGCTTTCTCAGGTGGACTGGAATTCATTGCTCTTTCCCCTCAACTCTCTGATGTCAGTGGCACTTTCCGGAGATGAGGTGGACTTCTCTGCCTACTGCAGAAGCGCAGTTCCCCCCGGGCCCACTCCCTGTCTGAATCTCACACTTGAGGCCAGATGCCAGCCTTCCCAGAACATTCGTGGTCTCCTTTCAGTTTTTGACCTGCTCAGATTGAGTTCCTGTAGTCTCTTTCTCAGCTTGAAACCTGATCTTCCACACCTTTCCCTGACCTCGATGGTTACCTTCCTACTTTAGGCCTCAGGTGCTTTACCTATAAAATGATATATTTTCCCTTAATTCTAAAGTCTTATTTCTAAAGCTCTACAATGTGGTGGCTCCTTGAAAATGTTTCTCTTTGCTGGTTTTAATTTTGTAGAGAATTAAAACCCCAGCCACTCTAAAAGACAGTAAGTTACATTGGATAAGGAAAGTGTGCTTTTGTAGTTAGATTAACAGGGGTGGAAGACGACTTAGTATGTTTTAAGATACTCATGATCCATTCTCGTGAGAGTCGGGGGAAGAAGGGGAAGAGAGTTAATAAAATACCGAACGATCGTGACAAATTAAGTTCACCAAGATGTAGCTGATTAGTTACTACCTGAATAAGCCACACAAATCCAATTCAAGTTGTCCTTTATTTTTCTAAGAAGGGATCCCAGTGAACTGAGTCCCATGTTCAGTAACTCCACGTTCAATGGCTTAGTCTTTAAAAACTGTTATGTTGCTGGAAGAAGAAATATTGCCCATCAGTCCTAATTGATGTTTAGCTATCACGCATATTTGAAATAAATTTGTTACTTTGTCTGATCTCAGTGTAATACATTCCAAAGTGGCAAAGAGCACACGAAAAGTTATGGAGTCTCCATCTTCTACACTAAAGTGTGCAATAAATTACATATTATTTGGTCGTGAAATTCACAAGCCATAGAAACACACAATTAGCAATGTATACAGTGGTAAACAGCAGGTAATGAGAATGATATAAAACAAAACAAACTGTGTATGTTGGCACTGCTGCCAATAAAACAATCATTAAATGCATTCAGATGCATCTACGCCAGGTAAGCTCTTTGAGGGCAATGAATTCTACATACCTGTCAGGATATTATATATAGACCAGTTTCTATGGCCTTTATTCAAAGACTCTGAGAAAGGGTTACTGTGGGTAAATTCAGACCTTTTCTCAATATAGAATTTAGTCAACATGCATTCTGAACAGCAAAATTTCACACTGCTTTCAATTTTCCTACACTAATTTCCACCTCAACAAATGCAGGATTAAGTATAATGGATTATAAGAAGTTAGAAAGGAAAGATGGAAGAAAAGAAGGAAGGTAGAAAAAAGGTGGGTATGGAATACTTCAACATTTATGTAAAGAGTGGACCTAAAACTAACCTGAGGTTACCCTGAGCTATTAGCATACGCTATAGAAACTTAAATGAAAAAATAAAAAAACCCAGCAAGGGAAACTCAAAGATTTAGTTTTTTCACTTTACTGCATATACACGTCCATCTTAAACAATCTACATGCTTATATCCAATAAGAGAGCATTGTTTCACAAGGCTATTTGGGTTCTATCAGCATGTAAAGGTCGGACAACTCAACTTTAGCAGAGTCAGCCTTCAGGTGAATAATTGCTTCTTTCAGGTTGTGAGCATTTGAATTTTCCAGAAATGTTTCCCAAAAAATGAAAACTAAAAGAGTCCTAGGACAGCGTCCTTTAGTTTTATAGTATCAAGGTTTTTGGAGGAAGAGTATCCTTGTCGATTATCAACACAATGATTCCAAGCAGGTCAATTTATGCTGACAATATTACATAACAGAACCCACTTCACCTCCATTATACTGACAATGATCTTCCTTACTTCAGCCTTGTGCGTCTTAGTAAAGTTGAAAATATTGAGCCAAGAACAGACTGTGACAATGCCAGAGACTCAGATGTACCTATAGGTGCCTTCAGACAACATCAGCCACCCAGGCTAAAGTTCTGGTTTAAAACATCCCAACATGAATGAATCTCAAAAACCATGTGCTGAGCAAGTGAAGCCAGATCAAAAGGGCACCTACTGTATTATTCAACTTACATGAAATTCTAAACTGGGCAAAAGTCATCTCTAAAGATAAAAAACAGATCCGTGGTTGCCTTGGGGTGGGAGATGGGGATACTTTGCGAAAGCCTAGGAGGAAACTTTCTAGGGTTTGAGAATTGTTATCTATCTTTATGGGGGTGGTAGTTATACAAATGTATACATTAATTACAAGTCACTGAACCATTGACTAAAAATGTCTGCATTTTATTGTATGTAAATGATACCTTAATAAGGTTGATTACAAAATGAACCAAAAACAAAACAAAGCAGAAGAAAAACCTCAAAGGAAATACACTGTTTTCTTCCAGGGTACCAGATTGGAAATGAGGCATTGGTCTGTTCTACCCTCAGATTATCCCTAGGATTATCTAGTCTATTTTAAAGCACTAGAGTCCCCTATCAGGAAAACTCACCTCATGTTTAATTACTTTGATTTCTTCTCTGTCTCTTCTCCCAACACAGTGAAGTCATTTATGGAAGAAAAACCAGCTTTTTCCAACTTTGCATCATCGCATATTCTTTCCAAAGCTATTATTTATGGAATAAAATTTGGCTACACTTTGTAAAAATCTAGCTTTTTGAGACTTACAAATCTTAACAGTTAACCTATTGCCTCCACTGGAATTTGGGGAAAAAATTATTTTGAAAATGAATAGCTGAGATTTGACATTTTTGTTTCTTGTGATTTTCTCTTCCCCTAAGAGAGAAGTGAGTAGGAATGAGAAACACATACATAAAGAAAAAAAAATTATCTTGCTGCCTTTCCATGGTTATAATTTATAGGAGGCCCTTTTCAACAATAATCTATTATCAGAATCAATAAAATATAATCTCCATGAAGGCCAGGCCAGGATATTTGTCTCTTTTTCAGCAGATTGCAATACGAACCACATTCATGGATATGCTTCTTGATGATCTTTGTAATACTGTAACAGTTGACCATTTCCTCATGCCTCTTCACCTTAACTTAAACCTGGTTTTTCACCAATGACCTCACATTTCCTTTCTCTATCACTTGGTTGTGGGCCTCTTTTCCAACTCCAACTCCAACTCGCATTTCACTCTGGAACCAAAGGAAGACTCACACCTTCCTCCTTTTTAGTGATGCCTCAAGGTCATTACCATATTGTGATCACCCTGAAGAATAGCCAGACAATTGTTATTTCAGAGCCATCTGACAGTTTGTAGCTCTAAAAATTAACTAAGGACCTCATTTGTCAAAAATATCCTAGTTTAAGATTTTGGTAATACAGCAACAGTAATTCCGAAGTCATTTATGACAATCAGTGTGGGAAGCACCATCCTTCGGGAAGATCCTTTGCCATACAATACTCTTTCCCTGTCAGGTAATAAGGAAGCATGGCCGTGGAAAGTAACCTTTTCTGTAAAGAAATACTTGGCTTTGAGAAGGCTTGAAGTTCATACATTTTTCTTGAATTAGATTCCCCATTAATTACTTTATCCACAAAGAGGTAATTATCAGAATTATGTAAGCAGTTAAGGAGATGCTACTCCACATTCTTTCAGCTTGTTGACCTTTCTCATTTTATTCCATGTGGCTATCTGAAACATCAGTGATTTACATGCCTTTCTTTTTTTTTTAACAGATTTCTGTGTGTGTGTGTCCCCATGATGAAAACATCATTAAAGTAAAATATCATGAATAGACTCTTAAGAAGCAGAGTCTACTTAAAGTCCTGGAAAATATGAAAGCACTAATATTCATGGACAACTCTACACTCTGAAAGTTACTCCAAATTTTGTTGATCTCTATTTTGTCTAGGAGTTTTTCAAATTTCCTACCATGATCATTTGTTAGTTTTATAATTACATAATAAAGGCATTACATCATACAATCTTTTGTTATCCATTGCAGTTTTAAAACTATTCCTTTCCTTGTCCTCAGCAGATATGTCATAGATTATTAGTACACAAGCAAAGACTTTCAATGTAACAGTACTTTATAGTGAGAAGAACTATACTGAGCTATCTCTATCCTAAGACAATGCACTAGGAAAGCACTAGGAATTCTTAAGCACTAGGAATACAGAGACAATCAAGGGGCAAGTTCCTTGCCTTCGAGTATACATAATCATTATAGCAAATGTTTAAATAGCACTTAGTATATAACTCACCACAGCAGTCTTATTATCCTCCTTTTTAATAGGTGAGCAGAGGAAGCCACAGGGAAGTCATAGGGTAAAGCCAGAATTTGAACCTAGGTAGACTAGTACACTCTCCACGGCTTTAACAACTAAGTTAAATATATATATATATATATATATATATATATATATATATATATATATATATATATATATATATATATATATATATATATATATATATATATATAAAACTCCAAGTATTCCAAAGTTACCGCTTATCTACCAAAACTCAAAACGGAGCATACAAACTTGCATAGAAAATAAACATGTAAAAGTTCATAAAGAAACCACAATATAACCTGCTCCACATAACATACTGACTGCAGTGTCCTGGGCCTCTCCCATCCTTAGGTAGATGGAAATTACAACAAAATAATACTTTTCACCCTTGGAAGCCACAGCATCTCTCATACCAACCAACCAATTACTTCCTTAGAGAGAATAGGAAATTAACCTGAATATCATTTTATATATATATATATATATATATATATATATATATATATATAGCATTACTAATGTAGAATCTTTGTTTAAAGACAATAACTTCAATAGCAGAGGGAACTTTACCATTGCAGCCTTCAGATAACCTCCATATTTCTCAGATTTCATGCTAAATCATAAAATGTCATATTGTGTCTGAAGCTATTTTTTCAATAGTCCATTTTCTTAAATGGACTAGCAAAGCAGCAAATACTGAGGAACATTTTGGCTCCCAAATCCTAAAGCCATTCTGATTGTGCCTGGGTGATCATGCGGACGTCATCAGAACTACCAGAGGACTGGCTGAAATACCAGTGTTCTGGCCAGCTAACAAATTAGAAATTATACAGAATCCAATTTTATTTTTTTGTTATGTAATTCCTATGAGGCTTTTGGGATGTCAATGTAAAGTCCTTTCATGTGTAATCTTTATCCATTAGATAGGGAACAATGCCAATCCCCGTCATAAGTACTTTCACAATCTGACATTGAAAATCCACTGTAGGGCATAGGACCTGCAAATAGGATATGAATCACACACATCCATCCACTCATTCAGACAATCCACAAATATTCATTTTTAAGTCTACTATATGCCAATAATGTACCGGCCTCTCAGATGCTAAACCATGCTAAATGCTGAAACAGACATACTCATTTCTGGCCCTCCTGAAACTTATTACCTACAGAAGTGCCTTCATTGTAAATGGTCAGGTCTCAGCCAATGCTATTATCATCAGCAGGTGACCAAATGATAGAGCTTGCTTTCTAAACAAGCTCCACACTCTGCTTTCAACATTTTTGCTTTCCTTCAAGGCATATAATCCAGTGGTCAATTTCTCCCGGTTAGTGAGGTTTGGGGAAAATTTACCCAGTGAACAATTCCTTGTAGCCTCACTCTTTCCTCACACTCTCCTCTGTGCTCTTGAGCTAAAGAGACCTGGATTAAAGTCACTTGCTCTAACCTTATTATTTTAAAATAGGGCTGCTCCTGCTTTGAGGATTTCCACTGGACCAACACAGCAGCAAAGCAGCACTGAATCAGAAGCAGGTAAATTTCAAAATGACAGCTCTAAACACATCCACTCTCCTTTTGTTCTCCTCCCATCCCTTTGCTCTGAACACCTCTGCCCTGAGGCTTTACCTTTACCCTTCTCTGATTACTGCTCCAAAAGGGTTTCCAAGAGCAGGGAGTTTTAAGGTTTCATTTGCTCCCAAGTCCTTTGTGGAAAAGGATACTTGCTTCCTGATTCTTACTAATTCCACACTCACATCCTTAACACAAAAATCATCATTTAAAAAAAAATTTCCTCAGCTTCATATTTCTTCTGGGCCAACACTGAAAGAATATTTTCAAAGAAACAATATCTTCTCTCCTTTGCTCTTCTGAGCTTCACGTTCTTACCTCCAGTCTCATTTTCAACCCTTATTACGGGATGCATCACAAAAATAGAAGAAAGTTCTTTGTGCTTTCCCTGTACCAGGAGATTATTCTCATTTGTTCTGTCTCTAACGAACAGAATGCGAAATCAACACAAAGCCTGATTATGCGACCTCTTCCAAGGGAAAGGTCTGAGAGTTGTCTATTTACTAATGAAGCTCTGTGTGTATTAAGGGTTGACTGAAGCAATCATCAGGAATTTTCATCCCTTAAATTAGTGCTTTCCACCAGATGCATATCTTTCATTTCGGATAATATAACTTTTAAGTTCAGGATACAACTGGACAAAAGAAAAGAAAAAAAGGTAACCAACACAACATTTGCAGTAATAACACAGTAACAGCTATTATCCTTCCCTGAGGAATTCAGCCTACTTTATGGACACAATTTAGTACAAACTCATAAGAAAGCTAACAAAGCCCCAAACCACTTCACAATAGCGTAGAGAGGTAAAGGTCAGAAATTATTACTGCCAGACCCAGCAGACAATGGCACCTACCGGAAAGAGCACAGGACAGGAAAACCTGGAAGCCTGTGTTCCAGTTTCGGTTATTCCTGTAAGCATTAGTACGATCTGAGTGAACTCAGCCTGCCCTGCTTTTTCCGTTTATAAAAACCTACGTCTTGTTCCTTCATCTGCTGTGTGTTTTTCTGTCTTCTCATTTTGCTTATCTTACTGTGTTTGGGGTCTCCTCTTTGCAGGCTGCAGGTTTGTAGTTCCCACTGTTCTTGGTGTCTGTCCCCAGTGGCTAAGGTTGGTTCAGTGGGTTGTGTAGGCTTCCTGGTGGAGGGGACTAGTACTTGAGGATATGGGGAGGTGGAAGGGTAAGCTGTGACAAAGCGAGAGAGAGGCATGGACATATATACACTACCAAACGTAAAACAGATAGCTAGTGGGAAGCAGCCGCATAGCACAGGGAGATCAGCTCGGTGCTTTGTGACCGCCTGGAGGGGTGGGATAGGGAGGTTGGGAGGGAGGGAGATGCAAGAGGGAAGAGATATGGGAACATATGTATATGTATAACTGATTCACTTTGTTATAAAGCAGAAACTAACACACCATTGTGAAGCAATTATACTCCAATAAAGATGTAAAAAAAAAAAAAAACCTACATCATCCTCTCAGTAGAATGAAATGCCACATCTGAAAAGTTGCAGATCTCTTTAGGAAAGAAAGAAAACTCATGCTTTCCAACCAAAATGGAATAATTCAGTCAATGGAGACAATAAAAATCTGCCATAAAGCAATTGTTTACTTGAAATCTATCTTTTGTGGTATATTTATTGGGGTAAGGAGTGTAAGGAAATCATAATTAGGGTTACCAATTATTCCAGAAATCAAGGTCATTAAGTTCAGATTCCAACTTTGACCCTGACCCAGGCTTACATAGATGTAAGATGTCCCAATACCTCATATCCACCATACATGGGAGAAACAAGGTATGCGGACAGATCCTCTTATAAATATCCCATATGTAGTGGTTTTAATACAGGGTCTCAGATTCATTGCCATTCTTCGCATCCAGATGTGGGCATTTTCCCTTGAATTTGGGCAGGCTTTCCATGGCTTCAAACAATAGAGCAGGGGTCAGTAAATTATGGCTGGTGGGCCAAGTCTAGGCCTCTACCGGCTTTTATAAATGAAGCTTTATTGGAACACAGCCATGTTCCTTAGTATATGTATTGTTTGTTTCTGTTTTCACATCACAGCAGCAGAGCTAAGTAGTTGCAAAAGAGACTGTATGGCTTGTAAAGCCTAAAATATTGACTGTCTGACACTTTATGGAAAAAGATCTCCAATGCCTGCAACAGTATATAATGAAAGTGATGCTATGTAACATCTAAGACTAGGTCATAAAAGGTCATGCAGCTTTTGCATGATTCTCGTGGAATGCTTGAACCCTGGACACTCATTCTTGGGATACTCTATCTTGAATCCTAACTACCACGTTATGAGAAGTCCAAGCCACATGGGCAGCCATCTATAGGCACTCCAGTCAACAGTCCTTGTTGGGCCCAGTCTTCAAGGGCCAGACATGTGAATTAAAATTATCTAGATGATTCCAGACCCAGCCATTTGAATCCTCATGAGCTGAGGTTTCAGACATCAGTCATGGAGTAGAGACAAGCCATCTCCTCTGTCATCAGTCATGGAGTAGAGACAAGCCTCTCCTCCTACTGTTTGAATTGCTGACCCACAGAACCTGGGCACATATTAAAAATTTTGTTTATTTCACCCCTAAGTTTGGACTTCATTATTATGTAGCAATAGATAACTATAGCACTGTGTCTGTACACAGATCTACATTTCACAGAGCACACTTTTAGATGTTGACTTTTAGAATGTTGACTGCTCAATTTCTAAGAAAAACGTATACACACATATAGGTACAAAATGTTTATGTATATGTAAATATTAGACCTATATAAACTAATCTATGTTATCCATAAAATGAGGGGCCCTTGATAATGGCTAACATTTTTTTTCAGTATTTATTGTGTTCCAAGAACTGATAAATTCTTGCATTGTATGAATTTTCTTTTAACCCTCATAGCAACTCCCTGAGAGAAGTAATGTTATCTCTATTTTATAGATGAGAAAACTGAGGCAAAAACAGATAACATGCTCAAGAGTACTCAACAAGTAAATTTTAGAGTCAAGATTCGAACCCAAGTTCTCAAGTTTTATATCCCTTACTATTAGTCACCAAGCTATATACTGAGGAAGGGGATGAAAGCTGAAGCCCTTAACTCATGCTCAAAATGTTAGACAGAAGCTTAGCAGGTATGGTTGAAAGAATATAGGACTAGGAGTTGTAAGTCCAGAGCCTGAGTTATGAAATGAATTCTCCTCTCATCTAGATATAGGTTTGTTTTTAGAAAATGAAGAAGAGTACTGCATATTTTGATTGTTAATTTCTGTAATTAATGATTACCAAAGAATGGAATTTTACCAGGGAACTATTTTGCAATGACATAATATATTGATTCAAAATCAAACCTTTATTATAAATTATTGATTCAAAATCAAATCTTTATTAAGTCTCCATTGCATCAGAAGTCTTTCCCACTCTTCATTTCTTTTTAAACCCTTTCCTGTCTACTCTTGGCCAAAGCTTGAAGCCTAATTTAACATTTGGAAATAAAATAATGAAATAGTCATAACACAGCAATTCCAATGCCTACTGAAATGGAAGCTCTAAATAATTTTTCAGATAATTTAGGAAATTAAAAATATTTACATCACAGATGCAAAGACAGAAATTACTTGTATAATAAAATAAATGGTGAGACAAAAAGTTATGGTCAAGTAGATTTGTTTAAATATGAACACTAATCTGAGTTCTACCCCTGTGCTAAAACCCAGTGACTGGTTGCCTACAGCTTCTAAAGGGATATAGTTCAGTGCATTGGGCCAGATTCATGCCATAAAATGTGGTATTATTAGTAGTACTAGAAGACAGAGTGTGACTGTCTTCTTTGGGACATAGATGAAGACCCCAAGATAGACAATATCAAGGACAAATTATGTAGAATAAGATATTATCTCAGTCCTTGGAACATGTCATCCAGGATAGAAAAAGAAGTAGATTTATTATCAAGTACATGAAGCCAGAGACAGTAAGCAATGAGTGGTAGTTGGTTAAAATAGACAGGTTTTAGAAGTAGAGGCACGGATGTAGAAAACAAACTTAGGGTTACCAGGGGATTGTGGCGGGGAGGCTAACTTGGGAGATTGGGACTGAAATATACACACTACTATACATAAAATAGATAACTAATAAGAACCTGCTCTTCTTATTAGCACAGGGAACTCCACTCAATACTATGTAATGGGCTATTTGGAAAAGACTCTAAAAAATAATAAAAGTGGATATATGTATATGTATAACTGATTCACTTTGCTGTACACCTGAAACTAACACAACACTGTAAATCAACTATACTCCAATAAAAATTTTTAACAAAATAGGTTTTAAGAACCATAGTCAGGGAGCAGTGTGGATTGGAAAGACCAGGCAAGAAATATTTCTGCATCCTCAGACAATGCTCCCCAGGCTGGCTATTGCAAGGGTGAGCATTTAAGAGATCTTTGACCTAAGGAGGACATGAGATTAACAATCTAACCCAATGTGCATGAATTATTCTCCTCAGTGCTATCAGAAGTCAGATGGCATCCTAGAGCAAGGGTCAGCAGATCTTTTCTGTAAAGGGTCAGATAGTAAATATTTTGGATTTTGTGTACCATACGTCTCCGTTGCAACTGCCCATCTGCTGCTGTAGCAAGGAAACAGCCACACACAATACGCTAATGAATGGGTGAAGCTGTGTTCAAGCAAAATGTTATGTACAAAACCAGGAGTCAAGCGAGATCTGATCAGTGGGCCAGAGTTTGCGGACCCCAGTTCTGGGTCAATGTTCATAGCTGAATGAGTCATGAGGCCTTAAGTTCCAGTTCTCATTGTACTACTTTCTACCTGGGTGAACTAGGGTTCATCCTTTTATTTATATGGGCCACTGTATTAGTCAAGGTTCTCCAGAAAAACAGAACCAACAGCATGTGTATACAATGTGCCCATATATATTGATAGATATAGATCTAGATATTGATATTGATACCTATATCTATATCTTTATAAAGATAGAGAAAGAGAGAGTGAGATTTTAAACAATTGGTTCACACAATAATAGAGGCTTGGTAAATTCAAAATCTGCAGGTTAGGCTGTCTAGAGACTCTAGAAAGAGTTGCAGCTCAATTTCTGTAAGTCTTCTGGCAGAATTCCTTTTTGCAACAGGGAGATCTTTGTTTTATTAAGAGCTTCAACTGATTGGATGAGGCCCACCCATATTATGGAGGATAATCTGCTTTACTCAAAGTCCACCACCAATTTAAATATGAATTTCATCCAGAAACACCATCACAGGGACTACCCTGGTGGCACAGTGGTTAAGAATCTGCCTGCCAATGCAGGGGGACACGGGTTTGAGCCCTGGTCTGGGAAGATCCCACATGCCGTGGAGCAACTAAGCCTGTGCACCACAGCTGCTGAGCCCGTGCACCTAGAGCCCATGCTCTGCAACGAGAAGCCACCGCAATGAGAAGCCCATGCACCACAACAAAGAGTAGCCCTCTCTTGCTGCAAATAGAGAAAGCCCACGTGTAGCAACGAAGACCCAACGCAGCCAAAAATATAAATAAATAAATAAAAATTAAAAAAAATACAAAAACACCATCACAGAAATATCCAGAATAATATTTGACCAAATAACTGGGCATGGTGGCCCAGACAAATTGACATGGAAAATTAACCACCTAAGCCATAGTTTTGTCATCTTTTACTGAGAAATTTGACTTATCTGAACTATTTTGATACCTAGAAGATACCTTCTAGAGGTAACACCCTCAGGTTTTTACATGGTAGGCAGCAGAGGGAAAGAGCCCATTTGCCCAGTCAGATGACACCTAAAAGGATAAAATTCTGTCTTCTCTCTCCAACCCACAAGGATGAATGCCAAAAATACACCACTTATATCTGCTTTAGCTAACATAGGATAGGTCTGGAACAGACCTATGCTCCCAGTAAGTCTCATGAAATGCTGTTTCATTAAGGGGACTTTACTTGCTAAGATTAGAAGCGAAAGAGGGTGGTGGATGAAAAACTGCCCAAGGATATAACTTCATGCAAGGAAGCAGGAGAGAGAATGGGTATCCGAAGATGTGCCCTCTGAGCCAACACTAATTCCACAGCATCAGGTTGTAATTCAGGGAGCCCAACTGCTGGGGTTCTTTTCCCCCTCTTTTTTTCCCCCAAAGAGGGACAAATCAAGCATACTGACGAAGGAAGAGCATTAGTCACCATAGATAAATTCCTTTTTAGAGGTGATTTCGCAAATGATTTGGCTCAGTGTAGACTGATTTGGCTCCAAAAACCATAAGCTAGAGCATTTCATTCCAGGTCCCTCCTCAAATATCCATGATAGGTAAAAATTTGGCATCAGTAGTTTTTGAAATCTCCCCAGGTGATTATAATATGCAACCAGGGCTGAGGATCTGGAGATGTAGAGAGAATTTAAATTGAACTTTAGTTAAACAGTAAAGCAAGCTCTGACTCTACTGGCTGGAGCTGGACAAGGGATTTAGTGGGATGAGAAGATAAAGAACACCAGGGAGTAAATCAGATGCTTTATACCTGTGCTTAGCTAATTGTTACTCAGATAATTCAGACAATCTTACAGCACCTGAACCCTGAAAGTCCTTAGTTCTGTTTAAAAAAAAAGTAACTCTTCAAGTAACTGAACTCTGAGAATAATGTAAATCATAAAGAAAAAGAAGAAATCTTATTTTTTGAATTAGTTCATTTCATATATACTATTTCACTTTCATGGTATTAACTAGTTATCTTTCTTTCCATTTTATGTTTGAGGAAAGTAAGGCTTTAAAAATCTCAGTAATTTGCTCAAGGTCACTTGTTAAGGGTGTGGGAGGCAGCATAATGGCTCCTAAAAATGCCTTCACCCTAATCCCTAGAACCTATTAATATCTTACCTTACATGGTAAAGAGGACTTTGCAGATATGACTGAAGTTATAGACCTTGAGATAGAAAGATTATCCTAGATTACCGCATGGAACAAATCTAATTGCATGAGTCCTTAAAAGCAGAAAACCATTCCCAACTGTAGAAAGAGAAAGAGAGAGATATCCTAATAGAAGCAGAATCAGAGAGATGCAACATTTTGGGTTTTGTAGGTGGAGAAAGGGGACTCTGAGTCAAGGACTACCAGTGACCGCTGGAAGCGGATAAAGTCCAGAGGACAGAAACACCCCTAAGAGCCTACAGAAAAGAATGTACCTCTGCCAACACTTTTTTTTTCTTTTTTAACCATCTATATTGGAGTATAATTGCTTTACAATGGTGTGTTGGTTTCTGCTTCATAACGAAGTGAATCAGCTATACATATACATATATCCCCATATCTCCTCCCTCTTGCATCTCCCTACCACCCTCCCTTCCCTATGTCACCCCTCTAGGTGGACACAAAGCACAGAGCTGATCTCCCTGTGCTTTGAGGCTGCTTCCCACTAGCTATCTATTTTACATTTGGTAGTGTATATATGTCCATGCCACTCTCTCACTTCATCCCAGATTACTCTTCCTCCTCCCTGTGTCCTCAAGTCCACTCTCTATGGCTGCGTCTTTATTCCTACCCTGCCCCTCGGTTCTTCATAACCATTTTTTCTTTTTTGATTCTATACATATGTGTTAGCAGACGGTATCTGTTTTTCTCTTTCTGACTTACTTCACTCTGTATGACAGTCTCTAGGTCAATCCACCTCACTACAAATAACTCAATTTCATTTCTTTTTATGGCTGAGTAATATTCCTTTGTATATATGTGCCACATCATTATCCATTCATCTGTCGATCCTGCCAACACTTTTACTTTACTCAATTGAGACCAACATCAGACTTGTAAGGTAATAAATTTACATTGTTTTGAGTCACTAAATTTGAGGTAATTTGTATGAAAGCAATAAAAAACAAATACAGAGGTCATACAAGAGCCAGGCTATATATTTATACTTAAGTATTTCTGAAATGAATTTCACCTTGTGATTGACAGCATCAGCAGTAGCTTCCAAGGGATCCCACCACACACCTGAGGCAAAAGCAGCCTAATACAAAGCAGTGACAGCAGCAGGTCACTGCCCCACACTTGGGGTAGAGGGGGACTTGATCTACTATAGCAGCAGCATAGCCTGAATGGGAACCCATCCTCCTGTGGCACTAGTCCCATCAACATTAGTCTAATCTGCTAGCATCTGCTGTGCCAACAGGCCCAACATATACAAACCCTCCAACTCAGTAGCATTAAGTGAGCCAGGCTCAGTGTTTCCTGAAACCCATATCCAATGGCACTGGAAAGCCCAGATATCACCTACTGTTATGAAAACATAAAAAAACAATAACAGAAGACTGGGAACTTCAGAAAGAAAAGGGGAACAATGGAATGGGTGTAAACAAATGGGTAAATATAAGAGACTATCATTAGCCTCATGAGTTTCTTAAATTCTATATGATGGTCAAAGCAAAAATGATGACACCATCTGATGGGGTTCTCAATGTAGAGAAAGGAAATACTACAAAAAAATCATACTTTAAAACTGGGAAATATTAAGAGACCTAAATGGAAGTAAAATTTTGAAACTTCACTTGAAGTAATAAAACACTGATTCCAGTAGGCTATGATAAGTTACATATGTATAGTGTAATGCCAAAAGCAACCACTAAGAAAACTATACAAACAGTATACACAAATGATTCTAAATAAATTAAATGGACTTATTAAAAAATGTTTAAGTAAAATCCACAAGAAGGCAAAATAAGAGAAACACAGGATTGAGAAACTAAGGTAAAAGACAAAACAAAAAATAAAATGGTAGACCTAATCTTTAACATAGCAATAATTACATTAACTGTAAATGATCTAAATAACCAAGTGAAAGACAGAGATTGGAAGAGTAGATTAAAAAATCACAAGCATAATCCAACTATATACTGTCTATAAGAAGCTTACTTTAAACATCATGATATAGGTAGTTCAAAGTAAAAGGATGAAAATGATATATCATGTGAACGCTAATCAGAAAAAGCAGGAATGCCTATATTAATATTAGATAAAGTAGATTTCAGAGCAAAGGACATTATTAGGGGCAAAGAGGTTCATTACATAAAGATAACAGGAATAATCCACCTAGATGACCTAGTGATACTAAATGTGTGTGCACCAAACAACAGAACTTCAAAATACATGAAGCAAACACTGAAGAAGATTACAGGAGAAAATTTGAAATCCACAATTATTATTTGAGACTTCAACACAGCAATTTATAGAACTACCAGAGAGAAAAATCAGCAAGGATATGGAAGAACTGAAAACATCATTAATCAACAGGATATAACTGACATTTAAAGAACACACTCAATAAGAGCAGAATACATATTCAAGCGTCCATGGAACATTCACTCATATACCATATACTGGGTGATAAAAAAACATTAGCAGATTTAAAAGAATTAAAATCATAGACAGTATATTCTCTAGCCATAATGGAATCAGACTAGAAATCAATAACAGAAAGACAACAGGAAAATCTTCAATCACATAAAAACTAAACATCACAATTCCAAATAACTCATGGGTAAAAAAGACAGTGTCAAGGAAAAATTTTTAAATGCAGAGAATAAAAGAAAATGGAGATATAACAGATCAAAGTTTGTGGAATGAAGTGAAAGCAATGCTGAAAGGGAAGTTTATAGTACTAAATTGGGAAAGAAAATATTTCAAAGCAATAATCTAATTTTCTATATTAAAATAGTAAAAAAAAAAGGAAGAGGAAAAAACACTAAACAAGCAGAAAGAAGGAAATAATAAAGATGAAACAGAAATCCATAAAACTGAAAAGAGGAAAACAGGGGGCAAAAAATCAATGAAAAAAAGGCTGGTTCTTTGAAATAACCAATCTAATCAACAAAGATCTAGGAAGACTGATAAAGATAAGAAGAGAGATGGCACAAATCACAGATATCAGAAATGCAACCAGGGATACCATGACGTATCCTGCAGGTTAATAAGGGACAAGTTATTATGAACAAGTCTACACTATAAATTCAAAAATGTAGATGAAATGGACCAATGCTTCTACACCCAAAACTACCAAAACTCAGCCAAGATGAAATAGATAATCTCAATTTTCCTGTACCCATTAGCAACACGGATTTTTCATTTAAAAACTCCCAAAAGAAATATTCAGGCTTAGATGTTTCACTTTTACCCAAGACTTAAAGAATTAACACCAACTTTACATGATTTGATAAGAAATAGAAGCAGAGGGAACAGTTCCTAATTAATTTTATGAAGCCAGTATTACCTTGATACCAAAACCAGACAGGGATAGTATAGAAAGAAGAAAACTACAGACCAACATGTTTTATGAAATTGGCTGTAAAAATCCTCAGCCAGATATTAGCAAATTAAATTCAGAAATATATAAAAAGAATAATATACCATGACCAAGTGGTATTTATTCCAGTTATGCAAAGTTGGTTTAATATTTGAAAATCAAACAGTGTAATCCACCATATCCAATAGATTAAGGGGGAAAAGTCATGTGATCCTATCCATTAATGCAGAGAAAGCATTTGACAAAATCCAATCCCATTCATGATTTTAAAATAAGAAGAAAAAGAACCCCAAGCAAACTAGGAATAGAAAAGGAACATACTGAAAGTCATAAAGAGGATCTACAACCAACCTATACTGACATTATATTTAACTGTGAAAGACTGGATGCTTTCTCTGTAAGATCAGAAACAAGGCACCGATATCTGCTCTCACCACTTTTATTAAATATATTACTGGAGGTTCTAGTAAAAAAATAAAGCAAAAATAAATAAATACATAAATTTAAAAGTTAAATTTTTAAAAAGTTTATTTAAAAGATAAAAGGACTATTCCTACTATGTTGAATAGGAAGGAACATATCCTACTGAATGTTGAAGAGTAATATATCCTATTATATTGAATAAGGAAAAGTAAAACTGTATCTGAAGATGAGATGATAATCTAAATGGAGAAAATACCAAGGAATCCACAAAAAGCTTGAGAAATATTAGTTTGTAAATGTTTTAGAGTACAAGATCAACACAATTTAATCAAATTATATATTAATAACAAATGTGTAGAAGCTTAAATAAAAGTATGTGATGTCATTTACAACTGACCTAAGTAAATACTTAAATATAAGCCCAATAAGACATTTATAGGACCTCTACACTGAAAATTACAAAATGCTGATGAAGAAAAATTTAAAAGTCCCAAACAAATAGGGAGACATACCTTGTTCATGGATTAGAAAACACAGCATAATAAAGATGTCAATTCTCCCCAAGTTAAGAGGCTTAACACAATTACTCTTAAAATGCCCTCAAGGTTTTTGTGGATATAGACAAGCTTATTCTAAGATTTATATGGTAAGAAAAGGCTGAAGAATAGCTAAAACAATTTGTAAAGGATTAAAATGGGAGGAATTAATCTACTCAATTTCAAGATTTTGCAGTAATGATGCAGGGTAGATACATAGATCAATGGAATGGAATAGAGAACCCAGAAATAGACTGACATAAATACATTTAACTTGTTTTTGACAGCAGTGCAAAAGCTATCAAGGAAGAATAGACTTTTCAAAAAATGGTACTGAAACAGTTGGACATCCCTCGACAAAAACAAACAAACAAAAAATGAACCTTAAGCTAAACCTCCACACCTTACACAAAAATTAAATCAAAGTGGATCATAATCTTAAATATAAAAGCAGGACATTTTTAGAAAAAAAAATAGCAGAAAATCTTTGGCATCTAGAACTAGGTGAATAATTCTTGGACTTGACACCAAAAGTATGATCAATAAAAGCAAAAACTGATAAATTGGATCTCATCAAAATGAGTTAAAAATGCTTCATAGAAGATCCTTTTAAGTGGATGAAAACTCAAACTGCACAGTGGGAAAACATATTTGAAAATCCCATATGAGACAAATGACTTGTATCTATAATATACAAAGAACTCTCCAAACAACTTTAAAAAATCCAACTAGAAAATAGGCAGAAGACAGGAACAGACATTTCATGGAAGAGAATATACACATGGCAAAGAAGCACATGAAAAGATGCTCAACATCATTAGCCATTAGGGAAATGCAAATTAAGACCATAATGAGATGTCAGAGAACAATTAAAATTAAAGTATAGTGACAACATCAAATGCTGGCGAGTACGTAGAAAAATTATATCACATCACTGGTGGGAAAATAAAATGATTTAGCTACTCTGAGAAACAGCTTGACAGTCTCTTTTAATCCTAAAAGTAGATTCACCCTACAATGCAGTACTTGTACTCTCGAGCATTTATCCAAAAGAAACAAAAACTTAATTAAGTTCCCACAGAAATTTACACATAAATGTTCATAGCAGTTTTATTTATAATAGCCAAAAACTGGCAACTACCCAAGTGTCTTTCAATGGATGAATGTTGAAACAAATTGTGATAAAATCTTATGATAGAATACTACCAAGCAACAAAAAGGAACAAATTATTAATATATGCAAAAATTGAAATGAACTTCAAGGGAATGATGCCGAGGGAAAAATTTTAAAAAGCCAATCTCCGAAGATTAAGTAATTCATGATTATGTTTACATATTATTCTTAAAATAACAAAACTGTGGAGCTGGAGAACAGATTAGAAGTTGCCAAGGGTTAGAGATGAGGGTAGAAGGTAGAGCGGGGGAACTTTGTGAGGTTTTTGTGGTCGCAGTACAAATAATACTGCAATCTTGGTTTTAATCCCTAAAGATTTTTAAAAGCAATTCCTAATAAGAGGTGTCCAGATATTCAGCAATGGCAGCAGATTGGAGGTATAGCTTCCCAACATGACAACGTCAAGAGATCGTACTAATTCAACGCATATGTTAATTTAAAAAAGGCCAGTCACAATACTTAAATGGTATATATCTTAACGATATTATGCTAAGTATCCAGCTATACCAGAAGGACTAGCAGGATTTTCTGTACATTCAATCTTATTTAAGACAGTAAATCTTATAATAAGACAGTTAAAAAAAGAAAAAAAAAACAAAACCTCAGCTACAGTTGGATATTCTCATAGGAAGATGAGGTGAAAATATGTAGCAGCGGTTCAAAAGCTTAAGCAGTGGCACCTAAATTTGGTTGCGCATTAGAATCATCTGAAGCACTTTTTAAAAACCCTCACACCAACAGTTGGTCATCCTAGACCAATAAAATCATTTTAAATCTCCTCAGATGATGCCAGTGTCTAGCCAGAACTGAGAACCAGCGGACTAAGAAGAAGGGGATGTTTCTACAAAGATCTCTTAACAATAAGTCCTTTCACCCAATCAGATTTACCTCCCCGAAACTGGGTAGAGAAGGCTAGATGTTGTCCAACTTGCTTAGATTTAATTAGCACTTGTGACTTGCCCAAAACCTAGATCATGTTTCCCCTACATTTCATGTTATTCCCTAAGTTTTTCAAACCCAGGGCTAAGGGGTTTGCCAGGATGAGATTTTAAGTGCTCACACAGGGGAAGTCCCTGGCAAACCAGGACAGCGGTCCCTCTACATTGAAATGTAAAGCACCCTAAATAACCCTGCCACTGCTCCCAGATCCTAGTCTGTGCCAACCAGTGGAGAAAAGGCATTCTCCATTACTACCACGGCAAATGCTGCTGTACTTGCCTTGGTTGGTCCCTATCTTTTCCAGGCGCCACTCCCCTTCACCTGCTGATGGACGCTTTGGCCAGCTGACAATGCAGATATTTTCAAACTTTAATGCGAATAAAAATCATCTGGAGGGCCTGTTATAACAGAGATCACTGAGCCCCACCAGAGTTGCTGATTCCATACTGCTGGGACAGGGCCCTAAAACTTGAATATCTGACACATTATCAGGGGACGCTGGTAAAGCTGGTCAGGTTGTTACTGAATGCAGGTTCGTGTGTCTGAAGCACAGTGAGGCCAAACAAACCTAAAGGTTGGAGTCTGGAGCAGAAAAAGGTTTATTGCAGGATCAAGCAAGGAGAGGGGTGGCCCGTGTTCCAAAACACCCTGAAATCTCCAAAGGATTTCAGCAAAGCATTTTTAAAGGCCAGGTGAGGGAGGGACGTCCCAGGGAATGTGATCAGCTCGTGCACAATCCTCTGATTGGTTGATGTTGAGGCCACAGGGCAGATAACATTATCCATCCTTAGGTGCCAGAAGGTCTGGGGGCTACGTGCTCATGATCATCAAGGAGTTAATTTCTTCCACTGGGTGGTGGTTTTTAGCATCTGAAAACTCAAGAAATATGCCTGAGATATTATTATCTGAGTACTTCAGAGAGGAACTACAGCAGAGGATATGGGGGATGGGTCTGTCCTAGGAAGGCCCCATAGGGTACTGCTTGGTTACAAGGTGACCATACGTTGAGAACCACTGCTCTAGTGGCTTGGAATGTTAAGAAAGTAATGGAAGAATCCCTTCCCAGGTCTAGATTCTAGTATCGCCAGCTATTTTGGTCGGGGGAAGGGTACGTTTTGTCCTTTCTTGGACTTCTCGTTCATTTATATCAAAGCCTATTTGAGGCAGTGCGCTCGGCGGTCCTGCAGATCTGTCTTTTGCTTCAACAGTGTTTGGAATGAACAGACCCAGAGACGCTCCTTGCTCCAGCCCCCGACCACCCTTCAACCTTTCTTCCTGTCACAACCTTTGGAATCAGCCACTCAGCTATCCAGCCTCCAGGACAGACCAACACCGTTTTTTTGAGATTAGCTCCTTATCACTGATCAACCATGAGTTCCCAGGTTCGTCGGAATTATTCCATCGAGGTAGAGGCCGCCGTCCACCGCCTGTTCAACATGCATCTGGGGACACTTACCTCTCTCTGAGCTTCTATTTCGACAGCAACAATGAGATTCTGGACAGTGTGGGCCACATTTTTCGCCAACTGGCTGAGGAGAAGTGTGAGGGTGCCCAGCGTCTCTTGAAAATGCAAAGCCAGTGCTGCGACCGCGCCCTCTTCCAGGATGCGCGGAAGCCTTCTCAAGATGAGTGGGGTAAAACCCAGGACGCTGTGGAAGCCGCCATTCTTAGGGAGAAGAACCTGAACCAGGCACTATCGGATCTGCGCGCCCTGCGTTCCGCCCACGCAGACTCCCACCTCTGTGACTTCCTGGAGAGCCGCTTCCTGGAGGAGCAGGTGAACCTCATCAAGAAGATGGGCGACCACCTGACCAACCTCCGCAGGCTGGCTGGTCCGCAGGCTGTGCTGGGCGAGTATCTCTTTGAAAGGCTCACCCTCGAGCACAAACAGGAGTCTCTGAAGTCCAGCGGCCTCTGAGGAGCCCCTCTGGCGTCAGAGCTTCTGCCTGATGCCCCGCTCTGCAGCCACTAGGCAGCTTTGTAACCGCCCTGGAGCCCTCTCCCAAGCCTTGGACCAAATGGAGACAACGCTTTTTGCAGAAGAAAACAAAAAAAGCCTATTTGAAACACAAACAGAATAAAGAGTAATAAATAAATAAATATATATATATATTCATGTTCTTTTAACATATGAATTGCCCCACTTTATCTGTGTGAAATAAGTTTGTTCCCGTTATTGTGCTGGTTCTCAAGCTTTGCTGCTCGTATGAATCACCTAAAGAGCTTTTAAGAAAAACATTGGTGTCTGGGTCCCAGCCCCAGAGATTTTGATTCAGTAGGTCTAGGGAGGAGCCTGGGCACGGGGAGGTCTCAGAGTTCCCCAGGTGATTCTAACGTGCAGCAACTTTGTGAACCACCTCTTGGCTTCAATCCAGCTAGTGATCAGATATTAAATCTAAGACACATGGGCTAGTGCGTGAGCTCTGTTGCTAGGTGTATTCCATTTTCTTCCTCCTGAAAGATTCGTGCCAGGGAAAATGATTGATAGTTGTGTTACTTCTCTGAAATGGATTGAAATTTCCAATTAGTGTGAACAGGGGAGGGTGAGTGGGTGAATGCAATAAGGTGTATCATTTACGTATTGCCCTATGTGTAAAAGGTTTTTGCAACTGAGGTCTGCCCTACTTTTCATGCTAATGGTAATGCTTGTCCTCCTAATGCAGCTGTAAACTTTATAAGCCCATAGGTAGACAGCATCACAAAATATTTACCCCTCCCCACTGGCCCACTCTCAAGCTTCACTCCCCTTCCCCAATACACAAATGTACATCAATGCGCTTGAGACCAATATCAACATATTGACCTTCAATTGTTCTACTTTGCAGCTTCCCTCTTATCAGGAGATGTCAGCATTTAGTGCAAGGACCAATGCTTGCCTCTTGGTGAGTAATGTAGACAATGCCTCCAAGAGACAAACAGCCCTTAGGGAGGGGGAAAAAGTCTTTCAAAAAGGTTGATGCCCAGAGGAGGCATTTCCAGTCATCTCAGCTTAGAGGTCAAATATCCAAAATAAAAAAAGGTTAAAAAAAAAGAAGAAGAAAGCAAGGAAGAAAAGAAGGAAACAATTTTCTTATCTCATAGTAATAAGGCAGTTTTCCTTAAAAAAAAAAAGACTTAAGTCTTAAATTCTCTTTCCTAATCAAAATGTGCTTTTCTGTCTTTAGACTATTCCTCTTATATCCTGTATTATTCATGATGTGTAATTTCTTGAAATAGCACATGGCTGAAAACAGAAGCTAACCTCTTGTCCACTATGAATTAAATCTTCTTTTCCTAGGACCCATCTACAATGTACAATTTGGGGTTTGCCAACATAATTATTTTCTCTGAAATAAGTTACAGCATTTTGCCTTTTCACTGTATATAGTTATACAATATATTGTTAACACAACATAGTTAATATAGTCAATATAGTAAATACAACTATAATACACATGATATGATGCCACTTTGGTGATTTTCTTCATCCATGTAATTCTGAAATTTGACAGTATAGTTTTCATATTCTAATGAGCTGAGTATTACCTTTGCAAGGATAGAAAAATAAAATAAATTCATAATATTCTTGTGTGGTTTGCCCCTGGGGTGGATTACCATAATGGGGGATACTTGAGCCTTTCCCCAAGTCATTAAAAAACCTGCAGCGAGCAGCCCCTTGTCCTCTCCAGGGAGTGGGGGAAAGGATCTTTAATCATAATAATTCTGGGGGGAAAAATCTCGGAAATAAGACATCTGCTTCTGTGCCTTGTTGTTTTGCAGAATAGCAATGATTGCTTTAGCAGCTTCTATTGCCATATGTGTACAATAAGTAAATGAACATAAAATTGAATGAACGCATAAAAGAAGGATAAACCCACCCAGCTTAACAAATCCACTCTCTCACCTGCTGTGCCCTGAAACATGAAAGAAAGAATCACGGGATCATAAGGATTAATAAAATAACAGTCTCTCTTAACAATACTGACAGGAGGTATAAGGATAATTTGTCTGATGTGGGACCAACAGCTTAACTGCTTAATTCTTTTTTTTTTTTTTAAGGGCAACTCATTCATTTATAGTTTAAAGATTGCAAGACAACATCTGAACTTCTGTAGCACAATTTAAATGTTTTACTTTTTTGATAAAGCAGAGTATAATAGAAAAAACAATTAGTTTCCAGTAATATCTACATCTCTATTCAGAATTAAGTCTTCCACAGACATGTTACCTGGAAACAAAAGCCTGCTACAATAAGCAAAGCTTCAACAGAGCTGCTACTTTTCGGGCCAGGGAAAGGTTCATCCCTATAGGAGGATGATGTGCTATGTAAAATGGCTGCAGGTCACGGCCTTGAGGGCGTTGGAAGTCTATTATCCTATTCCACATTAAGCAGTTTGGTGAACTTCAAACGTCTGTTCATCTGCAAACAAGCTGGCAACTTTTAACTGATATTTCAAGCAGATAAAAAATAAATTAAAAGAAATCCCTACACTGATGTTCCTTGATTTACACTTTAAATGGTACATTAACATGTAATTCTGGCTAAGAATTACATTTGAGACTCCTTGCTCAGGTTTTGGTTAACAGTACAAATCTTTCAGAAATTCAAGTTCTTATTAATCAATAATTTGTGAGCTAGGATATATTCAGGCATCAGCTGCAACTACAGAATAGGTGCACTGCCTCCACACTTTGGAAAGACATAATCTAGAACACTACTAGCAGGCAAAATATCTGTTAGTAGACAGCATATATGCAGTAGAGCAAGACAAAAACATATATTCATATGTTGGCTTGTTTAAGCCTCAAGCCCTCCATCCTTTGTTGAAATACAATAATTTCATTCCTATGGTTTTCAATACCAAAAACTCAACCTCCAGGAGGGCTAAAGTCTAATTTGTACTCCAAACCAAGTAGCAGTGCAGTTCGCTACTACTGAGGCTGAATCCATAAAGACTTCAAGACCACGTCCAGAAGACAAGTTATTATATATAATACCCTAGAAGGTCTGAAACATAATTATCATATACATAGCTGGTCCTTCAGAGCTCTTTACCTATAACTGTTTTTTGATGAAAGTTATTTAATGTACTGGAGATAACTGTGACTTACAGATCAAATATTTGAATACTTATACTTACCTGGGATTTCATTTCTGCTGAAAGAAAAAGGAAGAACAGGACTCACTTAAAAAAAACCAAACTTTAGAAATGGAAGTAAAAATCTTATCACACACTATCACTTTTGGAAGCAGCATAGAGGGGCAGTCAACGGTAAAACACTGGTGAAATAGGTCAAAACTCTAGGCCAAAAATCCATTATTATTATCATCAGTGACAGTACCACAACTGTGCCCTTCGTAATTAATATTCACTCCTAAGAATCTTCATTTGGCACCAGATGATGTGTTTAAGAGAAACACTCTGGGAGGTTTTGAATCAGACTTGGTTTTTTGTTAGCCAAGTTACAGGAGAATTTTTAAAGTGGGGGGAAGGGAAGAAGGAAACGGACCAGGAAAAGAATTTAAGCCATCATCTATAAACCAACAAAGCACTGATAGTTCCAAACATTATGTCAGACACTAAAATGACTGATATAGGCTCAAGTGGTTTATAAAACCTATAAAAAGACTACACCAGCAAAGTCCCCATATCTGTAGAGTTCAGAAACTAAAACAAGGAATATTTTAGCTTAAAACCTTATCTCAAGAGAATCATATACACTTGACATGAATAAAAATATCTGAAACCAAACATTTTTAAAAGCTCCAATACCCAAAATATAAAGAAAAAATTTAATTCAGAAGACTCAATCAATTCATGATAATCACAAAACAGCTGGGCAATCTCTATCTCCCGTCCACACTAACCATCCACCCCATGGAAGACCAAGGGAGATCAGACCTTCCAGACTTACCTTCCAGACCTTCCAGACACCTGGCTGCTGCAAAATTCTATGGAGACTCCTTGTGGAACAGCAGTTTCCCACCTCTTGTGTCTCTCCCTATCATGATCATGCAGGAAGCAAGTCTGGCTGTGCTATTTCTTATCATTGTCTGTCACCCATCTGCAGCATGGTATTGTACAGATAGGGAAAAAGTAGTTCCCTTTCCCCCAGAAGGTTGAGGCTCAGGTACAGGGGTAATTCTCCTGTGCACACAGTCATTATTTAGGCCGACTCAGTGACTTCAACAGGCTTAATCATGTGATCAGGTTTGTTGCCAGCTGCATAATGCTCCCACATCTGTAGATAGAGCTGCTCTAGTTCCATTGTGTATTGTTTGGTGTTGAATAGAGGGCTAGATGTTCTCTGCTTCCAGACTTTGCCACGAATTTTCTTCAGGTATTCTAGATCAGTTCCCAGTTTCACAGCTATGTCTTCATATTCTTGTCTATTTTTAGCAATAAGCTCAAGACAGCCTAAACAAGTGAGCTGGGAAGCTGCAACTCGGGAAGCAAGAGTCTCTCCTGGCATAGTCACCATGGGTGTCCCTGCCCAAAGGACATCCATCCCTGTGGTGTGTCCATTACAGAGTGGAGTGTCCAAGCAGACATCAGCCAGCTGGCCTCTCCGAACATGTTCCTCTTTAGGAGCAACAGGTGAAAAAATGATACGGTTCAGGGGAAGGCCCATATTTTGTGCATACTGTTGGATATTAAGTTCTCCTACTGCTGGAAAACGCAACAGCCACAGTACACTATTGGGAACACGCTTCAGAATATTTGCCCACATCTGCAAAGTAGATGGATCAATTTTATATAACTGATTGAAGTTACAGTACACAATGGCATCTTCCGGTAACCCGTACTGAGAACGTGTGGTTACAGTAATGGTATGGGGAACCTCTTCTCCAGTGGCAGCCTTATTGTTGATCAGAGTAGTTGCCAGCCCATTGCTAATACTGAATCCATTAATTGTTATCTGAATTTGTCCTCTGTTAATCATTTCAATAACTGCTTCTGCAATAGTATTCATTGGAATGACAGGCATATTAAGAGCTGTATTACTGCTGTCTGCGTTGTGCCCTCCATCAGGATACTTCATCTTGACAATTTTCACATCTGGCAGACTATCAAGAAATGCTTTGAGGTCGATGCCATTCAGCACAATCCGATTGTCATAAATGTGCCCATTGGACTTAAAATCGATGACTGCTTTCTTCTTCAGGTGAGGGAACATATTAGCATGATCACCAATAAAGAAAGAATGGGGCATATAAGCCAGTTTCTCAGAATACTGCTCAGCAACTTCAGCAGGTGAAGTTTCCTGATCAGTGATGATATAATCCATGAAAAGCACGCCACTGGTCCCAGGGTAGCCCAGCCACATTGCCTGAATAGGAGCTGGCCTGAGAGCAAAGAGTTCATTTCGAGCACACTTGGTATAACCATTCATATTTACAAGGATGTGTATACCATCTTGATGGATGCGATCAGCTGCTTTCCCATTGCATGGAATCTGAGAAAGATCAATGAAATGATGGGCTTCTGCCATCACCTTTGCTCGGAAGTTTGTGCCATCATCTGGGCTCAGGGCATAACAGAATACCTCAAATTTATCAGGATTGTGCATGCCTGGAATAGACTGCATAAGATGAGAAGTAGGATGATTCCCAAAGTCAGAACTCACGTATCCTACACGCAGTCGACCATCACTGAGCTTCAAGTCTTTTGGATGTTCATACGGTGGTTTATGAAGGACATTTATCTTATCCAAGCAGAGGTTCCCATGCCGCTCAGCAATAGCCTTCCTGAAGCCATGAGAAAGAGGATAGAGCATACTATGATGAGGCTGCACAGAAGGCAACCTATTCTTCTCCAGCTGGTCAGTCACAATGCTGACCAACTTCTTCATTCGCTCATCATAGTCTGTCCAATCACAGACGATCTGCAGGCAATGAGCCAAATTACAATAAGCGTCAGGAAAATCAGGTTTAAGCTTCAGAGCAGTGCGATAAGAAGCAATTGCTTCTGGAATATTCCCTGAATCCTTGTGAATGGAAGCCAGACTGCTGTGGGCATCCGCAAATGCAGGGTTAATCTGAATGGCACGAGTATAACACTGCAAGGCTCCCTGAACGTCCTGCATCTCCTTTAGAGTGTTTCCCATATTACAGTAGGCATCAGCAAAGGTAGGACTGATTCGAATAGCCTCCTTATAATGCATCAGAGCTTCCTGCAGTTTTCCCTGCTGCTGCAATACACTTGCTAAATTTGAATGGGCAGCAGCAAACTCTGGGAAGACTTCTAATGCTTTACGATACAAGCAAACTGCCTCTTCAATGTTTCCCTGTTCTCGGTTGATATTGGCTAGGTTATTCAGAGAGTCTGCATGGGTGGGACACAGCCACAGAGCTGTATTATAACAGTCTTCTGCTTCGGCAACACTGCCCTTCTCTTTGAGAGCATTGGCTAGGTTGCAGTAAGCATCAGGGAAATGTGGTTGCAATTCAATAGCTCGCCTGTAGGTGTCTATTGCCAGATCTATCAGGCCTTGCTCATAGTATACACAAGCCAGGTTGCCATGCACCACTGCATGATTTGGACTCAAGCTTATGGCACGAAGGTAAGCTGCCACAGCTCTGTCAAAAATCCGTGCCTCTTTCAAGACATTTCCTAAATTGATATAAGCATCCAGAAAATTGGGGTCAAGGTTGACAGCCTTTTCAAAGTGATGAATTGCAAGCCAAATCTCCCCTTGTGCATTGAAAACACAGCCAAGATTACTCCAAGCTACTGCAAAGTTCGGTTGCGTCTCAATTGCTTTCACATAACATGCTTTGGCTTCTTCCAACCGACCCAGGGCTTTGAGCAGGTCCCCTAGGTCACTGCAAACACTGTACAAATCACGATTGTACTGAAGGGCAGAGACGTAAGCTTGTACTGCCCCTTCCTTGTCGCCTGCTGCTACCAAAGCGGCTGCCAGGTTAATATAACCATCAATGAAGTCTGGTTTGAGACGCAATGCATGCCGGTAATGCTCAACTGCTTCCTGCAACTGCCCTCTTTCCTTGTACACATTCCCCAAATTCGAATAGGCTTCTGCCAGAAGAGGGTTCTGTTTAATTGCCAGAGTACTATAGTGGGCAGATCTGTCCAGCCTTCGACACTGGAAATGTATAGATGAAAGTAATAAAAGTACTCCAGTATTGTCTGGCTCCTGTCTCCACAGCTGCATGCAGTGTCTCTCAGCTGCCTCAAAATCTCCTGCCTGATATTCCTGATGTGCCAACTCAGCTAACCCTTGGAAGGAAAGCATACGTCTCGTTGGTTCTGTGCTGTCGGCCACGTTGCCCACAGAAGACGCCATCTGGAGCTTCTGGAGAGAGTGAGAAAAGGGGGTAATTGAGTCCCGCTGCCGCCACTACTGGCAAGAATGTTTCTAGAGGTAGCAAACACAAGCGCAGCAGCCGTACCACTGCTTTGGCAGGCTTAAGCGGCGGCGACAGTTACAGGCACCGAACCTTAGGAACTCTGGTTGGCCATCTACCTCTCACGCTCTTGAAATCTTAATTCTTAACCCTGCCCTCTTCCACCATTTTTCTCCTAATAAGGGAATAAAAATTACCTATACATTTGCCTTAGAAGAAATCAAAAGTCAGTAGTCCAAACACTTTTTAAAATTTTGTTTTCTGTCCAGTTGGAAATGAAATACATGATTGAGTTTTCTTCATTATTCACATAGTCAATGTGGAAAACATTAGGGCCATGAATTTCAATATGGTAAGATCAGAAAATTTTAAATTGGCCTTCCCAAACCACTAATAAGTAACCGATATTGTATATAATGCTAAAATCTTAGAGACTGAGTTTGATATTTTAAAAGTTCTGAAAACATTAGCTAATTTCTCCTCATCATATTTCTCATGCCTCATCATATTTCTCATGCCTTACTTTTTTAAAAATAATTTTTATTTATTTATTTATTTTTATTTTGTCTGCGTTGGGTCTTCAATGCTGCGTGCGGGTTTTCTCTAGTTGCGGCGAGCGGGGGCTACTCTTTGTTGTGGTGCACGGGCTTCTCATCACAGTGGCTTCTATTGTTGTTCCACAACTCCTTTTAAGGTCCTACGAAGAACCCTAGAAATTAGTTCATGTAATTATAGGTTTTTGCAAAATTGTCAAAAGTGAGATATTTTAACTTCCATCAGGTAAGACCAGTGTCTCTTTCTTTGCCAATTTTCCTTCTATTATATTCCACTATGTTGGATCATATTGGAATGGCCACAGGCTTTTTGGGAAATCTGGCTAAGGAGATGTTTCAAGTGAGGCTATTATGTGATTTTCAGACATCACCATATGTAATTGACTATACACTATCCCATTACAGGAATAACTTCCAGTACTCTTACTGACTACTCTACTGACTTAACTAGCACAAGACACAGAAGCATAAGGACAAAAACCACCTTACAATATAGCCATGTCTTGCACTTCACAGCTCTTAAAGCATGTGTGTTTGAAGAAGAAAAAAGAACTGAAATGTATAAAACCAGAAGCTATTATACTGTGGAAAATGATTTCAATCAACAGGCATGTGAACGACAAGTCAAAGATTCAGTTCTCGGGATTCCCTGGTGGCACAGTGGTTGAGAGTCTGCCTGCCGATGCAGGGGACACGGGTTCATGCCCCGGTCCGGGAAGATCCCACATGCCGCGGAGCGGCTGGGCCCGTGAGCCATGGCCGCTGAGCCTGCGCGTCCGGAGCCTGTGCTCCGCAACGGGAGAGGCCACAGCAGTGACAGGCCCGCGTACCACAAAAAAAAAAAAAGATTCAGTTCTCATCAATGCTTAGTCAAAACGGAAATTTTCTTCTGTCAAGAATATACTCCAGGGGCTTCCCTGATGGAGCAGTGGTTAAGAAGCCGCCTGCCAATGCAGAGAACACGGGTTCGAGCCCTGGTCCAGGAAGATCCCACTTGCAGCGGAGCAACAAAGCCCGTGCGCCACAACTACGGAGCCTGTGAGCCACAAGTACTGAAGCCTGCGTGCCTAGAACCCGTGCTCTGCAACAGAAAAGCCACCACAATGAGAAGCCTGCGCACTGCAACAAAGAGTAGCCCCCACTCGCTGCAACTAGAGAAAGGCTGCGCACAGCAACGAAGACCCAACACAGCCAAAAATAAATAAATAAATAAATAAATAAACAAATAAATAAAAGAATATACTCCATCAACAATGTGTGTAATGGAATGGTGTGAATGAGTATTTTATCAGAATTCCTGTAATGCACAAACCTATAGTAGTACTGAAATCAGTAATGCATTTATAATACTAAATATTCATGAGGAAGTAATCCATAGAGGTTTTCTCAAAGTTAACAATGAAAATTAATATGGCATTATCAATAATAAATTGTGAAGCTGAAATAAACTTTTCTAAACTATTAATAACTAAAAGCAAATTCTAATCAACTATGTTAATAGAAATCTATGTCTATAAACTACAAAGTTTATTTCTTAAAATTTTATTTCTAAAATACATCAACTGTCATATGAGGAGGCAGTTAAAGAATATATAGCTAAAAGAGTGGGGGAAAAGTTTTATAGAGACACATCTGGCAGTAAATT
Organism: Delphinus delphis; assembly: GCF_949987515.2. Classification (NCBI taxonomy): domain Eukaryota; kingdom Metazoa; phylum Chordata; class Mammalia; order Artiodactyla; family Delphinidae; genus Delphinus; species Delphinus delphis. Next base: position 153,100,571 of record NC_082683.1, read on the forward strand.
TTTAAATGTCATTTTTCTAGATTTTGTGACACCCATAGTATTGATATTTGAATGCATTTAAAATATTGTAATTTGAAGATTTGCTACTTCCAGGTAGAATAAAATATTTTGAAGCAAAACAACATTTCCACTGAGAAAAACAAAAAAAGCCAAATAAAATAGCCAGCATTCAATCAAAAAGTTCTAGACAAACCAAGAGATAGAATCATATGACTAAAATTCTAAGAAAAGAACAGATAATACAAAAATATTTATATAAGATATTGTGTTTCTTTATCAGGAAAAGTCTTTATTAAGAAAAGACTTTAAAATCATCAGAATTAATATTATATTTTATTTATTTGTATACTTTATTTATATATTTATGTAAAGAACTTAAAGATAAAGCCCTAGTTAAGGCAGTGACAATAGCAGTAGCAATGAGAGTGAAAAGAAATGGTTATATTCAAGCATATTTTGTCAGTAAAAGTACAAGATCAAATGTCTGACTGCATACATGGAATGGATAGACAGAGTGGGAAAAATCAAAGTTAACTATAGAGGTTCTAGTGAAGATGGGGTTGCCGTCACCCAACCCAAGGGGTTGCGATCATCCCCAAGGTCTAGGAGACTCAAAGGTAAGGTCATGGTCAGAGGAAAAGTTAATTGGTGGGAAAATAAAACTCCCAGTCTCTCCATCTCCTTATACCAGTTTTTTTTTTAACCTGTTTATTGGAGTATAATTGCTTTACAATGGTGTGTTAATTTCTGCTTTATAACAAAGTAAATCAGTTATACATATACATATGTCCCCATATCTCTTCCCTCTTGCATCTCCCTCCCTCCCACCCTCCCTATCCCACCCCTCTAGGTGGTCACAAAGCACCGAGCTGATATCCCTGTGCCATGCAGCTGCTTCCCACTAGCTATCTATTCCTTATACCAGTTTTGTTTTTCTGCTTATATACGTAGCAGCATTTCATTCAAGGGGAAAGTCATTGATCTGACTGGTCAAATTAAACAACATAGTTCAAGGCACATTTACAGTGGTTAGTTCCTCCACAATTTAGAAAGTCACGTTCACAATTTCCCTCTTCCTACACCGCGGAACACATTGGCCATTCCTCCAAAGTTTCCACTCCATAGAGCGGACCAGAGATGACATTAGCCTAGAACTGAGAGCTTGGCATGAGATGGTGTCAGCCCCACGTAGAGCTCTGGCATAAGTTATAACCCAACCCAGCTCTACAGAGAGCTCTGCATGGAATCCTGGGAGTAAACTCAGCCATAATAATGGGATTCTGTTTTTCATTTGCTTTTCTTCCTTCTTTAACTTTCCCTGGCCACTCTGACAAACAAACTTTCAGGCATTCCTCGGCCACTCACTAATTTTATTCCATTTAATGTCATCCAGATTCCCAAGAAAATTACTAACAATAAGGAGGGAAATTTGGAACATGGTGAGTTTTAGATGCCTGAAATATACAGGTAATTGAATCCAGTTAAGTAGCCAATTATCTGGATCTCAAATAGGCCAGTAGAATAGCAGACTAAGCTCAATTTAATGTACTCTTACTGGAGACACATGTAAATTCTGGGTCAATTTTGAAAAAGTTAAAAGCACATAGCTGAGATTAAAAGAAAGAAAGGAACACCTGCATGTTTCAGAAAGTAACAGGGAAATTAAATCCAGAGAAAGAAGAGCGTACTGATGTCTGTGGGTTCCGTTCCTTAGTATAGGCCTTATGTAAATAGGGGCTGGAGCTAGAAATCTAACATTACCTTGAGGCCAGGAATTTAGACTCAGGATGGAACAATATTGAGAAGTTGGTACAGATATCCTACAGAAGTTTCATGAGGAACTGCTTAGTCCATTAAGAGGGCCAAGGGAGGTGGTGAGAAAGATTGATATCTCTTGAAAACCTTCAGGTACAGAAAACATCAACACCTCTGAAAAGTAGGCCTGTCCTTCCCAGAGTTGTGATGGCCAGGTTGTCACTAACCTGTAAAGCCCTGTATGAATCAGAAACTGCAAGGAGAGTAATTCAAAGAAAAACAGATGCAGGATGGGTGTGGCAATAAATCCTAGGACCCTATCAGAAACAAAATTAAAACCACTCTAAAGGGAAATTTTAACAAACCAGAGCAGATAGTATCCTAACCAGAATAGAATAATGATTCTGAGGAAGTTACTTTAGTTATTTAAGTAATATTCAATGCATTTCCATGGCCAGGCCTTTTTGAAGAATTCTAAAACATATACAAACAATTCATTTACATCTTATATATCCCACCATCCAGAGCAAAATTCACTTAAGTACTGTACTGGTGGAAATTAGGCAGCACTATGGAGAAAATAAAAAGGTGTTTACCATCAAAAAATGTGAACATAAGAAAAATAATGTCTAATTTTTAATTATCTGTGGTTTATTGAAATCTTTTGGAAACCCAAAATAGAGAAAACCTAGGAGGCAATGAAGACTTAAATCTTTAGAGATTTATCAACTCATCTATAAAAGCTTTATTAATCTCTTCTTTTAATACCATTCCTGAGAGGTATAAATGTGTCCAGTGATAGGGTTGAAGAAGCCTGAGAGAATTTCAATTGTTTACTATTCTTGGTCAGCTATTAAGACCTTTCAGGAGCATCTTGATTTTCATGGCATCGTCCAACAAAAAGCAGGATATTTTACAGAAAGTCCTGGTCCACTTTTTGGCTTGCTTTTTTGTTTATGTTTTTGTTTTTTTCACATTGGGCGGTACATTAGGCTACCTATTGCATACTCCCTCATTCATGCATGCATTCATTCAAACAATATTTACTGAGTTGAGATATTTAATTAACACTCAATAAATGATGTTTAGATGAATGAATGCGCTTTTTATCAAAGTGTAAGTACTGAGAAAAATTACAGAATGTATGATCCTAGCCCCACAAAAGTGTATAATTGTGTTGAGGATATAACATATGCTGATGAAATAACTAATATATCATATTGGACAGTTTCTAAGTTCAAAAATGACTTTTTATAAATAATCAGAGCCTAAGGAGGACAAAGAAGGGACAGTTCATTATGAGTTGAATCTATCAATAAATGTACATTTCAGATGAGATTTGAGATTGACCTTAAAGAAAGAAGAGGACTTAGATATATGAACAGAGAACAAAAAAGGCATGGTGATAGCATGTGCATAGATAGTGTGGCCAATATTTATGTTCTTCATTAAAGATAGTCAGAGATAACCCAAATGTAACTGTTTCCAAGGGTCCATTCTCAGTATCCAAACAAAACGGCAAATCCTATCTTAGTAAAACTAATGAAAAACAGTCTTTAACAAAGACATTGTGAAGGAAAGGGGGAGAGAAAGGCTTGCATCCCACACCACACAACAAAACTTATTTAATTATTTGTTTCATTTTCTCCCTCTGAAAATTTCCTCTCCCTCTCTCTGTATGTCTCTCTTCTCCTCCATCTGGCCACACTCTACCAACCATCTTTCCAAATCTTTCCAGATCTCTCCATCCTAGTTTCATTATGCCACAATTTAAACATCTCACAGGTCTCCAGGATGCATCCCCATCACTTATTCCACAAAGACAGACAAAGGACACTTCTCAGGATCACGTTTCTTGGAAGGAAGAGGTCACGAGGAGTGATTATAAATAATATAAGGTGGAGAGCAGTGACTTAAAATACCATTTTTCCTCTTAGAATGTGAATACAGGGAACTTTGGGAAACTAGAAAAGCTAGAAAGGATTCATTGATAATTATTTATTTTCAATGAATAAAATAAAATGTAATAATATGGCTAAACTCTGACAGATTAACTTTTTCAAAAGTTGCTTTCACACACCTTCACTATTGGGATGTTTGATAAACACATCTTTCTTCTTTACTTTTTTCTTTCTTTGCAGATACTGGCACCAAATTTTCAAACAATAAGAACTTTCCATGTGTATGTGTAACTGATTCACTTTGTTATAAAGCAGAAACTAACACACTATTGTAAAGCAATTGTACCCCAATAAAGATGTTAAAAAAAAAAGAAAGAAAAAAGAAAAAAAAAAAAAGAACCTTCCCATAAGTCCCTTGCCAGGCGAGATTAAGGTATAACAATCCAAACAGATTTTTGAAGAAGATAACTGGTTGAAAACACAGGAAAAGAGCTGGGTTTCTCTTTTTCAACAATCACATAATGAGTAATGTGGGAATTGGTTTAAAAAGTCTCTCTTCATGAGGGGCTAAGGTTAAGATTAGAACTTCTGAGGCCAGAAGAGCAAAATAACTACAACAATCCACATATTTTCAAGAGCCGCCATTTGGATGCGAGGGATTGATTTTTCCCACTATTTTTCAGCAGCCCAACTGGTGTCTTTATTAAATGACATAAGAGAATACAGTGTGGCCAAGAAGGCTTAGATTTCCTTAGCCTCAAGTCAGATATTCTCAATTGACTGTCCACTCAAATTAAAAAGAGAGATTTACAAGAGGAAACTGGATTCAACTGAGTGTACTTTTATTTCAACCCTTTACCTGAATTTTTTGTTTTGTTTTCAATTCTCTGCTGGAGTGCCTACATATATATATATATATATATATATATACATATATATATATATATTTTTTTTTTTTTTTCCGCTTCGCGGGCCTCTCACTGTTGTAGCCTCTGCCATTGCGGAGCACAGGCTCTGGACGCGCAGGCCCAGCGGCCATGGCTCACAGGCCCAGCTGCTCCATGGCATGTGGGATCTTCCCACACCGGGGCACGAACCCGTGTCCCCTGCATCAGCAGGCGGACCCTCAACCACTGCACCACCAGTGAAGCCCTACATTAATATATTTTTAAGAACATTTCCTTAAGTTGAAGTATGCATTCAGTATATTCATTTACTATAATTTAGAAAAGCCAAATGACTTAGGCAAATTCGTTTCTATATTGCCACAGCAGTGTACTGTGAACTAAATGACACCTAGCAGTTCTTTACTCAGATACTAACTCAGTTAGAAGGCAGAACAAGGATACCTATCCATTCAGGGAAGGAAAGGTCACTTAGCCTCTGTAGCTGTCTTAGGTCTCTTAACATCACAGTAACAAATTGAAGACTAAAAACCATATGATCATCTCAATAGATGCAGAAAAGGCTTTTGAAAAAAATTCAATATCCATTCATGGTAAAAACTCTCCAGAAAGTGGGCATAGAGGGAACATACCTCAACATAATAAAGGCCATATATGACAAGCCCATAGCTAACATACTCAATGGTGAAAAGCTGAAAGCATTTCCCCTAAGAGCAGGAACACAACAAGGATGCCCACTCTCACCACTTTTATTGAACATAGTTTTGGAAGTCCTAGCCACAGCAATCAGACAAGAAAAAATAAATAAATAAAAGTACTTCAAAATGGAAAGGAAAAAGTAAAACTGTCACTGTTTGCAGATGGCATGATACATAGAAAATCCTAAAGACACCATCAAAAAAGTATTAGAGCTCAAAAATGAACTTGGTAAAATTTCAGGATACAAAATTTATATATAGATATCAATTGTATTTCTATACACTAACAGTGAACTATCAGAAAGTGAAATTAAGGAAACAATCCCATTTACAATGGTATAAAAAAGAATAAAATACATAAGAATAAACCTGCCTAAGGAGGTAAAAGACCCGTACCCAGGAAACTATATGACACTGATAAAAGAAATTAAAGATGACACAAATAGCTGGAAAGATATACCATGGTCACGGATTAGAAGAATTAATATTGATAAAATGACCATCATACCCAAGGAAATCTAGGGATTCAATGCAGTCTGTATCAAATTATTAATGGCATTTTCCACAGACCTAGAACAAATAATTTTAAACTTTGTATGGAAACACAAAAGATCCTGAATAGCTAAAACAGTCTTGAGAAAGAAGAACGCAACTGGAGGAATCATGCTCCCTGGCTTCAGACTGTGCTACAAACATACAGTAATCAAAACAGTATGGTACTGGCACAAAAACATCGACCACTGGAACAGAATAGAGAGCCCAGAAAGAAACCTATGCACTTATGGTCAATGAATCTATGACAAAGGAGGCAAGAATATGCAATGGAGAAAAGTCTGGGCTTCCTTAGGGATGGTTTCATCAATTAATTTGTTTTCTTAAATGGACCATACTTTTCCATGTCTTTGTATACCTTGTAGGTTTTTTTGTTGAAAATTTGGCTTTCAAATATTATAATGCGGTGTCTATGGAAATCAGATTCTCCCACTTTCCCAGGGTTTTCTGAGCTTTTGATTGTTGAAGGCTGTAGTAGTCTGTTTGTTTAGGGACATTTCCAAACTATTTTTGCAATGACTGTATTCCTTATAGTCCTTATAGGAACTATATTATAGTCCTACATTCCTTATAGGAACAGATACTGAAGTCTCTGTTTCTTTAGCTAATGTTTAGCTTATGTTTTGACAGAGATTTCCTTGAATTTCCTTGAATTCCTGCACCTAAAACAAACAAAAATATACACAAGCACATCCACATGCACACTCAAAACCACACACCTCTCCCCATTGTGCAGATTACTGGATCATTCCAACATTTAGATGACCTGCACTAAGTTCAGAGCTCAGCCCATGGTAAAAGCTTAGAGACTCTTCTGGTGTTTTCGGAACATACATCTTATCTTGAGTATGCATGTGGCTTTCTTAATTTCTCTGGACACGTGTACTTTTTGTATGTTCTAATTTCCCAAAGAATCTCCCCCAACTTTTGCTCCTGCAATCTTAGGTGGTCTATTGTATTTCAGTGCACAGTCTTCTGCCCCAGCCATCTATGCTTTGTTAGTTCACCTTGCACTTTTTTTGAGCAATGACTGATGCTTTTCCAGACTGTGTTCCAAGTTAGCTAAGACAGAGATAAGCATCTTGTATCAGGCCTTCACGTAGCTCCCAGACAGGTTAGAACAGATACACATAATAATCTGAGAGTATAGTCTCTTCTGCTCCCTCCTGAAGCAGGATTGAGGGTCCCATACTAGGAATGGTCTGCCGCTATTTTAAGACTATCACTGCATTAAGACTCCACCACTTTAAGACCATCACTACACTAACAGTGGATGGGGCAAGGGCAAGTAAAAGTGCCACAAATCTTTCCTGCCATTTTCAAATTGCCTCTTCCCTGGTTCAGTATGTGTTTGGTTGCTGTAAATCTTTGGCTGATTTCAGGACTAAGAGAAACTCCAAGAACCCCACAACAAGAAACAGTATAATCAAACTCTCAGAAGCCAAAAGACAGAGAAAGAATCTTTTCTCCCAAAGGAGAAAGAAAAAACAAATTTGTTACAAAGCAGGGATCCTCAAAAAGATTAATAGCTAATTTCCTATCTGAAACCACAGAAGCAAGAGGCCAGACATATTTAAAGTGCTGAAAGAAAAAATTTGTCCACCAAGAATTCTATATTTGGCCAAACTGGTTTCAAAACTTAGGGAGAAATTAACACATTCCCAGATGAACAAAGGCTGAGGGCGCTTGTTTTACAACTTCCTACCACTGCCCTTTGAGAAATGCTAAATTGAACCTTCAGGTTGAAATGAAAGGACACTAGGCAGCAACTCGAAGCTGTATAAAGAAATAGAAATCTCCAGTAAAGATAAATACATGGACAAATACTAAAGCCAGTATTGTGTTATTGGTTTGTAACTCTACTTTTTATTTCTTACATGACTGAAAAAACAAATGCATAAAATAATCATAAATCCATGTTATTGGGCTCACAAAGTATAAAGGTGTAATTTGTGACAACAATAATGTAAAGAGGAGGAATGGAACTGTAGAGGGACAGAGTTTCTCTGTGCTATTGAAGTTGGCTTCAAATTATATTGTTTTAACTTTAGAATGGTAAATGTAATCTTCTTGATAACCACAAAGAAAATATCAATAGACTATATGCAAAAAGAAATGAAAAGGGAATCAAGAGTTCACTACAAGAAAATCAGCTAAGCACAGAAGAATTCAGTAATGGAGTAAATGAGGGGCAAAAAAACTCATAAGACATATAGAAAACAAGCAGGAAACAGACAGAATTAAGTTCTTCCTCATCAGTAATTTTTGAAAAAGTAAGTGGATTAAGCTCTCCAATAAAAAGATAAACATTGGCAGAGTGGAGTTTAAAAACAACCATAATCCAAGTATATGCTGTCAGCAAAAAACTCACTTGATTTCAAAAGACACAAGTTGATTGAAAGTTAAAGGATAGAATATAATATCCCATGCAAATAGTAACAAAAAAGAAAGAGAGAAAAAGAAAGGAAGGAAGGAAGGAAGGAAGGAAGGAAGAAGGAAGGAAAGAAGGAAGATAGATATGGGATGGCTACATTAATATCACAAAAAATAAACTTTAAATCAAAAACTATCACAAGAGGAAAAGGAGGCCACTATATGTTGATAACAAGTTCAATCTATCAAGAAGATATAACAACTATAAACATATATGTACCAAACAACCCCCAAATATGTGAAGCAAACATTGACAGAATTGAAGGAAGAAATAGATAGTTCTAAGATAATAGTTGGGGCTTTCCTAGTGGCGCAGTGGTTGAGAGTCCGCCTGCCGATGCAGGGGACACAGGTTCGTGCCCCGGTCCAGGAAGATCCCACATGCTGCGGAGCGGCTGGGCCCGTGAGCCATGGCCGCTGAGCCTGCGTGTCCGGAGCCTGTGCTCCACAATGGGAGAGGCCACAACAGTCAGAGGCCCACATACCGCAAAAAAACAAAATAGTACATTAAATTAAATAATAGTTGGAGATCAATACTTTGCTTTCAATAATGGATAACACATCTAGACAGAAGATCAGTAGAGAGGAAGGGGGACTGAATAACACATTTAACCAACTAAACCTAACAACCATATATAGATCACTCCACTCAACAACAGCAGAATACACATTTTTCTCAAGCGCACATGGAACATTCTCCAGGATAGACCATATGTTAGACCACAATACAAGTACCAATACATTTTTAAGAAACGGAAATCATACAAAGTATCCTCTTTAGCCACAGTGAAATGAAGGTAGAAATCAATAACAGAACCATTGGTAGCCATTTCCCATCATGCCTGCCACACATGAAGGGAAAAACATAATGTACCATTTAGAAAAGTGGGAGGGAGGACTTACCATTGACACAGAGTGTGTGCTGTTTCCTGTTGTCAGGGATATAAATAAATTAGCATCATTTATTCATTAGTGTGTTAATTTCTTGGTCAGTCACTGGGCAGCCAGTGTTTCTGCCTGATGGGAAGATTTCCTATACTCAGTGTTGAGTGGAGCCAACCTTGAAAGGGACATTTAAAAGGATTATACTGTGATGGGCTTCACAGTACCCTTCCTCCTATGCCAGTATTTAGGCTGGGGTATTTCCATGCAGTGTGTACAATCGTAGGCCCCGGGTCACCAGAATTTAGTTGGATTCGTTTTGTTAATACATTCCCTCAGTACTTTGTCTTTTATTTCACTGTTGCATTTACTTCATTCTTTATTATCACTGCAAAACAACTTTGTTTCCTGTTCAGATGCCAAAAAGTGGATATCAATACCTCCTGAGTTTTACACATCACAGATCAGTTTTAGATATCAGGGACAGAGACAGCAACTATTTCCAATGACTTTGAGACATACTTTGAACATGTGATTAACATGTTGAGTGTTGAAATGTGTGTCGAGCTCATTATACTTGCTCTAAAAGGTTTCAAACTGCAAAGATTTAAAAATCTTTATCTTTGAATAGTTTTCCTGTGCTGTCCCTTTGTGTCAGACTGTTAATGTGCAGTCTGGCACCTTCAAATAATGTGGCTTTGTAACCAACTATTTACATGTTGTTTTATCCACAGAGAATCTTTTTTTTTAAAATAAATTTATTTATTTTTGTCTGTGTTGGGTCTTTGTTGCTGCACACGGGCTTTCTCTAGTTGGGGCAAGCGGGGGCTACTCTTCATTGTGGTGTGCAGGCTCCTCATTGCTATGGCTTCTCTTTCAGAGCACGGGCTCTAGGCGCTGGGGCTTCAGTAGGTGTGGCACGCGGGCTTCAGTAGTTGTGGCTCATGGGCACTAGAGCACAGGATCAGTAATTTTGGCGCACGAGCTTAGTTTCTCCGCAGTATGTGGTATCTTCCTGGACCAGGGCTTGAACCCATGTCCCCTGCACTGGCAGGCAGATTCCCAACTACTGTGCCACCAGGGAAGTCCCCACACAGAGAATCTTAAGGTCAAGACATACACCTCGGTTAACTACATTCCTCCTGTTCAAATTTCCCTCATCTTTACTTCATCTTCTGTCTATGTTTCCTTGGCCCTATTTATATTAAGTGCTTTTGCCATTATATTTGATTGTGTGTATTCCAGTGAGTTACCACAATGCTTTATGAGACATGGTAGGATATAAATGCATTTAAGTAATATATATATATATATATATATATATAGTTTGCTTGAGTGCAGTGTTTTTTGTTTTCTGTACTGAATTCATTACCATGGGTCAGTATAAAATTTAGCATAGGTCTATACGTAATTTGTAAACTAATAAAGTCTTAAAAGTGAGGAATTAAGTCTTTTAAATTTAATTATTTATTGTAAAGAGCAGAACAGCATACATAAGCAGGTGCCTAATGAAAACTTGTATTCTAATTTGGAACTCTCATGAACACCTATTTTTTTGTTCTTCTAATGGTATGATTGTAGGCCATATGATTATTTTTATTTTTATTGCTTTAACTTTAGAACAATGAAACATTCGTAAATTTTTTAAAGTATTTTTCTTTTTTTGATGGGGGTGGGATACTGGAGAAATGAAAGGTCAAACACCTATTGAGGAATCCATACTTGTCTATATATTGTGTACTTTTATTTCAATAACTGATTTAAAATTCCTAAAAGGATGTTATAATAAGTTATTATGCCATTTTACAGACTGAATTAAGTGAATTTCAGGGAGGTATGAAACTTGCCTAAGGCTATCCAGCTGCCAAGCGGTAGGAGTGAGAATTAAATCCAGGTATACCTATCGCCAAAGTTTCTGCTCATCCCTTTACATCATCCACTTTTAATAGCCAATGCTTTCCTGCTTACAAATATGACTGATGTTTCCAGATAGTCAACATTGCTTTTTAACCAGATAGAAAAATTACTGTTGATTCTCTAAAGACATATTCCTTTTCCATTAAGTGACTTTAGTTGTTCAAATAATACTTCCAGACAGTAGTAATCATACAGTTGGAGACTAAGAACAGAACTCAGGGATGTGTCTAGCAGTCAGTAAAGACCAACTGGGCTCACTGAATGATATTTACGGTCATTTCCTCTAGACTAACATAATCTTACTAATAAGACCCTAATAATTCACAGTACTGCCCTTACCTGATCGTTTGTTCTTCTCCCTCTATCACACTCTCTTTCCCCATATTATTATTATTTTTGACAATTTTTGGTGAATTAAATTTAGGGATTAGTATTCAGGACTACTAGTCACAAAAGCAGAGAATACTAGCTCATACCAAAGGAATAAAATAGAGAAAAATTATAAATTATATGAATACACACATGTACCAACTATATGTTGCACTTCTCCAAAATCTATTCGGTATCTGCACATTTATTGTACATTAGCAGTAAGACTAGAAATGAGCGTATCACTCTGTTAACAAGATACAGAAAACAGACCCAAATATGGAAATTACTAGCAATGAGAATGGGGAAGAAAGACTATAACAAGGAATGTAGATGAAATTTTTGTTTCCTAGCTATGATGCCAAATATTGAACTTTCAACTTGAGAAAAGGAGGCCATAAAAAGTTGTATTAGTTTCCTAGAGCTGCCATGACAAATTACCAGAGACTGAGGAGGTTAAACAACAGAAATTTACTCACTCACAGGTCTAGAGGCTAGAAATCTGACATAAGGTGTCAGCAGGATTGATTTCTTCTCAAGTATCTCTTCTTGGTTTGTAGATGCCACGTTTTCCTTTTGTCTTCACATGGTCTTCTCTCTGTGCATGTCTAAGTCCTAATATTTTCTTTTCATAAGGACACCAGTCATATTGGATTAGAGCCCACCCATTTGACCTCATTTGACCTCAATTACCTATTTAAGGGCCTTATCTCCAAATACAGCCATATTACGAGGTATTGGGGGTTAAGACTTCCACATATTAACTTGAGCAGGACACAATTCAGCTGATAATAGAAGATAAGAGTAATTTAAACAAGTAAGTAACTATTGTTTACAGTGAGTTGCTTAAGGATATGAATTTACTCAAGAAAAACAAGAAGAAATTACATAACACTGTACATTATACAAAGATATTAAATTAATCATCATAACATCCTGTGAGATGGGCATTAAATTAGACTAAGAAAGATGAAGCAACTTATCCAGAATTGTAGAGTTGGTACTTTCCAGAATTTAAACCAGGTATTTTCCCAGTTCCATTCTACGTTATATATTCATTTCATTATTTAAAATGAATTTTGAGTCTTCATTTTGCTTAGTTTCTGAAGTTATATGGGGATAGAATGGAGTTGGATATTTTCAGTGACATTCACACACGGGGAAGGAAATTGAGTCCAGAAGCTTCAGCAATGTTTCCATGGAGAATGCTAACAACAGAACCAGAAACACCGTTATCCTTTTGGTTCAGTGATCTTTCCTAAAGCACTACAAGAATCAATTTTAAGAAGCCCAATGTTTTCCAAACTTTCACCAATGGGCTCTGTAGGGTCCTCTAACAATATCTAAGAGACTAACTAGTTTCACATTCCAAGCCACTTAAGACAAGGAGTTCTGATTGTTCTCTTTCAGGAAACCATAGCTGGTAATTTAGGATATTTTCTTCAGGGCCCAGTCAAAACCTAATACACAGTAATAATCATTGTTAACGGCATCTTTGACAACGATTAATCAGGTATCAAAGAGGTCTATAAATTCGGAGAAATTATGATCAAAGAGAAACATAGACCACAGATATTTAATTAATGCTCAATTATTTATGAGTTTAACTTTGGTTAACCTAATTTTCCTTCTTCTAGACAATTTCCAATTCATCTCCACAAAAGACCAGAATAATCACCTTCCAATACAAGATTTATTGTGTTCCTTTAATTAAAAGCATACAGTGACTTCTACATTCACTCCACCAAGTTTTGCTAGGAGAGAAAAGGAGACATTATATTTTGTCTTGAATTAGATATGCCACCATACTTGACTTAGCTCATCATACTGGAAACATTTTGACAGCAGATTCTACAGTCTTGTCTTACATCCTCTACGGAATCAAGCCAAGGGAATCACACACAGTTACAGCTGGAAAAACATTTGTTCTGGGTTAACACTTTTAGCCTTTACCACCAAGACTTTATCACCAAGATCTATCTTTACAGTCTCTAAACAGGAGACCTTCTTGCCTTCCATTTTCATATTGACTAGGAAGGTAAAGGGAAGAACTGAGAAGTACCCAAAGGCAGCCAGCACAGATAAATCATCTGTGGAGATATTGTTTCTTTCAAAAGATATAAACATAAGAGGAAGTCCTAGTGTTTGAAACAATTGTGCATAATAAAATTCCATGAAAACCTAGAAATCCAGATGCAGATCAGTAACATATTGGTTAAATAAGCTGTTATGTTCATGCAATGGACAAGTGTACATACATTAAGAAGAACGAGATACTCTTTTCTATGAGATTTTTTCACTGAACTCATCAGTGCTGCAAAAACAATGTTATATAATACTTTTTCTTTAACATTATATCAGGCATCTTCATCTTGTCCTGCATTTATTGCCAGTGTTACTGAAGTTTATCATTTACCTCTTTCTCTTTTAGACATATAATTTCTTTTTATTTTGGAAGCATTCATCAATCCCTATTTTACTCTTTCTTTTAAATTACAAATGAATATTGAATTTTATAAAATATTTTTTGGGGAATATTTCAAGTGATTGTATAGTTTTGCTCTCCTTGGACCTTGTTATATGGTAAATTATATTTTGTTATTTTATATTATGCTATTTATTATATATTGTATTATGTTTGCTAATTACATTTATTATATAATTACATTATAATTAAGGTAGCATTTTGTTTTAGATAGACAAAACAACCAGTGGAATAGGAAGCATCTTAAAATTAGATGCAAGAGCATAAGGGAATTGAGATTAAAATAAAATTCACGTTTTGGATCAGTAGCAAAAATTATTCAACGAAAGTGGGAAAATATGGCTATCATTACTAAATTCTAGATACAGCAGCTAGTTAAAAGTTAAAAAAATAATGAAACTGTAGAAGTATCAGAAACCTGGGAGACTTGAAATAAATTATTCATGAGGAATACCTTTCTAAGATACAAAGAAAAAAGGATACATTTAATTATATAAGAATTAAATTTTTCCCCATGGCAAAATGCACTACAAAGGTCAGAAAACAAGCAAAAGAAGTTGGGAAATATATTTAGAAATGGATATGCTTTCTTTACAACTTTTGAGAGAAGCACTTGTTTCTTTTTCCTTTAACCTGTTATGTGGGTATTAATCTATAATGTAAGTGCATGGTTCCTTTCCTTTAACGTGTAATGTGAGATTTAATCTATATGGTAAGGGCATGGTTCCTTTCCTTTTATCTGTAATGTGTCAACACGGGGCACTGTTTCCAAGCATAGACTTTGGATGTTCCTGTACTGGTCCCATCACTGACCATCCACAAAAACTTACAAATGTTGCTTTACTTTCCTGGGGGTTAGAGTCTTAGCTAAGAAATGGAAGGAAAATAGAACTTTCCCCCAGGGGTGATAGAAGGTTTAAAGGAGTAAATATGTAAGTGACTTAGCACAGTGCCTAGTACAAGAGAGATCAATGTAAGTACTTATCAATTTTTTAAAGAGACAGATGAAAGAAACAAAGTGTGGTGATTTCAATCTATTGATATATATTCTTTTTTTTTTTTTTTTTTTTTTTTTTTTTTGCGGTATGCGGGCCTCTCACTGTTGTGGCCTCTCCCGTTGCAGAGCACAGGCTCCAGACGCTCAGGCTCAGGGGCCATGGCTCACGGGCCCAGCCGCTCCGCAGCACGTGGGATCCTCCCGGACCGGGGCACGAACCCGTGTCCCCTGCATTGGCAGGCGGACTCTCAACCACTGCGCCACCAGGGAAGCCCCTATTGATATATATTCTTGACATTAAACTACCTTTTCATTCATTGGATGACCTAACTTGCTCATGCTTTTTCTTACTCTAGTGAACTTGGGTAGCTAATATCATAGTTTAAAATTTTTCCTTTTATATTTACAAGTAAATTTGACCTGTAAATTTCTTTTTCCTTACAGTCCTAATCTATTTTCAGTATTAGGATTATACAGACTTCATAAGATGAATAAAGGAGCATTCTTCCTTCACTACTCTCTAGAAGTTTTTCTTTGTTAATATTGATGTTATCTGTTTAATAGAAGTTTGATAGAATTCACCTCCCAAATGATCTGGCCGGGTCTGGTATTTTCTTGGTGAAAGACTGTAAACTGTTGACTTAATTCCTTTACTGGTGAAAGAACTCCAGCTATAAATTTCCTCTTGTGTCAGTTTTGGTAAACTTTAGGAGCTAGGAAATTGTCCACTTTACAGAAATGTTCAAATTTACTGGCATTTCATATATTCTCTGTTTGTACTCTCTGCTATAACATGGTCCTGATTCTTTCTGTATATTATTTACTTATGTTTTTGTTTTGCTTAATCAAAGTATGTTTTTTAAATATTTTCAAAGAATATTCTTTTGACTTACTAAATCACCTCAATTTTATACTTTTTTCTGTTTTATTAAGTTCTGCTCATATCTTTATTATCTATTTTTTCTATGTTCTCCAGCGTTTATTGTTTCGCTCTTCTGATGTCAATTAAAACACTTGGTTATTAATTTTAATAAATCTTTTTACTTATAAATAGTTGAACCTTTTTGAAGATTCCAGCTTAGTTGTAAGTATCTAAGGGTCAGCTCCTCCTCATAGTTGCTGGCCTAAGGCTTAGTTCACCCTATAGCAATGTATATATTGACATTTTTTCCCCTCGACTTTCTGTGTTTTGCTACTTCTCACTTATCTTTGCAGAGAAGCCCTTTGAAATAGCCTTAACTTATTTTACAGTCAATAAGTCTTTAAAATAATGTATTTTTTAAGATAAATCTACTTATATAATTAGGCAGAAAATCTGATCTGCCATATTTTTAAAAACAGCATAATTTCACTCTTCTCCATGATTAATCTGCTGTATTACACGACCTTCGAGTTTTTAGCTTTATCAATGCCATGTACTTTAAAAATGTTTTAAAGATACTACCCAGTCTTTTAAAACATCCTTGCTCCTTGTTTCAGTTCTAGTTTTATGTATATTTTCTGCCTGGCACCTGATTATTCCAATATCTGATGGATGGCCTTGGGAATCTAATTCTGGTATTGATTGTTTTTGCTGATTCTCTCCACTTGTAGCTGATTTCTTCATTATTGTGTAAATTTAGATCATGAGCTCATGTTTAGCTAAACTTTATCTGTGGGAACGCTATAGGCCTGTTTTGAAGGTCTACCTCTCCAGAAAGGGTTTAGTTTTGTGTTTGGAATACCACCGATTTGGGAGCATTTTAAGTTAATTTCTTAGCTTCTGTTTGCAAGACCGCACATAAATTTGCAACCCAAACACTGTGAACACAGATCTGGGGTTTAGAATTCTCAAGATTTCCTACCTGTTTCCTACCCAGAGCAGAGGCCAAGAGAATTTGGTCTTAGTCTCCCTTTGCCAGCAGATATTTTTTCTTCTGGCACACCCTTTCATTAAAGGTGAAGCTAGGGACAGATAGGTTTCTAACTTCCCATCTAGTAGGGATGGAGTCTTACCTCCTGCCTCCCATGTGGTCATGGCCATTTAAAAGCAAGTCTCTATACCAGGTGTGTCATTCAACTACGGCCTGTATTCCAACTCCAGACAGCTGCCTATTTTTTATGGCCTATGAGCTATGAATAATTTTCACATTTTAACTGGTAACATTTTAAATGGTTACCTAAGTACCTAAATAATATCCTCAATTTCGCCTCTTTGGTCTACAAAGCCTAAAATATTTGCCATTTGGCTCCATAAAAACAGGATTTCCAGCTTCTGTTCTAAGCTATCAAGATCTTCAATCCACTCTTAATATAGCTATAACTCTCACACATGTACCACCCTTCTTTCATGGGTCCTGGAAATTTCTACTGCAAACTTCAAAAATCAACCACGCACTTAAAAATAAGTTGTGTACATTTAACCTAGCATACCTAGCCCTTTCCTTTTAGGAGACCTTTTCAAGTAATCTTGTCCACCGTATTCTTCAGAGCTTCATTAATAATGGCAAAAAATTAAAACAACTTAACATTCAACAAATGGGAATTGTTCATAACAATTATTAGAAGCACATATAGTAGAAAATTATAAACTGTTATTGAAACAGTGAGACATAACTAGTTTTATTCTTAGAGAACTATGTTTATTTAGGTCCCTTCTGTTTAAATAAGTATATTTCTGTGTATGTATGTATATAGTCATGTATTTATATACACATACATTATTTGTATGATATATTTATATAAACATATGAAATACATACCTATACACATACCTTTGATTTATATTTGTATACATACACAGGAATATAATTATATGTATTATATATATACATTGAACTGAAAACTGGTATTATACATATATATCATTTATAAATGTGTGTATATGTGTATGTGTAGAAAAGCAGGTTGAGAGATATGTAAGCATGAGTTAGACAGGGTTCAAGATTTTAAAACTAGTTATGTGTAGGTAGTGAGGTTAAGGCCCATTTGATTGAAAATATTGCATATTTTTACATCAATTGTTATGATGAACAGATTCCTATGTAAATAAAATTATAAATAGCTATACATACTCATATGTGTAATATATAATTAAAATATATATAGTTTTATATATGTATTGTATGTATATTATATAGTACAATTGTCTTATACTAATACATTATATATTGTGTTATATAGAATATATTAACTATAGTGTATTATATCAGATAATAATAATTACATATTTATATATTATGATATAATTGTTTTATAATCAATATTACAGGATATATCATATTAATATTATGAACATATTAACCATATAAATACATTTCATTACTCATATATTTTGTATATAATATATGCCAGGCAAAAATATATATTAATATAATACATAATTGTTATACATTAAGGTAAATATTAATATATTATATTTATACATCAATATAATATTTAATATTGGTATATTTATATTATATTTAAAATATACATAGCTAATGCTCTTTAAAGCCATCTGCTACAAGAAGTAGAATGAGACCAGGAGTATGGCCAAAGCAAATTCTAAAAATATTAGATTACTTATATTCATTTATATGTCATTTTCCTGGAATGTGCATCTGGCTATTAGAGAGCACACACAGCAAAATCAACAAAAAGTGCCCAAGAGGACATAGGATCCATTATTTATTGGAACCTCAAAGGAAACACAGTGTTATTCAGTCCCCCATCAAAGAGCCAAGAGCAAACCTTGAAGCACCCAGTAAAAGCCAATTCAAACAAAAAAGCTTTTCCACTTAAACTGGAAAAAGTTAAGTTCCCAAGAGACCCCCTACATCAACCACCGAAGCTCATTTGGCAGTAAAAACAATAATGTTCACCAAACAACAAGAAACCCAAAACAATAGTTGTTTTACAAAAAACAAAAAAAAGCAGCTAATTAGTGTCTTTACTGTTTGAAAGAAGGGGGTGGGAAGTGGGCAGAAGACCTGACAGGAAAGATAAAAAGAAAAGGAAAAGGAAAATAAAAGTTTCCAGTTTGACACTCAAGCTGTCTTCTGCATCCATTTTCTCAAGACCACCAAGTCAATGTGGAGGCATTTCCTCCTTCCCTTTTCTTTTCATGAGACTGATCACAACCAGCACTACATGTGTGAATGAGCTGTGAGTAAAGTACTGAAGTAGAGGAGACCTAAAGTGAAACGTCCTCATGAATGTCCATGTGGCTGAGCAGGAAGTTAACCTTTCATAGATGTGCTAAAGAAGAATAGCTGGGTTTTATTTTATTTACTTTTCCCTGGACTTTGTTGAATGACTGTCATCTACAAGTTCAGGCTACTTTTTGCTGAGGATTAATGCACTGGGAGAGCTGAGAGAACACTGAACAGTAGAGCTGTCTTTTTCTTGACCAGTTCACCTTACTTTTCCAAACTCTAAGTCTTTCCCTAATTCTTTCTCCTTTTTATTGTAGTAAAATGAACATAACACAAAATTCACCATTTTGATCATTTTACAATTCACTGTACCATTCAGTGGAATTTACTACTGTCACAATGTTGTGCAACTATCACCACTGCCTAGCTGCAAAACATTTTCATCACCCCAAGAGGAAACATACACCCATTTTAAGGAGTCATTCCCACTTTCTCTCTGTTCCAAACCCCTGGCAACCACTAATATATAATATTTTCCGTGTGTATGGATTTGTCACTGCTGGACATTTCGTATAAATGGAACAATACAATATGTAGCCTTTCGTGCCTGACTTCTTTCACTTAGTTGCATCCACGATGTAGCATGTATCAGTAATCCATTCACTTTTATGGCTGAATTCCCTGATCCTGTTTTCTTCATACTGTTTGAATATAAAATTAAAAATATCTTGAGAGTGAAGCTCTGTTTTAATGGCACATCTATGAGGCCAATTCATTTAAAGAAGGTGAAAATGGAGATATTGTTGTGAAATGATACTGGTTGAGAAGCCTCAGCCAATTTGATAATGAAAAGTTTGGGAAATGTTGCAAAAAATTATCTGCTTTATATTAAAAGCCTTTTAAGCAAGGATTCAGGAGATTGTCTTTTTCTTGCAGGTAACTTAAATGAGTCAGAAGGAAGTAACTGCCCTTTAAAACAGATGTTGAAAGGATTCTATTTATTCTTAGTAGACGAATGGCAGTACAGGTAGTTCACATCCAATATGGACTCCCTGTCCAAACACTGTTTATCGTTCTAACCACCATTATCGAATTATATTTCTTGAGAGTAAGGCAGCTCAATTCCTGCATATTACTTTTTAAAATTCATCTATCAAATCCATTAATGCAGTATAAACAAGAGATGTTCATGCTTCAGTGCAGTTCAAATATCAGGTATAAAGAACCCCCAGTAAGGATCCTATATCACTTGCCAGAATGTGGTCAGCTCAGGGGTGCTTTGCTAGCTGAAAGACACTTTCATTATTAAGAGGATAGAGGCTGTTTAAGAGGGATGAGAGCCAAAAAATGTTAACTACATGTATGTGTTAAGAACAGTGCCAGGTTATCTCATATTCTGTATCAGTCAAGGCTCACCATTTCACATATGTGAAAAGCAAAGTTAAAAGTGTTTTAGTAGGGCTTCCCTGGTGGCACAGTGGTTAAGAATCTGCCTGCCAGTGCAGGGGACACGGGTTTGAGCCCTGGCCTGGGAAGATCCCACGTGCCACGGAGCAACTAAGACCATGCGCCACAACTACTGAGCCTGCGCTCTAGAGCCCATGAACCACAACTACTGAAGCCCACACACCTAGACTCCGCGCTCAGCAACAAAGAGAAGCCACCACAATGAGAAGACCGCGCACCTTAACAAAGAGTAGCTCCCGCTCACCGCAACTAGAGAAAGCCCGCACATAGTAAGGAAGAGCCATCGCAGCCAAAGATAAATAAATAAATCTATTTTTTTAAAAAGTGTTTTATTAACTTACTAAAAGGCATGCAATCAGTAAATCTGAGCAAGAATTCAATCCCAAATCTGTCACATTGAAGTTTAAGCTAATACTTGAGATTAATAAAAACAGCACTAAATTAAAAGTTCAGAGATATTTTTAATTTCATACTCTTTCACTAACACTCTTTGGAGATAAATCATTTCTTTTATATGGGCCTTAGTTTTCACAACTATAATAGTTGGAAGCTTGACTAGATGATCTGTATGTAGTCTTCCAATTCTAAAATGTTCCACTCATTTGGATTCCTACAATAATTGCCCTTGCAATACATGCATGCTGCCACCAAGGAGCTGTAGAGACTATTAGTTCCTTTTATATCCCTAGTGGGGAGTGCATTTTGACATCAGACTTACCAGTCAATAGTACAACCTGTTAATATAACTATAAAATAACAAAATAATCTGGTATTATTTCCTGTAAAGCAGAAGCTTTATATTGTCTGTGAATAGTATCAGAATCACCTGTAGGTTTGTTCTGTTTTGTTTTGTTTTTAACATCTTTATTGGAGTATAATTGCTTTACAATGGTGTGTTAGTTTCTGCTTTATAACACCTGTATGTTTTTAAACATAGAGGAAATCCAGAACCCATTAAATGAGAATCTTCAGAGACAGGACATGGGCATCTGGATTTTTGGGCTCCCATCATCCGTATATTTTATTTTATTTTATTTTTTGCCTATGTACAATATTTGTCACATCCTCTTGAATCTTTAAAAGTTTCTTTTTGTTTTAAAATTTTAGAATATTCCATAATCTTCACCTACTTTTCATAAGGTATTATCTGTTTTGTTTATTCGATCTTGTGCTTCTCCTGGTTAAGACTTCTTTTTTCCCTTTTGTTTTTTTGGGGCCCTGCCTCATGGCTTGCAGGATCTTAGTTCCCTGACCGGGAATTGGACCCCAGGGCCCCAGCAGTGAAAGCGCCAAGTTCTAACCACTGGACCACCAGGGAAGTCCCAAGACTTCTGTTTTAAATGACTTTTTTTCCCACTCTAATTCATTCCTGGGATCAGTTTCATGTTTGAACATTAAACCAACATTGCATTACTAGAATAAAGCTACTTTGACTGTGATATATGATTGTTTTACATACCATGGATACAGTTTGTGCTTCTGTTTACACATTTTGCATGCATGTTCAAAAGAGAAACTGGCCTGTGATTCTATTCTTGTAATATTCTTTTTAGTTTTGATCTGAAGCTTATGTTGGCCTTATAAATATTTTGAGCAATATATACTTTTCTGTTTCCTGGAAGATTTTTATGTAAGGTTACCAACATTTCTTCCCTAAATATTTGGAAGAATGTACTTGGAAAGCCATTTACCCCTGGAAATCATTTTCTGTAAAGGCACTTAATTATACAAACAACTTTTGGAGTAGATATAGGATTTTTAGATATGTTTTTCTTTCTTGGATTAGTCTTGTTAGCTTGCATTTTTTAAGAATTTGTCACTTTGGATGAATTTTCAAATTTATAAATATAAAATTATCATAATTTTGACAGCTTTATTGGGATGTAATTTACATAACATAATTTCAACACTTTAATGTATACAATTCAGTGGCTCTCAGTGTAACCACTAAAAGGCTTGTGTAACCATCACAACCCAATTTTAGATTTCTGTCCCCCCACAAAAAACCCATTACACATTAACAAGGTTTTATCATTCTCCTCAACCCTCTCAGCCCTAGGCAACCACTAATCTACTTCCTGTCTCTACAGGTTTGCTATTCTGGGCATTTCATATAAATGGGACCATACAATATGTGACCTTATGTGAGAGGCTGCTTTTACTTTACATAATGCTTTCATGGTTCATCCATGTTGTAACATGGATCAATATTTCATTCCTTTTTATAGCTGAATGCTATTCTATTGTATGGATATTCCACATTTTGTTTATTCATTTATCCGATTGACATTTGAATTATTTCCACCTTTTGTTTTTAGAAATATGCTTCTATGAACATTCACGTACAAGCTTTTGTGCAGACATAAGTTTTTATTTCTCTTAGGTATATATTTAGTAGTGGAACTGCTGGGTCATAGGATAACTCTATGTTTAACACTTGCAGGAGCTCTCAAGCTGTTTTGTAAAATGGCCGCACCATTTTACATTCCCACCAGCAATGTATGTGGGTTTCAATCTCTTTTCTTACAGCCTAGCATGTCATCTATGCTGGAAAACTTTTCACATGTAGTTGAGCAGGATGAGTATTTTACTGTTTGGTTGAGTGTTCTGTAAACATTTATTAGGTCTTGTTAATTCATAGTCTTGTCCAAGTCTTCTATATCGTTGCTGATCTTCTGCCTAACTGTTCTATCCATTACTGACCGTGGAGCACTGAAGCCTCTACCTAATGTGTGCAATTATCTATTTCTTCCTTCAATTCTTCATGAATTTTGGTATTTTCCTCTTCATGTATTTTGGTTTTATCTTATTCAGGGAAAATATGTTAAAAATTTTTGTATCTTCCCTTTTTTTTATCATAAAATGTCCCTTTTCATATCTAGTAACTTTTTTGTTTGTTTTAAAGTCTATTTTTTCTGGTATTAGTAAAGCCACTTCAGCAATGCTTACGGTTGCTATTTGCATGATGTATATTTTTTCATCCTTTTACTTTGTACACCTTAGACTTTTGAATCCAAGGAGTGTCTCCTACAGAAAACATTTTTTTAAACCCAGTTTGACAATATCTGCCTTTTGATTGTATTGTTTAATTCATTTTCATTTAGTTTTTATTATTGATATGGTAGGATTTATTTATGTCTATCATTTTACCTTTGGTTTTCTACATGTCTCATGTTTTTGGTTTTTTGTTATTGTTGTTGTTCCTCCATTTTCCTTTTATAGTAAGTAGATATTTTCTACTGTAACATGTAATTCTTCAATGATTTTTAACCACATTGTTTGAGTAATGGCTGCACTAGGGCTTATGTAATACATCTTCTCAGAATCTCTTCAGATTTTTACTAGGTTCATTCCAGATAGAAACAGAAACTGTACTTCTATAGAGCTGTATGCCTTCCCTCTTTTTTGTTTTTATTACATTTTTATATGTTACATACTTAACAACATATTATTACAATTATTACTTCACACACTTATTTTTTAAAGGAGCTTAGAGAAGAAAGTGTAGCAAATAAATATTTTTGAGTTTGTTGGGTTAATCTGTTTACCATTTCTGGTTCTCTTCTTTTCTTCCTGCGGATTCAGCTTATGATCTACTGTCATTTTTATTCTAACACAGCTTTGTCAATTCTCCAGGAATGTTCTGTAGAATTCTAATGTTAATGATGAATATGTGAATCCCAAATCTTTCATTTGTATTGACCTTATCTCATTAATTCTTCTCCCAACAATGCCATAACTAGAGTTGAGTTCTAAAGTGTACCTTCCTCTTTTCCAATAGAAATGGTCCCACAATTTCAAAAAGTTCTCAAAGGTGAAAAAGCGCACACGTTTATCACGTTTGCAAATGCCAATGAAAATGCTAAGGTAACACTGTCCAAAATGCAATATTCTTCTGTGAGAGCACCCAACTTTAAACAAATACACATATTCTAAATACAGCTTAGATCTGTGCATGTTTTGGCCAATGAAGTGTGAGCAGACATGAAGGCCTTCAATGAGCAGCAGAGGCCTTAAAAGGGCTTGTGCGGTTGGGCTCACCTCTTATGTTTCAGTGAACTTTGTGAGAAGACAGGGCCTGGGAGCTGCAGCCTCACAGTTGGGCTGCAGAGGAAGATGTGTGTTACAGACCTCAAACTGACCCAAAACACGGAGCAAAACCATCCATCTAGAGGTCTAAAAGAGAGCCACTGCAGCTAGCCCATGGGTCCAAGAAAAATAAATTTTTGTTTGTGTAACTGAGTTTGGCGCAATTTGTTCCAAAGCATTATCACAGCAAGAGCTGACTAACACAACATCCTCCAAATAATTGTTATGTAAATGGCTGCCACCATGCCTACATGTAAGGCAAACTGTGTGCTCAAATCGCAAGAATTCTTGAACTCTTGGTGCCTCTCCAACACAATGTACATGGCTAAATTTCCAAAAATAAGTTCACGAATATACCACAAAGATCTCCCTAAACTTGTATTAAATGTAATGCAAAGTTCTTCCTTTTCATTTTCTGCTTCTACATAATTAAAATGTTTTTTATCAATGTAAAATGGCTCTTGCCCTTTGGCTTCTGTCGTTAGTCTTCTGAACTCCTTGGCTTTTCAGCTCCTAGGCTGTAAGATATGAATCAGCAAATGCCCCAAGGAGAAAGGCTGCACCAAATGTCAAACTTGCATCTGTGTTTCCCTTCTCTCCAGAACTTGGCCCACATGTCTCGGTGTCTCTCTAATATTCAGATGCCAGCGAACAGATGTTTTCTTACTTTATCCAGGTTTCCTAAAATTTCTTTAGACTTCACCTGATCTCATGTTATTATTCAACTATCATCTCAATTACCCCTAGGAAGAAAATTTACAATTTTTAGAGAAAAGGGAACCCTGGTACACTGTTGGTAGGAATGTAAACTGGTGCAGCCACTGTGGGAAACAGTATGGAGTGTCCTCAAAAAACTAAAATTAGAACTACCATATGACCTCGCAACTCTACTCCTGGTTATAAATCCAAAAAGAAAAACACGTGTTTTCAAAAAGATGTATTTGAAAAGATACATGCACCCCAATGTTCGAAGCATCAGTATTTACAATTACCAAGATATGGAAGCAACCTAAGTGTCATCAAGAGATGAATGGATAAAGAAGATGCTGTACATATAACCAATGGCATACTACTCAGCCTTAAAACAGAACAAAATTTTGCTATTTGCAGCAACACAGATGGACTTGGAGGGCATTGTGGTAAGTGAAATAAGTCAAACAAAAACAAACACTGTAGGATATCACCTATATATGGAATCTAAAAAATACAACAATCTACTGAATATAACAAAAGAGATGGAGAGTCACAGATATAGAGAACAAACTAATGGTTGCCAGTGCAGAGGAGGAGGAGGGTGCAATACAGGGGTGGGGAAGTGAGAGATATAAACTACTGGGTGTATGATAGGCACAAGGATGTATTGTACAACACAGGGAATATAGCCAATATTTTGTAATAATTGTAAATGTAACGTAACCTTTAAAAAGTATATAAAAATTGTTTAAAAAAGAAATCATACTGAAAATTGGAAACAATTTAAATGTCCATCAACAGGAAAATGCACATATAAATTATTGTATTTCCCTTCATGGGACTCCTACATGGTGAGGAAAGTACATGAACTAGACAGATCTTTACGTGTCAGCATGGATGAACCTAGCAAAGATAACACTACATAAAGCAAATAACAAGAGAAAACATAGACTACTATATGCAGTTTAAGAATACTTAAAAAGATAGCCTAAATAGAAAGACATCCATGCCAGTGATGGAGACCAAGTTCAGAAGAGTGGTTACCCAGGGTCAGCTGGGGAGTGGCTGTGTTTGGGAAAGTGGTCACACCAGGCTCTTCAACAGGAATGGTAATGGTTAACTTCACATGCTGGCTGGAGGACAGAGGAGTGTCTGCGATCTTATAATGTGACCACGCTGCATGTAAAAGCCATTGCTGACCACATCTAGGGGATCTGATGCGCGGTAGCTGGTAGTGGGTGGAGGCATCCAGAAGGTGGTGGTAGAAGAGGAACGTTGTACACGTAACGCCTAAGGCCTGACCAGAGGACGACCACTGTTCTAGAAACTGGACACAAATCCAACTTCTACGGCCAATCTTAGAAGACAAACTGAGGCATATTTAAAATTTTAACACTTTATGTGAGCAAAAATAGATTCAACTCAGGCACCACAAAGCGGAAGAGGTGAGGAGCACTCCAGCCACAGGAGCTGCAGAGATGTTTATTTTAAAAGGGCAGAAGCAAAGCAAGGAAACGAGTAATTTGCTATGGCTTTAACGCCTAGTTGGTGGTTTGTGACTGGGTGTCCTCAGCGGTGTTCGTCACCCTGGGGCGTTGACAGGCTTAGATTTTGGTTGGCTTACGTAGGCGGCCACATCACTAGAGCCACCGCAGGCTAACGCCTCCTTGCAAGGTTAATTTACTAACACCAATTGTCTGAATCCTTCCTCTCACTCAGTCACTTCACTTCCTACGCCTCAGTTTATCTTCTGTAAAGTGGATATTCAGTAGGAAATTCTCTGTGGAGGTGTCAGGACGAAACAAGGTGATTATTAGTAACCACGATCATGTCCTGAATGCATGGAACACGTCAGCATTTGCCAACCACCGTGTCAAGTCAGCAGAAACTACAGAAATTAAGAGCTCTCCGCAGAAATTCACACACCCGTGCACCATGTAACGGACCACAGGCGGACGTTCATTCAGCCTTTCCTGTGTCCCTCAGAGAGTGCACGCTCTCGCCTGGGCGGGGCGAGCACAGACACTTATCGGGAGTTTACTTTTAAAATGAGTTGATACAACCATGTCTCACTTTTGTTTGGATGAGTCAGCAAACGGTTTTTGTTAATCCCAAATTCTCCACACCTCCTACCTTTCACGCTGCCCTGGTCTCGAAGCTCCCGCCCCTGCTCCTCAGGCCGCGTCCCCATAGGAGGCGGAATTGCGGGCAGACGTACGTCGTGCGGGCAGACGTACGTCGTGCGGGCAGACGTACGTCGTGCGGGCAGACGTACGTCGTGCGGGCAGACGTCCTGTAGCCCCGCCCCCACGGGCCCGCCCGGAGGCTTAAACCGCAGCCCCGCTATGCGGAGGGCCTTGATGCACGCGCTAACACCGGGCCGTGCGGGGGCTCCGGAGCGCGGCATGGAGGGGCCGGCCTATCTGGAGCCCGTGGCCCTATGTCTTCTGGCTGCGACACGGGTCCTGCGCACGCTACAGGGCCGCAGCCGCCGGGCGGTGGGCGCCCGAGGGCCCGGAAGGCGAGCCAGGGCCCCCAGGCGGGTGTGGGCATCGTGTCCGCAGCCAGCGTCCCCGAGGCCACGTCCGGGCCATGATCACTCGGTGAAGCTGCGCCGGGACAGCGCGGCCGACTCTTTCTTGCGCTCTGAGGACCTGTGCGCGCTGCAGGGCTCGGTGCCTCTGTCCTCCGTGCGCGCTTCCCTGCGGGAGGGCCTGCTGGACTTCAGGCCGACCGCCTCCGGGGGGCGCACTGGGCGCCGCTCCTGAGCACCCGCTGCCCCTGATCTGTATCCAGAGCTTCTTTCAGCCACGGCTTGTCGAGACAGGTTTGTACTTCCCGCTTCCAGGGGGCCTCGTGTGGGCGCTGAGAAGCGGGGTTTTAAATGCTGCAAGGTGGAGGGTGGGCACTAGAACCGGTGCCCAGTGCCCGGGTGTGCGTGCACTAGACGGGGCGTGCGGCCTAGGACTCCTGCCAGATCGGTGGCCCCGGCCGAGTGCCTTAAGGCTTCAAGGTCTCAGTGTTCTCATCTGTAGCATGGGCTTAACAGGACCGTCTGTGGCGATTACAAGGATGCACTGTGTTAATGCTTGTAGACTCTACAAAGTAGAACACTTAGCACAGTTTGGAGCATCGTTAATTGTTGCACAGATGTTACCTGGTCTGTTGAATGACTTTGCCTGGTACACACCAAAGCGATTAGGAAATGGATATATCCCAGCTTCACTTCCTTTCCATTCAAACAGGGCTCAGGAAAAAAAAATTTTTTTTCAATAGTTGTATCATATATAGTGGAAAGAGCACCGGTGTGAAGGCAGCTTAGGGTTTGAATTCCAGGACTTATGCTCTCTGTGGCCTGGGCAGGTTTCTTTTGCACTACATTCCCCACACTTGTAAAATGACATTAATAACCACTCTTTCTGTGGGTTCTTAGAATTAATTAAGCAGGTTATGTGTGTAAAGTAGCCTGGCACTTGAATGAGTGGTCAGAACCAAGGGCTGCTGGAGACGATGCTTCTGCCCTAGGTAAGCTCCCCTTCTACTGGGTGACAGGTAAACACAAGCACAGTAGTCAGTGCTCTGGAAGAAGTGAGTTCTGGTGCTACAGAGCACAGACTCTCTTTTTTTCTTTA
This sequence comes from Delphinus delphis, assembly GCF_949987515.2. Lineage (NCBI taxonomy): Eukaryota > Metazoa > Chordata > Mammalia > Artiodactyla > Delphinidae > Delphinus > Delphinus delphis. The sequence goes on from NC_082683.1 coordinate 153,129,461, forward strand.
ATTTTTATTCTATATTGGAGGATAGTTGATTTACAATATTGTGTTAGTTTCAGGTGTACAGTAAAGTGATTCAGTTATACATATATCCATTCCTTTTCAGATTCTTTTCCCGTACAGTTCGTTACAGGATATGGAGTAGAGGTCCCTGTGCTATGCAGTAGGTCCTTGTTGATTATTTTATATATAGTCGTGTGTATATGTTAATGCCAAACTCGTAATGTATCCCTCCCCGCCATCTTTCCCCTTTGCAGAGCACAGAAACTTGGAAGGGAAAGTTCAGGGTAAGCTTCTTGGAGGAAGTGCCATCCTTTCTAAGGATATGTAGAAGCTCCTGGGGTGGCAGGAGAAAGCAGTGTGTGTTGAAGTTTGAGAAATGTAAGAAAATATGGCAAAACTAATGTACAGGACTGGAACTCAGGGTTTGGGAAAGAAATGAGAGTTGATACTGAAAACTTAGTGGGGCCCAACAGAAAGGCACCTTGTTTGTCCTGTCAGAAGTTTGGATGTTTATCCTGAAGGCTGCGGGAAACACCAAAGAACAGTGAAATGGAATTCTGGTTTAGAGGCTCACTTGGACCTCCATGTGGAAGGCAGTTGATTGGGTGCAGGGTGAATTGGAATCTAAGGGTCCCACTTAAGTTATAAAAGGTGGGACCGGGTTTTGCAGATCTGAGAGAGAATGGGTGAGGCCTGGTGACCAGTTAGAAAAGGGAGGGCAGCAAGCGTGGGTGACAGTTTACAGCTGCATCTTTTTGTGAGATACAGAGCACAGTAGAAAGGAATTGGGGGTGGCGAGAGGATCTTACTTCATCTTCAGTGCTTTAGAGGGGCCTGGTAGACAGGTCTGGGCCCGAGGTACAGATCTGGGCTTTTTGGGAGGACAGGTGTTTGAAGGCATGGTAGAGACTTAGGTTATCCACAAGAATATCCAAAGAATCATAGGTCTGAGAGTTTTTTTAAGTGGGTATATTTGAGGATGTTTATAAGCTGCGAGAAAGTAGCCAGCAGAGGAAGGGTGTAAAGATCTAGGAGAGGAAGTGATTGTTCATTTGTTTTTGAAAAGCTGAACACTTATCGTGTGCCTGGCCCTTTTCTAGGATCTGGGGTTCACACCATCTGTTATCTCTTCTGCAAGGATAGTTCAACTCATCCCCTGGTGAAGAGAAGTCAGATTATTCTTTGCATCCCATTCAGGTATAAGAACTGTTCCATACCTCTGAAGGGACTTTACTTAACCAGAATAATAAGTTAGAAATCAAAAGAAATTATAGTTGGAAGGGACCTGAAAGGCCACGGTACTTAATTTTGCCTAATATTTTACATTGAATGTAAGAAAAATTTATTGTAGAGCCCATTCTCTTCAGAGGTCCTTCACTGAACTTTCTTTATGTCTTGCATCCAGTGGGTCTATCTTGTAGATTTTGGCCTCCTCCTAAATTTGCTTCTTCATCCATATTACATTTTTCCCAGACTGTGGCAGAAACTCCTGGGTGGTTTCGCGGCCCCTGGGTTCAGTTCCTCTAAGTTCATCTGCCTACTCAGGTTAAGTGATCTTCTACCATAAAAAGATATGCCTAAAATAATGCTGCTAATGGCTTGCCCACACAGAGTTAGTGCATACTAGCCGCCCAGCGTGTGCTCTGCCCAGAGGCGTGTAGTCTGAACTACGTTCGGCCAGGCCTCATGGGGCTCTTTGGCCCTGAGGAAGCAGAGCTTTCTGTGGTCACTCCCTTTATCTAATTGGTCCTTCAGCAGCGTGGCTCCTTTTTCTAATCAGCGGAGGCACCCTTACTCAGCCAGTGGTAACCCCAGGCCTCATCACCTGTGGGATACAAGCCATGCTCTCTCCCAGGCTTGCTTCGGCCAACATCTCTATTTTCCTTTCTGTCTCTTCTCACACTTGGACCCCTAGCCTTTAGTCATCCCCACCTGCAGTATTTACTGTGCCCAGCAGGTGTCAGGCTTGAGTATCTTTTCACAGATGTTCCCTCTGCAGTTAATGCACCTCCTACTCCAGCTCTGCATAGCCTCATCTTTCTAGATTGTACTTCAGGGTTATCATGAAGCTGTCACTTAGATATAACTTTTTGCCTCCATAGGAACCTCTGTGCCTAAAGCTTACGTTTATTTGTCTCATGTGATTGAAATTTTAAGTCTATACATCTTCCTCCTTAATGAAGGCTTTAAGGGCAGGAGTCGTTTCTAATCCTTAGCACAGAGCAGATGCTTTTTTTTTATTTAGATGCTTTTTAATGATGATAAAATGTATGGTTTAAGTCACTCATTTTACAATAATTTTGCTTTAGGTTGTGACAGAAATAAAGTTTACAGAAGTCGTGTTCCTGCAATAAGAAATAAAGATGTGACCTCCAGCTGTGTAAAGCTCTTAAATGCTGTGTAAGTGCGTCGGGTGCGCTAAGGAGCCTGGAGCTAAGTGGGCTAGTTGTGAGAGAGAGAGACTTAACTATGTTAACAAAGGTAAGCCTTCATTGTGTCCTGCCAACATTTGGTAGTTGCTTTTGGGGCAAACTAAACCAATAAAAGTTTAAACTGTTCCTCCCCATTAAAGGGATTGAATAATTGGCTTCTTTGGTGCACCTGTGTCTTGTGAATTGTCCAGTTGGAGATGGAGGTTTAGAAAGTGAGTTTCAGCCTTGTTTAAGTCTCTTCCCATTAGACTGGTCTCGTGATTTCCTACACACCATGTCTGTCTACCTTTTCCTGTCTACCTTTTCTTGGTGTTGTTCATACCTGGATTGTCTCCTGTACCTGCTCAAACCTTGGTCCATTCTCATTTGTACCATGGAAGTTTGTCATGCTGGATACTGTCAGAATTAATCTTACTTAAGTTTGTGTTAAGCCACAAACCACATGTTTCGTATATTTTTTGTTTTTTCTGTTTGTTTATATTTTTATGGTTTCTCTTCAAGAAATATTATGGGAAGGGAAATAGCAAGATGTAAGAGCAAAAAAGTCATCATTCTCTTTAAATTGTTAGAACATCTATCTGCAATCATAATTATAATGCACTGTGGTATGTGTTAAAATAGGAAATATATGTAACATCCCATAGGAGCAGCAAATTCAGTGGTGTTGGTGAGGGTGTGTCATGGAAGTAATCACAAAGCAGGTGACTCTTGATTAGGGTCCTGAAACATTAGTGTCCCTTCCCTGTGTCCAGTAGTGGTCTGGAGGGGTCAGGAAGCCTGCCTTTCAATTTGAGGGAACAGAGGTTTTGAGGTCCTCTCTCTTCTATTGCTCTAGTATACTGCATAGCAGCTAATAAAATACTGGGTTTATAGTTGACATTTAAATCACTGATTGCTCATCAAGATTGGCATGTATCATTGGAAATGAAAATCAGAGGAGTCTTATGCTCTTTAGGTTTTTCTTTTTTTTCCTTTGTCTCAAAAGTATGTAGTACTTTGCTGAGTGGTTGGGAAGAAAGTTTGCAGTATTCAGTGTATTCAGTTTTAGTACCTAAATAGAATAGAACTCTTGCTGTAAACTGGAATAACTTTGTTACTGACAAGTTTTAGAATGCATCAGTTCATCAATTACCTGTTTGGGAAGATTGTAGTTAATGATTTTAAGAATGTGGCTGTAAACCTCCAATTGACTCAAGAAAAGCAAATAAGTCAAGATTGACAAATGTATAGGCTCTTCGTCTTACTGTGTGTGTGGTTTTTTATTTTTCCTTTTAGTTACTTGTCAAGGTATGATAAAGAACTCTATCACTCTTAAGACAGTAAACTTCACGGGGTATAATTTGACATGGCAGGGAGAAGATTACATGGCCAAGATCTTAAAGGTGATTTTATGTTTAAACTTTCATGAAAACATGTGATTGAAGCACGTTGACATATTGATACAGATGGCAGTTAATTTTTGTCTTTTAATACATGTGAGTGCAGCTTCTGTTTTGTTGAAAGAATCTGACCAAATGGTAATGTGAATTGCTGTTGCATAAAGTATAGTGTTGAATCCCCAGTCTTTGCACTTGAGTTTAACAACTCTGTGGTTTTCTATCTTCTTCCTGAGACACTATCTCAGGTCCATCCTCGTCACACAGAGTGGTAAATTAGAGAATGATTAATATCACCATTTACAGAAGTGAGACTGAAATCTCAACCATCTTGAACATAGGAACTGAAGGGGCCTCTCAGCAGTTCAGAGAGTTATTACCAAGCCAGTCGGCTGAATTCTGTTCAGTTTCTCCGTAGCAGAGCCCTCCAGGTCCTTGTTTTGAGCTTATTTATTTTTATACACAATTCTGTGTGGTTACTGTACATAATACTAAATAGTTGTATTAACTGGGTTTAACTGGTGATGTATTTACATCAAGATCTAACTTCGTTTTGTTGATATCTTTTTAGGGGCTTGCCATTCATCAAAGCTCGTGATGTATGTAATCAGTTGCTGGTGTGTAGCTATCATATTTATGATATGTAGGGCTTGAATTGGGAGAGGTGGATGGTCATTCTTCTTGCTTTTTAAACTGACAGAGGCTTACAGGAAGCATTTCCCTCTCTGAAATAAATCTGTGTAGAACTTGTCTGGTCGCTCTCCCAATGCAACTGTGTAGTTGTGTGGGTTTGGCACACAACTGGCAGCCTTGTGGTTATGTCTGTAAACAAGGAAGCCTGTTCTCCAGTCCGCACATCAGCTGTTACCCAGTGAAATGAACTTGACTGCCATTTCTGACCCCTCACGTGGAGCTGTCATACTCAAGAATGTTCATATGTTTTCAAGAAACGTTGTTTGCGGGCTATATGTACAAATTCCTGATCTAAAAGCCAATATAAAGCAACATCTACCAAACCTCTGCTCTCTCACCAAGGCCACACACATTCCCTCACTCATGGCCTCACGGCAAGCTAATACTGTCAGTATCAGATTCTCCTTCCCAGTGGTTCTGGGAGACTGCATAGTTGCTCTGTGAAAGGCACCACTGCTGAGGTTGAGAGAAGAGCATCTTGGGTGTCAGTCCTGCCCTTGCATGCCCAGAGAGAGAGGTGTGCGCCTCGCTCTCCTGTTGGGATTTTCCTATGCTGCAGGCTTGCTGCTTGTTGTCAAAATGATGTCCTAGTTACTTGTCTTCTGCATAGTTACATAATCCCAGCACACTTCTTTATGATCTGTAGAATTTTGTGGGGTTGTGGCCAGGTCAGGTTTTAAATGTTTGGAAATGTCCAACTGAACAACATTGCAGTGGCAGTGAAGCTTGACAGGAGAATTGTATTACTGTTACCCTAGTTTTGGCTTAAGGGTGATGAGAAGATGAAATTTTTGATGGGTCAGTTTTAGTTATGTATGTGTATGTGATTTACTTTTTTAAATTCTAACATCTATTATACACAGCTTAGATATGTTGACTTTCTGATTATTCTTCTGATTCTATATCAGTCCCTTTACTGATGTATTTTCCTCTGAAAAACTACATTTTCTTCCAGACTGTTTTTGTCTGATAGTGAAAAATAAATTTTTCATTTGCAGTCTAAAGTTGATCTGAGAAAAAATGGTTACCTTGGATCTTCCCTTGGCTTCTGTGAAAGAAACTTAATAAAATAATATGGGCAATTCCCATTACTAATCCTAACTGTGTACAACAGAGGTCTGTACAGTAACATAGCAAAAATAAGTTACTTAGTCATTGCCTGTTTTAGACTAAGGAGCAGTGAGAGACATTTATAAATAATGATACCTCGGATCACTTTTGTTAAATGTCCTCTAATATTTGCATATTTGGTATCTGGCTTATGTTGTCTTTTATACAATCTTGTCTTCTTTCTTTGCACTTTAACAACTCTGTGGTTTCCTATCTCCTTCTTGTGACACTCAGGTCCATCAGAATTTCCTGTGACTGTGACAGTAGAGGCTCCTTCCTCCTCAGAAATCGAAGAGGTTGATGATTCCTCAGAAAGTGTTTGGGAAGAGCCAGAGAAAATCAGTTTGAAACAAGAAGCATTGCCAGTACAAAGGTATCACTTTAAAGCTATAGAGAAGATTATTTTTCAAACGGAAGGCTGATTGCAACACGGCACAGCTTGTGTGAGGGTTCTGTTTTCTCCTCCCATCTGCGTTGTATCTCCTTGACTGGTTAAGCTTAGACCAAGGTGAATGGGGGACATTTGAACTCTAAGAAATAAAAATCAAAACATGTCGTTAGTAATATATTTTCCTTTCTTTAGTACCTTAGTATATTAGATTTAGGGAGAACCTTAGTGATCATAAGATAAGGAAATTGAGTTCTGAATGAATGTAGTCAGCTGATTCAGTGCTCTTGTTTTACAGATGAGAAAATTGACAATTCTAGTTGAACTGTCTTTTTATAAGAGGAAAATAGGGCCTCATTTTAAATAAAAGTAAAGTTGAAAAAAGTTTTGATGTTGATATTCTCCTTTCCTCAAATAAAAAATATCAAGAAGCTACATTCTATTACCAAATAAACCTGACCTCTAATGTCATTGCATACTTTTGTTTCTATGGACAGAAAAGAAAAATTGATTTTCATAAGAAATTTTTGCACCTAAAAAATAATACATTTATTTTATTTCAACTTTAATACAGAGCTGAACATTTCTAGTTAATAAAGGAACACCATTTGGGGGGGACCTTGTCTTTGTGCTACAAAGTCCATGTTTAATTTTTAAAAATTATTTAATATGATTTTCTTTTCATATGAAACATGAAACTTGACCGGTTTCAGAACTAATTATCCCATTATTATAGGACTATGGGAATTAACTCTTTGATTTTCAAAAGAGAAAGTCAGATTTTACTTTTTTAAATTAAAATTAATATAGAGAAATTTTACGAAAAAAACTTAGAAAATTATGAAATGTTAGAGTAGGAGAAATCTATATTTCATGTAGAGTTACCCCCTTTCATTTTATAAATGAGCACCTACAATTTGTAGCACGTAAGTGGTTTATTAGTAAATGGCAGAGTACGACAAGACCCTAGAGCATCTAACCCGCATTCCTTGTCATTTTAGATGTGTTGTATTCATTTCCTTCACGAGTAGACCAGGAGATTGTATTTCTAATAGCAATGATAGACACTGGGGAAGACCAAGAAGTTTACACACTGGGACCACAGAATAGCAGATTCAGAATGCACTGAGAACCCTTTCAGCTCTTCTCCGTTTTGACAAGACACTACAAGGATGGTATCAAAGTGTTTAATTATATAAGCCCACAACAATCAAGAGATTTCAACATAGTTTTGAAAGACAGAAGACAAGTGGAAGAGTGTGAAACCGAAGCAGTAGAACAGAGGAAAAGCATCATCTAGAATATGCACAGGGACCACCTGCAACTGAGGAGGATTCTGACCCCACCTGCAGAAGTAGCCCCATGCTCAGATGCGCATGTAGGAGAGAGGGTGGAGTTAGTTAAAAGTGTGACTGAAATAGGGGAGCTCATTGAAGGGTTGTGTTTGGAGGAACGGACTCCCAGCCCCGCCCTCACGCTCCTGAAATGAGATGCTTTCATTTTGAAAACAATGAAACTGGGGAGAACTAGGGCAGCTAGTGTGAGTTTTTACATCCTAGAAAATTGTGTTTGGGGGGGATCCTATTACAGTTACTCCCCGCTTTTTCCTGCATAAGAAACCAATCAGTCGTTGACTTCAGGGAGCTTTCTGCGCTCATTCTTAAATAGAAAATAACTGTCATTTGCCTGATAGTTGAGTAAAGCTTACAACATGAGAGGGGGAAAAAGAGTGAAAACATATCCTGGTAGGACCAGGGACAATTTAGGGAACAAAATAATTTAAGAAAAAACCCTAATTAGTATCCTGAGAGAGGTTTAAAAAGAGCTAGCAACTATAAAATAAGACTAGGGTGTTAATTAAAAAGAGAATGGTCAGAAAGCAAGAGAGGTCTCTTGGAAATGAAAATATGGTTGCTGAAATAAATTCAGGAGGAATTTTAAAAATTTCTCATTATATGAAAAAGAAAGACACAATGGAAAACGTGATAGCAATATGTTAGAGAGGCTGCATCTGGGAGATGCAACATGTTACTATTAGAAACTCCAGACCCAGAAAAAAAATGGAGGGAAGCTGTCAGGGGCAAGAAAATTCCCCACAGCTGAAAGTAGACATCAGGCCTCTGATTGAAAATAGTTACTCACGTTTTGAGCAAGATGAACAAGAATAGACTCGCACCTAGGCACCCTTCATTATGAAACTTTAAAATACTGAAAAAATAAATTAACATAGAATAAAATACTGACAGGATACATCCATTCCAGAGAAAAAAGTACTGGTCACCTAAAACAAAAAGTTAAAATCTGACTTTATCATACTTGTCATCAGCACCATGGATCCTGGAAGGCATTAGAAAGAAACCTCCAAAGTTTTTCAGGCACATAATTTTCACCCTAGGGGTTTGTATCCAGCCAAACTATCAGTCATAAGTGGAGGCTGAAGAAGATATTTTGTACACAAAGAAATTTGAAAAATTGACGTCCTGTGCTACACCTTAAGCTATTTATAGAAATAATCCAGCAAAATGAGGCAATAAACCAAGAAGGAAGGTAATAGGGGATTCAGTGCAGAGAGCAGCTAGTCTAGATTAGAGAGGCTTCTGTTGATTGTGTGATTGAGAGCTTAGAAACACCTTGAGGCATATTGTACTTACTAGGTATTCGGCACTGTTGGAAGGGAGGAGGGAGAGGAAGAGGAGAAGGAACTTGAACTCCAGAGGATAAAAGGCTATACGGACATAAACATGAAGCAAACTAAGCTATGGTTGATTTTTAACCTACTATTGGTGAGGAAGAGAAGAATCCACTTAAACTTGACACTATAGATGTCCCCCTTTTCAGCGACACACGGGGCTAATGACCACCTATGTAATTTGTTGTCCACACCAGAACACTTCAGTAGTGTAAGGAGGCGCTCTAATGCTGTAACATCAGGACAACAGGTATAAACTGGAACAGCCCAAGGCGGTTTGGGGTATGTGGTCACCCGGCACAAGGGCAGTGACACTGACACAGTATGGAACGAGGTGTAGTCTATACACAGAGACAGTACATCTGCAGTGGGCAATATTAATTTAATTGTAATAATGGCAATACTGTCTTGGTTTGCAGCTTTTATTGTCAACTTGCATGTAATAACAAATAACTAACCTAAACTATATTTAGTATGTATTTGTATTAACTTGGTATGTACTGAAATGTATTGTGTACTAGTATATACTTAGTATGTATATATTAGGCTTTAAGTGTTTTAGCATATATTAACTCATTTAATCCTCTGAATAGCCTTATGAGGTTGGTGCTAATATCATTACCACTTTTTTTTTTGGTACGCGGGCCTCTCACTGTTGTGGCCTCTCCCTTTGCGGAGAACAGGCTCCGAACGCACAGGCTCAGCGGCCATGGCTCACGGGCCCAGCCGCTCCGCGGCAAGTAGGATCTTCCTGGACCGGGGCACGAACCCGTGTCCCCTGCATCAGCAGGCGGACTCTCAACCACTGGGCCACCAGGGAAGCCCCTTTCCCACTTCTGAGAAAAGGAAGCTAAGACAGGGAAGGAACTTGCCGAGGCTGTACCTAATTTAGGGTTGGATCGAGGCTTTGAGTTTAGGCTCTCCGCCTGTTCTATTAAACCTTACTCCCTACTGACTCTCAAATAACAGAAGACTTAACTGCACATAGAACAGAATATAAATTTCAACTTTGACAACGTAAAAGCTAGGTTTGAAAGGTAGACAGGAGGTAGAAAAAAGGGAAGATGGTATGAATGTCCTCATTTTAGAAAGCGTGACGTTGAGAGAGGTTATAGTTGATCAACAATGTAGGTTTTTAAGTATATCACTACAAGTCAAAGAGATCATGAGCAGTGGAATAACTCATGATGACATAACTTTACTGAGCAGTGTGGACATAGGAAGAGTGTAAAGGAAATAAACCCTTACTTAGTAAAATAGAAAGTGAACAGATAATGTCTCAAATTTAGTCAGAAAATAGTCATGTAAGAGTATTACTTGTAAATGGGGAAGAATTCAAAATAACAATAGTTGGACCTCCCTGGTGGCGCAGTGGTTAACAATCTGCCTGCCAAGTCAGGGGACACGGGTTCGAGCCCTGGTCCAGGAAGATCCCACATGCCGCGGAGCAACGAAGCCCGTGCTGCACAACTACGGAGCCTGTGCTCTAGAGCCTGCAACACAACTACTGAGCCCACGTGCCACAACTACTGAAGCCCACGCTCCTAGATCCTGTGCTCCACGACAAGAGAAGCCACTGCAATGAAGAGTAGCCCCTGCTCACTGAAACTAGAGAAAGCCTGCACGCAGCAACAAGGACCAACACAGCCAAAAATAAAAAAATAATAAAAAAATAACAATAGTTGACGTAAACCTCATACAAAAGGAAATCCAAACAGCCAGTAAACACAGAAAAGTGTACGACTTCATTAAGTAATAAGAGAAAAGTGAGTCAAAACCAATGAAACCAGATGCTAATCAGTTTGACAAATACATAAATAAAGTGTGGTACTATCAGGTATTGTAGACCTGGAGTACTATGGGAATCTTCTACCCTGTTCATACTGGAGTATAAATCGACACAACCACTTTGGAAAGCATTTAGCACTCTCCATCAACTGAAGGTATATAAATAGCCTGTGAGCCAGCAGCCCTCACCCCTGCCCTGTGTAAATGCACCAGAATAGCCGGTACAGCAGGATTCCTGTCCATGATTTGCATTAGCACAAACTGAAAACAAACTGTCCATTAAGAGTCAAAAATTTAATAAATTATGCATATTCATACAGTGGGAAAACTATCAAGCAATAAAATTGAATGAACTAGAGCTACAGGCTGCAATGTGGATGAATTTTTTAAACCAATGTTGAGTGAAAGAAATAAGAAAAGACTTCATATACTATGATCCTCTACATAAAGTTAGATGTTGACAAAACTAAACTCTTTTGTTAGGGATGCATGCAGGTTAAGGGAAAGGATTGTCAAGAAATGAGGATGGTGTTTAACTGGGAAGAGGGAAGGAGATTGTGATGAGAAAAGGATATGGGGGGCGGGTTTGAGATGCTGACAAGTATCAATACTTTCAGATTCCAGTAGTGGTTATGTAAGTATTCTCTTTTTATTTGTCACATTGAGAGTTTTGTCCTCTGCACTTCTCAGTACACATATCGTATTTTACAATTAAAAACCTGAGTAAAGAATCGGTCGCTTCTTGACTGCTGGATGTGGGAGTGGGATGAGACCATTTCATTTTAAGCCCTTCACTACTGTTTGCGTCCACATGTTATTCATTCAGCCTTAATTGGACATATGCTGTGTACCAAGCACTCTTCTAATTTTATATGTGTTTTAACTCATGTAATCCTCACAAGAGCTCTGTGATGTGGGAGCTTATCTCCATTTTATAGATGAGGAAGTTGAGGCCTAGAGTTATAGAACTTGTCCAAGGTTATATAGCTAATGGGTAGTGCCAGGCCCATTTGCCTCAGAGTCTGAATTTTTACAATACAATCTAAAAGAGAAATTTAATTACTAATTATAAGCCAAAAAATTGCACATTAAAGAAGATGACAAGTTTTCATCTATCCAGTTAGAGAAAAACACACAGTCTGTCTTTCACACACCTACATCTTGTATTGGCAGGGATTTTCCTTATTAAGCAATTATTTATTGACCATCTATTGTGCTGGCACAGGTGCTGGGGATAAACACTTAATAAAATACACCCCCTATCTTCAAATAACTTGCACTCTAAGTGAGGAAGGAAGCCAACAGTTACAGTAGAGGTTATATACCAAGTGATACATCGCTGATGGCAGTGTAAAATCTCAGAAATCTTTTGGAAAGAAGTTTGGAGACAGGTACCTCAGAGCCTTAAAAATGTTCATTTGCTTTGACCTCAAACTCATTTTTATGGATTTATTGCAAGAATGTTATTCTCAATACAGAAAAAAGCCTTTATGCATAAAAACGGTTATTTTGTCTTATAATATTGAAAAGTTGGAAAGAATTTAAATGTGTAAAATGGTTAACCAGTAAACCCACTCAGTGGAATATTTTGTTGCCCACAAAAAAAAAAATCAAGGTTATGAATCCCCTGATTATATGAGAAATTATTGATTTCAATGTTAAATGGAGGAAAGGTGAACATAAACTTTGATATCCAATATGATGGGAGCTTTGTCCCAGAAAAATCACCCTAACCAGTGTACAGAAGGGAGGAAGGGAGAGCAGATGATAGGAAGGGAAATTATTCCAAAGCCTTATCATTAGTCTTACTTAAGTAATAGAATATCAAGTAATTTTACTTTCTAATTTTTTTGGTTCCATATTTCCATGTAAGGGATATGAATTATTAATACTTTGTAGTAGGAGGACACACTTTTTCACAAAAATTTAACACTATTCTAATTCTCTCCACTAGAGGGAGAAACTATTCCAAGTAATTGCACTTTGATGTGCTATTTTGAACCTGTCAGGAAGTTTTACTCTACTTTCCTCTGACTGTGGTGAGGGTTGGTTTGTTTGCTTATTTGTTTAGAATTTCTTTGAAATTGGTTTTAGAAGATTTATTAAACCATTATATTGAAAGTAGAGGAATTTTTCCATTTTTTCCCCTTTTTCCCCATTGAAAACTTGGCTGGCTTTAGTAATGAAACATTAAAGAATTTGAAGTTCTTAGACTGTCAGTTTTTTAAACATGATCTGAATATAAAAATATATGTTCATTGAGCAAATTTTTGAAAAAATGAACAACTCATTGAAGGAAATAAAAGCCACCTCTGCATGTACACACACCTAATCTGCTCTTTTGTCTTAAAGAAGTATCAAAAATATTTTGTCTTGTCACTAAATACTCTTCTACATCAGAGAATTTGATTAAGCTTATGCATCATCTCCCAGGAAAAACGCACAGATGTATTTTGAATGTAGAACTCCTGAAGCCCATTCATTAACTCTGGTTGAGACCTGTTGTCATTCTTTTCTTAGTGGCTTCATAGCGCATTCCTTCAGACGGTGAGCTGTTTTTGTTTAAACCAATCCCAATTTGGAGGCTCTTAGCTTTCTTCTAGCGTTTGGTTATAAACAATCTTATGACATCATGTTGGTAGATAAATCTTTGCCCACATCTTTGATTTCCTTAGGGTAAACCCTTGATGTAGGAGTGTTGTTAGGTACCAAAAGCTACTCTCCAGAAAGTGATACCAGCTCCTCTCCCAATGATGGCATATAATAGAGTTCCTCATTCTTTAAGTGATTGTTCAAAGCAGCTAAAATGTATAAATATACCGTACTGTTTTCATAAGTGTAGGTATTCTGATTGTTTATCGCTGCATAGGAAACCACCCTGAAACAGTGGCCTAAAACAATGAAAATCGTTTATTTTGTTCACAAACCTGGAAGTTGAGTAGAATATTAATTCTTTTACTACACTCTTACTGACTGAAAACAATACCTGTTTAACTAGCTAACAGTTCTGTAGGTCAGAAGTCCAGGCACAGCGTGACTGGGTTTCCTGCTCAGATACACACGGGAACATGTGAGTTCCCTCCTGAGAGTGTTAAAGCACGTGAAATTTAAGTGTAAGACATTGAGCCCCAAACGTTGGATGTTCACCATAGTTTGTGTGGGTCACAGAGCTGAAATCAAGATGTCAGTCTGGCTGTGTTAGCATCCAGAGGCTCTGGGAAAGAATGCCTCCAGGCTTCTTCGGCTTGTTGGCATAATTCAGATTCTGCAGTTGCAGGACAGAGGTCCCCATTTCCTTGCTGGCTGTCAGTCGGGGGACAGTCTCAGCTCCTAGAGGCCTCTCGCTTGCCTTCCCTGCTGCAGCATTTGACTTCTTCAGAGCCAGCAATGGAGAGTCTCCCTCTTGTCTCTTTTGTACTTCAATTCGGGAAGAGTTCAGGTCCTTTTCATGGGGTGCCTGAGCAGGCCATATCCACCTAGAATAATCTCCCTATCTTAAAAAATCAACTGATTTTGAACCTTAATTCCGTCTGCAAAATCCCTTCACTACAGCTAGATTTAGAGTTTGATTGGATAAGTGGAAGGTTTGTGTACTTCAGTAAGCAGGAGTCTTAGGGGCTCTGTTAGAATTCTGCCTAATGCAAGCAGTGTCCCCACTTCACAGACCGAAGTGTCTTATTTCCTGAAACTCCTAAGGGAGTTTATCAGTGTTCATTTTATTTCAGTGACCTTGGTGAATGGGAAGACTACCACCTCCGTGAGCAGGAATGGCACCCAGCTTCCTGAGTCCACAGTGTGGCTCTGCTGCTTAGTGGTGTGACCTTGGCTGTGCTGCTCTACTTACTCTGCTTCTCTGCCTCTGTTTCCCTCATCTGTAAAATAACATGGCGTTAGTGATTGTTTTTTCCTCGTAGGGTTTTTTATTTTATTTATTTATTTTTGGCTGCGTTGGGTCTTTGTTGTTGCTGGCGGGATTTCTCCAGTTGCGTCGAGCAGGGGGTTACTCTTCGTTGCGGTGCGGTGGCTTCTCTTATTGCGGAGCACGGGCTCTAGGCACACAGGCTTCAGTAGTTGTGGCACATGGGTTCTGGAGCGTAGGCTCAGTAGTCGTGGCACACGGGCTTAGTTGCTCCGTGGCATGTGGGTTCTTCCCGGACTAGGGCTCGAACCTGTGTCCCCTGCACTGGCAGGCAGATTCTTAACCACTGTGCCAGCAGGGAAGCCCCCTCTTAGGGTTTTGATGATTAGATTATCTAATACCCAGGGAACTCCAGGAACAGTGCTTGACTGTAAATTGCTTTAAAAGTGATTACTTTTTAAAAACATGCTTTTGAATCTGCAATTATGTAATTCAGGTATGTTAAGCATGTTCATTAATAGGACTTCCTGCTATAAAGAGACCCACAAATAAAAATAGAATTTTTCTTTCTTGGTCTTAACTTCTTATTTCTGACTTACTATGTTATACGCATATGCCTTTTATGGTGGGCTGCCACAAATTTATGTTGGAAAGAGTGGAATTTAAATAAATCTTACCTATGCTAATTTGATAGATTTTGATAATTCATTTCACTAGCATGGTATGATATTACCAGTAGCAGACTAAAATCTGAGTTCACTTCTGGCTCTGCCCCTAAATCCTGATGAGACCAATAGCTGGAAAGGCTTTGGGATATTATACTATGAATTAGTTATAATATTGACTCTGTTTGTTTAGGATAACCTGGAGGAATGCCTAAAGCAGTTAAAGGAGGAAAGAGTAATGAGACTGAAGGCTGATAAACGAGTCAGTGAGGTAAACAGATTTCTTATTCTGCTTTAGAGAGTGTTTTGGTTTTATTTTGATTTGATTTTAAGCCATATACACATAATTTGTAAGCTTTAAAACTGTAATATGTTGCAAATTGGTTGTGTCATATGGACTTTTGCATTTACTGGTATTTAGTGATCATATGATCTATATTCCAGAAAGCATGTTTTTAAAAATGGGAAAATCTGGTTTTGTGTGTGTGTGTGTGTGTGTGTGTGTGTGTGCGCGCGCGTGCGCACGCGTGCTTTTATATGACATTAGCTTATTTCCTGTTCATGATTCTTTGATTCAAGAAGGCACTTTTTGTGCATATACTGTATATACAGTAACATAAAAGACACGATGAGACTCTCCTGGCAATGAATTAGGAAAGTGAATCATTTAAATAAATTTAAGATATTGGAAAACTTCTAAGAATGCAATGAAAGATAAAAATATATACTATGAGAATTACATTAGGGAATGTGCATGAAAGCAGGGCATAATCTAAAAAGTTCTATCCAAATATAATTTATCACAGGGTGAGTGTAGGGAGGAATTTTTGAAAGTGCATCCATTGGATTGGCGGACACTCATTCAATAAATGTTGAGCACCTGCTCATGTAAGGCAAAAGGGGCATCATGAACATTAATGGCCTTTCTGAGAAATACTAGAGTTGAGCTTACAGGGGGTTTTAAGTGCATAGATGATGAGCGGAAGGGGAAGAGTGCACGGGGGGAATATTTTCAAGAAGCCAAAGAAAATATTGGTGATTGTACATTTAATAAATTGGGTTGGGTATGATTTAGGACTTTTAAATGTAAGCATTAGATATTTTGCTCACTAAAGTTAATCCTTAACATTCAGCAGAGATGTAATATGTTTTATTCAAATCAGATTCTATATTTCATTTTCTAATTTAAGAGAAACTTAAAGCAGGTCATTTTCTAATGTGGAATGAGGCTCCATTATGAATTGAACTAGTTAGAAATGTGATATTTTGTGAAAGATCATTAATAAAATGGTAACTTTGGTTTATTTATATACCACCTAAGTGTTATATAGGAAACTTTGTTGGGTGCCTGTGGGTTTTGGTTACTATGTGATACGGTCTCTGTCTTTACTGGTGGAGAATTAGGTTAATTACAAATTAATTACAGTTTGAGTGTTTTAGTTTTGTTCCTTGAAAATAGGCAAGACTACTTCTGATGACAATGAGAAAAAATCATGTCAGACATTTTTAGTCTTCTTTTATAGCTGGAACATGAAAATGCCCACTTAAGAAATATGAATTTCTCTTTGTCTGCAGCCCTTCATGCCCACTCATTGACAAGCATGATCCTGGATGATGCAGGTGTTTTGGGCAGCATTGAGAATTCTTTTCAGAAGTTCCATGCTTTCTTGGATCTCCTTAAAGTTGCTGGGTTAGTTCATTTCTCTTCATGGCGTTCTTCTCTTTGCGACTATAATGGTAGTTTGCTGAGGAACTGGAGCAATTTTCATCACTTCCGTGGCCATATTTAGTGTAATTATAGGTAATATAGTTGACTTTTTAAAATAAGGAGTTAAATTTGTTAATAAATGCAAATAGGGAAGCCTGCTTTGGTAGAGTGGGGAGCTCATTATAAAAGAGTAACCTGTAAATAGAGTAATTAGTAGGTGTAGTTTTTTGTAAGACTAAATTGAAGGCAGTTTTCATTGAAAATATTCGGGAATGCATAAGAATTTTCCTATCTTTCACTTATTTTGCTTGTTTGATAAGTTTGAATTAAAGTTATTTTTGCCTTAGACATAAAAATTATTAAAAATCTGCAGGGGAGATATAGGTCCGTGGTTTTCAACTGGGAGCAATTTTGCTGGAAGAGGGAAGTGGAGACTGATAGTTGATGGAGTGGTGTTTTGTCAGTGAATGAATTGGTGTTGGTGTTGGGAAGGAAGGAACAAACACATTCTTGGAAACTGGAGGAAAGGTGGTAAAGAAGTGTGGGAATAGAGGTGTGACTGGCAGTGGATGACATGCATGGTACATGTTGAAGCTGCTAAGTGAGACAGTGGGATGTGTCTTAGAGGATGAATCTGGAAAGGGCTGAGATTTAGGGGGAGAGAGAGGCTTGTAGTCTGGAGTAGGATGTTGGCTTTTAAGATTTTAGAAGTATTTCATGATTGTAGGTCTGGGGAAATCTAAACTGCTCTTATGTGATTATAATAACCTTTGTCTTTTCTCCTTTTCTCCTCTGGTCCAGGCTTGGGCAGCTGGCCACAATGGCTGGTATAGATCAGTCAGATTTTCATTTACTAGGTCGTCCCCAGATGAATTCTACTGTTAGTAGTCCACGTAAAGAAGAAAAGAAGGGACTTGAAGAAGAAAAATCAGAATCAAAACAGGGTGCCCCAGGACAAATGCAAAATATCCAAGTAAGTGGACAGAACAGCACTTAATGATTCTAAGAGTGATTAGCAAAAAGGAAATGACCAAGTCAGGGGGAAAACAATAATGATCAGTCTCTAATAGTTCACATGCTCGGGAGCTAGAAGACTCTGGAATCCTTTCCAAATCTGAGATTAGTAAATGTGTGCCCATTTCATGACACTGTATTGTTGTAAATAAGGAGACTGGAAGTTCTCTAGAAAATTTATGAGTTAAAGCAAACTATCCTTATTAGAGAAAATATTCCAGATTTTAAATTATATAAATGTCTGTTCTATTCATATTTTACTTAGGTTTCCATTTGTATGCAGTCAGCTTACAATGAAGGTACACATACTGATATAATTTTTAAAATAAGTAATCCAGACATAGCTAATAGGTAACATATCATAGTGAATCACCTGGTTATGGAAATGGGAGGGGAAACCTGTCAGCTTTTCCTCTAGCCTTGCTTGGAGCCCCCATCAGCCAATCTCAGACTGGTCTTGGGAACTGACAGCTTGAGAACACAGTCTGGTCACAAACTATATACTGTTTGCATGTGCCTGGAGGATAGAAAAGAAATTAATTATCTTACAGAATAGGGTTTTATTTTTAGTGAGGGAAAGGAAATGGGTAATAAGTACCCCAATCACCAAAGTCTGAAAATGTAGCGGACATAGTCTTGGATATAGCTAGGTTAAGCTACGAATCACTTGGCAAGATATAATTAGAAAAAAACTGGCTCTGAAATCTTCTGAATATTGACTGTGTTAATAATAAGATCACAGAGTAACATTGAAGTTTTGAGCTCTACTTTTTAATGGTTGGCTCTGTTCATCACTGAATTTTTGTCTTGTCTTTTGTTTTTCCGTCCAGTTTCAGAAAATTACAGGTGACGCTAGGATTCCTTTGCCTCTTGACTCCTTCCATATCCCAGTGTCTACTCAGGAGGCCTTAGAAACTTCCAAAGACAACCTGGGGTCCCAGTCACAGAGCAGCGGCAGGAGTCTTTTGAAGATTCATTGCTAGAACATGTTCGCCCTTCAGCAGACGTCATTTCTGGAACTGGAAGTCAAAGAAAAGAAGAGGAATTATCTAGAAATAGCAGGTCTTCTTCAGAGAAAATGAGCAAAGCAGGTGAATATACCAAAAAATACTCTGCTAGGAAACAACCTCGGAAGGACCTGCATTCCTGCTCTGACTCACCTGTAAAGCAGAAAAGCAAAGGAATTGGGCAAAATAATTCTTTGGTTAATAAACCAATTAAAAGTGAGTCTTCAAAAAAACATTTCTGTTAAGAAAGAGAGTAGAATAGTGACTTTCATCAAAGACAACTAAAAGTAAACTCAATCTACTAGAACATTCTGAAAGTGATACTCCTGGATCTGATTGTGAATTTCAAGAAAGCATCCATACTCTATCATGCCTAACATAGGTCTAAATCTTTTAAAATTATGTTTTTGCCTTCACATTTTAATAAATTACTTATGTTTTTATTATAGCATATGGTGGTTTCAGTTACTTGACTGGAAGCCATTAGAGAAAGATTTATCTATACTTTTTTATTATAATGAAAGTTTTGGTGTACTTTTCCTTGTGACACTTTGCACCATTCATTCAGCTAGTGTTTACTGAGGGCTTCATATGTACAGTACTTTTCTGGGTGCTATTGCTTTCAGCAGTGAACAAAATAAAGCCTTTATTCTCCTGGAACGAGCACTCTGTGTTGGGAGAAAATATAAACAACAAAGCAGGGTAAGGGTTAAAAAGAGATGGGAATAATAAATGGAATAGTTTTACCATTTGGTTAAATGTCAAACTATTATAAATCACATGGCCAGAAGCCATTGAGGTATTTTAATTCACAATAACCAGAGAGCCTCAAACATTTACCAAGGCACTTAACCGTGTTTATGGATTACAGCAACGCTCTGAGGTAGGGAACTGTTACCATCCTCGTCTATAGATGAGGAGTCTGAGGAGACATTATGTGAGTTGCCCAGAATTACACAGCTGTAAGTAAGTGGAAAGCTGCAATGTGACCCGAACCCATGCTCTTTTTTTTTTTTAAATGTATGGACTTTATTATGTTTCATTTGTTTCTGATTTATGTGAATTTTTTCTTTAAAGATTTTTTCTGATATCGACCATTTTTAAAGTGTTTATTGCATTTGTTACAGCATTGCTTCTGTTTTATATTGTGGTTTTTTGGCCACAAGGCATGTGGGATCTTAGCTCACCCACCAGGGATCGAACCCTCACCCCCTCCATTGGAAGGCGAAGTCTTAACCACTGGGCCACCAGGGAAGTCCCCCTTCTGTGACTATTTTTATGGCACTTTTTTTAAATTTTATTTTTTATTGACGTATAGTTGAATTACAGTGTTGTGTTAATTACTGCTGTACAGGAAAGTGACTCAGTTACACATTTATATACATTCTTTTTCATATTCTTTTCCATTACGGTTTATCACAGGATATATAGTTCCCTGTGCTCTACAATAGGACCTTTTTGGTTTTTTTTAAATACATCCACTTTTTTTAAAATAAATGTATTTTTTTTTTTTTTTTATTTTTGGCTGTGTTGGGCCTTTGTTGCTGCACGCAGGCTTTCTCTAGTTGCGGTGTGCAGGCTTCTCACTGTGGTGGCTTTTCTTGTTGCAGAGCACTGGCTCTAGGTGCATGGGCTTAAATAGTTGTGGCATCGGGCTTAGTTGCTCTCTGGCATGTGGGATCTTCCTGGACCAGGGCTCGAACCCGTGTCCCCTGCATTGGCAGGTGTATTCTTAACCACTGTGCCACCAGGGAAGTCCCATGTAGGACCTTTTTGTTTATCCATCCTGTATATACACCAGTTTGCACCTGCTAATCCCAAACTCCCAATCCAACCCTCTCCCACCCCCTCCCCCTTGGCAACCACCAATCTATTCTCTATGTCCTTGGTTATGTTTCTGTTTCACAGATAGGCAGAACCCAGGCTCTTAATTACTTTGTTATCCTGTTTCCTTGTTAAAAGAAGGGTGTAAGGAAGGCACCGAGCGAGAAGGCAGTGAGCACTAGAAGTGCAAAACAGTGGGGCTGTCAGAAAGCACACCTGACTCCTTCCCCCATCGTGAGCAGAATTTTTAAACGGCAGAGTATGTGATGACACATCTCTGGATTGAATTATGTCTCCCTGTAAAACATGTACAGATAAGTCTTTAGTTCATTCAGACTGAAAGGTGAGAGCAGAGAACAGCTGGAGTGTCAGATTTCTTCTAGAAGTTTCTGCCTGATTGTTACTAAGAGGGCTCCTACAGTACTAGTTAGTTCATTAGTCATGGATTGGGTGTTAGAGGAGTGAAACAATGAGCAAAATGTAGCGTTGGCCCTTTAGCAGTGGGGTGAGAGGGGAAGACACACAGCAGATGTCTCATCCTGCACGTGACATGCTGTGATGGGCATATTCAGGGCGTTTGGTCAGTGTTTGTGGAAGACGAGGGGGAGCTGTGAGGCAAAGAAAAGTCATCAAAGAGGCAGTCCCTAAGCTAAGTCTTAAAGGACTTGTGAAAAACTGGTGAGTCAGCCGGTGAAGGGAAAGGACACTCAAGGCAGAGAGGATAGCGGAAGTCCAGAGCCGTGAGTGTGCGAGGGATGTGTTACAGAGCCACAGGCACAGGCTCTGGAGGATCAGTGCAGTGTCACCAGGCAGTGGCAAGTGCCCCTAAAGGAGGCCGCGAGGAGGAGGAGAGCGGGTCTTAACCACCCATGTGCATGGAGCTGGCTTCCTCAGAAAACAGCTAAGAATGGAAAAGACACGTTCAGGTGGCATTTTAGACCACTGACGTCTGTATGGATGAGGAATTTGAAGAAGCCTGGAGACAATTATGCCCCACTCTTCTGAGGAGCAGTGTTTTTATTTTCAAGAGGGACTTTCACGCTGCCACCTCCTCACCTGTCCCTACTGAAAGGTTTATAGGCCGGCAGAAGGGAGAACCTGGCTTAAGTAAAGTTAATCAGGTTTCTTTACTGTACAGATCCTCGGGGCTGCTGTAGGCTAGTGTTCATTCTGGATCATCACAGCAGGCATATGGTATACAGCCATCCTCAAAGCTATTTGACTCTAGTGTCCTTTTTTAACAGAAGTGTCTAACAACTGGTTCCACCAAACAGCAATTTGGTAACTTCTAGACCAGGTAATAGCAAGAAGAAAGGGGTCTGAAATAAGGTATAGATGAAGAGAGGAAATAAGTTCTAATTGTATTTAGGAAATTACAAGCAAGACTTGATTTTGGGAAGTAAGGAAGAAGTAGGAGGCAGAGGCTGAACCCCCATCTGTGTGACTGAGGTTGGGTGGTGGTATCATTGAGTTTGGAAATAGGGGATAAAGAACTGAATTGGGAAAAAGACTTTAGTTCTGGACATGTTGAATTGTAAAGCACGTGTAGAATTCAGGAGACAGACTGGTAGATAACTGGACATGCACGTGAAGACATGGAAAGATAAAAATTTGAGTGTCATCAGCACATATCAGCACTCATTAAAATCATGAACATGGATGAGAGTTCAGAGAATTGTGAGTACTGACAACGTTTAAGTAATAAGCAGAGAAGGAATTCTGGAAAGGAGAGAGGTGATAGAGTTTCAGGAAGGAGGAAGTAGATGACAGTGTCATCCTTCAGAGAATGTGAGTGTCCATTGGATTTGGGCAGTTAGGTCCCCAGTGACCTTAGAGCAGTTCAGTGAAGTGGTGGACAAAAAGCCAAATGGCAATAAATTGAGGGTGTAGGGCTGCCTGTGGGGGCCAGTCGAGGCTAGTGAAGACAGTGGGAATAGGCTACTCTCAAGGAGTTTGGATGAAAAGAGAAAATAATTCGCAAAAAAGAATTTTTTAGAATGAGAAGGACTTATATATTACATGTTGAAATGAAGGAACCGATAAAGGAGATCCTGAAGATGTAGATAATAATTTAGAGAATTGGGGAAACATGGACATATGAATAAGAAAAAAACCTTGCACAGTCTATAAAAATCACTTGTATCCTTCGAGTTGGGTGGATACTGGTAAGTTTGGGAGGAAATAAACGTAAGAAGAGATAGAAGTTAAATGAGTTTATACTGATAGCCTCAGTTTTCTTTGACCCAGATTTTTCAGAGACACATATATACCCATACATAATTACAGTTTTAAAATTCTTTCATAGTTACATGTTTTATTAATCACGTCTGAGAAAAGTCATTGATTTTCATTTTGTACCGCATTATCTTGTAAGGACAAGATACAGTGACAACTTCCAAGCGATTTGCATATCAGAGCTGAAACAGAAAGTATCTCCATAATTGAATTTTCACTTATTTGTAATAAGTTTATCCTTAGGAGGATACTTTCATAGTTTTTGATCACAGATGAGTCTGGGCATTGCTATCACTCAATAATGTTAAGCATCTGTCAGGCTCTCTCCTATACTATATATTATTTTTTTATCCGTGAAGCAAATATTTATTGGCGGCCTGTGGCAATAAGATACACCTAGGTCCTCTTTCCTTGGTATATTCACAAAAGCCTCTGAAACTAAATTTCGAAGTCAGGCCATACTAAGGCCTGGCATAATAAGTTTTCATCGTTAACAGTTTTTTTGTGTTTGTGGGGTTTTTTTGTTTTTATTTTTTTGAAGCAAGGATAAGACACTGTCTTAACTCAGTAGTTGTCCATTGATTAATAAATCTGAGAAGCCATTGATGAAGCATGGTATTTTGAATATCCTTTCCACAGCATAGGTAATGGGCCATCCTGAAACTCTGGTGAGATGCTTATCATTTTCAGATTTTGGAGTGGCAGAGGAAACCCTATTACACCTTGAATTATCACTAGAAACATGAATTCAGCCAAATAAAAACAGTGCCTCTGCCTACTGAGGTTGTCAATTTCCATCTTAACAAAAGTGAACATTTCTCCTTTAGATTAAAATCAAGAAAATCCCCTCTGTCCAGGATTCAATAATGGGGTGCAAGAAAGAGGAAAACTGAAGCTATTCCCTCTTTACACCTGAACAGTGAATTCATTCTGATATCAAATATTTTTTATGATTCTGTTATGACCAGGTGCTTTATTGTGTTTAGAGATCAAGTTACTGTTCATACTTGGTAAGTAAGAAAAATCCATGTTTTAGGACTCTGAATAGTAACTTTATATATTGTATATATATATTAAAAATAAATATATATATATTATATATAATATATATTCCACCTATTCAACAAAATTGTAATTTTCATCATCTCTTACGAATGATGAACTGTATTCACTCTTTGGAAAGGGCTTATAGGGAATTAAAGTCTCCATATACTTTCTATATAAGACCATAGAAACCAAATTCTCAACTGGGAGCAAACTTGGGTTTTGCTATGAAGGTTTATGCTTGCCTGGCCTTAGAGTGACAGGCCACGAACTCAAGGTGGAGTATTTTTCCTCTAAGTTACTTTTTCACTGATGCCACCCTGAAAAAATTTGGAGGCAGTATTTTTTGAAATAGCTTTATCTCAGTAACCCTTTAAAAATGCATCAGGGTATGGGGAACATAACTGTCAAAATGTTCAAGCAACTCTTGTCGATTTAAGTGTAATTGATCAGGAGTAATTCAGGAAGGAGCTGGGTACAAAAGACAAAAGACCCGAGGCTATTTCATGTATTGTTTTTGGCTTATTGTACAAAACAGAGAAAGTCTCATACACTCATGCAGTCAAGGTCCCCTACTGTTCTCTCCTTTTAGTAGAAATAAAAGAGAGCTAGTTTCTCAATAGCAGCATTCTATCCTTCAGTGGGTACACAGTGATATTCTAATGGTCTCTGGAGCAGAGAATAATTCCGTGGCAGGTCTGACATCCAGTCACCGGGTTCTCTGTAACTTAGTCTTTCATGGCCAAGGACTATAATCATTATTTCCATTTGTATTTAGCATCTCAAAATTGAAAGGATTCCATGAACAACAAAACAGTAAGTGATTTCATGAAGTGTTTTAGTATGCATAAAATAATAAATTATAAAAATACAAATCATCAGTAAAACTTTTTCTTTCCGGAGAACTATATTCAGAAATTAATGTAAGCATCTAAGGTGCGCATGTTTTTCAACCATGATCATGTGTGTGTGTGTGTGTGTGTGCATTCCACTGCTACAGGAGACATGCAAAATAATATCAGATTTGCTACTATATGAAGTACTGGTTTCTCCCAAAAACTGTGCGCTCGCAGGGTTCGTTCAGGAAGGTGAGTGCCCTACCACCACATCACAGTCATATCTCATCACCTTCGGCAGGAATAATTTACAGTTTAACCTTACATGCAGGCATATTAAATTAGTATTACTCATCAGAACTTGCTTATTAATAAAACAAATTGAATTAGCCACTGGAGAATCATGTTTGGAAGTTCAATGACAATTTTACATTTTTAATAAAGGCTCAGAAATATTATTGCAGAGCAGGTGGTACAAAAAACTGTGGTCAAATTTGACATTCATTAATAATTGAAGTGTGGAACGTAATAGGTGAAAATTGATATTGATTTCTTTCGTCTAATATTTGGAAGAGTTCTAAAAGGTAAATAAAATGAGATAACAAGACATATCAAGTCTCAATGATTTGTTTGATCACCTCCTTCCCACATATCACTCCTTCACCTACCATGTTTTGAATAATTCAATGCCATAGTCTTTCCATTTCAGTGCATTATAAAACACACTCAAGCTGGGTTTCAATCATATTAGACTGAAAGCTGAACTTTTTATGAAGGATTATTTAAAAACAAATGTGTCTTGAGCCCAACAGCCTTTGAAACCAAACAATTCTGGGAATTCAGTAAGGAAATGTCAACACGGTGGAGAACTTTTGGATTCAGAAAATTCAGTAATCCTACTTGATGTATGTTAACCGTATCAATATTCACAACCTTCTGCTTGATTTTAGCACTGATTTGAGAGCTGAGTTACTACTGGTCTTGTATTTTAACTAGTTGTGAAAGGACTGAGAGAGTTGTTCTTGGGTTGAACTTGACCTGCCTCTGGGAATGCTCTCTGTTCTATCCGTCTTGAAAAGCTTTATGCAAGTGCATTTCTCTGCCTTCCTTCTTCTCATCTTCACCCCTTGGGAAAATGAAAGATGCTCAAATATAGATGTGAACACTGCAGATGCTCTGTTTGGCAATGGTGTCTTTCAGCTTCCCAGTGAAAAATTATATTGCTGACCACCCATTTGACTAAAAAGTGACTCATTTTACTGACAGATATCTGGCTTGAGATGCCAAAAGAAAGGTCATTTCAAATTTCCTTTTTAATTTTAAGTCACAACTTTGTGTTGCAACACTACTTGTTCAAAAGTTAGGTCATGAAGGTTCCTTCCTATGACCTCCAAGTAATCAAAATGTTCTTCAATAGGCTATATTAAAAGCAAGCAGAATATTCCTAATTATCAATCTTTCTCTTGAGTCATATAGTTCTTGTAATTTCAAGGAAGAGAAACTCAAATGTAAAGTGTTACAATAGCCAAGCCTACCAGCATTGTTATCTAACCATTCAGCAATTTTCTCTGCCAAGTCACTCTGAACCTTAGACTACTGAGAATGTGTTTTAAATTAATTTTTAAGGTTCTCCTCTTTTGAGTTAAAAAATGGTCACAATTTTTATAAGTAAAATTAAAGAAAAAACACAAAATAGAACATCTGAGATATTTCCATTAGGCATTATCTATATATAAACATATATATATATATAATTTTAATATCTATACATATATAAAGGCACTGGGATAAATCTCCATCTTCTGTGCCAGTGGGACATAGGTCCATTATCTTAGGAATAGGGAACTCCTTTCACAATGGAAGTGAGGAAATTGGCTGGACCATCCTTCTTGAATATAATTCCATGAAGCCACCATTTAAGGTCGTCTGGATCTTGGTTCCTTCTAGCAATCTACTACTCCAACAGTGTGTAGTTCATCAAATTCAGGTCTTTCTGAAGCCAGGCTAGAAATACAAAGTGAGGTGGACGACTAAGATAACTGACCAAAAAGGAGGAAAGGAAGACGAGCAAAACAATTTCCCAATTTCATTTTTCCCATATTCTCTGTGCTTGACAAGGGAAAAAATATTCGGGTCTGAGTTCCTCTCATTCTTAGCCATTGTTGGTTCAAAGTCTGAGAAAAAAAAAAGGTAAAAACGAAAATATGGAGTCCAGAATTCCGTTAGCTCTCTTGCATGTAATATCACAACTTAAAAGTCCTTCCAAAATGGAGGGATAAACTTTTAAAACTATAGCCCAATCTTTTCAATCTAAACAAGTAAACACTAAAAATATATTTTAGAAATCCAGCAAACACACTAACCACAGTCAAAGCAAAGGAAGGCTTATGGCTTACCAAATGACAGTGGCTGTCTACAAGAGAGAGAACGATAATACTCCAAAATTCTATCTGACCTGGCAGAGCTCAGCACAGCTACTATCTTCTTTCCTAAAATCAAGACATAAAGAAATTGAATAAAACTTGCCAAAATGTCACCCGGTGCTTCCAAAAGCAGATTAAAGAAGGGAGTGTCCAGAAATGAGGATGAAGAAAACTACTTAGAGAAGCCCCTTCTCCTATCAGTGGGCCACCAGGGTTTATCTGGGTAATAAAATGATAATAGGCCTTTTTGTCATCTTCTTTTTATAATTTATATATTTAAATTTCAGTTAACATTTAAAAAATATCCATCAGAATGACAGGCATTTCCAGAAGTATCAGTTTTTTTAATCCTCACCCTTTTACAAATGTGAAAACTGAGGATCAGTATAGCTGTCAAGGGATTTTCCTAAATCATTGAAGCTGTAAATTTGGGACCGAAGTCTAAATCAGTTTCTCATTTTATCTTGGCTATCTTCTTAAAATTCTGTTTAGGGACATGGGGAGGGGAAGGGTAAGCTGGGACGAAGTGAGAGAGTGGCATGGACATATAGACACTACCAAATGTAAAATAGATAGCTAGTGGGAAGCAGTCACATAGCACAGGGAGATCAGCTTGGTGCTTTGTGACCACCTAGAGGGGTGGGATAGGGAGGGTGGGAGGGAGATGCAAAAAGGAGGGGTTATGGAGATATATATATACGTATAGCCGATGCACTGTTATACAGCAGAAACTAGCACAACATTGTAAAGCAATTATACTGCAATAAAGATGTTAAAAATATATATAAGAAAGCTATACTATAAAATAGATACAGTGATAATATATCTGAGAGGTGGAATTATGGCTGCTTTTTATTTTTTTAATCTATTTTTGGATTATTTGATTACATGATTTCTCTATAAAGAATATGAATCTCTTGTGTAATAAAAGTTATTCAAAACCAAAAAAACAAAACAAAACAAAATTCTGTTTAGGAAGAGAGGATAGAATGAAGGTTTGAGCATAGAAATCATTCTGGAAATCACTGAAGATAGTGGGTCTGTAGTGCAGTTTCATTTGTAGTGGGTTTGGCTTATATTCTTATATTTAGTTTTATTTCTATACAACTATCAAAGAAGGAGAAAGAAGTTAGGTAATATTTGCATTTGCAACTAATCAAAGCAGAATTGCTTTTAGCTTTAACAAAAAGATCGTCTGTGATCTCAGATTAACATCTTTATTCTTAAATGGAGCATATATAACATTTATTGGCTAAGATTATTTGCAATAAACAAGACTGTTTACTGTTTACCACCTAGCAGATGACTATTTGTAAGTCTCACTGAGATGCTAAAACCTTATACTGAGCTCTCATTTTACCAGAGTGAATTTAAATTAACTTCAGCAGCCAGAATTAATGAAACCGGGTAAATGATGCAAAGATATTCCACAGGGTATTCTGTTTTAATTAGAGATAGAAAATGTGAGTCATTAGAGGTTTTAAAAAATGTTGCATTGTATTACTTTCTCATATTTTGAATCTAGGAATATAGATGAAAACTTCAGTTTTAATGTATATCAGCTCTGAATTTATATTGAGTGAATAGTAAAGAGTCTGAATGAAGAACATAATCTGGAGGCATTCAGGTACAAGTCCTAAATTTTATTAGAAGTTGAGTATCTGTTAATTAGCAGGCAGCTATATAACTTAATTATAAAGCCACTACAACTCAAACATTGTAGCACTACCACATGAATGAACACATATACAAATTAAACAGAAAAGAATATCCACAAATAGTTCTTAGTATGTCTGGGAAGTTTGATTGTGATAAAGTCAAGTTATAATGTTAAAATTGATGCCTAGAAAACTACACATCCATTTAAAACTCAAGTCTGTACCTCACACTACATACCAAAATAAATTACACAAGTTGCACATGTAAGAAGCTTGCAAGTTGCCACTTTACCCTAACAAGATGCGTCTTTTACAAATGCTTTCTCCCACTCTGTGGCTTGTCTTTTCATTCTCTTGATAGCGATTTTCACAGAGCAGAAATTTTCTATTTTAATGAAGTTTACCTTATCAATTCTTTCATTTTTGGAGTGTGCCTTTGGTTTTATATTTTAAAAGTCATTGCCATACCCAAGGTCATCTAGGTTTTCTCCTATGTTATCTTCGGGGAGTTTTACAGTTTTGTGTTTTACATTTAGGTCTGTGGTTCATTTTGAGTTAATTTTTATGAAGGATATAAAGTCTGTGTCTCGGTTGCTTTTTTTTTTTTTTTTTTTTACTATGGACATCCAGTTGTTTCAGCACTATTTGACGAAAAGACTATCTTTGCTGCATTGTATTGTCTTTGTTCTTTTGCCAAAGACCAGTTGATTGTATTTATGTGGGTCTATTTTGGGGCTCTTTATTCTGTTCCATTGATCTACTTGTTGTTTCACCAATACCACTCTGTCTTGATTACTGCACCTTCATGATAAGTCTTCAAGCTGGGTAGTGTCATTCCTTCAACTGTGTCCTTCAATGAGGTGATAGCTATTCTGGGTCACTTGCCTCTTCATATGGACTTTAGAATCAGTTTGCCAATATCCATAAAATAACTTGCTGGGATTTTGATTGGGATTGCACTGAATTTCTATAGATTAACTTGGAAAGAACTGACATTTTGATAATACTGAGTCTTCCTATTCATGAACATGCAATATCTCTCCATTTATTTAGTTATTCTTTGACTTCATTCATCACGGTTTTGTAGTTTTCCTCCTATAGAGGTTGTACATATTTTATTAGATTTATACGGAAGTATTACAGTTTTGGCAATGCTAATGTAAATAGTGTCGGTTTATTTTTAAACCTATTCCACTTGTTCATTATTGGTATATAGGAAAGCAATTGCCTTTTGTATATTAAACTTGGATCCTGCACCCTTGCTATAATCACTTATTAGTTACAGGAGTTTTGGGTCAACTCTTTAAGATTTTCTACATAGATGATCATGTCACCTGTGAACAAAGACAGGTTTATGTCTTCGTTCTCAATCTGTACACCTTTTATTTCCTTTACTTGCCTTATTGCATTAGCAAGGACTTGCAGCACAATATTGAAAAGTTATAATAAAGGAGGACATCCTTGCCTTGTGCTTAATCTAGTGGGAAAGCATTGAGTTTCTCTCCAGTAAGTATGATGTTAGCTATTGGGTTTTTTGTAGATCGTATTTATCAACTTAAGAAAGTCCCTCTCTATTCCTAGTTCACTGAGAGTTTTTCTCATGAGTGCACGCTGGATTTTGTCAAATGCTTCTTCCACATGTATTTATATGTCTTTTTTCCTTTATTTGTCTTGGTTGGATTATATTAATTAATTTTCAAATGTTGAACGAGCCTTACGTACCTGACACAAATCCCATTTGGTCATGGTATATAATAGTGTTTATACTTTTTTTGGCTTCAATTTGCTAACATTTTGTTGAGAATCTCTGACACAATTTTTATCACATTTCTACTATAAAAGGTTTGGGATTCTAATGAATTTAAGCTATTAATTGGTCTTATCAAATTGTGCTTTTTATTCAAAGATACACCATAACAGAACCTTGAGGGAATGGATGGTGAATGGTAAGGCCTGAATTTACACTTCTTTTATTCTTTATACCCTGAATCTGTCTCTCAACAAGTGTTCACGGTTGATGTTTATTTTTTTGGAAATTAGACATAGCTCACTCCATTCATTCATTCAACAGATTCTACAGCAGAAGGGAGGCTCCTAAGGAGGTAGGGTGTATTAGTGGGGCTGCAGGTTATTACAGGGAATGCAAGCAAGGCCTCAAAATGGAGACGGTGATATTTGAGAAAAGACCTAAAAAAGTAAGTGGATGAGTACTGTAGATAGTAAAGACAACAGCAATTCAGGTAAAGGGAACAGCAAGTGAAAATGTCTTCCTACTATACTTGTTGAACATCAAGGACTAAAGAGTATAAGGTGTTTGGAAAAGAGTGAGCAAGGAGTAGAGGTGGAGGAGATGAGATCAAACATATAATGTGGAGGGTAATCATGTAGCAACTTTCCAGCATTTTAAGAACTTCAGCTTCAACTATGATGAAGGGGAAGACACTGAAGCCACATAATTCTTCTGACTTAGATTCTCAAAGGGTTCTCCGGCCACTGTGTTAAGTACACAGTTCAGAGGGATAATAATTAAGATGACAGATAACGAAATCTTAATCCTGAGTGGTAACAGTGGAAAAATCGAGAAACTGTCAAATTCTGGTTCTATCTCAAAGATAGGGCTGACACATTTTGCTTGTGTATTGGATGTGAAAGGAGAGAGAAAGAAAAACGTTAAAGATGAATCACATTTTGTAACTGAGCACCAGGAAGAATGGAGCTGCGCTTTTCTGTTTTGGAAAGTCTACAGGAAAAGCATGAGTGACTATGTGTGTATTTGATTGCAAGCTATATTAAGTTTGGGATGTCTATTAAATGACAAAACAGAGATATTCTGTTAGTAACCAGTCTTGTTAGGTGGACCCAGTCCGTAAATGACAACCATCAACCTACCTAATCTGCTCAGTTTGAAGCCCCATAAAGGATTTGGGGGCATTAGTGTGAAGAGGGCTTCCTTTTGCGTTTGTGTGTATGTGTGTCATTTGCTTTGACACTGTGGTTAGGCTAAAGTAGCACTATTCTGGGCTTTCATCTTTGGCAACTTTTTTCTCACCAAGCTTTTTTATTGGGTTGACGCCGAATGAGTATTTGCTTGATTCTTCATGTCCTGATTCTTTAACTATTTTCCTAGTTTGGACAGCCACAAATTTGGTTAGTATTTGTTAATTTCACCCTTCAACTTGGACACACTTGAAGCGAAGTGAAGTCCCACCACACTGATGGTAGACTCCATCTGAGCATGCTCAAAAGGGCACAGAAGGTTGTCCACGGGGAGGGTACTATCAGAGGCTGATTGACAGTATCTGTGTTGTAGACCAACTTAAGGGCAAACACATGCGGTTCTTACGCTTTCTTGCTCCTGATAATAGGCAATGGTAGGCTCTGGAACACAATGTTTGAACCCAGCAGGAATAGTGTTGCATTATATGTGACATGACTAAGATAAGGGGTATATATGTTATCTAGCATATATCTTCTTTTTTATGCTACACAAATACAAGGCTGTCACTTTCTGAGACATTAAACTTTCTCTGGCTGTGACAGATTAAAAGCAGATGCCAAGTTAGAAACATTTCTGAATTAGGTGATTTGGGTTCCTTGACCAGGTTAAAAAAAACAAAACAAAACTGTTTTTCT
Source organism: Delphinus delphis (assembly GCF_949987515.2). NCBI lineage: Eukaryota > Metazoa > Chordata > Mammalia > Artiodactyla > Delphinidae > Delphinus > Delphinus delphis. The sequence goes on from NC_082683.1 coordinate 153,161,840, forward strand.
TCTTGGTTTCACATTTAAACAATATGAGTTAGTCTAAATTACATGACCAAAAAATCGAACTACTAAAATAACAGGCTCTTATCATTATTATTTTGATATAATAAATAATAGAGGGATATTGTTTTACTAATAATTACCAGCATTTAGTAACGACAAGCCAAACATTAAGCCTTTAGGAAATTTGTGAACTCCTTCATTTCTTACAGTAACTCTGTCAGATTGGTACCAGTATCTATCCCCATTGAGAAGAAACTCAGATTCAGAGGAAGACACTGAGACACAGAGAGGTTAAATGTAACTTGTCTATAACTGCCCTAGCTGCTATGCTAGTCGGCTTCATCAACCACTATCACATTTCTTTAAATGGACTTCAGATTCAGATAAACAATTTTTCCTGGTTGCATGGAAATCATTTAACAGGCCCACATTGCAATGCTTGAAATGCAAGTCTGAGCCCAAATCTGAGAACCTTAAACCATATGATCACTAAAAATACTGAGTATCAATTCTGAGCCTTATAATACGAGTTTGCATTTAAAATAACAGGCCCTATTAGGAATAAGTGTACAAATGGCATTCTAGGAGGGAATATATCCAACAGGTGTTTTAAGTTCCTTTAGTGGCAGTGAAAAAGTATGAAGGCATTTCCTGCAATACTAAATGAGCTGATTTGCTTTTGGTGGGTAAACACTGAACTTTGTTCACAAAACTTAACCTGAAAGTATTTTCTAAGTATCCTGCTATTACTCAAAGTTAGCCTTGTTATCTCCTTTAACAAACAAGAATGGTAAGACACAGTCTCAGTTAGTATAGTATGGATAAATCATTTGCAGTCTTGGGTAAACTTGTACCTTAACAAGTGTCTTCAATTTGGGGAAGACATGATTTCACAATTGCCATTCTCTATGCGTATTATTGCCATATAAACTAATTCCAGCAAAAGAATGCTATAGTTAGGTAGAACCTTTCATAAAGTGATGCAGTCACTCAGGAATACTTTATAACCTAAACCGACTGGACAGTCAGTAACCAATGAATTATCCTAATGCTGATTCATCTCAGAGGTCCTTTATTCCAATGACTTTCGCTGCTATCCTTCTCTTTTCCCTTTGGGATTAAGAACTACGCATAAAGTCTTAGTTACTCTAAGGTTCACCTTGTACCTCTCCTGTCATACAACTCATCACTTTCCCCACCATCTGCCGCCAAATGCCAAAAAGAAATCTGAGTACTCTGCGGTCATGGCACAGGTATTTCTAAAGAGAGGAACACCTGTTCAAAAATCACTAATCCGAGAATAAATATATGGGGAAATGAACTGGGGACATGAGTGGAATCAACTGAAACTGTGAGAGGCCAGCAGGGCAGATATGTGTGTCTCTATGTGCTTTAAAGAATAATGCTCTCTATGAGAAAAAATGCTTTAATGCCCCAAACTTTAATCCAATTAATATCTGGGAATATATTTCAAGACCACTTGTACATATGTGTATGTACATAATGTTAGCATTGTATATTATTTGTGTTATGTTCTCCCTTATATTCATGAGAATATGTTGCCTTTAAAGTTTAAACTTTCTTGTTGATTTTGTACATGGATGAAGGTTCACACAGTAAGATAAGTTCAAGGATTTCTTTCTCCAGTACCATTGATATGAATTCCTATTACTTAATTTCTTTTTGATAGATTTTCAGATGACAGTCCAAGATAGTTCTGCCAATGGAAATCACAGGACTACCAAATATGGAAAAGACTTTGGAACACTTACAGTGTGTTTTCATGGTCTGCATCAGAATTCTACAGAAGGCGTTTGGCTGAATTGGCAGTGAAATGAGAATGGAAAGTTAGTGTGTCGGTTACTTTTCAGTGTGGTGTTTTCTTCTCTACTATTCTACTATGTATTAGAAATTACGTAAAAATCAGGAGAAGAGAAATGGTTAAGAAAAAATATAATCTGTCATGTTAAAGACATTCGGCACTTACCTAGACTCACAGGTAACATGAGAGAACATGAGAGCTGGCTTGTGAGAGCTAACCTTGTTCCATTTCCCTCAGTGTCTTCATGAAAAGCTTTGAGGCTCAAAGAAGGAAGTGACACTGCCAGGTGCATATCATGAATCAGTGATGAAAGGGAGACTCCTTGGCTTCTGTAGAGCCATGCCTCTGTGCACACGGTATTAAAGAAGCATTAATTAAATGCCCCTTTACCTAACAACCTGGAGCTTAATCATAGGGTTTGGGTTTCTTGTCTCTTCTTTTCCTTTGTTTTCTCTTTTACATCCTTGGGGGCCTTAGTTTTTAGTTGCTCTCTTGAACTGGATTTACAAGACATTTATTTTCACTAGCCCTTATTTTTTTGGATTGTAGGCTGAATTTTTAAGAAGTTGGGGAAGGATACTGAACTGCCAAAAGTTAACAGATTATTGGCAAAGATATAAAAATAATTAGAATGCCAATTTCCCTGGGTATTCCCTGTGTACTTTAGGGGTAAAAATAGTATTTGTAAAGTGATTTCAAAATGTGCAAATATTACCTGTGGGATATAACCTACGGGTGAAGAGCACTAACTCTAAAATTAATTTGCCTGGATCTTTTTTCCCCAGCTCCACCACTTATTAGTGGTGGGAGTTCAGGAGTGGTACTTCTTTGTGTTCCACTTCCTCTTTGAAAATCAAGGGCTTAATAACCTCACCCATTTTACAGGGCTGTGGCGTGGAGTTAATACATGTAGAGTGGTTCGGAATCCATGCCACTCTTAAGTCTTTTAAAATCAATCTTACTATTGTTGTTACTACTATTATTAATTTGTTAGCTGTCCTTGAAAAAGTTTGCCAGCAGTACTCACTTGCTTTTCTTTTTGTTGTATATTCTCTACATCCCACTTAAGCATTCTACCAAAACTTAAGACGCTCTTTTCAGATATTTTACACCTCTTTACTTGTTTGTCACAGCAAAAGTAAAAGGAGTGTGGCTCCCCTTGATCAAACAAACCAGAACTTTGGTTTTCTCCCATTCATACACATTGGTGAACAGATGTGAAAAAAACGACTCCATGGGGCTTTCAGTCTGGAGCCAAACATCCAGGCTCTGTGTTACTCGACACTATTATGCACACATGTTGGTCCCTTAGGACCCAAAAGAATCTCAACTAAGCCCATCATTGTTTCAGGAATATGACGAATGCTTTTTGTGAAGTAGTTGAATGTAACAGAAATACAAGAAAAAGCAGAGGTGTTTCGTATCACAACTTTTTGAGAAATGCTCACAGCTCTAAGATGTAGCTGAGAATTCCGCCATCAGCTAATCCTTTCAAAGTGACCATAAATTTCACCATAAATACATTTTTTCAGCAATGGCAATAACGCGGTGACTACACTGCTCAATTCCTCACAGTGTCAGCATTAAATACATTAAAAGGGTAAGTTAAAATATCTGTCTGATTGCTTCTGACATAACCCCGAGATCTCTTTTATTTCTGTACTCCATCAATTATAATGTGGAACATTAAGACAAATTATTTCTAAACACTAACGAGGAATGTAGCAACAAGTGGCAGACAATCAAGGGGAATTTTGCCATAGCATGGTGCTTATTTTATTACAAGCAGGAGTGCAAACCCAAAGGATGTAATTTAGAGGAAACTCTGTCCTGTCTATTCTTTAGGAACTAGAACAAGGAGACTGAGAGAAGATGATTCTGGGTAAATCAAACCGTTTTCTCCGAATTACAGCTGACTAATAGGGAGCAAACTCCCATGGAAGGCTGTGATCTGCTTGAAGACAGCTACGAGGTTGCCCTGGTTAGGGTCTTTCATATACAGTTATTCAAGCTCAGACTTGATCATCTGTCAGGGATGCCACAGTAGGGAGAGTTTTGCCGTAGCTCTGAGACTCAGCAAGATCACTTCCAACTCTAAAACCTACAATGTTAATTTAATCACCAACACCAGCCATCATTAAGAGCGACCTTAAATAACTCCAAATCTGTTCATCTACTCACATATTCTTTACACAGTCAACAGACCTCGAGTGATTACTACATGCCAGACACAGTTCTAAGACGCAGAATAAGGGATAAGAAAGGTAACAACCTCTGTCACTGTGGGGCTTGAGTTCTTTGGGAAGAAGTTCATCTAAATACAAAGAGACACCAAAGATAATATTTGTTTTTATTATTATTCTGTGAAAGAAGTAAAGTAATCTGATAAATTGGGACTAAGTTAGGCTGGTAGGACAATCAAGGAAAAACTATCTTTAAGAGATGAGTGCCAAAGAATAGAAAGGAATCATTTATGGACAATTTTTCTGGAAATAATATTTCCAAAACATGGGAAAAATAAATACAAAGGCCCTGAGGCAAGATGAAGCTTAACTACAATCAAGAAACAAAAAGAAGCTAAAAGGTTAGGTCAGGAGATAACCACACAAATTTACACCAGCTGGTCCCTAACTTCAAGTCTACGTGGATATATTCTTGAGGTGAGTTAGACATATATATCATCCAAAAAACAAAAAGAAGTTGACTCCACAATTACCCTGGAAATACTGAGACTCTTTACAAAGGCACCACCGTATTAAAGTTCACAGACATCATTCTCCAAACTCCACTCTGGCCATCACTTGCAGGCATTTAACAGGGGTGTTTAATATCCTCTCTAAAATATTGGGCAGGAAGAACAAACATCCTAGCATGTCTGCACCGTGCACCTAGTGTCCCACAATTGAAAAGTAGCTGGAGCTCACCCTGCTGACGGCTTTGCCGGTTTTTTTTTTTTTTTTTTTTTTACCTTTTATTAAGAGTCCCATCTCTTTTAAGAACTGGGATATATTTTTTGAGGGAAATAAACTGTAGGAAAATTCAACTGACAGAGATCATACTGTACTTGATTTTTCTGTTCTTTGCTACATTTGTTTGTTGAGACAAACGTCTGTTCTTAGCCTTTTTTTAATGGCTCTGTTAAATAGAACGGACACACAGTACACTGCACATAACACAACACGTTAGACACAACACGTTAGACACGTGTTTGCAATTTTCTAGAAATTTACATAAATGGATTCACACAGTGAGGACTCTTTTATCTAGTTTCTTTCACACAATGTAATGTTTTTGAGAGTAATTCATATTTTTGTGGGTATCAATAGTCAATCACTTTGCTGAGTAGTGTTTCACTGTATGAGTATACCACAGTACGTTTATTCATTTGCCTGTTGATGGGTGCTCGAGGTTGTTACAATTCTATTAAAAATAAAGATGCTGTGACGATCCATGTACAAGTCTTTGTATGAACATATGCTTTGATTTTTCTTGCATAAATATCTAGGTGCAGAAAGCCTGGATCATACCGCAGGTGTATGTTCGACTTATAAGGAAACAGCCAAACTGTTGACTGAAGTGACTGTACCATTTTCCTTCCCACTAGCAGTGTAAAAGACTTGCAGTTCCTACACTGCCTCACCAATACTTGGTGTGGTTGGACTTTTCTAATTTTAGCCATTCAATACGTGTGTAGTGGTATCTCCTGGGGCTTTCATTTTCATTTAGCTAATAATTGATTACATTGAGCAACTTCATGTGCTTATTTGCATCTGTACACCTCCTTGGCAGGATCTCTTTTTAAATATTTTTACCCATGTTGTTAATTTAAAAAAAATTTCTAATTACTGAGTTTTGAGAGTTCTATACGTGTTAGAGACACAAGTCTTTTCAGGTATATAATTTGTAAATATTTTCTTCCAACCTGTGGCTTTTCTTTTATTAATAATGGCTTCCAAAGATGAAACCCAATTTATCACTTTTTTTCTTTTATGGATCTTGTTTTTGGTGTCATCTCTAGGAAATCTTTGCTTAACTCAAGGTCAAAAGGATTTTGCCCACGTTTTAGAGATTTATGTTTTGATCTACATTTAGTTAATTCTTCATGTGGTGTGAAGTAGGGATCAAAGGTCATACTTTTGCATATGGCTATCCATGCACAGTATCCGTGTGCTATATGCTTCTGGCACCATTGGTCAAGAAGACTATCCTTTCTCCTCGAAATTGGCTTTGCAGCTCTGTTGAATAATCAGATGTCCTTATATGTGTGGATATGTTTCTGGGATCTACATTCTATTTGATTGACATATTATATGTGACTCTTGGTTATAATATATTCTTTCACGGATGTCTTTCCACTTGCTCATGTAAATAGTCTCCCAGTAATATAGCCTTACCATTTTACTGGACATATCTAGGTATACCTGAGATGCATTTGATAAATCGATGGAACTTGCACTCAAACTAGGGTTACTTTCCAAAAACACTTAAAATATTCAGGTGTAAAAACTATCTACTCTACAGCCTTCCTGCCTCAACCAAGAGTATGTTAACGCAGACCCACAAGCTATTTTGCACGTGTATGGGGCTATAGACTCTGGGGAGTATGAGAGTGGTATGTGCTGTCTATCCCAAAAGATCATCATAGGACGCAAAGGAAACATTAAGGAAATAGATAGGAATCGTCAAATGCCAAATGTTAAAATATTTCTCATGTGTTTTTAATATTTACATTGAGATAAATAAGCAAATTATTATAAAATAAAATACAAAAATTTAGAGAATATTTCAAAATGCTCTTTCTTGCCAGATGCAACCAGATACTAGGAATAAATAGAGGAATTTTCTGGAACCAGCTTGTCTTTCCTTTTTTTTTATCGGATTTGAGTGATGGGGTTGTATTTTATTCAGTCTATTGTACATGTGGGTGTGAATAAGATAGAACTTCTCTCAAAAAGAGAAATGAGCAAAGAATATATGTTGTCAACTTGCCTAAAACATTTTTTCATGTTCTGACTCATTTTTCTTTGTATTGGCATTTCAAGGAATTTTGTTTTTTAATTTGACTATTAAGAAACCTTGATAACTTCAGTGATATCCCATGAAGATATTGTTTTTTAATTTGACTATTAAGATAACTTGATAACTTGATAACTTCAGTGATATCCCATGAAGATAATATAAACAACTGTAATGGAAAATGAAAAGATGATAATAGCAACCAGCACTGTGATATTTCTTGTCAGTGTTCTTTACTATTTAGAATAGTAACAAACCCCATATTAATTTGACTTTTTGAACTTTGGCATTTACTTTGGTGGAAGAAGTTCCTTTCCCTTTGCTTATTATCTGTTTGCAATTAAAAACAATTAATGGGGGCTTCCCTGGTGGCGCAGTGGTTGAGAGCCCGCCTGCCGATGCAGGGGACACGGGTTCATGCCCTGGTCCGGGAAGATCCCACATGCCGCGGAGCAGCTGGGCCCCTGAGCCATGTTCGCTGAACCTGAGTGTCCGGAGCCTGTGCTCCGCAACGGAGAGGCCACAAAGATGAGAGGTGCACGTACCGCAAAAACAAAAAAAGACAAAAAAATTAATGACTATACTTTTATATGACCATCTTAGAGTTGTATAGAGGGAGGATAGTTATGCAACTATTTATATATCTATGGGTTCAAGGAAGTTTAAAGGCTTGATATTTGAGTCCTGTGGAATGTAGCCTCCTTTCCCAGAGGGAAATGAACATATACATGTACTAAATGTAGTTTAAAATAAAGCAACACCTGTTCGTAGAGGCACCTTCTATTCCAGGCATGTTTAGGTATAGGGAAGGGGAACAAGAGCTATAAAACAAAGTCTTGTCTATAAGGAGTTTACAGTTTAGGGGGGTTGAGGGCACTCAATGACTCAATGAGGATGAGCCTGATGCAGGTGACTACAAGGTCACCCTTGGATAAAGTCTGCTTTAGGAAAGACCAGCTTACTCTTATTCTGTTAAACTCTTTAATGCGGTGTCCAATAAACCTGAATATCAAGCTCAAATGCCACTTTAGGAATGTTTCCAGGGGGGTAACAGTCAAGAAGTTAATATGATTCCTACGCACTTGACACAACTCACCAGAGGTCTTGAATTCGGTGAGCACATTGACCTCCTTTAAGAAAGATCACCATTTAAACTTCGAATGCTAAGTTCTAAGAGAATGAAGTAAGTAATAAGCGATATTCAGGTTCAGAGGTGGAAGAGAAAAGAGGTCTCACCTTGAGTAGAACATTTTGGTGGATTCTCCAAACTGGCAAACAATGAGGAGAACATTAACCAAGTAAGACTCTGAATAAGTTGAGAATTAAGATGAAAGCCTCAGATGGAGGTCAAAATGTCCCCTAGATTTAAGGATACACTTAGGCTGAAAGGGAAACTATTGAAAAAGATACAGAAAATGTTAAATATTTCACAAAAATTTATTAGAATAAAACAACTTAGCAAAGTTTGCAGAATATGAAATCAACATATACACATCACTTGCATTTCTGCACATTAACAATGAAGAATCTGAAAAAGAAATTAGGAGAACAATTCCATTTACAATAGCATCAAAAAGAATAAAATACTTAGGAATAAGCTTAACCAAAGACATGAAAGACTTGTACACTGAAAACTGCAGCGTTGGGCTTTCCTGGTGGTGCAATGGTTGAGAGTCCGCCTGCCGATGCAGGGGACGCAGGTTTGTGCCCTGGTCCAGGAAGATCCCACATGCTGCGGAGCGGCTGGGCCCGTGAGCCATGGTCACTGAGTCTGTGCGTATGGAGTCTGTGCTCCACAACGGGAGCGGCCACAACAGTGAGAGGCCCGTGTACCACAGAAACAAAACAAATCTACAGCGTTATTGAAAGAAATTAAGGAAGACATAAATAAATGGAAAGACATCCTATGTTCATGAACTATTGTTAAAATGTCCATATTATACAAAGCTATCTACAGATTTAATGCAATGCCTATCAAAATCCCCTATTTTTGCAGAAATAGAAGAAACGACTCCAAAATTGATATGTAACCACAAAGGACCCTCAACAACCAAAGCAAACATGAAGACCTCACACTCTCTTTTGAAATGAAGTTTTCTTGTTATTGTGGGTTAAAAATCCAAAGTTCTAAATATCCATAAATTATCTCCTAAATTTACATTTTGGTTCATTCTCAGTGACAGGCCTTTCCGTGCCTGAGTGGCAGTGAGGGCTGCTTCAATATCTGTAGCTTGGACTTCTGTCACTGACATGGTGTGGGTATCCCAGAGCCTTGGCTCTTTTACCAGTCGATCAAATCCTGCATGAACCATGCTCAGAAGGGCCCCACGCTTGCTTGGTTTCATGCTGTGCTATTGCTGTCTTGAAATTCTTAATGATTTTATCTTTGAACTTACGTTCTGTAAGTAAAATTTATAGGACAATAAAATATACACATGAGCAGAGGAGACATGTGCAATATGTGTGTCTCCACCATTCCTGCTGCCCCATTCACAACTAGATTTCACCCTGCTTATGGTGTGCTTTCCATGACACGCTTATTTGGTACCCATTTGGAGTCTTACTGAGTTCCACCAGAATTCGGTGCTACTGCTCACATCCAAGACTAAGTGAAGGTGTTAACAGCTCCAGGAGGCCATGCTTTCCATTTGAATCTGAACTTACTTCTAACACAGAAAGAAAGCAGTTGTTTTTTAAGAAACAAGAATGTCCAAGGAATCTTATCATATCCTTTCTTACTCGTGTTACTTTCCAATATTAGCCAAACATTTCTGCTGAAAAAGATGACATATATGAAAAAGAGAAGAGAGAAAAATATGCTAACAGATTCCTAATTACCCAAATGCCCCATATCAGTTTCAGTAGGTATCATTATATATTATGGAAATTTTTCTCAGTGACAGAGAAAGACATCCTGGCTGAACATCCCCCTGCCCATGAATCAGAGATGATGGTCTCAAGCTATCTTGAAGGCGTTGGAGCCCACTTTATCGGTTACTAATATTAATGGAGGACAAAACTTAATACTCTGTTTGCTCTGTATTTGTTAAATCACCTCCTCCCTTCATTAAAATGGATGGCTCAGGGCTTCCCTGGTGGCGCAGTGGTTGAGAGTCCGCCTGCCGATGCAGGGGACACGGGTTCATGCCCCGGTCCGGGAAGATCCCACATGCCGCGGAGCGGCTGGGCCTGTGAGCCATGGCCGCTGAGCCTGCGTGTCTAGAGCCTGTGCTCCGCAACGGGAGAGGCCACAACAGTGAGAGGCCCACGTAGTGGAAAAAAAAAAAAAAGGATGGCTCATAATTCAGTCTGTAGTGTGTGTATCATTGGAAACTGAACAAATTTTTGTTGGTTTTATTAATGTCATAGGTCTCTAGGGAGGGTCTACTCAATAACTAAGTCTAGTTTCTCAGTTACAAATAAATTATGATGTAATTTTGCATAAATTAAGCTCTTCGCAAAGGAAGGATACTGATAGTTGCTACTACCTCTTCCTTGAGGGACTCTTGTAAAGCACTAAATAAAGTAACAGAGGTGTATATGCATGCATATATTTTTTATATTTGTACACACTTAAAAAGAACTCTACAGAATGCATTATAAAACTCTTGATGCTGTGTGTCCCTAGTTCCCAGCTCTCTCATTAAAACTATTTAAATGAACAAAATGTTATCTATTAGGATAGCTATCAGAGTACTCCAAATACTACTTCTGCCCTGAGCAAGTACTCAAAGTTAGGAAGCCGCTACCATCCAGTCACCTCCCAGTTCCTTCCCCAAAGTAGAGGGAGGTGAAGGTCCCATCCCGTGCCATGGTGTTCTCTGCCCCAACTGCATGCTTCTCCCTGCTGCTGGAGAGGCCAACAAAAGAAGTGCTGGGTGAAGACCACCAGCCCAAATCACCAGGCTCACTGATGTCTGGGAAGGAGCTGCAGTGTGAAAAGTCTTCACACATCCAATCAAAAAGCTCCTCTTCCCTGGTATCTACCAGCAGTAGGCCCTACAAGAGGAAGATTCCCCTGCCACTTTTTCTGCTGCTGCCAGGGCTGAGGTCGTCCCCGTCGGGGATCGAGGCACTGACATGGGATCGAGGTGAGCCGCTCCCTCCTAAGCTTCCGTGCTTAGCTGCTGCCAAAAACCCAGGTACCATGGAGAAGAACACTGAGTGTCAGTGGAACAAGATCCTGAATAATATAAGGACGGTCAAGGAAGACTGCAGTGCCCCTCAGTCTGCCCCTTCTCTCTCCCCACCTGCCTCACAGACTGCAGACTCCCTGCCCCCGGCCGCTCACACTTTGCAGGTCCCTGCTACTACCACCGACTTGGCCAACCTATATTCCATGTCCCCCATCCTGTCTGTCCCTCCTCCTTCCCCAACACCTAATATTGATCAGGAAACAAGATACACAGTCCCTAAGTTGCCAGTCCTGCTGATTCTCTTCCTGCTTCAGCTTCTGATCCCATTTGGGGAATTCCACTAAAGAAGAATGAAGGTCCTTTTCATTCAGTCACAACCACACACCTCTTATTTCTGACCTCCCTCCACCTCCTAGCATCCCAGCTTTCTCCTTCCAGCCACCATCCCACGAAAAGGAACCCCCAACACGCATTTCTGCAGATCCTACCCCTCCTTTATACTTACCTACCCCTCTTCCAGTCCCTACCATCAATCCCCCTATTTTAACTGGGCAGCCCATGACTTCTATGGCAATCCCTTCCACGAGAATGGTCACGGCATCTGGAAGTTTCACCTTCCAGTCTACTGCACACACTGATGTCTACATGGATACTACTGCCTCTTCCAAAGCTGCCATGTTTAGGTCTCCCCCAGGTCTCAGGGTGGACAAGAGGCACCCTGCGGAGGTCCCAGTGTCTATCACCCCACCTGTGCCGATGGTCCCCTGCGACACCCCAAATTTTAACCATCCCTTTAGACTCCAAACCAACCTTCAGCCCATAAGTGGGACCTCTGATGGGAAGCAGAGAGCCTCTCCCCCTACTGCTCCTGTTTTCCCCAGCCGCGCATTTACTGCTTCAGCTCCTGTTTTCCCCAGAACACCATTTATGGCTTCGCCGTCATCAGTGCTTCAGCAGGCAGCAGCTCTGACACTGAACCTATGGACAACACACCTCCTACCCAGGCTGTCATTTTCCATTCGGCCCCTGTTTTCTCCAGCCCCTCATTTATGGCTTAATCAGGCAGAAGCTGTGACACTGAACTGATGGACAACACACCTCCTTCCAAGGATGTCATTTTCCACTCGGCTCATGTTTTCCCCAGCCACCCATTTACAGCTTCAGCAGGCAGAAACTCTGACACTGAACCTATGAACAACACACTTCCTTCCCAGGGTGTTATTTTCCATTAGACTCCTGTTTTCCTGAGCTCACCATTTAGGGCTTAAGCCGTGATGGGTACTTCAGCAGGTAGCAGCCCCAAAACTGAAACTATGGACAGAAAACCTCTATCCCAGGCTGTCATTTTCCATTCGGGTCCTGTTGTCCCGAGCCCCAATTTACGGCTTCAGCAGGAAGAAGCTCTGACACTGAACCTATGGAAAAAACAACTCCTTCCTAGGATGTCATTTTCCATTTGGCTCCTGTTTTCCTGAGCACCCCATTTAGGGCTTCAGCCGTCATGGGTACGTCAACAGGTTGAAGCTCTGACACTGAACCTATGGACAACACACCTCCTTCTCAAGGTGTCATTTTCCACTCGGTTCCTGTATTCCTCAGCCCCCAATTTACGGCTTCAGCAGGCAGAAGCTCTGACGCAGAACCTATGGACAACACATCGCCTTCCCAGGCTGTCATTTTCCATTCGGCTCCTGTTTTCCTCAACCACCATTTAGGGCTTCAGCCATCATGGGTACGTCAGCAGGCAGCAATTCTGACACTGAACATATGAACAGCACACCTCCTTCTCAGGCTGTCATTTTCTATTTGGCTCCTGTTTTCCAGCCCCCCATTTAAGGCTTCAGCAGGTAGAAGCTCTGACACTGAACCTATGGACAACACACCTCCTTCCCAAGCTGTCATTTCTCATTCGGCTCCTGTTTTTCCCAGGCCGCCATTTATGGCCTCAAGTGTCAGAAGCTCTGACACTGAAACTATGGACAACACACTTCCTTCCCAGGCTGTCATTTTTCATTCGGGTCCTGTTTTCCCGAACCCTAATTTACGGCTTCAGCAGGCAGAAGCTCTGACACTGAAACTATGGACAACACACCTCCTTCCCAGGGTGCTTTTTTTTATTTTAAACCTGGTTTCCCAAGTCTCACACTTATGGCTTCAGCAGGCAGAAGCTCTGATACTGAACCTATGGACAAAATACCTCCTTACCAGGCTGTCACTTTCCATTGGGCTCCTGTTTTCCCCAGCCCCCCATTTACAGCTTCAGCAGGAAGAAGCTCTGACAATGAAACTATGGACAACACACCTCCTTCCCAAGGTGTCATTTTCCATTAGGCTTCTGTTTTCCTCAGCCCCAAATTTATGGCTTCAGCAGGCAGAAGGTCTGACAATGAACCTATGAACAACAAACCTCCTTCCAAGGCTGTCATTTTCCATTCGGCGCTTGTTTGCCCCAGACCACTTTACGGCTTCAGCAGGCAGAAGCTCTGACACTGAACCTATGGGCAACACACATCCTTCCGAGGCTGTCAGTTTCCATTCGACTCCTGTTTTCCCCAGACCCCCATTTACGTCATCAGCAGGCAGAAGCTCTGACATGAACCTATGGACACCACACCTCCTTCCCTGTCATTTTCCATTTGGTTCCTGTTTTCCCCAGGCCCCCTTTACGGCTGCAGCAGGCAGAAGCTCTGACACAGAATCTATGGACAACACACCGCCTTCCCAGGCTGTCATCTTCTATTTGGCTCCTGTTTCCCAGCCCCCCATTTAAGGCTTCAGCAGGTAGAAGCTCTGACACTGAACCTATGGACAACACACCTCCTTCCCAGGCTGTCATTTTTCATTCGGCTCCTGTTTTTCCCAGGCCGTATTTATGGCCTCAAGTGTCAGAAGCTCTGACACTGAAACTATGGACAACACACGTCATTCCCAGGCTGTCATTTTCCATTCGGGTCCTGTTTTCCCGAACCCCAATTTACGGCTTCAGCAGGCAGAAGCTCTGACACTGAACCTATGGACACCACACCTCCTTCCCAGGCTGTCATTTTCCGTTCGGCTCCTGTTTTCCCCACCACTCCATTTATGGCTTCAGCAGGCAGAAGCTCTGACACTGAAACTATGGACAACACACCTCCTTCCCAGGGTGCTTTTTTTTTATTTTAAACCTGGTTTCCCAAGCCTCACACTTATGGCTTCAGCAGGCAGAAGCTCTGACACTGAATCTATGGACACCACACCTCGTTCGCAGGCTGTCATTTTCCATTCGCTTCCAGTTTTCCCCAGCCCCACTTTACGGCTTCAGCAGGAAGAAGCTCTGACACTGAACCTATAGACAAAACACCTCTTTCCCAGGCTTTCACTTTCCACTTGGCTCCTGTTTTCCCCAGCCCCCCATTTACGCCTTCAGAAGGCAGAATCTCTAACAATGATCCTATGGACAACACACCTCCTTCCCAAGCTGTCAGTATCAATTCGACTCCTGTTTTCCCCAGACCCCAATTTACGTCGTCAGCAGGCAGAAGCTCTGACACTGAACCTATGGACAACAAACCCCCTTCCAGGTCTGGCATTTTACATTCGGTTCCTATTTTACCCAGCCCCCCATTTACGGCTTCAGCAGCCAGAAGCTCTGACACTGAACCTATGGACAAAACAACTCCTTCCCAGGCTGTCATTCTCCATTCAGCTCCTGTTTTCCCCAGACCCCCCATTTACGTGGTAAGCAGGGAGAAGCTCTGACACTGAACCTATGGGCAACACACCTCCTTCCCAGGCTGTCATTTTCCATTCGGCTCCTGCTTACCCCAGCCCCTGATTTACGGCCTCAGAATGCAGAATCTCTGACACTGAACCTATGGACAAAACAACTCCTTCCCAGGCTGTCACTTTCCATTCGGCTCCTGTTTTTTCCAGGCCCCCATTTATGGCCTCATCAGTCAGAAACTCTGACACTGAACCTATAGACAACCAACCTTCTTCCCAGGCTGTCAATTTCCATTCGCCTCCTGTTTTCCTGTGCCCCCAATGTACGACTTCAGCAGGCCGAAGCTCTGACAATGAACCTATAGACAACACACTTCCGACCCAGGCTGTCATTTGCCATTCGGCTCCTGTTTTTCACAGTCACCCATTTACAGCTTCAGCAGGCAGAAGCTCTGGCACTGAACCTATGGAAAACACACTTCTTTCCCAGGTTGTCATTTTCCATTCGGCTCCTGTTTTCCTGAGCCCCCCATTTAGGGTTTCAGCCATCATCGGTACTTCAGCAGGTAGCAGCTCTGACACTGTACCTATGGACACAACACCTACATCCCAGGCTGTCATCTTCCATTCGGCTCCTGTTTTTCCCAGCCCTCCATTTACGGCTTCAGCAGGCAGAAGCTCTGACACTGAACCTATGAACATCACACCGCCTTCCCAGGCTGTCATTTTCATTTGGTCTGTTGTTTTTTCCAGGACTCCATTTATGGCCTCAAGAGGCAGAAGCTCTGACACTGTAACTATGGAAACCACACTTCATTCAGGCTGTCATTTTCCATTCGGGTCCTGTTTTCCCGAACCATGATTTACAGCCTCAGCAGGCAGAAGCTGTGCCACTGAACCTATGGACACCACGACTCCATACAAGGCTGTCATTTTCCATTCTGCTCCTGTTTTCCTCAGCCCTCCTTTTATGGATTCACCCGTCATGGGTACTTCAACAGGTTGAAGCTCTGACACTGAACCTATGGACAATACACCTCCTTCACAGG
This sequence comes from Delphinus delphis, assembly GCF_949987515.2. Classification (NCBI taxonomy): domain Eukaryota; kingdom Metazoa; phylum Chordata; class Mammalia; order Artiodactyla; family Delphinidae; genus Delphinus; species Delphinus delphis. The sequence goes on from NC_082683.1 coordinate 153,177,562, forward strand.
CTGTCATTTTCAATTCGGCTCCTGTTTTCCCCATCCCCCCAATTTGGCTACAAAAGGCAGAAGCTCTGACTGAACCTGTGGACAACACACCTCATTCCCACGGTGTCATTTTTCATTTGACGCCTGTTTTCCCCAGCCCCACACTTACAGATTCAGAACGCAGAAGCTCTGATACTGAATCTATGGAAACCACACCTCTTTCGCAGGCTGTCATTTTCTATTTGACTCCTGTTTTCCTCAGCTCCCCATTTACAGCTTCAGCAGGCAGAAGCGCTCTTAATGAACCTATGGTCAACACACCTCCACCCCAGGTTGTCACTTTCCATTGGGCCCCTGTTTTCCCCAGCCCCCCATTTATGGCTACAGCAGGAAGAAGTTCTGAAACTGAACCTATGGACAACCAACCTCCTTCCCAGGCTGTCATTTTCCATTCGGTTTCTGTTTTCCCCAGCCCCTCTTTACGGATTCAGCAGGCAGAAATTCTGACACTGAACCTATGAACAAAACACCTCCTTCCCAGGCTGTCACTTTCCATTCGGCTCCTGTTTTCCCCAGACCCCATTTATGGGTTCAGCAGGCAGAAGCTCTGACAACGAACCTATAGACAACACCCCTCTTTTCCAGGCTGTCATTTTCCATTCAGCTACTGTTTTCCACAGCCACCCATTTACAGCTACAGCAGGTAGAAGCTCTGATACTGAACCTATGGACAACACAATTCTTTACCAGGCTGTCATTTTCCATTCGGCCCCTGTTTTCCTGAGCCCCCCATTTAGGGCTTCAGCTGTCATCTCTACTTCAGCAGGTAGCAGCTCTGACACCGAACCTATGGACACCACATCTCCTTCCCAGGCTGTCATTTTCCATTCGACTCCTCTTTGCCTCAACCCCCATTTAGGGCTTCAGCATGCAGAAGCAATGACACTGAATCAATGGAAACCACACCTCGTTCCCACGCTGTCATTTTCCACTGGGCTCCTGCAATCCCCAGCCCCCAATGTACGGCTTCAACAGGCAGAAACTCTGACACTGAAGCTATGGACAAAACACCTCCTTCCCAGACTGTCACTTTCCATTCGGCTCCTGTTTTCCCCAGACCCCATTTAAGGCTTCAGCAGGCAGAAGGTCTGGCACTGAACCGATGATCATCACACCACCTTCCCAGGCTGTCATTTGCCATTCGGCTGTTGTTTTTTCCAGGCCCCCTTGTATGGCCTCAAGAGACAGAAGCTCTGACACTGAAACTATGGACAACACACTTCATTCCCAGGCTGTCATTTTCCATTCTGCTCCTGTTTTCCTCAGCCCCCCTTTTACAGATTCAGCCGTCATGGGCACTTCAACAGGTTGAAGCTCTGACACTGAACCTATGGACAACACACCGCCTTCTCAGGCTCTCATTTGCCATTCGGGTCCTGTTTTCTCCATCCCCCCATTGTTGGATTCAACAGGTAGAAGCTCTGACACTGAAACTTTGGACACCACACCTCCTTCCCAGGCTGTCATTTTCCATTCGGCTCCTGTTTGCCCCAATCCCCATTTAGGCCTTCAGCCGTCATGGGTACTACAGCAGGTAGCAACTGTGACACTGAACCTATGGACAACACACCTCCTTCCTAGGGTGTTATTTTTCATTTGACACCTGGTTTCCCCTGAGTCACACGTACGGCTTCAGCAGGCAGAAGCTCTGACACTGAACCTATGGGCAACACACATCCTTTCCAGGCTGTCATTTTCCATTCGGTTCCTGTATTCCCCGGCCCCCCTTTACGGCTTCAGCAGGAAGAATCCCTGACACTGAACCTATAGACAAAACAACTGCTTCCCAGGTTATCACTTTCCATTCGGCTCCTGTTTTCCCCAGACCCCCATTTTTGTGTTCAGCAGGCAGAAGCTCTGACACTGAACCTATGGGCAACACACATCCTTTCCAGGCTGTCATTTTCCATTCGGCTCCTGTATTTCCCAGCCCCCCATTTACATCGTAAGAAGGCAGAATCTGTGACATTGAACCTATGGACGAAACACCTCCTTCCCAGGCTGTCAATTTCCATTCGGTTCCTGTTTTCCCCAGCCCCACATTACAGTTTCAGCAGGCAGAAGCTCTGACACTGAACCTATGGGCAACACACATCCTTCCCAGGGTGTCATTTTCCATTCGGCTTCTGTTTTCCCCAGCCCCCCATTTACGGCTTCAGAATGCAGAAACTCTGACACTGAACCTATGGACAAAACATCTCCTTCCCAGGATGTCACTTTCCATTCGGATCCTGTTTTTTCCAGGCCCCCATTTATGGCCTCATCAGTCAGAAGCTCTGACACTGAACCTATGGAAAACACACTTCTTTCCCGGGCTGTCATTTGCATTTGGCTCCTGTTTTCCACAGCCACCCATTTAGGGTTTCAGCTGTCATCGGTACCTCAGCAGGTAGCAGCCCTGACACTGTACCTATGGACACAACACCTACATCTCAGGCTGTCATCTTCCATTCGGCTCCTGTATTTCCCTGCCCCCTATTTACATCATAAGAAGGCAGAATCTGTGACATTGAACCTATGGACAACACACCTCCTTCCCAGGCTGTCACTTTCCATTTGGCTTCTGTTTTCCCCAGGCCCCCATTTATGGCTTCAGAATGCAGAAGCTCTGACACTGAACCTATGGACAAAACAACTCCTTCCCAGGCTGTCACTTTCCATTCGGCTCCTGTTTTTTCCAGGCCCCCATTTATGGCCTCATCAGTCAGAAACTCTGACACTGAACCTATGGACAACCAACCTTCTTTCCAGGCTGTCAATTTCCATTCGCCTCCTGTTTTCCTGTGCCCCCAATGTACGACTTCAGCAGGCCGAAGCTCTGACAATGAACCTAGACAACACACTTCCGACCCAGGCTGTCATTTGCCATTCGGCTCCTGTTTTCCACAGCCACCCATTTACAGCTTCAGCAGGCAGAAGCTCTGACACTGAAACTATGGAAAACACACTTCTTTCCCAGGTTGCCATTTTCCATTCAGCTCCTGTTTTCCTGAGCCCCCCATTTAGGGTTTCAGCCATCATCGGTACTTCAGCAGGTAGCAGCTCTGACACTGTACCTATGGACACAACACCTACAACCCAGGCTGTCATCTTCCATTCGGCTCCTGTTTTTCCCAGCCCTCCATTTATGGCTTCAGCAGGCAGAAGCTCTGACACTGAACCTATGAACATCACACCGCCTTCCCAGGCTGTCATTTTCGTTTCATCTGTTTTTCCAGGGCTCCATTTATGGCCTCAAGAGGCAGAAACTCTGACACTGTAACTATGGACGCCACACTTCATTTCCAGGCTGTCATTTTCCATTCGGGTCCTGTTTTCCCAAACCATGATTTACGGCCTCAGCAGGCAGAAGCGGTGCCACTGAACCTATGGACACCACGACTCCATCCCAGGCTGTCATTTCCCATTCTTCTCCTATTTTCCTCAGCCCTCCTTTTATGGATTCAGCCGTCATGGGTACTTCAACAGGTTGAAGCTCTGACACTGAACCTGTGGACAACACACCTCATTCCAACGGTGTCATTTTTCATTTGACGCCTGTTTTCCCCAGCCCCACACTTACGGATTCAGAACGCAGAAGCTCTGATACTGAATCTATGGAAACCACACCTCTTTCGCAGGCTGTCATTTTCGATTTGACTCCTGTTTTCCTCAGCTCCCCATTTACAGCTTCAGCAGGCAGAAGCGCTCTTAATGAACCTATGGTCAACACACCTCCACCCCAGGTTGTCACTTTCCATTGGGCCCCTGTTTTCCCCAGCCCCCCATTTACGGCTATAGCAAGAAGAAAGTCTGAAACTGAACCTATGGACAACCAACCTCCTTCCCAGGCTGTCATTTTCCATTCGGTTCCTGTTTTCCCCAGCCCCTCTTTACGGATTCAGCAGGCAGAAATTCTGACACTGAACCTATGAACAAAACACCTCCTTCCCAGGTTGTCATTTTCCATTCAGCTCCTGTTTTCCACAGCCACCCATTTACTGCTTCAGCAGGTAGCAGCTCTAACACTGAACCTATGGACACAGCGCCTCAATCCAAGGCTGTCATCTTCCATTCGGGTGCTGTTGTCCCCATCCCCCCATTGTCGGCTTCAACAGGTCGAAGCTGTGCCACTGAACCTATGGACACCACATCTCCTTCCCAGGCTGTCATTTTCCATTCGACTCCTCTTTGCCTCAACCCCCATTTAGGGCTTCAGCCGTCATGGGTACTACAGCACGTAGCAACCGTGTCACTGAACCTATGGACAACACAGCTCCTTCCTAGGGTGTTATTTTTCATTTGACACCTGGTTTCCCAAGCCTCACACTTAGGGCTTCAGCAGGCAGAAGCTCTGACACTGAATCAATGGAAACCACACCTCGTTCCCAGGCTGTCTTTTTCCATTCGGCTCCTGTATTTCCGAGCCACCCATTTACATGGTAAGAAGGCGGAATCTGTGACACTGAACCTATGGACAACACACGTCCTTCCCAGGCTGTCATTTTCCATTTGGCTCCTGTTTTCCCCAGCCGCCCATTTACGGCTTCAGAGGCAGAATGTCTGACGCTGAACCTATGGACACCACACCTCCTTCGCAGGCTGTCATTTTCCATTCTGCTCCTGTTTTCCTCAGCCCCGCTTTTACGGATTCAGCCATCATGGGTACTTCAACATGTTGAAGCTCTGACAATGAACCTACGGACGAAACACCTCCTTCCCAGGCTGTCACTTTCCATTCGGCTCCTGTTTTCCCCAGACCCCATTTACGGCTTCAGCAGTTAGAAGCTCTGACACTGAACCTAAGGACACCACACTTCTTTCCTAGGTTGTCATTTTACTTTCGGCTCCTGTTTTCCTGAGCCCCCCATTTAGGGCTTCAGCTGTCATCAGTAATTTGCAGGTAGCAGATCTGACACTGAACCTATGGACACCACATCTCCTTCCCAGGCTGTCATTTTCCATTCGACTCCTCTTTGCCTCAACCCCCATTTAGGGCTTCAGCCGTCATGGGTACTACAGCACGTAGCAACTGTGTCACTGAAGCTATGAACAACACAGCTCCTTCGTAGGGTGTTATTTTTCATTTGACACCTGGTTTCCCAAGCCTCACACTTACGGCTTCAACAGGCAGAAGCTCTAACACTGAATCTATGGACACCACACCTCGTTCCCAGGCTGACATTTTCCATTCGGTTCCTGTTTTCCTCAGCCCCCCTTTGCGGCTTCAGCAGGAAGAAGCTCTGACACAGAACCTATATACAAAACACCTCCTTCCCAGGCTGTCACTTTCCCTTCCGCTCCTGTTTTCCCCAGACCCCCATTTTCATGTTCAGCAGGCAGAAGCTCTGACACTGAACCTATGGGCAACACACATCCTTCCCAGGCTGTCATTTTCCATTCGGCTCCTGTATTTCCGAGCCACCCATTTACATGGTAAGAAGGCGGAATCTGTGACACTGAACCTATGGACAACACACGTCATTCCCAGGCTGTCATTTTCCATTCGGCTCCTGTTTTCCCCAGCTCCCCATTTACGGCTTCAGAATGCAGAAGCTCTGACACTGAAAATAGGGACAAAACAACTCCTTCTCAGGCTGTCATTTTCCAGTGGGCTCCTGTTTGTTCCAGGCCCCCGTTTGTGGCCTAAGCAGGCAGAAGCTCTGACACTGAACCTATGGACATGACATCTCCTTCCCAGGCTGTCATTTTCCATTCGGTTCCTGTTTTCCCCAGCCCACCTTTTACATCATAAAGAGGCAGAAGTGTGAGACAGAACCTGTGGACAGCACAACTCCTTCCCAGGCTGTCATTTTCCATTCGTCTCCTGAATTTTCCATCCCCCCATTTTCCACTTCAACAGGCAGAAGCTCTGACACTGAATCTATGGACACCACACCTCTTTCACAGGCTGTCATTTTCCATTCGACCTCTGTTTTCCTCAGCCCCCCATTTACAGCTTCAACAGGCAGAAGCATTGACACTGAACCTATGGGCAACACACCGCCTTCCCAGGCTGTCATTTTCCATTCGGTTCCTGTTTTCCTCAACCCCCATTTAGGGCTGCAGCCATCATGGGTACTACAACAGGTAGCAACTCTGACACTGTACATATGAACACCACACCTCCATGTCAGGCAGTCATTTTCGATTTGGCTCCTGTTTTCCCCAGCCCCCCATTTACGGCTGCAGCCGGCAGAAGCTCTGACACTGAACCTATGAACATCACACCGCCTTCCCAGGCTGTCATTTTCCATTCGGCTGTTGTTTTTTCCAGGCCCCCCATTTATGGCCTCCAGAGGCAGAAGCTCTGACACTGAAACTGTGGACAACACACTTCATTCCCAGGCTGACATTCTCCATTCGGTTCCTGTTTTCCCGAACCCCAATTTACGTCCTCAGCAGGCAGAAGCTGTGACAACGAACCTATGGACACCACACCTCCTTCCAGGCTTTCATTTTCCATTCGGTTCCTGTTTTCCTCAACCCCCATTTAGGGCTCCAGCCGCCATGGGTACTACAGCAAGTAGCAACTCAACACTGAACCTATAGACAACACACCTCCTTCCCAGGGTGTTATTTTTCATTTGACACCTGGTTTCCCCAGGCTCACACTTACGGTTTCAGCAGGCAGAAGCTCTGACACTGAATCAATGGAAACCACACCTCGTTCCCAGGCTGTCTTTTTCCATTCGGTTCCTGTTTTCCCCAGCCCCCATTTACGGCTTCAGCAGGCAGAAGCTCTGACACTGAATCTATGGACAAAACACCTCCATCCCAGGCTGTCAGTTTCCATTCGGGTACTGTGGTCCTGAGCCCCCATTTAGGGCTTCAGCCGTCATCGGTATTTCAGCACGTAGCAGCTCTGACTCTGAACCTATGGACACAACACCTCCATCCCAGGCTGTTATCTTCCATTCGGCTCCTGTTTTCCCCAGCCCCCCAATTTACGGCCTCAGCAGGCAGAAGTTGTGACACTGAACCTATGGACACCACAACTCCTTCGCAGGCTGTCATTTTCCATTCTGCTCCTGTTTCCTCAGTCCCACTTTTACGGATTCAGCCGTCATAGGTACTTCAACAGGTTGAAGCTCTGACACTGAACCTATGGACAACACACCTCCTTCTCAGGCTGTCATTTTCCATTTGGCTCCTGTTTTCCACAGCCACCCATTTATAGCTTCAGCAGGTAGAAGTTCTGATACTGAACCTATGGACACCACACTTCTTTCGCAGGTTGTCATTTTCCATTCGGCTCCTGTTTTCCTGAGCCCCCTATTTAGGGCTTCAGCCGTTATCAGTACTTCAGCAGGCAGCAGCTCTGACACTGAACCTATGGACACAACACCTCCTTCCCAGGCTGTCACTTTCCATTTGGCTGCTGTTTTCCCCAGACCCCATTTACGGCTTCAGCTTGCAGAAGCTCTGACACTGAACCTATGAACATCACACCGCCTTCCCAGGCTGTCACATTCCATTCGGCTGTTGTTTTTTCCAGGCCCCCCATTTATGGCCTCCAGAGGCAGAAGTTCTGACACTGAAACTGTGGACAACACAGTTCATTCCCAGGCTGACATTTTCCATTCGGTTCCTGTTTTCCCGAACCCCAATCGACGGCTTCAGCAGGCAGAAGCTCTGACACTGAACCTATGGACACCACACCTCATTCCCAGGATGACATTTTCCATTCTTCTCCTGGTTTACTCAGCCCCCCTTTTACGGATTCAGCCGTCATGGGTACTTCAACAGGTTGAAACCCTGACAATGAACCTATGGACAACACACCTCCTCCTCTGGCTGTCATTTTCCATTCGGCTCCTGCTTTCCCCATCCTCCCATTGTTGGCTTCAACAGGCAGAAGCTCTGACACAGAACCTATGGACAACACACCTCCTTCCCAGGCTGTCATTTTCCATTCGGCTCCTGTTTTCCACAGCCACCCATTTATAGCTTCAGCAGGTAGAAGTTCTGATACTGAACCTATGGACACCACACTTCTTTCACAGGTTGTCATTTTCCATTCGGCTCCTGTTTTCCTGAGCCCCCTATTTAGGGCTTCAGCCGTTATCAGTACTTCAGCAGGTAGCAGCTCTGACACTGAATCTATGGACACAACACCTCCTTCCCAGGCTGTCACTTTCCATTCGGCTCCTATTTTCCCCAGACCCCATTTACGGCTTCAGCAGGCAGAAGGTCTGACAATGAAGCTATATAGAACACACCTCCTTCCCAGGCTGTCATTTTCCAGTGGGCTCCTGTTTGTTCCAGGCCCCCGATTATGGCCTAAGCAGGCAGAAGCTCTGACACTGAACCTATGGACACGACATCTCCTTCCCAGGCTGTCATTTTCCGTTCGTCTCCTGAATTTTCCATCCCCCCATTTTCCACTTCAACAGGCAGAAGCTCTGACACTGAATCTATGGACACCACACCTCTTTCACAGGCTGTCATTTTCCATTCGACCTCTGTTTTCCTCAGCCCCCCATTTACAGCTTCAGCAGGCAGAAGCATTGACACTGAACCTATGGGCAACACACCGCCTTCCCAGGCTGTCATTTTCCATTCGGTTCCTGTTTTCCTCAACCCCCATTTAGGGCTGCAGCCATCATGGGTACTACAACAGGTAGCAACTCTGACACTGTACATATGAACACCACACCTCCATGTCAGGCAGTCATTTTCGATTTGGCTCCTGTTTTCCCAACCCCCATTTATGGCTTCAGCAGGCAAAAGGTCTGTCACTGAACCTATGGACAACACTCCTCCTTTCCAGGGTGTTATTTTTCATTTGACACCCGGTTTCACGAGACTCACACTTATGGCTTCAGCAGGCAGAAGCTATGACACTGAATCTATGGACACCACACCTCGTTCCCAGTCTGTCATTTTCCATTGGGCTCCTGTTTTTTCCAGGCCCCCATTTACGGCCTCAAGTGGCAGAAGCTCTGAGACTGAAACTATGGACAACACACTTCCTTCCCAGGCTGTCGTTTTCCATTTGGCTCCTGTTTTCCCCAGCCGCCCATTTACGGCTTCAGAGGCAGAATGTCTGACGATGAACCTATGGACACCACACCTCCTTCGCAGGCTGTCATTTTCCATTCTGCTCCTGTTTTCCTCAGCCCCCCTTTTACGGATTCAGCCATCATGGGTACTTCAACATGTTGAAGCTCTGACACTGAACCTATGGACACAACACCTCCTTCCCAGGCTGTCACTTTCCATTCGGCTCCTGTTTTCCCCAGACCCCATTTACAGCTTCAGCAGTTAGAAGCTCTGACACTGAACCTAAGGACACCATACTTCTTTCCTAGGTTGTCATTTTACTTTCGGCTCCTGTTTTCCTGAGCCCCCCATTTAGGGCTTCAGCCGTCATCGGTAATTCAGAAAGTAGCAGCTCTGACACTGAACCTATGGACACAACACCTCCTTCCCAGGTTGTCACTTTCCATTCGGCTCCTGTTTTCCCCAGCCCCCCATTTACGGCTGCAGCCGGCAGAAGCTCTGACACTGAACCTATGAACATCACACCGCCTTCCCAGGCTGTCATTTTCCATTCGGCTGTTGTTTTTTCCAGGCCCCCCATTTATGGCCTCCAGAGGCAGAAGCTCTGACACTGAAACTGTGGACAACACACTTCATTCCCAGGCTGACATTCTCCATTCGGTTCCTGTTTTCCCGAACCCCAATTTACGTCCTCAGCAGGCAGAAGCTGTGACACCGAACCTATGGACACCACACCTCCTTCCAGGCTTTCATTTTCCATTCGGCTCCTGTTTTCCTCAACCCCCATTTAGGGCTTCAGCCGCCATGGGTACTACAGCAAGTAGCAACTCAACACTGAACGTATAGACAACACACCTCCTTCCCAGGGTGTTATTTTTCATTTGACACCTGGTTTCCCCAGGCTCACACTTACGGTTTCAGCAGGCAGAAGCTCTGACACTGAATCAATGGAAACCACACCTCGTTCCCAGGCTGTCTTTTTCCATTCGGTTCCTGTTTTCCCCAGCCCCCATTTACGGCTTCAGCAGGCAGAAGCTCTGACACTGAATCTATGGACAAAACACCTCCATCCCAGGCTGTCAGTTTCCATTCGGGTACTGTGGTCCTGAGCCCCCATTTAGGGCTTCAGCCGTCATCGGTATTTCAGCACGTAGCAGCTCTGACTCTGAACCTATGGACACAACACCTCCATCCCAGGCTGTTATCTTCCATTCGGCTCCTGTTTTCCCCAGCCCCCCAATTTACGGCCTCAGCAGGCAGAAGTTGTGACACTGAACCTATGGACACCACACCTCCTTCCCAGGGTGCTTTTTTTTATTTTAAACCTGGTTTCCCAAGTCTCACACTTATGGCTTCAGCAGGCAGAAACTCTGACACTGAACCTATGGACACCACACCTTCTTCCCAGGCTGTCATTTTCCATTCTGCTCCTGTTTTCCCCAGTCTCCCATTTACGGCTTCAGCAGGCAGAATCTCTGACACTCAACCTATGGACAGACAACACACCTCCTTCCCAGGCTGTTTTTTTCCATTTGGTTCCTGTTTTCCCCAGCCCCACATTACAGTTTCAGCAGGCAGAAGCTCTGACACTGAACCTATGGACACCACAGCTGCTTCCCATGCTGTCATTTTCCCTTCGGCTCCTGTTTTTCTCAGCCCATTTGCGACTTCAGCCATCAAGGGTACTTCAGCAGGTAGCAGCTCTGACACTGAACCTATGGACACCACACCTCCTTCCCAGGCTGTCATGTTCCAGTCTGCCCCTGTCTCCAGGCAGAACTAATAGCCATTTCACAGGGCTGTTCCTAGTTCTGGGAACACACCACCCAGTGGTAACAATGCCTCAGCCCATTCCTCCACGCATTTACCTGCGACACGGGCAACAGATAGACAAACACTTCAAGTTTCCTCAGTCCCAGGTCTCCCGTCTCAGGCCAAACTGGGGGCCAACGATGTGCCGAGGCCTAACGAGTGTTTTCTATTGGGAAACCCAGTAGCCTCAGCACAAGTTAAAGTCCTAGCCGCTCCTGCAGCCTAGCCACCGCGAGTCAGCATCATGCAGTCAGCTTTGCCCTCTTCCATATTTGCCACCACCAGCAACATGCAGCCAGCCTTTGGCGACAACCCAGGCATTCTCCCTAGGTCTGTGTCCATTGCTACTGTGTTTGGAGTTGCCACCAGGATGCCCAGTACTGGAGACGGTAGCTCGCTCTTTGCCGACACCACACCGGGCCCACTGTTCATGTGACCTGCAACCCCTACGGCCGGTGGGAGCCTTGGAGTTGGTGTGTCAGCCCCAGGCCTCACTCATTCAGAGGCATCCAGACCACTTAACTTTGGGACAGGTCTAAGTGGGGCACCCAGCACCACTTCTGTTCCTACTTTGGGACAGACGACCTGCCATCTACCTACCACGGCAAGGCTGCTGCAGTAGGAGGGGCAGGCACCATCCCAGCATTTGGGAACATACCTGATTCCACCTTAAATCCAAATACCTGGGGCCTACCTGCGCTCAATACAGGTGGTACGGTGATGGCAGGGGACAACACCATCCCCACGATGGGAGGCCCTAGTGTTTCTTTCCACTTTCCACCACTGCACACAGGGCCCATCTGGACGTAGAAAATCTACGTTTAAAAGTTCCATCACCAAGGAGATGAAATCTGTGTCAAGGGACATGTCAGTTTCCACCTTCCAACAGAGCACACCACATCTGCTGGAGTTGCAAGTGTGGTTACCACCCGTGGGTTTCAACACACTTCTAGTTCTACCTTATTTCCGAGCACAAGGGGCCCACCTGCCCACTAGGTGGTGGTCGTCTCGGAGGGAACAACATCATGCCCATGATTGGAGGACCTGGTATTCCCGCTTACAACTGGGACCCACCTGGCCAATACACAGGTGGTGCGGATGGAGGGCACAACATCTCACGGGTGCTGGGAGGCCCTGTGTATTAACTGCCATCAGACTTGGAACCCATCTGTGCAGAGAACGGGGTGGGGGCGCCATGGGGGACAGCACCACACCTGCTGTGACTGCATACACTTCTGGGGCCGCATTAATACAAGGCACCTGGCCCCCCCCCCAGCCAAAACCCAGGTGGCGCCACGGGGGACAGCACCATCCATATTTAGAGAGGAACCTCTACTCTCAGGAAGAACACTGGGGCACCCAAGTCAGGACACCCCTCTGACTTAGACGAGCCAGCATTGTGTTTGGAGGCTTCTGGTCAGGGCAGCTGTGCCTGTGCTCATAGGAGCCTGGCAGCCTCATAACTTGCCCAGGGCTTCATAGGAGCCATCAGCTAATTCCTTTCTTCTACAAAGAAACTCTACAAATGAAGAGCAGATCTTATTCTGCAAACTGTGTGTAACCATGAATGGACTTTGCCTCACTGGAAAGTGGCTCAGCCCGTTTAAGTGAAACTTAACCTCCTCTCTTCCTACAGCAAGCCGGAGGACCACACCTCAGGGCTGTGCAAGAGTGAGTGTGTGTGTGCATGTGGCATATGAGCCCACTTCAGAACTACACCAGACTTGAGAAGTTCCAGTTAGGAGAATGGAAGAGAGCTGCCTGTATCATCTACTGTGCCATCCCTGGCTTGACTGTTAACTTGGTGGACCCAAGCCCCCAGCCAGTTTCCCTAGACTTGGAACTGGCAGGATGCCCACTGCTGTTTTCAGATGCTTCCTCTCCCCCTATGCATTTGCCTCAATGGGCCCTTCTCTTTCCCAGCTTTATGTACATATATATATATGTCAATAAAACCTTGTTCATATTAATCTGCTTCTGTTTATGTGTCTTTACTCACTGACTCAGCTGTAGAGGAAGAACTGACATATGTGAGTGGTGACGTGGGAGCCAGACTTGAAGACACCAAAATTTTGTGTCCCAGTAACTGGGATGTGGAATTAGGCACACATTATGGCTGCATGTGCTGAGTCCTGAAATCTGTTCTCAGTGTAACGAGTGACAATCAGGAGGAACTAAGGTCCAGAGGAGGGATAGATGGGGTGACTCACCCTGGCTTCTCTGTATGTCTCTCAACAACAAAATGTGAAGATGATACCTGTCATTGGACAGGGAGGAACAATTAGACACTATGTGTCCATTATCAGAGTGTGCAATGGCAACAATAAGGCTGAGAAAATAGCTGAATGTGTTCAGTCTGACACTCATACAGATAATCAGTCAGGCAAACATAACGACGGGAGAAAAAACTCACTAGATGTCAGAACTGCTGCCTCTCGAACAAGAAGTTTCCAGCCAGAGACGACGCTCCTCCATGGCCCGGATACATTCCATGTAGATTGAGGCGCCCATCACCAAGGCAATCGATATCATCAGTGCTGCCCAGGAAAGCAGTCCCATGCCTGTGACAGAAGCCTTAGATCGTGTGCTGGAAATTCTAAGAACCACTGAATTATATTCACCACAATTTGATGCTAAGGACAATGATCCTCATGCCATTGACCTTGTTGGGGACTTAATGTCTGATGTTTTGTGAAGACCATCCAGGAATGAGTATGTTCTTTCAACAAAAAACCTTCAACAGGTTTCCAGCAGTGTAATCACCTCCACCTTCCTTCACAACGTCCAATCACAGATAACTCGGGCCATGGAAAATGAGGAATTCTGGGACTTTGATAGTTTTGAACTGGAGGCTGCCACTCATAAAAGGCCTTTGATTTATCTTGGTCTCAAAATATTCGCTCGCTTTGGAGTCTGTGAAGTCTTAAAATGCTCTGAGACAACGCTGAGATCATGGTTGCAAATTATCGAAGCCAATTATCATGCTTCTAACCCCTACCACAATTCTACACATTCTGCCGATGTGCTTCACGCCACTGCCTATTTTCTCTGCAAAGAGAGGATAATGCAAACTTTAGATCCACTTGATGAGATCGCTGCCCTCATTGCTGCCACTGTCCATGACCTGGACCACCCCGGGAGAACCAACTCCTTCCTGTGCAATGCTGGGAGCGAGCTGGCCATTCTGTATAACGACACTGCTGTGCTCGAGAGCCACCTCACGGCCTTGGCCTTCCAACTGACCACTCGTGATGATAAATGCAACATCTTTAAAAACATGGAGAGGGATGACTACCGGACTCTGCACCAGAGTATTATCGACATGGTCTTAGCCACAGAAATGACAAAGCACTTTGAGCACGTCAACAAATTTGTCAATAGCATCAACAAGCCCTTGGCAGCATCAGAGGAAGATGGAGAAACTGGTAAAAATCAAGAAGCCATAATCACTATGCTCAGAACTCCAGACAACCGCAGTCTGATCAAACGAATGCTGATTAAGTGTGCTGATGTGTCAAATCCCTGCTGACCCCTGGGAAAGTGCAGTATCTCAGAATCTGGTGCACGTATCTCAGAAGAATGTTTTTCTCAGACTGATGAAGAGAAGCGACAGGACTTGCCTGTAGTGATGTCAGTTTTTGACAGAAATACCTGCAGCATCCCCAAATCCCAAATCTCTTTCATTGACTATTTCATCACAGACATGTTTGCTGCTTGGGACGCCTTTGCAGACCTGCCTGAGTTAATGCAGCGTCTTGACAACAATTTTAAATACTGGAAGGGACTGGATGAAATGAAGCTGCGGAGCCTCCGCCCACCTCCTGAATAGTGGGCGACACTGCCTGGGGCCCTGATGCTGTGTCCCTCTAGTCACTTGGGATTCCTGAGGGCAGAGTTCCTTGGTCCTTTCGTCCCCCGGTCTGCAGAGCCTGTAAGAGCACACAGGGATGTCGGCAACCTTCTGTAGCCACCATCTGATGCCACTGCCATAAAGTGAGACTTAGTCCACTCAAGGTACCTGGGCCTGCTGCGGGGGTGCTTCAGAAAGTCACGTGAGAACCATGGTTTGCCTTCGCGTCCATTAAAACACGAGCTCAGGACTGCCCCCGCAAAGGACGGAGATGGATTTCCTGCCAGTGACAGAGAGTATCTCGTTAAAATTCCTCAGTTATGTTCAGCACTTAAGAACAGCTAATGGCAATCGGATCTTTTTTCACATCATAGAAGGTGCAATCACTCACTTTGGAACACTACTGAAAGTGACTTCTCTTTCAAAATTGAACAGAAAATGCAGACAAAGAAATTTTGAAGTTGATTATTAATATCAATTATTAAAATGTTTTATTTTATGAGAAGTTCAATATTTTCTATGAATTTAAAAATAATTCAAAGTCAAAGCCAACTTTAAATGCCATGACCAAATTTATATGATTCATATTAATTAAATATGCATTACTTCGTGTACAGACTTATTTTCATAATGCAAATTTCAAATATAAAATGACACAATTTTACTGCAAAAAAAAAAAAAAAACAAACCACACTGGAGGCTATATAATCCCTGATGTGTGATAAGGAACCACACTTTATGATTGTACTTTTCGAAAATGTTGAAATGTCTTTTGCAAAAACAAAACAAAACAAAACAAAAAACCACACTGGAGGCTAGATAATCCCTGATGTGTGATAAGGAACCACACTTTATAACTACTTTTCAAAAATGTTAAAATGTCTTTTGGGGCATCTTTTTATTCAATTGAGACTTAGGCCAGTCATCTTCATACATTCCCACTACACTCAGAGAGGATGGATTTGGCATCCAGGTTCATGTATCTGGAGAAACAAAGGAAGAGTTCATACCTGCTCTGTAATTATTGAAAATTTAAGTTGACCTCAAATGTCCCATGCTGCTTAAAATAGCAGAAAAGATCCTCTTTAATAACTGGCTTGGCTCTGAGCTAACTCACTAAAATATCAAATCACAAGAGTTATAATTGTGCCCAGTTATGGCTGACCCTAGAGTTCTGCTGGGCCTTCACTAGGTTTCATAATGGCAAAATTCCTGAGTCTGTGCAGCCTATCTTCCACTTGGAGGGGAGAACAGAAACTCATGTATATTATCTGGTAGGTTCGCCAGTAATAAATGCTATGGAGATTAAGCAGTATATGGTGAGGTGAGATTGTGGGCAGGGAGAAGCAAGGCTTTCAACTTAAATGGTAGACAGGATAAGTCTTACTGGGAAGGTGGAATTTGAACAGTCTAGAGGGATTCAGATGAGTCAGACATCTGAGGGAAAAGCATTCCAGATCATGGGAATAACCTCTGCAAGGCCCAGAGGAAGGATGCCAGTGTCCTCAGGGAAGAGTTAGTAAATAATGTGGCTGGAATAGAGTCAGCAAGTAGTAGGGAGGGAAGGAGGAAAGGAGGACAGAGAAGATGTGTGTGGAGTTCCATGCACACCATTTACTGATTAAGTAATCACAAACGGTTAATTCAACCTTCAAGTGCTTCAGTGCTTTTCCTATGGCCTACTGACCTCTCAAGAGTTTTGGAAGGATAAAATAATGTAGGGAAGTGACTTATAAGCCATTGTTACTCTTCTTTACATAAGGATAGATGGATAGACAGGTAGATATAGATAGATAGATACATAGATAGATAGATACACAGATAGATACATAGATACATAGATACACAGATAGATACATACATAGATAAGATAGATAGATAGATTAATAGAGTTAAGGACTGAATTTCTGTGCCCAACCACCCACCAAATTCATATGTTGAAACCCTATCCCCTTATGTATGATGCAATTAGGAGGTGGGGCCTTTAGGAGGTAATTAGGTTTAGAAGACGTCATGAGGATGAAGCTGCCATGATGCAATTAGCTCTTATAAGAAGAGGAAGACACACCAGAGTTTTCCCTCTCCACCATGTGAAGAGACAGCAAGAACGTGGCCCTCTACAAGCCAAAAAAGGAGGACTCACCAGAACTAGATTTGCCTTGATCTTGGACTTCCCAGACTCTAGAACTGTGTGAAACGTCTGTTGTTTAAGCCACTCAGTCTATAATATTTTGTTATAGCAGCCTAGGCATACTGATACAGATGGGTAAACAGGGAGATAATGATTGATAGATGATAGATAAATAGAAAGATAAATAGATAGATAGATATACATACATACATTCATACTCACTTCAATGACAGATGGAGATACTGCACATATACGTATGCTTAATGAACTCCTTAGAAAGCTTTCACTTGGCAATTCAACTGGGAGATCCCCTTTTTAAAGGGAGCATAAAAGTGCTTACTTTTATGAAGTACACACATGGAAAATATAACTCAGCCTAAAAATGCACAGCACTGAGCCTAGTGCAACATTTATGAGATTAGACATGTAAAAACAAAGAACACCATCACAGAGAGGCTTCCAGACCCCTCCAGGCACCCAGGCGCCTGATTCATTTACTCTGAGTTGTTTGTTATGGTTCCAGAGGATCAAAACTCCTGCTCCCGAACCCTTTTTGTTTGTTTTTTTAGATTCCATACATGCGTGTTAGCATACAGTATTTGTTTCTCTCTTTCTGACTTACTTCACTCTGTATGACAGACTCTAGGTCCATCCACCTCACTACAAATAACTCAATTTCATTTCTTTTTAAGGTTCAGTAATATTCCATTGTATATATGTGCCACATCTTCTTTATCCATTCATCTGTCCATGGACACTTCCATGGACAGTTGTCCATGGAAGCAACTGTCCATAGGTTGCTTCCATGTCCTGGCTATCATAAATAGAGCTGCAATGAACATATTGGTACATGACTCTTTTTGAATTATGGTTTTCTCAGGGTATATGCCCAGTAGTGGGATTGCTGGGGCAGGACAGGAATAAAGATGCAGATGTAGAGAATGGACTTGAGGACACGGGGAGGGGGAAGGGAAAGCTGGGACAAAGCGAGAGAGTGGCATGGACATATATATGCTACCAAATGTAAAAGAGATAGCTAGTGGGAAGCAGCCGCATAGCACAGGGAGATCAGCTCAGGGCTTTCTGACCACCTAGAGGGGTGGGATAGGAAGGGTGGGAAGGAGACGCAAGAGGGAGGGGATATGGGGATATATGTATATGTATAGCTGATTCACTTTGTTATAAAGCAGAAACTAACACACCATTGTAAAGCAACTATACTCCAATAAAGATGTTAAAACAAAAAA
Organism: Delphinus delphis; assembly: GCF_949987515.2. Classification (NCBI taxonomy): domain Eukaryota; kingdom Metazoa; phylum Chordata; class Mammalia; order Artiodactyla; family Delphinidae; genus Delphinus; species Delphinus delphis. The sequence continues at coordinate 153,195,626 of NC_082683.1, forward strand.
CAAAAAACTCCTGCTACCTGGCTTCAGAGAATCTCCTGCCCTTGTAGTCAGAAATGCCTCCCAGAAGCAGGGTTGACATCCAGGTTACTTCTAATAGTTCCACACCTTCCATCTGTGGTGCCTGGCAATATAACCAGGGACAATTTTTAATTTTAAAAATTCATACTTCTTGACTTTTTATTTTTTAAAAAATGGACTTCAAAGCTGAAAAGAATGATCCTGATAAGGCAAGCATTTAACAAATGTATGAGAGATTTAAAGATAATTTTGAATTTCATGTTTTGATGCATTTACACAGTTGAAGCTATTTCTAAATAAATAAAAGTATTTTTAATGAAAATAATACATGAACATGATAGCAACTCAAATGATACTGAAATTCAACCCATCTAACCCCAGTTCCCCTCTCCAGAGACAGGTTTTTGCTACTTCAATGTCACCCCCATAATTCTAAACATTATGTTTATCCTGCTATATCCATTTTAGATCAATTTTAACACCCTAACATGAAGGAGGAAGAGAAACTCCTACCCCCACTACTACTCATCACTCTTCTTTTCTAATACATCATATTCATGTCATTACTCATACTGCTTCTCTTTTGTAACTTCATGTAGTTTTCCTAGCTTTACTGATGGGAGAAGTGGTAGCATAGTAGCTAAAAGCACTGGATCTGGACATGGACCACCTACCTGGCTTGGAAGCTTTCTTCCTCAGTTAATTAGCTCTGCAATCCTGAGTAATTTATATAACCTTCCTGGGCCTCTGTTTCCTCACCTGTAAACCGAGGAAATGGATGATACCCATTGCACGGAGTTTCTCATGACAATGCAAATAATAATAAGGCATTTGCAGCCTTTAGTATCCAACACGCAGAAGCTCTCCAGAAATATTAGCTCTAGTATATAGCTATACTATCAACTTTCTTATGGTATCAACTTTCCCCCTAATCTCATCATTTTCTTTCTGCATGAGACTATTTGTGCACCCACAGCTCTCTGTCTTTCCTCTCCTCTGTACAACTCACCTTCTGTCAATACCATGTTTGTTTCATTTGTCTGTGCTGATCACATTTACATTTTCTTATGCAATCACAGCAAAGGGTCCTGTGTTTTATCTACAGGTTGACAACAAGAGTTGAAAACCAAGAAGTTATATTAACTATTTAAGTTTTGCTCAGTCCTGGGGACAAGAGAATGGTAGGACTGTATTTTCTTCTCTCTAGGTATGGCGCCCCTACTTCTGTCATTATCAATTATTTAAACTCATGCTATATTTTAGTTTGCTTTTTACTTCAACTATTATCTTCTCACAAGATTTCATTACTTCTCCTAAAATTTCACCCACCTTCTTCTTTTTTTCTCCCTGCACTATTTGCCCATAATAAATTAATTTTTAAATTTTCAAATTCAATATTGTTTCCTTGGCTGGGTCCCATCCTTTGCCAGAACGCTTGTCCCTCCCCTACTCAGTTTGGAAGCTGTAAGACCAAAGTAAGGATAAGATCTTAAAAGAAAGGGGACCAACTTGCTTTTAGGCTAGGCCAGAAATAATGACTAATTACTAATTATGGAAAATGCATAATTCTGGCCCTATCATCCTAATTTCCTTGCTTTGTGGGAGAGCTAACCATCTGGATTTCAACCAGGTTATTATGAGGCAGGTAGTCCTTATTCCATACTGAGCCAAATACTGCTCTAGGCCATCAGTGAGATCTCACCAAGGGGGTCTCATGTATCTTGTAAGATTAAAAATTTTGTAAGGCACTTCAGGCTAAAACTCTGATTAGTAATAAGCAGGGTATTTTCCCTGAATATGTCTCTCAAGAATTAGAAGGTGGCTTGGGGAAGATGTGAGAATTTCAGACTCACGGATGCATGTCTTTCTTGTCCTAAATATTTTCCTTTTAGAGATCTAGAAACAGCCCTTGACTGTTATGAGACTGCCCAGGCCCTCCCTGACCCAGTCACTGCTGTGAACCCAGGTTGATGTGATGTAGTGAGGCTGCCTAACCAGCAGTTCATACTTTACCTGAGACAGACCTGGGCGTGGTCCTCTCAGCAGTCCCAGGACAGGAACTTTCTCTAATTATTGAGAGACACATGCAGGGAAAATACCCTACTTATTACTAACCAGAGTTTTAGCATGAAGTAGCCATACAAAATTTTTAATCTTACAAGATACATGAGGCCCTTGGTGAGATCTCACTGATGGCCTAAACCAGTATTTGGCTCAATATGGAATAAGGACTACCTGTCTCAGAATTACCTGGAGTACTGGCTGAAATCCAGATGGTTTTCAGATGCCCCTCCCAGGTAAGAAAACCGAGGCTTGGAGAATCCCACAGGTGCTAAGTGGTAGAGCCATAATACGTATCTCCTGGATTTGTCCAATGCTGAGGAACTGGGAGAGACAGAAAAACCGAACCAAACAAAACCACTCTTGAAAAGTTGTCTCTCTGAGGTAAATAGTACTTTTGTCTTGAATTCACACCAAGTTGGAGATCAGAGACTTTCTTAGAAGTAGGTTTTCACAAGACGGAGGACAAATGAAAGTTTATGTCTAAAGATATGGGGATTCGTTGGGGTTGGGGGGACATTGAGATAAAGGGTTCAAAACACGAGCACCATCAATTTCTAGTTTGCTACAGGACTCGCCCAGGCTGTTGTACAGACGCTTGGAAACGCTGACTGTGGTGAAATATCTAAGCTAGCCACGTGGACAATCGCTCAAAACTACTTTTCTGTTTCCCCTGAAACACGATTTTATTGATTACACCAAATAAATATCTCAAAGTTATGACAGAAAGTTGAGTAAGTTATATGCTTGGAATTGCATTTATTATTAACAAGCACAGCTGTAGTGCTTAGACTATAACAAGTACTATTCTAAGTGCTTTGCAAATATTAACTCACTTAATCTTCATAATGGCAACCCTATAGGTAGGGAATATTCATAATATTCACTTTTTTGGAGGAAACTGAGGCCCAGAGAGGTTGAATAGCTTTTATAATGTCACACAGTAAGTAGGTGGCAAAAACCTAGGATTAAAACCAGACCGTCTAGACTTTCATCACTTTGCTGCGTCACCTTATTTTAAGTTGTGTTTAGGGAAGGGACTAAATTGACAAGACTCTGAACTAAAAGGAGAAGGGAGAAATGAGAAAATGAATCATCCTAGAAACTAGAGAGGATTTAGGCTCAGAAATTTCTAGTGATGTGACCCGGAAGAACAAGAACTTGGTTGGTATATTAATGTGGGGTAGTATCTGAATCCATTGAGAAATGGTTTTGTTTTCTTTAAAATTTAGAAAGGCCACTTGGATGAAGATTAATGAAAAAAAAACGTAGAAAGGAAAAGAAGAAGGTGCCTTAAGTGAGACAAAACTGCTTCCCTCTAAGTACTAGGGGTAGGGTCCTGTGGGAAAGGATGGAGCTCTCTCTAAAGGTTTGTCACCAGGATGAACAAGGAGAAACATGGCAACCATTGTACTGGTTTTGATGATCCCTCAAAACCATGGCTTCAGTTTCCAAGAACTACCTAAGGTAGCATACCTACCGTGTGTCAGACATGCCACCAAGTGTGTTTCCAGTCACACATTTTAATTGGAGAAATAGTTCCTATGAGGTACGCATTAGTTCCCTATGGCTGCTGTAACAAATTACTACAAATAAGCTTGCGTAAAACAAAACACACTTATTTTCTTATGGTTCTGGAAGACAGAGGTCCAAAACCAGTTTCCTTAGGCTGAAACCAGGAGTTGACAAGGCCGTCCATCCTCCTTCCAGAGGCTCTAAGGGAGAATCTGTTTCCTTGCCAGCATTCCTTGACTTCTGGCCACATCAATCCAACCCCCACTTCATCATCACATTCTCTTTGGAGTAAAAACTCCCTCTGCCTCTCTCTTACGAGAACACCAGTGGTTACATCTGGGTCCATCCAGGTAGTCCAGAAGAATCTCCCCATCCCAAGACCCTTACTTTCATCCCATTGGCAAAATCCCTTCTGCCACTTACGGTGACATTCACAGGTTCTGGGGATTAGAATGTGGACATTTGGGGGCAATGGTATTATTCAGTCTACTACAAAGTAGATACTATTATCTTTCTCAGATGCAGGAAATGAAGTTTAGGGAAGTAATCTGTCTTGGGTCTACAACTTCCAGCGTAGAGATTTAAATTCTACCAGTGAGACTTTAGGACACACTCTAAACAACTTTCATCTGTGTCCTTAACTACTGCATAATCCTTGGTTAAGAGTCACACTTAGGTATCAAGACCCAATTGAATAAAACACTATGTACTGTCTCATCTTTCACTTTATTTGCCTGGTGCATTTGTGACTCTCCTGCCCAGAGCAGAACAGTTCAGAAAATTGTTATGTAGGTTTACTAAGAGAAAGCATTTACTGTTTGATGTGCACGGAGTAATGGAAGCTTTTTTAAAATAGAATATGCCACCACGTAGTGTCATCACCATTTTAAGTATTTAAACAACCAGACAGCAAGAACGAAAAGCTACAGATGCAAAGGTGTCAGGGACATGTCTAAAGGCAACCTGCCAGAAAAGGGCTGGTGCCAGATGCCAGATACCCAGGCCTGAATTCATCCTATCCAGTCCTGATTATGCACCTGTTGAGAGGGCTTGTGGCTCATCACCCAACACATGAGTCTTTATATCCCAGCTTCAAGACGGAAATTAGCCCAGGGATCACAGATATTGTACTAATCACTAATTCATAATCTGCTATCCCCATCCTTTGTGGGACAGAACTGGGCATGTCTAAAATCCTTTTCTGCTTGAGAAAGAGCAGAGCAGCCTTTGTTCCTCTGGCTGTGACCTACAACTGTGCTTTGCAAAGGTGATTTGCCAAGTGCAGCTGCAAACCCAAATCCAATATCACACATCTATGGAAAATTCCAGTCAAGTTTTAGACCCAGTCACAGTGCATTTTTCTGAGGATCAGTAATGATTTGCTGAAAATCACTAATGCTCTCCGTATGCTGGCTGATAAGGGCATGATCTATGCGCTTACTATACTCCCTTTGTCAGCTCCACTGTGACACAGTTGCCTGTGGGATTCCTTAGGAATATTGGAGGTATTTAGGCACAATTTCAGGAGTTGCTCTTGCCTGTATCCTCTCATTTCTTAATCAACATTTCCCAGTTGAGACTATAAATAATTCAACTTGGGTGGGTTATGAGAGGCATTCTTCCCTACTCTACTCCATTTGAATCTCTGTGCTCTTTAAGTTTCACACACGTGGCATCACATATTTCCTATCACCGCTATTTTCAACAGTCAGGGCTACAAAGGTAATTGGCACGTTCATTAGCCTTTCCACTTCTTCCCCCCTTGATTGTTTAAGAGTGATTTGTTAAAGACTGTGCATTTCCATGTTTTGCAAAGCTCAGTGCTACAGAGACAATATTGGATTTCTGCCCTGGAGAAACAGACATTCTGTTCATTGTTCTCCTCCTCTTATAGAACAGAAAAGAGATTCATCTATCATATAGTTACTCAAGGTTTCTCTACTTGCATTGCCAAGGATCTGGATAAGACTGGTAATACTCCACATTTTCTGTTGGAAGGTACTATGCATTCCATAAAATTAAATCCACACCATATGAGAACTTTAGTCTAACTTCTCCTCTATTGATTCATGAAGTTTGGCTCACTGAGATTTCCCCTCCTCATACTATTGTGAAGAAAAGGAATTGTTGGCCAAATCCATGGTCAAATATTTATATTATGTTTCCCAGTTTGTCAGTTATCTTTATGTTTGGGTTGCCTTTTGCCGTGCAGAATTCTTTAATTTTTATGAAGTCAAATCAACTCGCCTTTACTTTATGATATCTGTTTCATGTTCTGCATAGGGACAGACTTTCTCATAACAAGAATTTGATTTCTCATCCTATTTTACATCTCATCCTATTTGTTTCTTGCAATGGAATATTACCAAATGTATGCAGCACATACAGTCCTCGCTCTGAACAGTTTGCCCATGCATGAATTTCAGTTACCATGATTTAGTTAAATAATCCCAGGACCCCAACAAAACCATCAAATTTCAGTTACTGCCATATCAACTGTGAGGAAGGGCATAAAGTACAAACTTCACAGCTAGTTCTTAACTCCACAAATCACCTGGGATATAACAGATGTGTATCATGATCAATGAACAATCAGGTCCCTTCTTTCAAACTCTGTAGGTGCTTGGCCACTGAGCATGTTATTCAGTTCTCATACAGACAGCAGGATACATGTACTGCTTCAAATAGAACCATTTATTCTTCAAGTATTTTGGAATTTTCCAGCTTTGTTTTTGTTATTGATTTCCAGTTTGACCTCACTGCAGTCTGTGAACAGACTTTATATGATTTCTGATGTTTCAAATTTATTAGAGTGTGTTTTACGGCCGAGAATGTGGTCTGCCTTCGTGTATACTTCATGTGAGCTTGAGACAATGTGTATTCTGCTGTTGTTGGATGAAGTAGTCTGTAGATGTTTATTATATCCATTTGGTCGATGGTGTTGTTGAATTCAGCTTTGTCTGTACTGATTTTCTGCCTGATAGATTTGTCCATTTATGATAGAGGGGTATAAAAATCTCTAACTATGATAGTGGATTTATCTCTTTCTCCTTGCGGTTCTATTCACCGTTGTGTCACGAATTTTGATGCTTCGGTGCCAGGCACATAAACATGAAGAACTCTTATGTCTTCTTGGAGAATTGACCCCTTTATCACTATGGAATGATAATGCCCTCTTTGTGCCTGATAATCTCCTTTGCTCTTAACTCTGCTTTGTCTGAAATTGATACAGCTTCTCAAACTTTCTTTTAATTAGTGTTAGCATGATGCAGCTCTCCCCAACCCTTTACTTTTAAGCTATATGTTCCTTCATATTTAAAGTAGATTTCTTATATTTGGATGTTGTTTATCAATGCTCTGTGACAATCTCTGTCTTTTAATTGGTGTATTTACACCATTGGTATTTAAAATGATTCTTGATATCATTGACTTAGTATCTTTCATATTTATTGCCATTGTTCTTTGTTCCTTTTTTACATTCCACTCTTTTTCTGCCATTTCTGGTTTTAATCAAGCATTTTATATGACTCACTTTTCTCTTCCTTGAAAATCCAGACACAATGTACTGGTGAAATTCACTGCAGTACACTGTCCTTTATTGATGTGGTGTTATAGAAGCATTGCACAGTCTTATGATTAGGTCTCCATCTTGTAATGAGCATGTGCTCCTTAGCTGTGAATGTCACAAGTGCCTCTCAGTATTTTCGCTCACCTTAGGTGAAACACAAAGGCTGGCAGGGGTCAGGGTAGGATATTTCCCTTCCCCCAGGTCAGTTAGCCTCTGACAAATCCCCATAGGTTAGGCCTCTGGTAAAACAGTTTCTCCTGAGGGCAGGCCTTATGAAGCATAGCAGAATGCTCTGGTGTATTTCAAAATTGCTCCTTTCACCCTCCCCCTGCCAGAATTCCAAGGGGATTTTCCTTTCACCTTCACCTGGTGGTCACAACCTGGTAGAGCTCAAGAGACAAAACTCACAAAAGGATGGGGGTTTCCCTGGAGTTTTTACCTCACAGACTTTTCCATACAAGCCTCCAGCAATCTGTCAAATACAGTTCAGGTTTTCCTACCTCACTATTGCTTTCCACAGAGATTTCTGATCTTGCGTTTCTGTTCCGGTAAGCTGTTATTCTCTGTATCTGCTATTTGCCTCTCCAATTTGGGGCACGGTGATTTTTCCTGTGACCTCACTTCTCTAATGAATCTAAGAAGAATTTTTGATTTTTCAGTGTGTTCAGATATTTACCTGTTAGGACAGAGTGGCAACTTCCAAGCTCCTTCCATGCTGGACTCAAAACTAGAAGTCTCATAAGTGTTTTTTTTTTTTTACTTTTTTTTTTTTTTGCGGTACGCGGCCTCTCACTGCTGTGGCCTCTCCCATTGCGGAGCCCAGGCTCCGGACGTGCAGGCTCAGCGGCCATGGCTCATGGGCCCAGCCGCTCCGCTGCATGTGGGATCTCTCCAGACCGGGGCACGAACCCATCGGCAGGCGGACTCTCAACCACTGCACCACCAGGGAATCCCTCCACCCTTTTTTTGATGTTGATCGAAAATTTAGCAACACTTCTTTGCACTGTATTCAAATCCCAAAATATAAGCAAGCCTGCATGTATACAGTCTCACTGAAATGTCATAATTTTAAACTATGTATGACCATGAACAATGACCTTTCCAAATACTCCATGGTCCCTCTTTCTTCCTAGGTGTTCAGAGTTTTTCATTCCTACAACATCTTTAACACATGGTCAATTTGTGTCATAAGCTCTTCCTCCCTCCCGCTTCTGAGTATATATCCAAAGGAAACATCATCATTATTTGAAGAGATATCTGTACTCCCATGTTCACTGTAGCATTATTCACAAGAGCCAAGGTATGGAAACAACCTAAGTGTCCATAGTAGATTAATGGATAAAGGAAATATGGTATATATATACAATGGAATATTATTCAACCTGAAAAAAGAAGAAAATCCTATCATTTAAGTCAACATGGATAAAACTGGAGGACACTATGATAACTGAAATAAGACAAAGACAAACAGCGCATGATGTCACTTATATGTGGAGTCTAAAAAAATAACTAAATAAATCAACTCTTCCTTCCCTGGACATTTTCCTCAGCAGAATCTAGCAGCCTCTACTATGAGTCTCATATTTTTTTTATTGTTTGTACCATATCACAACCTCAGGGAACCTATGTATTTATGGATGTATATCTTGATTATAGTGCACAATTGTTCGTTTTCTTCATAATTCATTCCTTCCACTTCTGGCATCAGAACTTCATTTTTCCTTTGGAGAAGTCCTTGTGATTCAGGTAGGCTGTGTGTCTGCTCCCTAGGCTGTGTGACTTGGGCCTGGCTAGACACAGTGCTTTACATATACTCCATATGTTTTATGTATTTGTCTCTGTTTTCCATCCTTTTCCCTCAAAATTTCAGTGTAGTTATTTTTTAATTGACATTTGTAATACTTTCTTTTGTTTGACTAAGGTACTCTTAAACTGATCTTCTGAGTGCTTAATTTCAGCATTTTTAATTCTAGAGTTTTCCTTTGGTTGCATTTCACAGATAATTTTTGCTTAAATTGTATAGGTTGTCCTTTTTTAATACATTAATCATAATTTTAAATACTTTCATTGATATAATTTACTTTCCATATTATTTATAGTGTACAATTTAATGTGTTACGCATCTACCACCACAATCAGTTGTAAAACTTTCATCCACCCCCAAAGTAAAATAATCTATTATAAGTCACTCACTCCCCCACTTCTCCAAACCCTAGGCAGCCACTAATATACTTTGTCTCTACAGATTTGCCTAGTCTGGACATTGCATACAAATGGAATCCTACAATTACTTAGCATGTTTTCAAGGTTCATCCATGTTGTAGCATGTATCAGTATTTGATTTGTTTTTATGGCTGAATAATATTCTGTGGTGTGGATATTACTGTGTTTCATTGATCATTCACAGTAAATGGCCATTTGGGGTATTTCCACTTTGGGGCTCTTATGAATAATGCTGCTGTGGTTGGATTTATGTGCAAGTTTTGTATGCAGGTCTAGATTTGTTTTTTAAATTAACAGACTATCTTGGAGCTGTTTCTGGTTTACAGAAAAATTAAGCAGAAAGAACATAGTTCTCATACTTCCTTACCTCTCAACCCAGTTTCTCTTATTATTAACATCTTACATTAGCGTAATACATTTGTTATAGTTAATGAACCAATATTGATACATTATTACTAACTAATGTCCATGCTTTACTTGAGACTTCACTCTTTGTTTTGTACATTATATGATTTTTGACAAATGTGCAATAACCTGTATCCACCATTACAGAACCATACACAGGAGTTTCTCTGCCATTAAAATTCGGAGCTTCACCCATCCTTTTCTCCCTCCCCACAACCTCTGGCAACCACTGATCTTTTGACTGTCTCCACACTTTTGCCTTTTCCTAAATTTCATATAGCTGCAATCATATAATATGCATGTAGCCTTTGCAGATTGGCTTTTTTTCACTTAGCAATATGCATTTAAGCTTCTTCCATGTCTTTTCATGGCTTCATAGCCTTTTCTTTTTATTGCTGAATGCTATTCCTTTGTACGGATATACCATAGTTTGTTTATCCAATCACCTATTGAAAAACATCTTGGTTGATTTCAGGTTTTGGCAATTATGAAAGAAACTGTTATAAACATCCATGTGCAGGTTTTTATGTGGACATAACTTTTCAGTTCCTATGGGTAAATACGAAAGAGCATGATTACTAGATCACTGTATGATAAAAGTACGTTTATTTTGTAAGAAACTGCTAAGTATCCCGCTAGCCACAAAAGAGAACTCCAATTGCTCTGCATCATCACCAACTTCGGTATTTCAGTTTTGGGATTTTAGCCATTTGAACAGGTGTGTAGTTGTATCTCATTATTGTTCTAATTTAAAATTCACTGATGACATGGAATGTGTAGCATCTTTTCATACACTTATTTGCCATGTGTATATTTTCTTTGTTTAATCATAGTAGTTTTGTTGTTTTTTTTTAACCAAGGCCTGCTAACTCTTGTCCTCCTGTGTCTATTTATATTGTCTTTTTTCTTTCTTTCTTCCTTTTTTTTTTTTTTTTTTAGCTTTTGATCATGTAGTCTTTTTCCTGGTATGTCCAATTATTTTTTATATTAAAATTGGGCTTAACTTATTTTAGGAAACTATAAAGATACCTCCACATTCTGGATATTGTTATCGTTCTCTTAAAAAGATTTACTTTTGCCCATGGCAGACAGTTACTATAGGGACTGGTAACCTTAGTCCATTCTCAGTTTGAGCTCATTCAAAGCCGTTTTTCAGTCTGTGTGAAGGTTGCTCTATTTCTGTTTTGTCCTTCCTCTACGGGTGTTGCCCTTTGGGATTACCATGTGAACGTTTGGATTCTCCCTATTCCCAACTACCCTTGTATTTGTTAGGCTTTAAATGTAATGGTTCCCCCAGCCCTGTGAGACTAAAGATACACTTAGCTTGTCATTCCATTAGTTGTTGCCTTTAGCTTGAGCTCTTGCCATTTGGCTTCTGTGGTTAGAGTCTTTTGAACTCCTTGGCTTTTCAGCTCCTAGGCTGTAAGATTTGAATCAGCAAATGCCCCAAGGAGAAAGGCTGCACCAAATGTCAAGCTTGCCTCTGTGTTTCCCTTCTCTCCAGAACTTGGCCCACATGTCTCGGTGTCTCTCTAACATTCAGATGCCAGCAAACAGATGTTTTATTACTTTATCCAGGTTTTCTAAAATTTCTTTAGACTTCACCTGATCTTATGTTATTATTGAACTATCATCTCAATTACCCCTAGGAAGAAAATTTACAATTTTATGTTTTATTATTTTATTTTCTATATTACCTCAGTTTCTGTAGAGACCTTTTACCTGATTCTTCAGTCTAGTTCCTGTGTTACCAGTAAGATGGAGATAAGGTGGAAGCTAAGAATACTGGGGGGAAATCACTGATGAATGACAGGTCTCATTTTTTTTTTTTCCTCTCCTTATTTACTCTGGCAGCCTACATCTGCCTTTCTTCATTTGACCCAGTTGCCCAAACAGGAAACTGACTCTGGCAAAGACCTGACTTTACTCTCATAAATGTCTGCATGTTAGGATTAGCTAGATGACGAACACCATGCCAAAGTTCTTTGTGTGAGACTTTTGCAGACTTCTGTTAGCCCTTTAGTTTGCCTCTTGCCAACACTGCTTAGATTGTTGAGGTTTTCTAAGATTCTGTAGGTCAAACCTCTCTACCTGCATACCAGATGAGCCCTTCTCTGTCCTGAGCTCACTTGTGGGAGGCTAGCCCTCGGTTTTTCTTTTTTCCCATCCAATCATAATTGTTCATGAATTCCAAAAGCCCTCAAAGTACCTGTCGTCCCTTTCTCTCTTCTCTTTTTTATCAACACTGTTAAATATTAACCATATATTTGTATACCTCTTTCTTACTTACAATGGAATATTGGAAGGCTCGACCATTAAGTGTGAGCCCCACCAAACTAGGACTCATACAACACTCTCCTCCAGGCCAAAACTTTTGATATCCACTGGGTTTTTTTTTATAATATCTTATATGTATCTAAATTTGTAATGATTTAGTTAATTCCTGAGTTATGTGACAATAAGAAATCAGTCAAATTAGCAATACAGAAGTGCAGCTTAGACCTAGGGACCAGAACCAAGGACCACAAAAACCTGTTAACCAATAAGTTTCACTTGTACTTTATGTTTAACAACTGCTGAGGGTGAATGGGAAGTGAGGGAAAAAGAGTTTAACTTCATATCACAGAAACTGGCACTAAAAAGGAGAGGAAAATGACCCAGTTCCTGGTTCAAGTCACTATAATCTGCTTCAATAAATAATAACAGCACGTAAGAAAAACAAACACTATATGATAGGAACAATGGATAATTAATTACAGATCAGGGAGGACAGATTACACTTGTTATGGGATTTCATTAAAGAAGGATTCAAAAAAGTACTGGCTTCTTCTGAGAAGACTTCTTAGAACAGGTAGCATTTAAACTGAGTCTTGAACAAGTATATAGAGGGTAGGGAACAGGCACAGTGTCAGGAATGGCACAAAGGGCTTATGGAATAGGGAACAAAACTGGCTGAACACAGGAGTGTTACGTGTTGGGGAATATGGGGGGAAGGCTGACTGAGGTTGGTTAAATGAAACATAATTAGATGGAAGAGAAAGTAGGTGGAAGGACACATGGACGACTGTAGAAAGCCCCTGAAGATGGAGGTCAGCATAATAATATTAAAAACTCAGTGGTACTTTGACACTCTATGAATGTCTAGGTTTAAAAAATCAGGAAAACACAATAAAAGAATAAACTGCTGATATAATGATATGTAACCAGAGGCCAGATACCAAAGAATACACACTGTGTGTTTCCATGTATGTCATATATGGTGATAGAGGTCATCTTAGGTGTTGCCCTGGGGGAGTATGGAACAGAAAGAAGTAACAGAGAACCTTGTAGGGTGTTAGAAATATTTTATAATATCTTGATCTGGTGTTGGATACATGGGTGCATAGAAATGTAAAAATTCGGTTATTAGCAATGCAGTTAACCTACTAGAGTATTTTTTATTGTATGCGTACATTAAAAAAAAACTCTAGTAGGTTCAGTAGGCTGTCAGTTGTATGAAGTAAATTTTGGTCAAGGAACAGCCAAGGTAGTAATGTAGTAATAAGTTATAAATGTGCTCAGTGTGCTCTAGAATGTCACAACTGGAATATAAGAAATATGTGTAAGAAAAAAGACAAATATTCAATACTGATGGTTGGATGAGCTGAATAAATTAGATCACTCTACTTTCAATTTAAGAACTTGGCCAGTGTTTGGATACCTTTGAACAAAGAAAACAAGGAAATACAATTTTTATTACGCATATGCTATGTATCAACCCCTGACTTATATTTTGACACATATAAACATGGGAAATATTGCACCTTGTAACTGAGACAATGAAGATGAGTGAGGTAGCTGGTTTTGACACTAGAGGCTGAGAAAACAATCAGCTAATAATCATAAGAAGTCTGAAGTCGGAGGAAAAGAATCAAGAGGAAATAGTGGTAAGTGCCAGGAGTTTCTGGAAACTACTTAAGAGATGAAGACCCCAGAACTGTTGAGCTTTCTAAGCGTCCCAATGACTCAGGTAAAAACAGAAGGCTTAAAACTGAATCCTGGGGATATATGTATACATATAGCTGATTCACTTTGTTATACAGCAGAAACTAACACAACACTGTAAAGCAATTATACTCCAATAAAGATGTAAAAAAAAACAATCTTGCAAAGTAACAACTGTTAGGACAAACAGTAAAGAATTATAGGAAAAATAATCACATGCCTGTCCCAACAGAGAAATATCCTAAGCCCCATCTCACCATTTCTCCGATTGGCCTTTCACAAAATACAGTCTCATCAGCTGAATATAGGTTTCTCAAGTAACTGTAAGACTGAATTAAACAAAAATAAATCAATTCCTTCCTCCAAAACTTTTCAGAGTATGTAATGTAACAAAGTGAAACTTGAATTTCATGTCAGTATGTAGAGTACGGCTCTTCCAAAATGCTTCTGTCTTGTAACTACATTAACATCATCTAAAACCAGTGTTCTGCAGGACAGAGATGGTGAAACGCTGCTCTCATCATGTAAGATATCCAAGTCCTTCTGAAAATCCATTCTTACTTCTGCCCTTTCTCACGTTGTCCCTCTGCCACCTGGAATGTCTGTCCTAAGTTCCACCTGCCCTACACATTTTTAGGATCCAAGAGATAATAAAAGGCTTACATTTCTGAAAGGCAGAGAAAGAAATCCCTTCCTAGGGATCTACATTTCCTTCCTAGGGAAAAGAAAATTTGTAAAGTATACCACAGTGACCTTAAGTCTATGAATGTAACTATGTTGTGTTACTTTGAGTTCTGTAAAAGTCAATGTGCTACAATATATATGGATACGAATGTTTGATCTCTTACAAGTAGAACTTGCAGATAACTTTCATCATGAGCGAGGTTAATGATTAAGGGAGCCATTGTATTTGGCTAAATTACTAATTTACTAAATTCCCTAGTTATTTTCCTTATAACTAGGGAATATTAAAATTGGAAAGGTCCCTAGATATTAGCAAATCTATCCACCTCATATTCTAAGTAAGGAAACTGAGACCTTCATAGATTGGATATTTATGTTAAAAAAGGTAAAGGATATAAGATATTGGCAGATCTACCTTTTAGATTAAGAATTTTGAGATTTTTATAGAATACTAGGACATTATGTCCACTGATATTGAGACAATGTGTTTCTTCATCATCATTTTCTATTGCAGTGACCAAGCGAGGTGGCAGTCACTAGTTGTACAAAGGGAAAAAGAAAACTTTAGAAACTCCCAATTTATATACACAGGGAAATTCATCATTCATGTTATTTAAGCTAACTGGATGCAGTTTACCAGCTACATTGAGGAATGGTGAAGTGAAGTGTCTATACAATTAACATGTTAGTTTGTGTCATGAGCTCCCTGTTGTTCAAGTGAGTTAATGGTTAGCACTCAACTAGGCACCTAAGAGACCATTATAAATCTGGACTAAACGTTTATTTGTGGCATCTTTATTCTTCTTTGGTGCCCTCAGGCAGAATTAGCTGTCTTATGTTTTGAGAAATTCAAGTATTAAACAGGGCTAAGGTTTCACAAGTTCTTTGGCCTAAACATGGGGGTAAGGGAGACCAATGAGCTGGAGTACTTCTAGATTTAAGAATGGTCAGATTGAGGAAGAAGAGTCTTATGCCAGAGGTGAAAGAAGACTGATTATAATCACCTATTTTTAAAAATTCCAACCCTTTTCAATGTTCTAAAGTGATCATGAAGTACATGGGTATGCTAGGAAGTAAGGGAGTCAACCAAGAATATTCTGTAAGAGTTTGTGGATGGCAATGAAGAGGAAAGGAAGATAGAGACAATCCTAGGAAAGGTTTTGGTTGTCCATAATAATGAAGTCAGAAGGAGAAAAAGAAGAATGACACATGCAATGGGAAAGAGAAAGCAAGAATAGAGAAGCAAAAGGTAAAGTAGAAAAATGAGACAAATTTGGAGAAGGAAATGAGGAATAAAACTGGGTGAAAGAGGGAAGCACTGATGGTAGACCAGATGACACTCAAAAATTAACAAGATGCACATTTAAGGTGTGCCATCAATGGCCATGGTCATTACCCTCAAATAGTTTACAGTATGTGTTTCAAAGACATTTATAAATTGAAAATGCCATTAAAATAAGTGCCAGGGTATAAGTATTTATGGAATTGTATGGGAGAATAAAAAGTTCCCCGTCAAAGAGCATTCTGAGACATAGGAAAAAAAGGAAAAACCTAAAAAGCATAAGACTCTTCCTATTTTCATTTCCAATGATACATAGCAATCTTGATGATAAATCAGCGATGTAAATGTCAACTATAAATCCAGTATTTTATTAGCTGCTATGCAGTATACTAGAGCAACAGAACAGAGAGGACCTCAAACCCTCTGTTCCCTCAAATTGAAAGGCAGGCTTCCTGACCCCTCCAGACCACTACTGGACACAGGGAACACACACTAATGTTTCAGGACCCCAACCAACAGTCACCTGCTTTGTGATTACTTCCATGACACACCCCCACTAATACCACTGAATTTGCTGCTCCTATGGGACATGACATATATTTCCTATTTTAACACATACCACAGTGCATTATGATTGCAGATAGATGTTCTAACAACTTAAAGAGAATGATGACTTTTTTGCTCTTTACATCTTGTTATTTCCCTTCTCATAATATTTTTGAAGAGAAACCATAAAAATATAAACAAATACAAAAAACAGAAAATATATAAAATGTGTGCTTTGCACCTTAACACAAACTTAAGTAAAATTAGTTCTGACAGTATCCGGCATGACAAAATTCCATGGTACAAATGAGAATGGACCAAGGTTTGAGCAGGTACAAGAGACAATCCAGGCATGAACAACACCAAGAAAAGGCAGACAGGAAAATGTAGACAGACATGGTGTGTAGGAAATCACGAGACCAGTCTGAGGGGAAGAGACTTAAACAAGACTGAAACTCACTTTCTAAACCTCCATCTCCAATTGGACAATTTGCAAGACACAGGTGCCCCAAAGTGGCCGATTTATTCAATCCCTTTAATGGGGAGGAACAGTTTAAAATTTTACCCGTTTAGTTTGCCCAAAAGCAGCTATCAAATGTTGGCAGGACACAATGAAGGCTTACCTTTGTTAACGTAGTTAAGTCTCTCTCAGAACTAGCCCATTTAGCTCCAGGTTCCGTAGGCACCCGATGCACTTACACAGCATTTAAGAGCTTTACACAACTGGAAGGTCACATCTTTATTTCTTATTGCAGGAACACAACTTCTGGAAACTTTATTTCTATCAGAACCTAAAGCAAAATTATTGTAAAATGAGTCATTTAAACCATACATTTTATCACCGTAAAAAGCATCTAAAAAGAAAAAAAAAGCATCTATTCTGTGCTGATTAGAAATGACTCCTGCCCTTAAAGCCTCATTAAGGAGGAAGATATATAAACTCAAAATTTCAATCACATGAGATAAAGAACCATAACCTTTATGCACAGAGTTTCCTATGGAGGCCAAAACTTATATCTAAGTGAGGGCTTCATGATAACCCTGAAGTAAAATCAAGAAAAATGAGGCTATGCAGAGTTGGAGTAGGAGGTGCATTAACTGCACGGGGAGCACCTGTGCAAAGACACTCAAGCCTGACACCTGCTGGGCACTGTAAATACTGCAGGTGGGGATAACTAAACGCCAGGGGTCCAAGTGTGAGAAGGGAGAGAAAATAGAGATGTTGGTCGAATCAAGCCTGGGAGAGAGCAAGGCTTGTATCCCACAGGTGATGAGGCCTGGGACTACCACTGGCTGAGTAACGGTGCCTCCGCTGACTAGAAAAAGGTGCCCCGAGGCTGAAGGACCGATTAGGTAAAGGGAGTGACCCCAAAAAGCTCCCCTTCCTCAGGGCCAAAGAGCCCCAGGAGGCTTGGCAAAGCACAGTTCAGACTACACGCCTCTGTGCAGAGCACACGCTGGGCGGCTAGTATGCACTAACTCTGTGTGGGCAAGCCATTAGCAGCATTATTTTACGCATAGCTTTTCATATTAGAAGATCACTCAACCCGAGTAGGCAGATGACCTTAGAGGAACTGAGTCCAGAGGCCGCGAAACCACCCAGGAGCTTCTGCCATAGTCCGGGCAAAATGTAATATGGATGAAGAAGCAAATTTAGGAGGAGGCCAAAATCTACAAGCTAGACCCACTGGATGCAAGACATAAAGAAAGTTCAGTGAAGGAACTCTGAAGAGAATGGGCTCTACAATAAATTTTTCTTACAGTCAATGTAAAATATTAGGCAAAATTAAGTACTGTGGCCTTTAAGGTCCCCTTTTGATTTCTAACTTATTACACTGGTTAAGTAAAGTCCATTCAGAGGTACAGAAGAGTTCCTTCACCTGAATGGGATGCAAAGAATAATCTGACTTCTCTTCACCAGAGGATGAGTTGAACTGTCCTTGCAGGAGAGGTAACACATGGTGAGAACCACAGACGCTAGAAAACGGCCAGGCACACGATAAGTATTCAGCTTTTTGAAAGCAAATGAACAATCATTTCCTCTCCTAGATCTTCACACCCTTCCTCTGCTAGCTACTTTCTTTCAGCTTATAAACATCCTCAATATACCCACTTAAAAAACCCTCAGACCTATGATTCTTTGGATATTCTTGTGGATAACCTAAGTCTCTACCATGCCTTCAAACACCTGTCCTCCCAAAGAGCACAGATCTGAACCTTGGGCCCAGACCTGTCTACCAGGCCCCTCTAAAGCACTGAAGATAAAGTAAGATCCTCTCGCCACCCCAAATCCCTTTCTACTGTGCTCTGTATCTCACAAAAAGATGCAGCTGTAAACTGTCACCCACGCTTGCTGCCCTGCCTTTTCTAACTGGTCACCAGGCCCCACCCATTCTCAGATCTGCAAAACCCGGTCCCACCTTTTATAACTTAAGGGGGACCCTTAGATTCCAATTCACCCTGCACCCAATCAACTGCCTTCCACATGGAGGTCCAAGTGAGCCTCTAAACCAGAATTCCATTTCACTGTTCTTTGGTGTTTCCCGCAGCCTTCAGGATAAACATCCAAACTTCTGACAGGACAAACAAGGCGCCTTTCTGTTGGGCCCCACTAGGTTTTCAGTATCAACTCTCATTTCTTTCCCAAACCCTGAGTTCCAGTCCTGTACATTAGTTTTGCCATATTTTCTTACATTTCTCAAACTTCAACACACACTGCTTTCTCCTGCCACCCCAGGAGCTTCTACATATCCTTAGAAAGGACGGCACTTCCCCTAGAATCCTACCCTGAACTTTCCCTTCCAAGTTTCTGTGCTCTGCAAAGGGGAAAGATGGCGGGGAGGGATACATTACGAGTTTGGCATTAACATATACACACGACTATATATAAAAAAGGTAATCAATCAACAAGGACCTACTGCATAGCACAGGGAACTCTACTCCATATTCTATAACAACCTGTATGGGAAAAGAATCTGAAAAAGAATGGGTATATGTAAAACTGAATCACTTTGCTGTACACCTGAAACTAACACAATATTGTAAATCAACTATCCTCCAATATAAAATAATAATTAAATTAAAAAAAAAGATTCTGTGCTCTGTAGCACCAGAACTCACTTCTTCTAGAGCACTGACTACTGTGCTTGTGTTTACCTGTCGCCCAGTAGAAGGGGAGCTTACCTAGGGCAGAAGCATCGTCTCCAGCAGCCCTTCGTTCTGACAACTCATTCAAGTGCCAGGATACTTTACACACATAACCTGCTTAATTAATTCTAAGAACCCACAGAAAGAGTGGTTTTTAAAGTCATTTTACAAGTGTGGGGATTGCAGTTCAAAAGTAACCTGCCCAGGCCACAGAGAGCATAAGCCCTGGAATTCAAACCCTAAGCTGCCTTCACACCGGTGCTCTTTTTGCTATATGATACGACTATTGAAAAAAAGATTTTTTTTTGCTGAGCCCTGTTTTAATGGAAAGGAAATGAAGCTGGGATACACCAGTTTCCTAATCGCTTTGGCGTGTATCAGGCAAAGTCGTTCAACAGACCATGTAACATCTGTGCAACAATTAACGATGCTCCAAACTGTGCTAAGTGTTCTACATTGTAGAGTCTACAAGCATTAACACGGTGCAACCCTGTAACGGCCACAGAGAGTGAGTCCTGTTCAGCCCATTCTACAGATGAAAACACTGAGACCTAGAACATGCCCGTCTAGCACACGCACACCCGGGCACTGGGCACCAGTTCTAGTGCCCACCCTCCACCTTGCACCATCTAAAACCCTGATTCACAGCGCCGACATGAGGGCCTCTGGAAGCCGGAAGTACAAACCCATCTTGCCAAGCCATGGCTGGAAGAAGCTCCAGATACAGATCGGGGACAGAGGGTGCTCAGGGGCGGCACCCAGTCCACCCCGCGGAGGCGGTCAGCATTGAAGTCCAGCAGGCCCTCCCGCAGGGAGGCGCGAACGGGCGGGCAGAGGCACCGAGTCCTGCAGCGCACAGAGGTCCTCACAGTGCCAGAAGAAGTCGGCCACGCTGTCGCGGCGCAGCTTCACTGAGTGATTATGGGCCGAGCGAGGCCTTGGGGACGCTGGCTGTAGACAAGATGCCCACACACGCCTGGAGGCCCCCGCTGGCCTCCGGGCCCCTCGGGCGGCCACCGCAGTCCAGGGAGTGGTAATAAGGATCAAAGTGGTAAAGGTCCTGCATTCTTCTTCTTCTTGAATTATATCAAAACCGGCATCGCTGGCGTCAGGCAGTCCGGTAATTGGGTCCGGGGGAACAGTAATTGGGCTCATTTGCCTCTGTGTTACCTGCCTGCCATCTGCTTCCTGAAATGCAAACAGCTACACAGGGTGATTTGCTACAAGAGAGTGCAGGGAGCTTAAGCACCAGATTCAGGATGTAATTTACATAGACAGCTAGGGAGTGATAGGAACAGAATGTAATTTAGCTTTATGAAAGATAAATCTAGTTACAGACACTACAGATTAGTAACAGTTTAAATAAAACTAGGATCGATTAACCCTTTCAGGCCAGTTTATGTGTCTTCTCTAGCCTGTTCACTGTCCCCTTTACTTTCCTTATTTTCAGGAGAGGAAAAACTTCATTTCTATTTTTGCTGCAACACTATTATGCTTAGTGAAATAAGTCAAACAGAGAAAGACAAATACAGTATGTTATCATTCATATGTGGAATCTAAAAAATAAATAAATGTAACAGAAAGGAAATGAACTCACAGATATAGACATCAAAGCAGTGGTTACCAGTGGGTAGAGGAAAGGGGGGAGGGGCAAGATAGGGGTAGGGGAGGGAATTAAGAGGCACAAACTACTATGAATAAAATAAATAAGCTATAAGGATAGCCAGTGTTTTATAATAACTTTTAAATATGCAATACGGTCTTATTAACTATAGTCACATCCCCAGGACTTATTTATTTTATCACTGGCAGTTTGTACATATTGACCACCTTTACCCATTTCACCCACCCTCCACCCCCTGCCTATGGTAAACACCAGTCTATGTATCTATGAGCTTTTTTTAAAATTCCATATAAAGTGAGATCTTACAGGTTTTTTCTTTCTCTGTCTGACATATTTTACCTAGCATAACGCCCTCATGGTCCATTCATGTTGCCACAAATGGCATGATTTGCTTCTTTCTCATGGCTGAATTATATATATATATAAATAATTTGGCATATTATGCCTAATGTCCTTTATCCATTTATACATCAATGAACACAGGGGTTTCCAAGTCTTGGCTACTGTAAATAATTCTGCAGTGAATATGGGAGTACAGATTTCATTTTGAATTAAGAGTTTCTCTTTCCTTCATACAAATACCAAGTAGTGGAATTGCTGGATCATATGACAGTTCTATTTTTAATTTTTTGAGGACCTCCATACTGTTTTCCATAGTGGCTGCAACAATTCACATTCCTACCAACAGTGCACAAGGCTTCCCTTTTCTCCAAACCCTTGCCAACACTTGTTAGTTCATGTCTTTTTGATATTAGCCAGTCTAACAGGTATGAGGTGACATCTCTTTGTGGTTTGATTTCTCTGCTGATTAGTGATTTTGGGTGCCTTTTTAACTATCTGCTGGCCATCTCTGTATCTTCTCGGTAAAAATGTCCATTCAGAACCTCTGTCCATTTCTTAGTTGGATATTTTTTCTATGAGTTCTTCATATAATTTGAATACTAACCCCTTATAGGATATATGATTTATAAAAATTTTCTCCCATTTGGTAGGCTGCCTTTTCATTTTGTTGTTGGTTTCCTTTGTTGTGCTTTTTAGTTGGATGTAGCCTCCTTGTTTATTTTTGCTTTTGTTGCCTTTACTTGGATCAACGTCTTTGCATAAGTTCTGGAAACAACTCTTTCACAGTTTCCATGGATCGTTTTTAGGGGAGAGGGTGAATTGAGATGAACTACTAGTGAAAGGAGGGTCAATGGGTCGAACTATAGCCTGTGTTACTGTAGGTGGCCTCAAGGCCACAACTGATAGTCATTGTCTCCCTCCTGTGCTATCCATTCTCAATTCCCTCATCCTTGGATAATATCTCTGCGAAAATGGATGGCTTACTTCGTGGGGTGACCCTCACGCTCGTCCCCGAATGAGTGTTCTGAGCCCTGGTCATCATTTCTTTCTCAAACCATGGCTGTTGTACTTGACCATTTACTGTGTACTTGACCATTTACTGTCAAAACTGGGAAAGGCAGTATCAAGAAATACCGCACAGACTTGTTTTTAATCAATCATTTTCCAATTAAAAACTTTTCCCCCCCAGACATTTTTATCACCCCAAAAAGGAAACTCTGTACCCATTGAGAAGATACTACTTCGCTCTCTCTACCAGGCCCTGGAGACCACCAATCTGCTTTCTTTCTCTATGGATTTACTTATTCTGGATATTTTAGATAAATGGAATCATACAACGTATGATCTTTGTGTCTCCCATCTTTCACTTTAGCATGATGTTTCTGAGAGTCATCCACACTGTAATATGTATTAGTATTCCATTCCTTAAAAAAATGTTTTTGGTCATGTTTGATATTTAATTGCTCCATTCCTTTTTATGACTGAATTACTATTGCACTGTAGGTATATGCCACAATTTGTTTATTCATTCATCCAATGATGGACATTTGGGTTATTTCCATGATTCTTCTATTGTGAATAGTGCTGCTATAAACACGTGTGTACGCAGATTTGTTTGAGTGTTTGTTTTTAATGATTTAGGAGTGAAATTGCTGAGTCATACGGTAATTCTATGTTTTATCCCAAAAAACACACCCCAAGAAACTTCCTGAAAGTCTCTCCTTGTCTCAGAATCAGCTTTTCAGGAAACATGACGTGCAACAAACAGTATGGACAGTGTCCCATGAGAGCTTATTTGTGACGCCTGGGGGTCTGGAGTTGGAAAGGGCTTCCCTTAGGAAGTGGCAGCTAAACTGAGGGCAATTTCATTGTTTTTTCCTTCCTTCCTACCTTCCTTCCTTCCTTCTTCCCTCCTTCCTTTCTTCCCTCCTTCTTGCCTTCAGAGGGATGACATAGATGTTTTACACAGTATATCCTTTTAAAACTTTTGCATTTGAACCCTGAACTTATTCATAAGACAAATGAATGATTATTTTAAGCAGGGTATTAGGGCTCAAATTATTAATATCATAGAACCATTATAGTGATAACTTGGACTGGAAACAATTTATTAGGAAAAAATATGGAAGCTTTTTTAATAACAATTTTGATAAACAAAAAAGTTGAGAAATCAGAGTGTATAGAGAGAATATTGGTTATTTGGGAAATTGTATCATAAAATCGATGGCTGCACAAATTCTTCCATTTATCTGAAGAAAAGAGTGCTAAGTCAGTTTGGGCTCTTGTCACAAAGTTCCATAAATGGGGCGGGGTGGGGGCTTATAAACAACAAAAATGTAATTCTCAGTCCTGGAGGCTGGAAGTCTGAGATCTAGGTGCCGGGATCATCGCCTTCTGGTGAGGACTCTCTTCCGGGTGGCAGACTGTCCACTTTTCATTGTGTGCTCACAGGGCAGAGAGCAGAGAGAAAAATCCAGCTCTCTCATGATTCTCACAAGGCTAAGAATCTCATCACGAGGGCTCCATCCCGATGACCTCATCAAATCCTAATCATCTCCCAAAAGACCCACCTTCTAATACCTTCACATTGGAGGTAGGGTGTCAACATGTGAATGCTTGGGGGACCCAAATATTCAGCCTATAACAAGTACTAATGGGGAAATGAGAGCTTCTCTTGAGGATGTTAAGGGCTGCTACGAAGATCAACGGTACATGTGTTTCCAGAGACAACTACAATATAGAATAAGTTCTATAAGGCGTTCACAGAATAGATTCATCTTTCTTCCCCAAAACAGTCCTTGGGATCCAGGGACCCATTTCTAGAAATTCATTCGTGCTCAAGGAAATCCATCCTCTCATTAAAAAAAAATCTTAAGGAGCTACATGAATGACACAAAGGACTTTTCCCAGCTCTAAGATTCTGTGTGTAAAACCTGTTAGTCTAAATTTATTTCCAAAAGATAGACCCTCCGCGGGGTCTGCTCCTGCGGGGAAGGTGGGACCCCCGCTTGTGCCCCGGCCCCCAGGTGTGGCTTTCTCAAGTTTGGGGTGAAGCCCCCAACCCCCTTGGGCTCTACATCGGGGCGGTGGGCTCGGGGGAAGGCGCACGGTCTCTGGGGTTTCTCAGCAGGAGATGCCAGGGCTGCGGCGCAGGAACCCAGAGGCCCTGGGTGGGGCGCAGACTCGCCAGGCCTGGGTGTCCCTGTTGCGCACAGCTGCTGAGAACAAGGTCCGCAATGAAGCTCTGCCTGGCAAACGGGGACTGTTGGCGGCTCCATCCTCCCCTTCCGTCGGCACAGTCCCATCGCAGCCCTCCCTTCCAACAGGCAAAGCCTGTGACCTGCGGCCGGACGGCTCCACACCCTCACGCCCTGGTGCTCATCCCACGCCGGGAACAGGCACAACCCCTTGGCTGGCCTCTCCGACCGGCTCGAGCGGGACAGCTTCTTCCGCGCACCCGTCACCCACCCCGAGCCCAGGGGCCAGCAGGGAGGTCTGAGGGACCCTCGGGCACGGGTGGGACGGAGGCACGGGCTTCGCGGCTGGGCCGGCCCTCCTCGCTGCCTCCTGCCTCTGCGCCCCGGCCCGGGGTGGGCTTCCCGTGGCCCCGTCTCTTTCCCACCCCCGTCGCGCCTCTTGCCCCCCGGGCCGCGGGCTCCACACGGAGCAGCAGGGCGTCGTGAGGGTGCGGGATGGCGCCGCCCTAGGGTCTTCCCTGACACCTACCGGCTGTTCCGACCACGTCCCGGACAGGCACCTGCAGGTCAGTGGAGCAGAGTCTGCCCGGGTCTCCTCCCCCCTGACAACGGGCCGACTGGCACCGCGCACGAAGCGACCCTGGCGGAAGGGAGACCAAGGGGGAGGGGTCGGTGGGGAGCCTGACTCGCAGTCACTTCCGACGGGACGCTGAGTCCCCAGGGCTGGGGGCTGACCCGCCTGAGCACAAGGGGGTGGTTAGGAAGGAGGGACCCTGTCCCTGGGGCCCAGGGCGCTCCCGGGTCAGGAGGAGTCGCCAAGTGTGTCGGGTGCCGTGGACAGCTGAGGAACGTTTCGCCCAAAGGTAAGTTCCAGCGCATGGCAGAGAGCAGAGGAAATACACACACGGTGGTGAAAACTCCGTGTTGCTAAGGGTTGAAATGAACCAATAATTCCTCCTGTTTCTCAGGGTGTTCCGTTTCGCTGTTAATGAAATGTATTTCTAAGGAATGCAGGCATGTGGCTGAAAAGACCAGCAGTGCCTGGGGGTCACAGCGAGACCCTCCCATCTCACCCCCCTCGGCCATCCTGTGCTCTGGGAGCAGAGTTCTCAGCTACAAGTGAAACACAGTAGCTTCCATATCTGGATTCTAAGATTTCCTAAAGCCCTTTAAAGGCCCCCTTCTCTGAGTGGTGCTCGACCTGCTGGTGTTTGGGGCGGCAGGATGGCTGGATGTAGGGTCTGAGGGCCATCCTGAGGTAAGGGCTTTGGAGGCCTGTGTGAGCCTGAGACCAGGGGCCCAGTGCCCGTTTTCGAGGGGAGGAGGCCAGAGCTGACTCCAGCCATGCCGAGCCAGATGTCGCCCTCCTTCTCGACAACCCAGCAAAGCCTGTCGCTCATATTCCTGGCTGTGCTGCTTACACTTGCCCTCTGGGAAGGCCAGCCTGGCAGAGCTCTGTTCCTGCCCTCTGGGCTGCTGGGAACTGAGTACCTAGCCTGGGTGCTGGAGGGGAGGAGCCATAGATGGTGGAGGCCCAGTGCCCGCCCAGGGTGCTGCCCCTCTGCTGAGCTGAAACTTCTAATCAACGTTTTAATAAAAACAAAAGGGACGTGATACTGTTCTACCACCTGTGCCCGACCAATGTTAGCCCTTTGTCATATGGGGCAGTGCTGTCTAATGGTAAATCTTCCAGCATCAGATTCCCAATCCCTTCTCCTACCCCCTCCCATGGGGGTTCAGTGGGTACATCTGTATTTCATAGAACCTGAAACTCTGATTTTACAAAGGAGCTGGAGGTCTGGAGAAGGAACTGGTCTGATCTCAGTTAAGAATGCAACTTTATACCTGTACGATACTAGAGCACTTTAGCACCTCATGTGTTTGAAAAGAGATCTTCACAAAGACCTCATGGGCAGGAGACAGGCAGGAGACGGGACAGACTGAAGCTCTGTGACTGACTGATCAAGTAGCAGAGCTCCAGCTGGCTTCCAGGCCTACTGCTGATTTACTATCACCAGAGCCACATAACACACCTTCCACATAGAGAACCAGCAGAAAAATGAGTTTGAAGAGCATTTTAGCTAAATCCAAGGTCATTCTGATCATTAGTGAACGTCATTCTGTTCCTACATGCTGCCCACACCCTGACCCCCCTTCCTAAAACCAAATGGGTTCTGAGATTAAGGTGGAAGTGACAAACCTGGAGGTGACCAGGCTTTACTTTATCATCTCTTTCTTCTTCTTCCACGTGTGTTCCTGGTCTTACTCTTCCCGGTTCTTCTGCAGGGAGCGGTCCAGCAACTCTGTCAAGCAAAATCACACACCCTAAGGATGACTTTCATAGACTCCTCCCATACAGGCAGTTTTCAAAAGGTCTTCCTTCCTACCCACCCCCTCCCCCCCAAAAAATCAATCTTCATCTCAGGAGCCCTGAAAGGCACATATTACCTCAACATTTAATATTTAATACAACCTTTAGATCTAGTTCTGATAACTGCCAGTTGCCCCCAATTCACTCTTTGTAAGACAATTCTACCTGAATCACAAGGTTAATAACCTGACTGCAAACCCAGCATCCTTAAGCTATCTATGGTCACGCTGACAACTCACTATAAAGTTCTTTTGTGTGTGTGTGTGTGTGTGTGTGTGTGTGTGTGTGTGTGTTTGTGGTACCCGGGCCTCTCACTGCTGTGGCCTCTCCCACTGCGGAGCACAGGCTCCGGACGTGCAGGCCCAGCGGCCATGGCTCACGGGCCTAGCCGCTCCGCGGCATGTGGGATCTTCCCGGACCGGGGCACGAACCCGTGTCCCCTGCATCGGCAGTTGGACTCTCAACCACTGCGCCACCAGGGAAGCCCTAAAGTTCTTCTTTTTAAAAGATTTCAGAAAAGTAATTTCAGTCATCAAGATTACATATTGCACAGAACAAAAAGGTTTATTATTCTTACTGTTCTCTGGATGTAACTCTACGTGTCTTTTCCTCCTATGTGAAGAGAAGGGAAAAAGAGAAAAACAATCTTTCAAAAGAAGATCAAAACCAAAAGCATGAGTCAAAGTATTAAATAAATACATTTGATGTGGTTCAAAACAGGGGTTGGGGGGTAATCTCGGTTTGGGGGAGATCTGGGCAACCTTCAGTCTGGTGTTGATGTCCCACCAACCTCAAAACAAAGAGAGACCCAGGAGCTGGCCCGGCACATGTCTGTGCACTAGAGTAAGTCAAAGATCCACCTCATGTCAGGAATTTGTTAATACTAGAAAAAAAACCAAAGTAGTAATTGGGATTCACATCAGGAAGTGATGATGACAACCTAGACTAGACACCAGCTCTTCTCTGATGAATACCTTAGTACACTACTTCCCTAAGTTCACAACACTTGCCATCTCCAGGATATCTGTATTTATGTATTTAAGAGGGATAAAAATATTGTCGTGATGAAACCGATCTATGTCTTGTCTGAGGTGGAGGTTACAAGAATGCATGTGTCCATACACGTGACCATACATTCACAGTGAATAAAGTCTGTAGATTATGCCGATGTCCATTTTCTGGTTTTGCTATTACAGTTACGTGCGATGTCACCATTGGAGAAAGTTGGGTAAACTACACAGGACCCCTCTGTACTATATTATATGGAGTTAATCTGTATGTGTATATATAAAATTCTGCCTCCAGACTGCCTTTAGACTTGAGCTACAACATCAACTCTTCCCTGGGTCTGCCTCTCTTGGCCTGTCCTGCATATTTCAGACTTGCCAGCCTGAAGTCGTGTGACTCAGCTGCTTAAATTAATCTCATATACACAGACATCACTGGGTCTGTTTCTCTGTAGAACCCTACGATAGATTTTATACTAATACACTACAGTAATATATACATACATATAATCTGAAACAATACAGAAGAAAATGATACATGCTCGCCTCTCGCAGGAAGGACAGGACGGAGAGCGGGGAGCACCACCCCTATGTATCAAACAGCCTTTTGTGCTGCTGCCAGCCCGGCCGCCCCAGGTCCAAGCAGATATAATGGCGTGTGGCCCAGGCAGTGGCTACACAGCTAAGGATTTTAAGGCACAATGCAGCGAGATGCCAGGGCCACGGTCACACACGTGGAACATTCTAAAGCCAAGAGCGGTCGCAGGATTCTGCACATGGGCCCCCGAGGGCACTCTGGAGGCCGTCGCAGACCCTCAAGTCCCACGTGAGGAGACAGCCCGCTAGAACACAGCAGGCGGCCCTCCTCCCAGATCTCACCCGGGTGAGCCTCCCAGGCACCCGGCCTCCTCTGCACAGCACGGGGCAGGCTCACAGAGGGAATAGTGGCCCAAACCCAAAGGTCACACCAAACCCCACGGGAGAAGAGTAAAGCAAGGTGATGAGGGGAGAGGGGAGGGGTGAACTATGTTTCACGGCTACTAAGGATAAACCAATTATTACATTTTGAAAAATGCGCTGGCCAGGGCCAGCCAACCCGTACAGGACAAGTGCAGTAAGAGGGGCGGGGAGGCAAGGGAAATGTATCACCTGGAGTTCTCCCCACTTTCAGTTTCCCTCCCCTGGGCTGTCTCCCCGCCCTGCCCACTGCTCAGGCCGCCCACCCCGGCCACCCGGAGTTACCCAACCGGAAAAGCCAGAGCCCAGGCTCTGCCGCGCCTCCGAGCACAGGAAGAGCAAAAATAGAAAGCGCCAGTGCCCAGTGGCGGGCTGGAAACCCTCGGACCTCAGATAACTGCGGAGAACCGGGGTCCAGAGCCAACTTAGGCCCCCGGGCGGTCCCAGCTTTACGACTCCGTCCCCGGCCGCGACAGTTTCCACAAACGGACACACACGGAGCCCGCGAGGAGGGCGGGTCGCGCGGGCTTCCCTGCTGGGTCCCGTGGAGGCCAGTCCCCCCGCAAGCCGAGGGCACGGAAGGGCGCCCCAAAGGCGCCAGCACAAGGCGCCCGCTGCGCTTTCCCTCCAGAAGGTGGGCTGCGGGGCCCAAGCGTAAACCCTGAGACAAGGAACACGCGCACCACGCCGCCACGGGGGACGAGAGGCCGGGCGCCCACCTAGCCGGACACCCTGCATTTCTGGAATCACCGGACGCCTGTGTAAATTTCCGTCTGGCGTGTCATTTTCCAAAGGCCACTCAAGATCAGGCGACAGAATGCCTCCTCTCCAAGTGTCCTGCCAGCCCACCCACTCAAGATCAGAGGGACAAAATGCCTAACTAAAACAAAACAAAACAAAAACACAAAAAACTGGTGAGTGGGAGGAAAGGGTGTCCTCAAAAATAAAAAAAAACTAAGCACGTAGACAGCACTAAGAATAAACTACCAGGAAAAAGAAACCCTACATGGGCTTCCCTGGTGGCGCAGTGGTTGAGAGTCCACCTGCCCATACATGGGACTCGGGTTCGTGCCCCGGTCCGGGAAGATCCCACATGCCGCGGAGCGGCTGGGCCCGTGAGCCATGGCCACTGAGTCTGCGCGTCCGGAGCCTGTGCTCCGCAACGGGAGAGGCCACAACAGTGTGAGGCCCGCGTACCGAAAAAAAAAGGAACCCTACATGTCAGATCCTAAAGTACGGGCAAGCACGCCGGCAGTCCAGGCCCGGGGTGACCGGGGTCCCCAGCCCTGCAGAGCCAACCGCAGACCGGCTCGGGCGCCCCTCGCGCGGCCGAGTTCGGGCCCCGGCCGGCGCCGGCTCCCCTCTGCCCACCCTGCGGGCGGGGGCTGGAAACTGCCGCGGAGAATCACGGCGGGGCGGGAAGGGGGGCTCCAAACAGGGTCTGGCGACTCGAGCTCCGTTTCTCGGTGGGCTCAGCACGCGCCGTGGGGGAAGAGAGGCGGGGGTCCGGGAGGAGGAGACGGGCGGCACTCACGTAGACCGTCAGCGGCCACGGGTAGACGGCGGGCTCGGTCCCCACGGGCGACTCCAGCCTCAGCTCCAGCTTCTCCCGGATGTCTTCGCGCACGGCCCCCGCAACGTACTAGTCTGGCGGTTGGCGGAGGGGCGCGGCGCCGCCGGCTGGGGCGGGGCAGACAGGCAGGCGGGAGGCTGAGGGGAGAGGGCCTGGCCTGGGTCTAAGCCGCCGCCGACGCACTCCCGTCCGGCCCCCGGCTCCCTCTTTGGGGTCACAGGCCCGGGGCCTCCAGCGCTGCCGCCAACTCGGGCCGGCGTGAGGCGAGCAACTAGCCGGCGGCCGGGCTGAAACAGTCCCGGCGAGCGCAGCCCACCCCGTGGACTCGCCCGCTCTCACGCACGCACGCGCGTCTTCCACTGCCCACGGCCACCCCCACCAGCCCGAACTGGAGACCCGGCGAGACCCCTCGGGGCCTGGTGTGGCGGGTTCGACTCCTGCCCTTGACGTACCGTGACACACACCGCCGCCGCCGCCGCCGCCACCCCCCCTGCCACCCCCCCTCACGCCCCCCCGCCACCCCCCCCCCGCCACCCCCCCCCCCCCCCCGCCAATAATAAGACTGTAATTCCTCATTAAATACGACAGCCGGAATCCCGGCTTCTGTTCCCGTGTATTTAGCCTATGCTAGGCACCAGACCGCGGACGCTCAGTACTGGCAAAAAAGGAAATGCCCTGCCCTCATAGCACTGCCATTTTAATTGGAATAGTAGTGACAATGGTCAAGGGAGAAAATAAAGTGTCATCATCGCCACGGGGATGGTTAATCTCATGTGCGCACTGCGTGGGGCCCCGGCAACCACAAACATTATTCCAGATGTGGCCAGGAAGGTATTTTTCAGAAGAGATTAACACTGAAATTGGTCCACTTTGCGTAAAGGAGATTGTCAATGCCGCGGCGTGGGTGGGCCTCGTCCATCACTTGAAGGACTGGAGAGAAAAATGAGGTTCCCTAGAAAGAGGGAACTGTTCCTCCAATGGCCTTGGGACATCAGCTCTTCCCTGTGTCTCCTGCCCAGAGTCCTGCCCTGACTTGCCCGCCTCATGGTCACGAGTCAACTCCTTAAAACAAAACTATATATGTAAAAATACTGAATATATACAAGCCTGTTACTTTCTATATGTGTGTATACATATTATATATATGTATACACATGTTTATATGTGCGTGCGTTTGTAGTATATGTGTAAGTACTATATACAGTATACATAGAAGCCTATATATTTGTGTGTACATATTGTATACATGTCTGTATGTGTATATATAGTATACATATTATAAATGTGAACATGCTGTATATATATATTGATATATGGGTGTGTATATATACAGTATATGTACACTGTATGTATGTATGTATACAGTGTATATTTATATATATGTGTGTCTCGATTTTTTTTTTTTTTAACTATGGACATCCAGTTGTTTCAGCACTATTTGATGAAAAGACTATCTTTGCTCCATTGTATTGTCTTTGTTCTTTTGCCAAAGACCAGTTGATTGTATTTATGTGGGTCTATTTTGGGGCTCTTTATTCTGTTCCATTGATCTACTTGTTGTTTCACCAATACCACCCTGTCTTGATTACTGCACCTTCATAATAAGTCTTCAAGCTGGGTAGTGTCATTCCTTCAACTGTGTCCTTCAATGAGGTGATAGCTATTCTGGGTCTCTTGCCTCTTCATATGGACTTTACGATCAGTTTGCCAATATCCATAAAACAACTTGCTGGGATTTTGATTGGGATTGCACTGAATTTCTATAGATTAACTTAGAAAGAACTGACATTTTGAGAATACCGAGTCTTCCTATTCATGAACATGCAATATCTCTCCATTTATTTATTCTTTGACTTCATTCATCACGGTTTTGTAGTTTTCCTCCTATAGAGGTTGTACATATTTTATTAGATTTATACAGAAGTATTACAGTTTTGGCAATGCTAATGTAAATAGTGTCGGTTTATTTTTAAACCTATTCCACTTGTTCATTATTGGTATATAGGAAAGCAATTGCCTTTTGTATATTAACCTTAGATCCTGCACCCTTGCTATAATCACTTATTAGTTACAGGAGTTTTGGGTCAACTCTTTAAGATTTTCTACATAGATGATCATGTCACCTGTGAACAAAGACAGGTTTATGTCTTCATTCTCAACCTGTACACCTTTTATTTCCTTTTCTTGCCTTATTGCATTAGCAAGGACTTGCAGCACAATATTGAAAAGTTATAATAAAGGAGGACATCCTTGCCTTGTGCTTAATCTTAGTGGGAAAGCATTGAGTTTCTCTCCAGTAAGTATGATGTTAGCTATTGGTTTTTTTGTAGGTCGTATTTATCAAGTTAAGAAAGTCCCTCTCTATTCCTAGTTCACTGAGAGTTTTTCTCATGAGTGCACGCTGTATTTTGTCAAATGCTTCTTCCACATGTATTTATATGTCTTTTTTCCTTTATTTGTCTTGGTTGGATTATATTAATTAATTTTCAAATGTTGAACGAGCCTTACGTACCTGACACAAATCCCATTTGGTCATGGTATACAATTGTGTTTATCCTTTTTTGCTTCAATTCGCTAACATTTTGTTGAGACTCTCTGACACAATTTTTATCACATTTCTACTATAAAAGTTTTGGGATTCTAACGAATTTAAGCTATTAATTGGTCTTATCAAATTGTGCTTTTTATTCAAAGATACACCATAACAGAACCCTGAGGGAATGGATGGTGAATGGTAAGGCCTGAATTTACACTTCTTTTATTCTTTATACCTTGAATCCGACTCTCAACAAGTGTTCACGGTTGATGTTTATTTTTTTGGAAATTAGACATAGCTCACTCCATTCATTCATTCAACAGATTCTACAGCAGAAGGGAGGCTCCTAAGGAGGTAGGGTGTATTAGTGGGGCTGCAGGTTATTACAGGGAATGCAAGCAAGGCCTCAAAATAGAGACAGTGATATTTAAGAAAAGACCTAAAAAAGTAAGTGGATGGGTACTGTAGATAGTAAAGACAACAGCAATTCAGGTAAAGGGAACAGCAAGTGAAAATATCTTCCTACTATACTTGTTGAACATCAAGGACTGAAGAGTATAAGGTGTTTGGAAAAGAGTGGGCAAGGAGTAGAGGTGGAGGAGATGAGATCAAATATATAATGTGGAGGGTAATCATGTAGCAACTTTCCAGCATTTTAAGAACTTCAGCTTCAACTATGATGAAGGGGAAGACACTGAAGCCACATAATTCTTCTGACTTAGATTCTCAAAGGGTTCTCCGGCCACTGTGTTAAGTACACAGTTCAGAGGGATAATAATTAAGATGACAGATAACGAAATCTTAATCCTGAGTGGTAACAGTGGAAAAATCGAGAAACTGTCAAATTCTGGTTCTATCTCAAAGATAGGGCTGACACATTTTGCTTGTGTATTGGATGTGAAAGGAGAGAGAAAGAAAAACTTCAAACATGAATCACATTTTGTAACTGAGCACCAGGAAGAATGGAGCAGCGCTTTTCTGTTTTGGAAAGTCTACAGGAAAAGCATGAGTGACTATGTGTGTATTTGATTGCAAGCTATATTAAGTTTGGGATGTCTATTAAATGACAAAACAGAGATATTCTGTTAGTAACCAGTCTTGTTAGGTGGACCCAGTCCGTAAATGACAACCATCAACCTACCTAATCTGCTCAGTTTGAAGCCCCATAAAGGATTTGGGGGCATTAGTGTGAAGAGGGCTTCCTTTTGCGTTTGTGTGTATGTGTGTCATTTGCTTTGACACTGTGGTTAGGCTAAAGTAGCACTATTCTGGGCTTTCATCTTTGGCAACTTTTTTCTCACCAAGCTTTTTTATTGGGTTGACGCCGAATGAGTATTTGCTTGATTCTTCATGTCCTGATTCTTTAACTATTTTCCTAGTTTGGACAGCCACAAATTTGGTTAGTATTTGTTAATTTCACCCTTCAACTTGGACACACTTGAAGCGAAGTGAAGTCCCACCACACTGATGGTAGACTCCATCTGAGCATGCTCAAAAGGGCACAGAAGGTTGTCCACGGGGAGGGTACTATCAGAGGCTGATTGACAGTATCTGTGTTGTAGACCAACTTAAGGGCAAACACATGCGGTTCTTACGCTTTCTTGCTCCTGATAATAGGCAATGGTAGGCTCTGGAACACAATGTTTGAACCCAGCAGGAATAGTGTTGCATTATATGTGACATGACTAAGATAAGGGGTATATATGTTATCTAGCATATATCTTCTTTTTTATGCTACACAAATACAAGGCTGTCACTTTCTGAGACATTAAACTTTCTCTGGCTGTGACAGATTAAAAGCAGATGCCAAGTTAGAAACATTTCTGAATTAGGTGATTTGGGTTCCTTGACCAGGTTAAAAAAAACAAAACAAAACTGTTTTTCTTCTTGGTTTCACATTTAAACAATATGAGTTAGTCTAAATTACATGACCAAAAAATCGAACTACTAAAATAACAGGCTCTTATCATTATTATTTTGATATAATAAATAATAGAGGGATATTGTTTTACTAATAATTACCAGCATTTAGTAACGACAAGCCAAACATTAAGCCTTTAGGAAATTTGTGAACTCCTTCATTTCTTACAGTAACTCTGTCAGATTGGTACCAGTATCTATCCCCATTGAGAAGAAACTCAGATTCAGAGGAAGACACTGAGACACAGAGAGGTTAAATGTAACTTGTCTATAACTGCCCTAGCTGCTATGCTAGTCGGCTTCATCAACCACTATCACATTTCTTTAAATGGACTTCAGATTCAGATAAACAATTTTTCCTGGTTGCATGGAAATCATTTAACAGGCCCACATTGCAATGCTTGAAATGCAAGTCTGAGCCCAAATCTGAGAACCTTAAACCATATGATCACTAAAAATACTGAGTATCAATTCTGAGCCTTATAATACGAGTTTGCATTTAAAATAACAGGCCCTATTAGGAATAAGTGTACAAATGGCATTCTAGGAGGGAATATATCCAACAGGTGTTTTAAGTTCCTTTAGTGGCAGTGAAAAAGTATGAAGGCATTTCCTGCAATACTAAATGAGCTGATTTGCTTTTGGCGGGTAAACACTGAACTTTGTTCACAAAACTTAACCTGAAAGTATTTTCTAAGTATCCTGCTATTACTCAAAGTTAGCCTTGTTATCTCCTTTAACAAACAAGAATGGTAAGACACAGTCTCAATTAGTATAGTATGGATAAATCATTTGCAGTCTTGGGTAAACTTGTACCTTAACAAGTGTCTTCAATTTGGGGAAGACATGATTTCACAATTGCCATTCTCTATGCGTATTATTGCCATATAAACTAATTCCAGCAAAAGAATGCTATAGTTAGGTAGAACCTTTCATAAAGTGATGCAGTCACTCAGGAATACTTTATAACCTAAACCGACTGGACAGTCAGTAACCAATGAATTATCCTAATGCTGATTCATCTCAGAGGTCCTTTATTCCAATGACTTTCGCTGCTATCCTTCTCTTTTCCCTTTGGGATTAAGAACTACGCATAAAGTCTTAGTTACTCTAAGGTTCACCTTGTACCTCTCCTGTCATACAACTCATCACTTTCCCCACCATCTGCCGCCAAATGCCAAAAAGAAATCTGAGTACTCTGCGGTCATGGCACAGGTATTTCTAAAGAGAGGAACACCTGTTCAAAAATCATTAATCCGAGAATAAATATATGGGGAAATGAACTGGGGACATGAGTGGAATCAACTGAAACTGTGAGAGGCCAGCAGGGCAGATATGTGTGTCTCTATGTGCCTTAAAGAATAATGCTCTCTATGAGAAAAAATGCTTTAATGCCCCAAACTTTAATCCAATTAATATCTGGGAATATATTTCAAGACCACTTGTATATATGTGTATGTACATAATGTTAGCATTGTATATTATTTATGTTCTCCCTTATATTCATGAGAATATGTTGCCTTTAAAGTTTAAACTTTCTTGTTGATTTTGTACATGGATGAAGGTTCACACAGTAAGATAAGTTCAAGGATTTCTTTCTCCAGTACCATTGATATGAATTCCTATTACTTAATTTCTTTTTGATAGATTTTCAGATGACAGTCCAAGATAGTTCTGCCAATGGAAATCACAGGACTACCAAATATGGAAAAGACTTTGGAACACTTACAGTGTGTTTTCATGGTCTGCATCAGAATTCTACAGAAGGCGTTTGGCTGAATTGGCAGTGAAATGAGAATGGAAAGTTAGTGTGTCGGTTACTTTTCAGTGTGGTGTTTTCTTCTCTACTATTCTACTATGTATTAGAAATTACGTAAAAATCAGGAGAAGAGAAATGGTTAAGAAAAAATATAATCTGTCATGTTAAAGACATTCGGCACTTACCTAGACTCACAGGTAACATGAGAGAACATGAGAGCTGGCTTGTGAGAGCTAACCTTGTTCCATTTCCCTCAGTGTCTTCATGAAAAGCTTTGAGGCTCAAAGAAGGAAGTGACACTGCCAGGTGCATACCATGAATCAGTGATGAAAGGGAGACTCCTTGGCTTCTGTAGAGCCATGCCTCTGTGCACACGGTATTAAAGAAGCATTAATTAAATGCCCCTTTACCTAACAACCTGGAGCTTAATCATAGGGTTTGGGCTTCTTGTCTCTTCTTTTCCTTTGTTTTCTCTTTTACATCCTTGGGGGCCTTAGTTTTTAGTTGCTCTCTTGAACTGGATTTACAAGACATTTATTTTCACTAGCCCTTATTTTTTTGGATTGTAGGCTGAATTTTTAAGAAGTTGGGGAAGGATACTGAACTGCCAAAAGTTAACAGATTATTGGCAAAGATATAAAAATAATTAGAATGCCAATTTCCCTGGGTATTCCCTGTGTACTTTAGGGGTAAAAATAGTATTTGTAAAGTGATTTCAAAATGTGCAAATATTACCTGTGGGATATAACCTACGGGTGAAGAGCACTAACTCTAAAATTAATTTGCCTGGATCTTTTTTCCCCAGCTCCACCACTTATTAGTGGTGGGAGTTCAGGAGTGGTACTTCTTTGTGTTTCACTTCCTCTTTGAAAATCAAGGGCTTAATAACCTCACCCATTTTACAGGGCTGTGGCGTGGAGTTAATACTTGTAGAGTGGTTCAGAATCCATGCCCCTCTTAAGTCTTTTAAAATCAATCTTACTATTGTTGTTACTACTATTATTAATTTGTTAGCTGTCCTTGAAAAAGTTTGCCAGCAGTACTCACTTGCTTTTCTTTTTGTTGTATATTCTCTACATCCCACTTAAGCATTCTACCAAAACTTAAGACGCTCTTTTCAGATATTTTACACCTCTTTACTTGTTTGTCACAGCAAAAGTAAAAGGAGTGTGGCTCCCCTTGATCAAACAAACCAGAACTTTGGTTTTCTCCCATTCATACACATTGGTGAACAGATGTGAAAAAAACGATTCCATGGGGCTTTCAGTCTGGAGCCAAACATCCAGGCTCTGTGTTACTCGACACTATTATGCACACATGTTGGTCCCTTGGGACCCAAAAGAATCTCAACTAAGCCCATCATTGTTTCAGGAATATGACGAATGCTTTTTGTGAAGTAGTTGAATGTAACAGAAATACAAGAAAAGGCAGAGGTGTTTCGTATCACAACTTTTTGAGAAATGCTCACAGCTCTAAGATGTAGCTGACAATTCCCCCATCACTAATGCTTTCAAAGTGACCATAAATACATTTTTTCAGCAATGGCAATAACGCGGTGACTACACTGCTCAATTCCTCACAGTGTCAGCATTAAATACATTAAAAGGGTAAGTTAAAATATCTGTCTGATTGCTTCTGACATAACCCCGAGATCTCTTTTATTTCTGTACTCCATCAATTATAATGTGGAACATTAAGACAAATTATTTCTAAACACTAACGAGGAATGTAGCAACAAGTGGCAGACAATCAAGGGGAATTTTGCCATTGCGTGGTGTTTATTTTGTTACAAGCAGGAGTGCAAACCCAAAGGATGTAATTTAGAGGAAACTCTGTCCTGTCTATTCTTTAGGAACTAGAACAAGGAGACTGAGAGAAGATGATTCTGGGTAAATCAAACCGTTTTCTCCGAATTACAGCTGACTAATAGGGAGCAAACTCCCATGGAAGGCTGTGATCTGCTTGAAGACAGCTACGAGGTTGCCCTGGTTAGGGTCTTTCATATACAGTTATTCAAGCTCAGACTTGATCATCTGTCAGGGATGCTACAGTAGGGAGAGTTTTGCCGTAGCTCTGAGACTCAGCAAGATCACTTCCAACTCTAAAACCTACAATGTTAATTTAATCACCAACACCAGCCATCATTAAGAGCGACCTTAAATAACTCCAAATCTGTTCATCTACTCACATATTCTTTACACAGTCAACAGACCTCGAGTGATTACTACATGCCAGACACAGTTCTAAGACACAGAATAAGGGATAAGAAAGGTAACAACCTCTGTCACTGTGGGGCTTGAGTTCTTTGGGAAGAAGTTCATCTAAATACAAAGAGACACCAAAGATAATATTTGTTTTTATTATTATTCTGTGAAAGAAGTAAAGTAATCTGATAAATTGGGACTAAGTTAGGCTGGTAGGACAATCAAGGAAAAACTATCTTTAAGAGATGAGTGCCAAAGAATAGAAAGGAATCATTTATGGAAAAATTTTCTGGAAATAATATTTCCAAAACTTGGGAATAGCAAATACAAAGGCCCTGAGGCAAGATGAAGCTTAACTACAATCAAGGAAAAAGAAGAAGCTAAATGGTTAGGTCAGGAGATAACCACACAAATTTACACCAGCTGGTCCCTAACTTCAAGTCTACGTGGATATATTCTTGAGGTGAGTTAGACATATGTATCATCCAAAAAACAAAAAGAAGTTGACTCCACAATTACCCTGGAAATTCTGAGTGAGACTTTTACAAAGGCACAACCATATTAAAGATCACAGACATCATTCTCCAAACTCCACTCTGGCCATCACTTGCAGGCATTTAACAGGGGTGTTTAATATCCTCTCTAAAATATTGGGCAGGAAGAACAAACATCCTAGCATGTCTGCACCGTGCACCTAGTGTCCCACAATTGAAAAGTAGCTGGAGCTCACCCTGCTGACGGCTTTGCTGGTTTTTTTTTTTTTACCTTTTATTAAGAGTCCCATCTCTTTTAAGAACTGGGATATATTTTTTGAGGGAAATAAACTGTAGGAAAATTCAACTGACAGAGATCATACTGTACTTGATTTTTCTGTTCTTTGCTACATTTGTTTGTTGAGACAAACGTCTGTTCTTAGCCTTTTTTTAATGGCTCTGTTAAATAGAATGGACACACAGTACACTGCACATACTTAAAGAACACAATTTAAGTTCTGAAATATGCATATACCCATGGACCTGCCAACACAATGAAGAGAAGGAACATATCCATCACTTGCAAGTGTTTTTATGCCTCATTCATAAAGCCCCTTTTCCCCCTCACATTCCACCCCTCCACATCCCCAAGTGACCACTGATATGCTATATCACTCTATCGTTAGACACGTGTTTGCAATTTTCTAGAAATTTACATAAATGGATTCACACAGTGAGGACTCTTTTATCTAGTTTCTTTCACACAATGTAATGTTTTTGAGAGTAATTCATATTTTTGTGGGTATCAATAGTCAATCACTTTGCTGAGTAGTGTTTCACTGTATGAGTATACCACAGTACGTTTATTCATTTGCCTGTTAATGGGGGCTCGAGGTTGTTACAATTCTATTAAAAATAAAGATGCTGTGACGATCCATGTACAAGTCTTTGTATGAACATATGCTTTGATTTTTCTTGCATAAATATCTAGGTGCAGAAAGCCTGGATCATACCGCAGGTGTATGTTCGACTTATAAGGAAACAGCCAAACTGTTGACTGAAGTGACTGTACCATTTTCCTTCCCACTAGCAGTGTAAAAGACTTGCAGTTCCTACACTGCCTCACCAATACTTGGTGTGGTTGGACTTTTCTAATTTTAGCCATTCAATACGTGTGTAGTGGTATCTCCTGGGGCTTTCATTTTCATTTAGCTAATAATTGATTACATTGAGCAACTTCATGTGCTTATTTGCATCTGTACACCTCCTTGGCAGGATCTCTTTTTAAATATTTTTACCCATGTTGTTAATTTAAAAAAAATTTCTAATTACTGAGTTTTGAGAGTTCTATACGTGTTAGAGACACAAGTCTTTTCAGGTATATAATTTGTAAATATTTTCTTCCAACCTGTGGCTTTTCTTTTATTAATAATGGCTTCCAAAGATGAAACCCAATTTATCACTTTTTTTCTTTTATGGATCTTGTTTTTGGTGTCATCTCTAGGAAATCTTTGCTTAACTCAAGGTCAAAAGGATTTTGCCCACGTTTTAGAGATTTATGTTTTGATCTACATTTAGTTAATTCTTCATGTGGTGTGAAGTAGGGATCAAAGGTCATACTTTTGCATATGGCTATCCATGCACAGTATCCGTGTGCTATATGCTTCTGGCACCATTGGTCAAGAAGACTATCCTTTCTCCTCGAAATTGGCTTTGCAGCTCTGTTGAATAATCAGATGTCCTTATATGTGTGGATATGTTTCTGGGATCTACATTCTATTTGATTGACATATTATATGTGACTCTTGGTTATAATATATTCTTTCACGGATGTTTTTCCACTTGCTCATGTAAATAGTCTCCCAGTAATATAGCCTTACCATTTTACTGGACATACCTAGGTATACCTGAGATGCATTTGATAAATCGATGGAACTTGCACTCAAACTAGGGTTACTTTCCAAAAACACTTAAAATGTTCAGGTGTAAAAACTATGTACTCTACAGCCTTCCTGCCTCAACCAAGAGTATGTTAACGCAGACCCACAAGCTATTTTGCACATGTATGCGGCTGTAGAGTCTGGGGAGTATGAGAGTGGTGTGTGCTGTCTATCCCAAAAGATCATCATAGGACGCAAAGGAAACATTAATGAAATAGACAGGAATCGTCAAATGCCAAACGTTAAAATATTTCTCATGCGTTTTTAATATTTACATTGAGATAAATAAGCAAATTATTATAAAATAAAATGCAAAAATTTAGAGAATATTTCAAAATGCTCTTTTTTGCCAGATGCAACCAGATACTAGGAATAAATAGAGGAATTTTCTGGAACCAGCTTGACTTTCCTTTTGTTATCACCATTGAGTGATGGGGTTGTATTTTATTCAGTCTATTGTACATGTGGGTGTGAATAAGATGGAACTTCTCTCAAAAAGAGATATGAACAAAGAATACATGCTGTCAACTTGTCTAAAACATTTTTTCATGTTCTGACTCATTTTTCTTTGTATTGGCATTTCAAGGGATTTTGTTTTTTAATTTGACTATTAAGATAACTTGATAACTTCAGTGATATCCCATGAAGATAATATAAACAACTGTAATGGAAAACGAAAAGATGTTAATAGCAACCAACACTGTGACATTTCTTGCCATTGTTCTTTAGTATTTAGAATAGTAACAAACCCCATATTAATTTGACTTTTTGAACTTTGGCCTTTACTTTGGTGGAAGAAGTTCCTTTCACTTTGCTTATTATCTGTTTGCAATTAAAAACAATGAATGGGGGGCTTCCCTGGTGGTGCAGTTGTTGAGAGTCAGCCTGCCGATGCAGGGGACGTAGGTTTGTGCCCCGGTCCGGGAAGATCACACATGCCGCGGAGCTGCTGGGCCCGTGAGCCATGGCTGCTGAGACTGAGCGTCCGG
Organism: Delphinus delphis; assembly: GCF_949987515.2. Taxonomy (NCBI): domain Eukaryota; kingdom Metazoa; phylum Chordata; class Mammalia; order Artiodactyla; family Delphinidae; genus Delphinus; species Delphinus delphis. The sequence goes on from NC_082683.1 coordinate 153,237,951, forward strand.
AGCCTGTGCTCCGCTACGGGAGAGGCCACAACAGTGAGAGGCCTGCGTACCACAAAAACAAAAAAAAAAAACAATTAATGACCATACTTTGATATGATCATCTTACAGTTGTATAGAGGGAGGATAGTTATACAACCATTTATATATCTGTGGGTTCAAGAAAGTTTAAAGGCTTGATATTTGAATCCTGTGGAATGTAGCCTCCTTTCCCAGAGGGAAATGAACATACACATGTACTAACTGTAGTTTATAATAAAGCAACACCTGTTCGTAGAGGCACCTTCTATTCCAGGCATGTTTAGGTATAGGGAAGGGGAACAAGAGCTGTAAAACATAAGTCTTGTCTATAAGGAGTTTACAGTTTAGGGGGGTTGAGGGCACTCAATGACTCAATGAGGATGAGCCTGATGCAGGTGGGTACAAGGTCGCCCTTGGATAAAGTCTGCTTTAGGAAAGACCAGCTTACTCTTATTCTGTTAAACTCTTTAATGCGGTGTCCAATAAACCTGAATATCAAGCTCAAATGCCACTTTAGAAATGTTTCCAGGGGGGTAACAGTCAAGAAGTTAATATGATTCCTACACACTTGTCACAACTCACCAGAGGTCTTGAATTCGGTGAGCATATTGACCTCCTTTAAGAAAGATCACCATTTAAACTTCGAATGCTAAGTTCTAAGAGAATGAAGTAAGTAATAAGTGATATTCAGGTTCAGAGGTGGAAGAGAAAAGAGGGCTCCCCTTGAGTAGAACATTTTGTTGGATTCTCCAAAGTGGCAAACAATGAGGAGAACACTAACCAGCTAAGACTCTGAAGAAGTTGAGAATTAAGATGAAAGCCTAAGATGGAGGTCAAAATGTCCCCTAGATTTAAGGATACACTTAGGCTGAAAGGGAAACTATTGAAAAAGATGTAGAAAATCCTAAATATTTCAAAAAAAAATTATTAGAACTAATAAAACAACTTAGCAAAGTTTGTTTGCAGAATATGAAATCAACATATACACATCACTTGTATTTCTGCACATTAACAATGAACAATCTGAGAAAGAAATTAGGAGAACAATTCCATTTACAATAGCATCAAAAAGAATAAAATACTTAGGAATAAGCTTAACCAAAGACATGAAAGATTGTACACTGAAAACTACAGCATCATTGAAAGAAACTAAGGAAAACATAAATAAATGGGAAGACATCCCACGCTCATGAACTATTGTTAAAATGTCCATATTACACAAAGCTACCTACAGATTTAAAGCAATGCCTATCAAAATCCCCTATTTTTGCAGAAGTAGAAGAAACGACTCCAAAATTGATATGTAACCACAAAGGACCCTCAACAACCAAAGCAAACATGAAGACCTCACACTCTCTTTTGAAATGAAGTTTTCTTGTTATTGTGGGTTATAAATCCAAAGTCCTAAAAGTCCATAAATTATCCTCCTAAATTTACATTTTGGTTCATTCTCAGTGACAGGCCTTTCTGTGCCTGAGTGGCAGTGAGGGCTGCTTCAATATTTGTAGCTTGAACTTCTGTCACTGACATGGTGTGGGTATCCCAGAGCCTTGGCTCTTTTACCGATCAAGTCCCGCATGAACCATGCTCAGAAGGGCCCCACGCTTGCTTGGTTTCAATCTGTGCTATTGCTGTCTTGAAATTCTTAATGATTCTATCTTTGAACTTACGTTCTGTAAGTAAAATTTATAGGACAATAAAATATACGCATGAGCAGAGAAGACATGTGCAATATGTGTGTCTGCCACCATTCCTGCGGCCCCATTCACAACTAGATTTCACCCTGCTTATGGTGTGCTTTCCATGACACGCTTATTTGGTACCCATTTGGAGTCTTACTGAGTTCCACCAGAATTCTGTGCTACTGCTCACATCCAAGACTAAATGAAGGTGTTAACAGCTCCAGGAGGCCATGCTTTCCATTTGAATCTGAACTTACTTCCAGCTTGAAGTAAGTTCAGAAAGAAAGCAGTTGTTTTCTAAAAAACAAGAATGTCCAAGGAATCTTATCATATCCTTTCTTACTCGTGTTACTTCCCAATATTAGCCAAACACTTCTGCTGAAAAAGATGACATATATGAAAAAGAGAAGAGAGAACAACCCATAGAACCCATTTAGGGCTCACCCTAATCTAGTATGATGTCATCTTATCTCGATTCTATCTGAAAAAATAATTTACTTGGGCACATTCACAGGTTCCAGGTGAACGTGAATTTGGGGAGGACACTATGCACCCCAGTGCAAATACTTTCAACAACACTTTTTCTTTGCAGTTTGAACAAGAGGCACTATATTTTCATTTTGCACTGGAGCCCACACATTATGTCACTCTTTACTTTTAGAGCCCATGTTGGAAAATGGGGTTTCATGAGACAGCCAAGTGAGTCTGTCAAGTGAATTCTAGAATTATCCAGACTTACCCACTTTGTTGCAGCAAGTTGGTTCCAGGCAAACCCATGTGAAAGGGGCATGTCCACAATGGAGCAGAGAACTTTTGTCTCTCTATCACCAGACTCACTCCCAAGATGAAGGAAAGAAGAGCTTAGCAAAGCATGGCCAGTTATTCTTCCCAACTTTGCCAGTCAAGTAGGTCACCTCACCTAGCCAGTGTCAGTGAATATAAGAGCAGGGAGGTTAAAAGTTATACTACTCAAATTCCCTTCACATGCTTCACATGCATTAGGAACGAGAAGGGAAATTGTCACTAATGCTTTCCTGTTTCACTAATGTTTCCCTGTTTTTTTCAATCTCTTAACCCACTCAACTATGCCTTTAAGCCTGTAATTAACGGAATATGGCTCTCCCTTCAGGACAAAGAAAAGACCTTTATCAGGACAGTCCTGCTCACACTTTTATGGGGTTACTCATTTTAGTGGCCTCTGGGAACTACTGGTGGTCGACTTAGAGTTTCATCCCAGAAGTCTCTGATATGGGTGAGAAATTGCTTTAATTTAAATTAACTCCAGGGCTACTCATATCCAATGATCAGAAACAACTTTTTGTTTACCAGCCATCCACAGCACAGCTAACCATAGAAAGTTGATGAGGTTAAATGACAAACTAAGATTAAATACATAAAAGCATCCAGTAATACAATTCAGAAATCATAGAAATGTTGCAAATTTGAAAGTACACCTCCACCAGTATCAAATTCTTCACAGAGAAATTAAAAGGGCACACATTAAACGCTCTTATGAATTAAGGTCCCAAAGTATTAAAGCCCAATTTTGAAATCAAGTTTCCTTGTTACTGTGGGTTAAAAATCCAAAGTCCTAAATGTCCATAAACCATCCTCCCAGCTGTACATTTGGTTCATTCTCAGTCACAGGGCTTTCATTTCCTGAATGCGACTGAGGGCTCCTTCAGTATCTGTAGCTTGGACTTCTGTCACTGACACGGGTGTGGGTCTCTCAGGGCCTTGGCTGTTTTATCAGTTTATCAAGTTTCTCATGAACTGTGTTTTAAAGAGTCTAAAGAGTTACTAAGATACAATTTGATTTTACAGCACTATCCCCACAATTTAAAAACAATCTCAAAAACAAGCCAATGCCCCACTCCTAGAAGACAGAAACTAGGCACATTTTTGTGCCCAGAATCCAGTACAGAATTTGACCAAAGAACAAAGCAGAAACTCAATGGCATTTGAGAGAAAGATAGTCTCTTTTGTTTTAGCCTCACTAGGATGTCCATTAGTCTATGCCATTTCACTGAAATTTCTGACCTGCAAACTTCGAACCAGGAGGAATCTTTGAAGCCTGACGTTGATTTGTCACTATGAATTTGCCACGTGCAGTGCACAGCCCTGAGCATCTGTCACACATGGACTCTTGAGTTATCCTTCCTCTTTGATGACCTTGTGGTTCACACTGCAGTACTGAACTGATTACGGGTTCTGTCAAGTGACATTACACCTCCAGTTCTGATGCGTAGATTTGACAGTCCTATGCCGTCATGGCCATTTTCACTGCCTCCTGCTATGGAATTGCATAGACCAAAGGCGGCTGCCTTTAAGAGAACATTTCTTTCTCCAGCATAATTGACAAATCCAGTGTCAGCTTGGGCCCACATGTAAAGGGAGTCACTTCAGCCTACGGTAGACCATATGTGTCAATGCCGACAAGTTCTACAAGACATGTTTTCCTTACAACTGAGTCTTTGTCTCAGTCAAACCTGCTTGGGAAAAACTGTACCTGAAGAGTAAGGCAAGGTGGACGGCTGCCCGAGACTTTCCTGCCCTGTAAACTCCTGCACAGTCTCAAGTCAAGTGCCAGGTAAAGGTCTCTGTATACTAAAGACCCTTCAGGTGCCTTATTCATTCCGCTCCAGGTATTGCTCAGTCACCTGCAACTCCCTAATGCCCCTTTTCTTTATGTCAGACCTTTACTTAAGTGGCTCGAAAGAAACCGCCACTCTCCCACACCATAAGCTGCAGCCATCAGCCAAAATCAAAGTGTCTTACGGCTGGTTGGATGGTGGCCCCCAAAAGGATATATCCATGTCCTAATCCTTGACTGTTACCTCATTTGAAAAAAAAAAAATTTTGCAAATGTCATTAAGGATCTTGAGATGGGATTTCCATCCTATATTATCTGGATGTGTCCTAAATATAATGACAATTGTCCTTATTATACAAGAAGGGCAGAGGGACATTTGAGACAGACAAAAGAGAAGATACAGACACAGGAAGGGGGTGATGTGAAGACAGAGACAAAAACTGAGTGATGTGGCTTCAAGCCAAGGAAGAGGGCAACCACCAGAAGCTGAAAGAGGCAAGGGATAGAATCTCCCCTAGAGCATCTGTAGGGAGAGCAGCCTTGCTGACACCTTGATATCACACTTCTGGCCTCTACAACTGTGAGATAGTAAATTTCTCTTGTGTTAAGCCTCCAAGTTTATTAGTCTCCCAGCAAGCACGGGACACTTATACAGCATGCACTAAACCTTTTCTAGGCTTCAGCAGTTTACTGCACAAACCTAAATATTTTCAAACAGTCAAAGGTCTCAACATCCCACCATACATTAAAAACCAAGGCACTAGACTACCTTCCTTGGCAGTAACAAAATATCTTCCACAAGGACAGTTTGCTCTCTAAGATGTCTGCTCCTTTCTTTTTATTTCTCAGTGTTCCCAGGTAATGCACCAAGTGTTAGGGTCTTTTAATTACCTTCCAGCAAGTACAATGCCTTAATTCCATTTGGTTTGGAATAAATTAGGAAACAAGATAAAAGTGAAAAGATGGAGGGCCAAATATTCCTGTTACTCTTGATAGCCCTGGCTTGAGAATCCAGTTTCAACGAAATGATCACATAACAGAACCCCAGAATTGGGCAGATTTACTAACTAGTAATACACAGAATGAGACAAACAGAAGACACTCACTCAGACTCTCAAGGGAGAGAACAGAATTAGTCAAGGCAAGCATGCTCACTTAATTCTTTTCAAGCTTTCTATAGAAGTCACTTGATCACCCTGGGGCAGAGTCAGTAAAGAAGCAGGGCTGAAATGACCCTAAGAGCTCTCTTGACAGGACTGAAACATCAGCAGCAGGAAAGGAACATTCCCTCACTCCTCACCACCACCACCCCCAGGAGTAAAAAATGATCATCCACATTGACAATGTAAAAGAAATCAGAAACTATGCTAACTCTGATTCACTCTTAGTATACCAACAGCTAATCAGGAGGCTTGTGCAAAAACATCTTGATTAGTTGCTAATACAACTCTTTAGAAGCAGACCCCTCCACATACCTCAAAGGGAACAGCAGACCTGTATGCTTCAGGATTTTCTCATGAAAACCCCACACAATTTCTTTACTATTCCAGCCACGTATGGCCTAGCCCTACCCTCATACCTGTTTTTCTTACTTTAGTAATAAAGAAACATACATGGAAATAAAGAAGAGCTATCAGGTAGAAAGATATAAAATAGTGGGAAAAATATTATAAGTAGAGTCAAGTACCACCACCATTTACTAGAAGTGAACTGTCAGCACCAACATTAATACTTTTTCCTGTTATATCTGTAAAGTGATAATAAGCAATATGTACATAACAATTGTTTATTTATTCAAATCTCATTTTTACAACTAACTACTACACAACAATTAACATGCTAAGGCAACATCAATAGATGAAAAAAGGTAGTCCCTGGCCCCAAGGAGTGTTGCCCAGGAGAACACAGAGATATGTAAAAAATACAATCACAATACAGTGTAGCGAGTGCAACAATCAGGCATGCAGAAGTGCAAGGGTAGCAGAAAGGAGCATGTGATCACAACACTAAAAAGAAGACTGCACAAAAGACATAATATGTAAATTGAGTTTTGAAAAATGAAGTGGGTTTCCCAGGTGCCCCATAGGAAGAAAGGAATTCTTGGAGGAGGGAAAAGCATAAATGAAGACAGTGAATTGTTCATATAATCCAGAAGTGAACTAGGCAATGGCAGGAGAAATGATTGGACACAGGCGTCATGAATACTCGCATGTCTGCATTTTAGCAAGACCATTCTAAAGGAAACTTTGAGGATCAACTCGGGGCTGGGGGGCCGCAGGGGGACAGAACTAGTCATTCCTGCAAGAAACATTGGAACCAGTTTCTACCAACCAACCAAAAAAACGACTTCAAAGGCAACGTGGTGTCACAGGAAGGGCTTGTTTCTGTGTTTCTTTGTTTTTAGTTCATTAGGCCTCACTTAAAATTCTGATTCCACAATGCACTTGCTTTGGGATCTTGAACAACACTCATAACCTCTGCAAGTTTCAGTATAGTAAGTTTATGTGATTACCTTCATCTGTAATATCCCTGTGTTGCAACCTTAATTAATTCAGATTAATTCACCTTAATCTTAATCTCAAATTCAGGTCAAAGACTAGTTCCTCTGTGACTTCTCCTCTGAACTGATTCAAAAGCCTTCTCTCCCGTCCTCATTTGGCTTCTCTTCTCTTCTAGAATCTCATAAGAACTTCTATGACCTCTTTGGGTTTTTTTTGTTGTTGTTGTCTGTTTGTTTGATTTTAATTGAAGTATAGTTGATTTACAATGTCGTGTCAGTTTCAGGTGTACAGCACAGTGGTTCCATTTTCAGATTCTTTTCCCTTATAAGTTATTACAAAATATTAAGTATAGTTCCCTGTGCCATAGAGGAGATCCTTGTTGTATCAATTCTATGCCTTCTTTGAATGATTGTAGCACTTGTTGTCTGTATCATTTTTATGTCTGTTGTGGCTTTGTGACTGAAAATGAAAATTTTCTATTTGTTCGTGTCCTGGCCCTTCCTTAAAAATGTGTTCATTTATCTATTTCATATCTATTGACTATATCTTAGACACTGTGTTAGCTGCTTGTTCTAGATGTTAGTAAAATATAGACCTTCCTGCTCAAAGGGTCACAGTATTTGTGGGAAAACAAAAAAAATGAACAACCTATGTCTTAAATAGCTTTGTACTTCCCAAAGAGAGCACACCTTGTAGGTACAATAAATATATGTATTATATATAAATGTATAAATAGTTAATGGCATTAAAAACTTGAGATAACTGCTTTTCTATTCTGAGGAAATGATGATAATATTTCACCAGGAGCTCAATACCACTCTGAGAATGAGGGCTTAACGCCCAACCTGGCTCACTGCATCTCTTTCTTATATGAAAATAGACAAGTCTGTATATACTCTCTACAAAAAGGCTTATCGGCATGAATTTCAGATAGCAAGAAGAAAAATTCAAGAGGTTCAAAGAAGCATCCAGAAGCTCAGATGATTGTCTGGCACTAATACAACTTGCTTGACAGGAAAATAGAGCTGTAAATCTCACAAAATCAGATGATCTTTCAAGAATTTCAAAACCGCCTGCTATTAATTAGAAATCCTAGAAGAACCGCTTCTTTTAAAGCATACTGATAATATGCTTTACAGCTTAATATTCAGAAGCCTATGTTTTGGCTAAATGAGCTTCAGGAAAGAAGGAAACTTGTGGTTCAGTTCCATCTACTCTGGAACCTCTGGTCAAAACATCTACTTCTGTGCTCAGCCATCTTATCATCTGTAAAATGGAGGCAACTCTAAGAAAACATAGTTACAGAGATGTTGCACAGTTTCCTGTGTCATTGTCTTCATTTGTTTCAGAAAACCAATAACGTCTAAGCTACTACTGCAAAGAGTGCAGTGTTACTTGGGGTCATCTAGTACAGCTCTGTCAAAGTAAAGAAAAGGAAAGGGGCCTAGAATAACTATAATTTTCCCAAGAGGACACTGTTATTTTATGGTAAATCTGAGTCAAGAACCCTGATCTCTTTGATGCCATTCCATTGTTCTTTTGTTGGGTTCTCAACAACCCAGAGAAAGAAAGAGAAATAACACTCCTATGTGCTGTGTCACTGGTACAGGACGTGGCAAGATTGGAATTGGAGAACTACATATTAACAGGTATTTGGGAAATTCTTCAAACTAATTTATATACCAGGTACATAAAAAACAGTATGTTTTCCCAAGATGATTCTGTGGAATGAACAGAACTGGTAACTGAAGGTGCCTGTGTGCTGCAGTTCCAAACAGGATGGGTGAATGCTTGTTTTCTGGCACCTTTAAGACTCCACTCCAATATACACATTAAAATAAAATTAACATTTCAACTGGGTCATATTTAATTCTGCATGCTCTTGTAAGTCAGCAAAATATTCCATATATCATTTAAGTTGTCACTCACTTGTTTTTCTTTTTCTTTTTTTTTTTGTGGTACACGGGCCTCTCACTGCTGTGGCCTCTCCCGTTGCGGAGTACAGGCTCTGCACGCGCAGGCTCAGTGGCCATGGCTCACGGGCCTAGCCGCTCCGCGGCATGTGGGATCTTCCCGGACCGGGGCACGAACCCGTGTCCCTTGCATCGGCAGGCGGACTCTCAACCACTGAGCCACCAGGGAAGCCCGTCACTCACTTTTTAACTTGACTTTCAATTTCTAAAAGTCTTTCCAAACATAAAACAGAGGTGGGAAAATGGTATATGGGAAGCTGCAGAGATGAAATAAGCTTATTTCATTAGGCATAAAGATGAATATCCAAACAACTTCTTCATGGCTGAAAGTGTCCAAATCTACTGTCTTCATTTTGTAGTCAAGGCTTCCGGAAAAATATGCTAATGGATTCCTTATTACCCAAATGCCCCATATCAGTTTCAGTAGGTATCATTATATATTATGGACATTTTTCTCAGTGACAGAGAAAGACATCCTGGCCGAGCATCCCCCTGCCCATGACACAGAGATGATGGTCTCAAGCTACCTTGAAGGCATTGGAGCCCACTTTATCCGTTACTAATATTAATGGAGGACAAAACTTCATATTCTGTTTGCTCTGTGTTTGTTAAATCACTTCTTCCCTTCATTAAAATGGATGACACATAATTGAGACTGTAGTGTGTGTATCATTGGAAACTGAACAAAGTTTTGTTGGTTTTATTAAAGTCATAGGTTTCTAGGGAGGGTCTACTAAATAACTAAGTCTAGTTTCACACTTACTAATAAATTTTCATGTAATTTTGAGTAAATTAAGCTCATCATAAAGGAAGGATACTGATAGTTGCTACTACCCCATCCTTGAGGGGCTCTTGTAAAGCACTAAATAAAGTAACAGAGGTTTATATGCATACATATATTTTCAATGATATTTGAACACACTTAAAAAGAACTCTGCGGAATGCATTATAAAACCTTGATGCTGTGTGTCCCTAGTTCCCAGCTCTCTCATTAAAACTATTTTAATGAACAAAATGTTATCTATTAGGATAGCTATCAGAGTACTCCAAATACTACTTCTTGCAGTACCCTGTCCCAACCATTTGCCTTCCTCTTCCCATTAGTCCTTAATTCAGAAACCCCAGAGATTTGTTCATTAATTTATGAACATATTTCTCCATTCAGCCAAGAAAATTGATGGATCCCTTACCAAATTTCAGGCACCCTTCTTCAGTATGTTTTATAGGCATGTTCAGGAAACACAGCAGTAATTACCACAGATGAATATAGCCTCTCTCGAGCTGAGGGGAGAGACAAAAGTAAAGAAGCAAGCATAAAATCATAAGTGTAAATACGTAAATAAAAATTGAATAAATGAATGGGTAGAATAACTAGTATATCAGGTAAGTGCTGGAGAAAAACAGCAAGAATGGAAGGGAGATGGAGATTGTTAGCTGGTAGGAGGAGGCTGCGATCTGAAACTAAGTGATCACTGAGGGCTTTCTGCGGAAGATAAAATTTAAGAGGGAACCTAAGGTTGTGAGAGGGAGCAAGGTGCATATCTGGGAAGTGAATAGTACAAGCAGAGGGAACAGTCAGATGGAAAGGCAATGAGGCAAGAGTGGGCTTGGAGTATCCAAGGAGCAGGAAGGATGTCAGTGTGTGGAAAACAGAGGGAGCAAAGTGGAGACGAAAAGGAAACAGTCAGAGAGGAAACAGAAGCCCAGATTTCTAGGGCTGTGGAGGCACTTTGAGGACTTTGCTTTTCCTGTGAAGGAGCCATTGAAGAGACTTGAGTGACATGATCTGACTTATGTTTTAACAGGATCTCTCTGGATGCCATGTTGATTAGAGACTGCAGGAGAATAAGGACAAGCCCCAGAAGACCAATAGTTGATTCAAATGTCAAGAAACATTTATGCCTTCACCCTTAAACTTCACAAATGATGCCATTTCCATTGAGCTATTGAAAAATATAATCTGGCTTTCGAAACAATAAACCAGAAGGTATTTTCTCACATAAGCAAGGTCATAATCAACTGTCAGCTAAAGTTGAAATAGCAACAAATCAAATAATAACAAAAAACATTTTTATAGATTTTTAAACCTTACAAAGCATTTTCTTGTCCATTATCTAATTTAATCCTCAAATCAACGCCATGAGATAGTTATTATTTTCCCATTAGAAATGACCGCATATTAAATCCTTAGTGATTGCTCAAGAAAAGCTGAAATCTTTAGTGTACATCTATTAATGCCAAGGTTGGGATTTTTTCCCATGGGAACATTGGATGCTAAAATCCACAGGGATTTTCAGCTCAGGATGGCAGACTAGGAAATATATTTACTTTCTGGTCCTCCGGAAACCATGTTTAAATAAAACTGTAGAAATACCAAAATCAATCAACCAATAAAAGCCAAGACATTGTGGAAGTCATCAACCACAGAAAGATTTCAACACATTTCGAGAAGGCAAACAAGGAAACGGAGGGGCCATGAATAAAATAATGAAGAAAAGACTACCCTAAGTAGGGTCTGCACAAAGCCAGTCAGCTTTTGCTGAGCTCTGGTTATAGTAAAGGGCAGAGAAAAGAAGAGGGGCTGAAAACAAGGAGACAAAAGTCATTTTAGGAAAAAAAGTTCATTTAATGAGCTCTAGGGAACACTCAGCCTGCTGCCATACGCACTCATGTATTACAGTGGATTGTTGGTAAGCAAGACAAGAAAACAGGGAACCAACAAACAAAAATCAAGACACTGTTTCTTACTGAACTCTTCTCAAATGAGATCAAGAAATTATGGTTCAATGCCATAGCTGTAAATCATTTCTGCTCCTGGAGAGGTTAGAAAGGGCTTATAATAGTTACCCTTTTTTTTCAGACAGAATTTAGGTCTGAGCAAAAGCTTTTGTGCCCTCCAACCTCAAAGTTTATTGGGGATGGAAGTCCAAATTTGCTTTGACATACCATAAAAAGAATCTCATGAGCAGAGGGTCAAACTACTTTTGGAATATATGAATTATGCCCAGTGTTATTTTAAATAGATTTTAAACTACAATATATAAATTTTTACTGATCTATACGATTCTGGGTTCTGAAACTTCTACATGTTACATGCCTGATATATAACACACAATGTCAGTCCCAGGAGAGAGAAAACACTCCAATGAAGCAAGCCACAGAAACAAGATTCAAACAAGGTAAAGTGATGTGTAGACCAAGACCAGGATTTTTCAATTCTTTCCTGTCATGCTGTAGCTTCCAGTTTCTGAATAACAACACATGTTTCCCTTGTCCTAGACACACAAGAGTATGTCTCCTCTCTGGGGTATAAGAAGCTCTGGAGTTACATATGTGTAGTAAACAATGGACCCAGCCGGCATACTCACAATGACCAACTAAACATCAATTAGGACTGATGAACAATATTTCTTCTTCCAGTAACATAACAGTTTTTAAAGACTAAGCCATTGAACGTGGAGTTACTGAACATGGGACTCAGTTCACTGGGATCCCTTCTTAGAAAAATAAAGGACAACTTGAATTGGATTTGTGTGGCTTATTCAAGTAGTAACTAATCAGCTACATCTTGGTGAACTGAATTTGTCACAATCGTTTGGTATTTTATTAACTCTCTTCCCCTTCTTCCCCCGACTCTCACGAGAACGGATCATGAGTATCTTAAAACATACTAAGTCGTCTTCCATCACTGTTAATCTAACTACAAAAGCACACTTTCCTTATCCAATGTAACTTACTGTCTTTTAGAGTAGCTGGGGTTTTAATTCTCTACAAAATTAAAACCAGCAAAGAGAAACATTTTCAAGGAGCCACACATTGTAGAGCTTTAGAAAGAAGACTTTAGAATTAAGGGCAACTATATCAATTTATAGCTAAAGCACCTGAGGCCTAAAGTAGGAAGGTAAGCATCGAGGTCAGGGAAAGGTGTGGAAGATCAGGTTTCAGGCTGAGGAAGAGTCAATAGGGACTCAATCTGAGCAGGTCAAAAACTGAAAGGAGACCACGAATGTTCTGGGAAGGCTGGCATCTGGCCTCAAGTGTGGGATTCAGACAGGGAGTGGGCCCGGGGGGGAACTGCGCTTCTGCAGTAGGCAGAGAAGTCCACCTCCTCTCCGGAAAGTGCCACTGACAACAGGGAGTTGAAGGGAAAGATCAATGAATTCCAGTCCACCTGAGAAAGCAGGCCAGTCTGATTAACTCTGAATTTAGGCTTATTTCAGATACTTCTTGAGAAAGAACTTGGACAAGAGCAAGTCCCACGCAGCCTCTTTTAAATCCATGCCCAGTATTTTCTGGTGGAGTTGCTTAAACCCTCCAAGTGACTCCAGCATTTTAATTTCACTCTGTAAATAATTCCGACAGTTCTATGATTGATTATTTAATGGGCAAATAAGTAGGGTCACAAAAGAGTGTGAATGTATTTTGCAGAATGAGGATGGGCGGAGTGGAGCAGTCTGGAATAGGACACCAATAAAAAGGGATCTTGGTAAAGAAGAACATCTATTAGAAATGGAGAGGAATTCTCAAGGAAATTAGTGCCTGACACCACGCCCTTCTCTCTGCATGTTTAGAAGCTGGTTTCTAATTTTATTTTCATAGGAGATGTCCCTGTGATGAATTGTCTTTTACCTCCACACCATTTATCACATGGACATATTGTGAAGTTTGTGTGAGAGAAAGCAAGTATTAGAATTTGTCTTGCAAGGAGCTATAAACACTTCCTGGAACAATCTAGGGTAGAAGGAAAAGGAAAGGAAGGTGGAAACAAAGGACAAAGACAGCTAATAATGCTGGAGTCTCTCGCTGGGATTTGTGGTATCTCTTTTTGAAACTAAGTACAGAAAGTCAGAACTTGACTGATTGTTTCTTGATCACGGTTTGTTTTCATTTTTGTTTTTTTCTTGCTCTCTCATCAGTTACTCCAGCCAGTGCCATGTCATTTTCAGTTTCAGTAAGCATGCCGGTCTTGTTTCCATTCACATTATTCATGCAAAAGTTGATGGAACTGATGACCCCGAGTTATCAAGGAAACATTAGATACACCAGTAGATACATTTCTTAATTTTAGAAAAAAATTACCGAGTGAAGGTTAAAATAACTCCTCTTAAATTTGTCATTTAAAAAAAACTTCTCCTAACATACAATACCTCATTGCCTAATAATGCCAGATAAATGAAGAATTCCTATGTATTCATGAATGCAGCCTAGTCTGTATATTTCTTGGCAGGTATGACCGTTACCGAGGGTGACGGCCTAGTTTGCTGGCCATGTCCTGTCTCCTAGAAAGTTGTAGTTTCTGTTGTCTTTCAGTTGGTCCACTGGATATCAGAGGTGAATTTATAAAACTATACTTCCCTTTACACTTACTTTTTTGTTTTGTTTTGTTTTACTTGAAGTCTAGTTGATTAACAATGTTGTGTTTCAGGTGTACAGCCAAGTGATTCAGATATATATCTTTCTTTTTCAGAACCTTTTCCATTATAGGTTATTACAAGGTATTGAATATAGTTGCCTGTGCTATACAGTAGGACCTCGTAATTTATCTACTTTATATATAGCATACACTTACTTTGTGTGATCCACGCTGGTCAGACCACATGACTATTTTCACTTCTGATATCTTTTCAGGTCCAACCTCAAATCTTTGAGAAGAAGATATTTTAAAATAAGTTTAGCATGTGTGTGCTCTAAATCCAACAGTAGTTATTAGAAATATGGTTTTGCACTAGGAATTCTTCGCTTTTCTGTTCTTGGCCAACCAACTGAAAATTAGCTTTTATTTTCTGGTTGGTTTGCTAGATGTTTATGACTATAATAAAAGTCTTAAATTTTGTCTCATATCTTAAAACACAATCTGAATTAGCAATGGATATTGTGCTATACATAGGGGCTGTGATATAAATATAGTTTCTAACTTCAAACACATATAGCCTAGAAGGGAACACAGACACATATGCAGCAATTATGGCAACTGCATTTGTTTACTAAGTGAAATAGTACTGAGATGGATAAAGTGCTAGCAAGCCTTGAACAGCCAAATCAGCTTCAAAAATAGATGTGCAGTTCTTTAAAAGTCTTTTTCACATTTTTCCAGCTACAGGTAGAATATAACTTAGCATAAAAACAGTACGGGTTTTATTTTAAGTAATTTAGCATTTTGACATCCTCATAATGAAATTAAATCCAAAAGGAGATTTCTCTCCATGATCTCTTGAAATGGTCCTTGATCATCCACAATATTTCCCATCATCACAAAGGTGGTAGCAAGGGCAGGAAACTCCAACATTATTAAAGTTTCATAAAGCAAAGTCAATTTTAAGAATATAATGTCCCCAAACTGACAAAGGTCTTGACAGATAATTTCAAGGGAAGCATAAATTATTTTCTGTTTGTCAGAGGGCAAAAATATTTAGGTTGAGTTAATGAATGGTAGAGTTTTTGAGTGGAGAGTGTACTTAAAATATTACGTAGATCTGTACTGTCAACAGATGCTAGCCACGTGGCATTATTTATATTTAAACAAATTTAAAAATAAGATTAAAAAATCAGTTCCTCAGTTGCATTTGCCATAGTTCAAAGATGTTTATTAGCTCCATGTAGCTACTGAATTCTGCAATGCATGGTACAGATATAGAATATTTTCATTATCACCAAAAATTCTATTGAGCAATACTAAAATTATACCCAGATATTCACAGAGAAGGCAACCAAGTCTCAAGGAAATAATATAACTTCCCCAAGATCACACAGCTATGTGTTTAAAGAAAAACAAAATGACACAAAGGAAATAGTAACAGAGGCATTAAAGAAACCCAGTAAGTTTCTGGAGCAGTCAAACTAGGGTTTAAAAGTGCATACTTAATTGTTAGCCGGGTTGAAGCTCTTGATGGTTGGTAAGATCTACCTGCCTGAATTTGGACATTAGCATTTTATGCAATGAATTAAAAGCAAAAAATCATTTCAGCGAATGGCTACCAGCTGCATATTTTTAGCCACTGCCGTGCTTCCAGATTATGTTTATCACTTTCATGTACAGGGCACCACTGTGAAATGTGATGGTTTATCTGACCCCAGAGAAATCAAGAAATCTCGTGGGGGTTATGGCTATATTTGAAAAGGTTGATTTTTAAATGCATCATGCAGACTGGCCCTGTTTTAAAAGGGATTCCTGCCATCAAATGATCAAAATGTAAAAACTCTTCTCACCTTGCAAAAGTCAAAAGATAGTCCCTGCATCTTTATTATTTCGTTGAAATCCAAATATTATTTTTCCATTCTCTAACTTGTTTTCCTCACAGTGTGATCAACTATTGCCAAGGAAGGAAAGGTTAGATTTATCAGTCAAAGTTTGCTAAAGGCCCCCTAGGTAACTGAACCCTCAGGAGAAACAATCGTCATGTATTCTTTTTCTTTTGTTTCAGTATCTTCGTAAAGAATCATTTCAATATGTTTGGTTCTGTAGCAGAGGTTCTGTGAAGTGCTTATCTTCCTCAGAGGTGCAGAAAGCCTGTGATTCTGGGGGTAAAGATGGGTAAGGAGAGAGAGGGAAGGAGGCTAGAGAGAGGTTCAGTGCTGAGATAAGGACAGTGTTCTAAAGCCTCCTGGGGGTGAGGCTGGGGTGCACAAACACCCACGACTAATCTAGACAGAAACTGAATAATCAACGGGACGACCACTATGAAGTCATGTGGTCACCTCTCCCTCTAGAAATAAACATTGCCCTCAGTAAGTCTCCTCCCGCCCCAGAAGAGCATTAGGAAGGTCTGGAGAGGGGGATTATTGGCAGAAATGGAAAAAGCAGGTTGAAGGGATTAGCCTGGAGCAGAGAGACCAAGAAACCCAAGCCAGTAGATGGAAGGCAGACATTTCATTTAAGTCTCCAAGCCCACGTCAAGTTCTGGGACCACCAAGTACAAGTCAAAGAGTGCTCATTTAACCCCTTTGGGCCCCCACGGGAGTGGAGGAAGGCTGGACAGAGAGGGAGAAGGGGCCATTGAAGGTACAGTATTTACTATGGGATTTAACTCCTCAAAGGCCTCCCAGTAGCTTCAGATCTGCGCAAGAATCCTTCATGTCCTGCTGGTTTGCAGTGAGTGGCTCACAGCTTTAAGGCCTCTTCTGCCAGATGGAGAACTATTTCAAACATCCTGCCTCTATTTTGTACTGTAGCAATGCAGACAGGAAACCTGACCCCATTTTCAGGTTCTAAAGAGAAATTCTAAGTACCTGAAAGACTGAGGAACATGGTGGCTTTTATTTAAGATGTGGAGATAGAGAGCACATACCTGGACTTGGGCCTGCAGCAGCACCAAGAGTTCCATTTATTTTCTCTCGCATCTCTGTTTCTCCTTTTCTCTCTGCTGGATTAGCCACGGGGACTCCAAGTTCTTCATTGTGTGGTTCTGGTACGAAGATTCTCCTGGGAATTATAAAGCTATTCACCTTCTACATCGAGCACTTTTTATATTTTCCCCAGCAACGTAAGTCATCCTTAAGAGGAGTCAGGGTGCTAGCTTTTAAATATACTTTAGTCATCCCTTTGTACATTAAATGCTCTTTCTTGGAGACTGCTCCTGACAAGGTGTTCACCGTGCTCTCAGCTGGCCTCCTGAAGTTCTGCCCTGCCTTCCCCACCAGGTACAGTTCAGAAGCTGCCCACCTCAGGGTGATGGGTTATCTTCTAGTTGCTTTATTCCTTTCCCTTTTACATTTAGAGAATATAATTTGAATACATAAACTTCTCTGTGACCACAGCTTTGTTTGCAACCCCCAGGTTTTGTTATGGCATATTTTCATTATCATTCAATTAATAAAATTCTAATTCCCATCGTGACTTTATCTTTGACCTACATAATGATCAGAAGTATGTTTTTAATATCCAACTCTTCGGTGAAATATTGGTTATATATTTTTAAATTTCTTGCTTATTCAGAGTCTTGTTTTATAACCAGAATATAGTCAATTTTATAAATGTGCCGTGTGCACCTAAAAATTTCTGTGTAATATATATATTCCATCATTGTTGGTGCAGTGTTTTATGTAAATTTAGGCCAAAGTTTTTAATGATGGTATTCAGATCTTCTCTAATCTGCTGATTTATTGTTGTGGTTCTATGTTACTGATCTAGGTAATTTAGATGTTTCTATTTCTACTTAGATTTTTGGAATTTCCCTTCATATATTGCATTGAAGTTTAGATTTATAATGTATTCCTTGTAAAGTAACAGTGGATTTTATTATCCTGCCTTATCGCCAGTGATACTTTTTGCTTTCAAATCTATGTTAACCTTAAAAAATCTTCTTCAATTTTACTTATTGTTGTTATGACATAATTTTTGAATCCTTTCATTTTCAATCTGACTCTTGTCTCTTGTAGGTGGCATAGAATTAGGTTTTTTGTTTGTTTCAATAATCCTTGTCCTTTAATTTGAGTATTTACAGTTAATGTATTTTCTTATAGACCGTTTACTCCTTGTTTACTATTTGTCCCACCTTGTTATGTTCCTTTTGCTCTTCTTTCTTCGAGATTTCTTCAAACTCCATTTTCCCTTGTATTAGCTTGTTGTTTTTACATAAGTAGCAGTTACACATGTACCATGACTTATTAGGTCTTTTACTGCTTCTCAAGCAATGCTGAGATTTTAAATTTCTTTTACTACTTTTTCCTCTTCCATTTGTTTTAATGCATTCTCATTTTTGATATATTTTATTATTACCCTTTTGTGTTGTTAGATTTTATTTAGGTTTATCCACTTATTTATCCTTTCTGTTATACATAATTCTTTATAAAGTCCGTATTTTCATCTGTGATAATCTTCCTTCTGCCAGCAGGTCTCCCTTTATAATTTAATTCAGTTCTGATGAGAAAATATTTTCTAAATTTTGTCTGCAAATTTCCTTATTTCATCTTTCCTTCCGAACAACATTTTCTCTGCCTCTAGAATTCCCAATGGGCAGTTCTTTTCTTTAGCACTTAAAAATGTTATTCCATTATTTTCTAGTATCCAGTCAGTTTTGCTCAGAAGTAAGCTGTAATCTTAATCCTATTGTTCCTTTCAAAGTAATCTATCTCTTTTTCCTCGGGCTGCTTTTAAGATGTCATGTTTTCTTTGCTATTCATGAATTGTACTGTGGTGATCTTAGGTGTGGTTTTCTTTGTATTTGTTTTTGTTGCATGTTTTTAGTGCTTATTGAATTTATGGCTCCATATATTCTTTTTAGTTTTAGAGCACTCTCAGCTGTTAATATTTCTGAAATATTATTTTCATCCCAATCTCTCTCTCCTTTTTTCTTTGGATTCCAGTTTACACATATGATAAAAAAGTTTACTGTGGCCCATATGTCTCAAATGCGCTTTTGTGTACTTTTTATTCTTTTTGTTTCCCGTGCTTTAGTCTTAATATTGTTACTACTCTATCTTCCAGTCCACTTACCTCTCTTTACCTGTGTCCAATCCACTACCGGGTTTTAAATTTCATATAATTTTTAATTCTATCAGTTCAACTTCAATCAGTTTATGTTTTCTAGTTGTCAAGTTAAATTCTCCACCTGTCATCTATTTTCTTGAACTTGATAATATTTACCAAAATATGTATGAACTTTAATGTTTAGGTCATCTATGATTCTGATTCTGTTTTGTTTTTTATTCTAATTCTCCTTTTCTTGGTAGTCTTGGTGGTTCTTCAGTGAATACCAGACTTGGGATATGACAAGTTGTACAGAATCTGAATGACATTACAGTTGCCCTTTGAACAACCTGGGTTTGAACTGCACAGATCCACTTATACATGGATTTTTTTTCAATATGTAATACAGTACTACATGATCTGTGGTTGGTTGAATCCTCAGATTCAGAACCACAGATAAGAAGGGCCGACCATAAAGTTATATGTGGATTTTTAACTGCACAGGGGGTCAGCGTCTCTAACCCCTACATTGTTCAAGGGTCAACTGTATTTTCTTGAGAAGAGAATTTCCTATTCTTAGGTAGGGAGCAGAGGGGAAGATCACCTCAGTCACTGGACCAACTTCATAGTCATTTTCCTTCTTTATAAGGTTCAATGTAGATGTTGCATCAACCTTCCTAACACACAGACACACAGACACAGACACAGACACAGACACACACACACACCCGTAGAGACTTCCAATGTCCTAATTCATATCATTAGTTTTCCATTGGGTCACAAATCTTTCATAGGTTCTGAACCCCAATTTTGTCTCTTCAGCATCATCAGCCAACTAAGTCTATGCTTTGACTTCAGTTAGCTTTTCTTTGACTTCTTCGCATCTTGTCTTGTCCACCTATTATACATGGAAAATACTGCAAGGGAACACTGTTGCTGAATCCAGCTCAATTCTCTGAATCTTTACTCTCTCTGTGATTTTGGTCCTTAAAATTCTAGCTGCCTTGTTATTTCTCAATTCCAACTCTGGTTTCCTTAGTCCTATGACATTGTCCTAAGATCTACTGGCTTTTCTACCTCTTAGGAGTCACATTTGGTTTCTCAGACTTTTGCTCTTCATCAGTAGTTTCTAAGTGACTGGGCTAGAAAAGCATGTGCAGAATATTGTTCTCACTTCAGTGAGTTTCTTTCTCTATTTTACTTTTCTAGGTCATGGCTACCTCAGTAGCTTTCTAACGCTCACAGTCAAATGTTGCTTATGATTTATCTGGCCTTTCTAGTATGTTTTCCTAAGGTAAACTGATAGAGTTGGAAACAGAAGTTCGTACCCACCGTTTAAAAAATTCTGTTTTGTCTTTCTATGAATTCTCTTTTTGTCCCATCTTCTGTCACTTTTTCCTACCAAAAATTCCCATTCTCACAGATAGGTTATTTTAAGATTAAAAATTATTATTAAGCTAATATGTTAATTTTGAAAGGAATTAATTTTGCTTTGAACAAGAACACAGATTGGTGAATGGAATACGGAAGATTCCTTAAGACCTTTTTCATCTCTAAGAGTAGTATCCAACCATCGGTACCATCGTAAGTTTGTCAACTATGGAAGAAAGCAGTCTTTATAAAATCAGCATTATTCAGTAATCTCAAAAACTGCTTCACTTTCCTGCTCATGCCACCAATTTCCAAATGTTCAGTAGGAGCAGAGAATCATGGGATGGGACATGGAGAAATGGCCTGTCGTAGTAAGTATAAATATTGGAAGAATGGAATTATAAATCAAGAGGGTTTTCTATGAATATATTTGAAGTGTTTGTTCCTAAAGAACTTCTAGAATAAGACTCAAAAGTTTAACATAGAAACAAGTGTGAAACTTGTTTTGATAAGTATGAAACTCAGTAAAATTTATCTCGTAATAGTTTTCTCTTTTGTGTTATGTGATTGTCAGTGTCACATAAAACTATGTTTTTCTGGACTTCACAGATCTTCTTATTTTTACTATGGGATCAGTGACCCTACATTTTTGAAACGTGGCAAAATAGTTAAAATTGGAACATTTCCCCCAAATCCAGGACATATGACTTACATTTCTGTAGAAGGCAATATTATATTTCTGTCTAGTTCTGGGGTAAACATTTTCATACCTGCCAATCCAATTTGACTAATGTATTGTTTTTACAGTGCATTAAGTGGAAATTAAATGGTAAATTCAGTCAGTCATTTCATACATCAAAAAGGAAAATCAGTCAACACAACTGTCTGACTGAAATGAATGAAGAAAACAATTCAAGGCAAACAACTGTCCCAGTAGACTTGTATAAATACAGTAATGGTGTCATGTGCAGAATTAATCTTTCCTCACCTTTAACTGGAGAACACTCTGCCAGCCAATTCAGTCACTCAAATGATACTGAATTATAATATTCCAGTTTTATTTGCTCTCAGTTACTGGTGACTTCCCTTCCTTCTCCTTCATCTGTCCATCAGTGGAGAATGTCAGAGCAGGAGAATAGTAATATTGGCATATTGTAATGTACTGTCTTGAATTCTACAGCTTCAAAATTCTTAGGCTAACTCAATGATCTTAAAGAGCCTGGTGCAGAAAGGATATGTGAATTAAATCGCAGACCACTGGCTGACCCTTCCAGCACTAACATCCCTTATTCCTGGTTCTAATATATCACAGAATACTCAAGAGGAAGGTTTGCAGCGGTCAGCAGAAATATGGCTCCAAAGCAGGCACATGGAAAAGAAATGTTGTCATCTGTGATCCACTTTAAACTTGACTTTTCTTTTACTCATAAACCAGATTCAGTGTGAATTCTGTTCTGCTAAATGTTAGAGAGTCTGTTGGAGAAGTGTGGGCAATTCTTTTGAATTTTTTACTCTCTAACTTTTTGGCTTTTTTAACATCTTTATTGGAGTATAATTGCTTTACAATGGTGTGTTAACTTTTGCTTATAACAAAGTGAATCAGCTATACGTATACATATATCCCCATATCTCTTCCCTCTTGCATCTCCCTCCCTCCCACCCTCCCTATCCCACCCCTCTAGGTGGTCACAGAGCATGGAGCTGATCACCCTGTGCTATGTGGCTGCTTCCCACTAGTATCTATTTTACATTTGGTACTGTATATATGTCCAAGCCACTCTGTCACTTCATCCCAGCTTACCCTTCCCCCACCCTGTGTCCTCAAGTCCATTCTCTACGTCTTTATTCCTGTCCTGGCCCTAGGTTCTTCAGAACAAAAATTTTTTTCTTTACATTCCATATATCTGTGGTAGCATATGGTATTTGTTTTTCTCTTTCTGACTTATTTCACTCTGTATGACAGTCTCTAGGTCCATCCACCTCACTGCAAATAATTCAATTTCATTTCTTTTTATGGCTGAGTAATAGTCCATTGTATATATGTGCCAAATCTTCTTTATCATTAATCTGTCGATGGACACTTAGGTTGCTTCCATGTCCTGGCGATTGTAAATAGTGCTGCAATGAACATGGTGGTACATGTCTCTCTTCGAATTACGGTTTTTTTAGGGTATATGCCCAGCAGTGGGATTGCTGGGTTGTACAGTAGTTTTATTTTTAGTTTTTTAGGGAACCTCCATACTGTACTCCATAGTGGCTGTATCAATGTACATTCCCACCAACAGTGCAAGAGGGTTCCCTTTTCTCCACACCCTCTCCAGCATTTATTGTTTGTAGATTTTTTAATGATGGCCATTCTGACTGGTCACACAAAGAACTTTGGCATGGTGTTCATCATCTAGCTAATCCTAACACGCAGACATTTATGAGAGTTAAGTCAGGTCTTTGCCAGAGTGGGTTGCTTATTTGCACAATTGGGTTAAATCAAGAAGGGCAAATGTAGGCTGCCAGAGTAAATAAGGAGAGGAAAAACAAAAAGAACAAGACATATCATTCATCAGTGATTTTCCCCCCAATATTCTTAGCCTCCACCTATCTCCATCTTACTGATAACACAGGAACTAGACTGAAGAATCAGGTAAAAGGTCTCTACAGAAACTGAGGTAATATAGAAAATAAAATAATAGAACATAAAATTGCAAATTTTCTTTCTAGGGATAATTGAGATGATACTTCAATAATAACATAAGATCAGGTGAAGTCTAAAGAAATTTTAGAAAACCTGGATAAAGTAAGAAAACATCTCTTCACCAGCATCCGAATGTTAGAGAGACACCGAGACATGTGGGCCAAGTTCTGGACAGAAGGGAAACACAGACGGAAGCTTGACATTTGTTGCAGCTTTTCTCCTTGGGGCATTTGCTGATGCAACTCATACAGCCTAGGAGCTGAAAAGCCAAGGAGTTCAAAAGACTCTAACCACAGAAGCCAAACGGCAAGAGCTCAAGCTAAAGGCAACAACTAATGGAATGACAAGCTACACGTATCCTTAGTCTCACAGGGCTGGGGGAACCATTACATTTAAAGCCTAACAAATACAAGGGTAGTTGGGAATAGGGAGAATCCAAACGTTCACATGGTAATCCCAAAGGGCAACATCCGTAGAGGAAGAACAAGACAGACATAGAGCAACCGTCACACAGACTGAAAAACGGCTTTGAATGAGCTCAAACTGAGAATGGACTAAGGTTTCCAGGCCCTATAGTAACTGTCTGCCATGGGCAAAAGTAAATCTTTTCAAGAGAACAATAACAACATCCGGAATGTGGAGGTATTTATATAGTTTCCTAAAATAAGTTAAGCCCCATTTTAATATAAAAAATAATTGGACATACCAGGAAAAAGACTAAATGATCAAAAGCTCAAAAAAGAAAAAAAGAAAGAAAGAAAGAAGACAATATAAATAGACACAGGAGGACAAGAGTTAATAGAGGTTGGTTAAAAAACAAAACAACTATGATTAAACAAAGAAAATATACACATGGCAAATAAGCATATGAAAAGATGCTACACATTCCATGTCATCAGTGAATTTTAAATTAGAACAATAATGAGATACCACTACACACCTGTTCAAATGTCTAAAATCCAAATACTGAAATACCAAAGTTGTTGACGATGCAGAACAACTGGGATTCTCATTTGTTGCTAGGAGGATACTTGGTAGTTTCTTACAAAACTAAACATACTTTTACCATACAGTGATCTAGTAATCATGCTCTTTCGTATTTACCCATAGGAACTGAAAAGTTACATCCACATAAAAACCTGCACATGGATGTTTATAACAGTTTCTTTCATAATTGCCAAAACTTGAAATCAACCAAGATGTTTTTCAATAGGTGAATGCATAAACAAACTATGGTGTATCGGTACAAAGGAATAGCATTCAGCAATAAAGAGAAAAGGCTATGTAGCCATGAAAAGACATGGAAGAAGCTTAAATGCATATTGCTAAGTGAAAAAAAGCCAATCTGCAAAGGCTACATGCATATTATATGATTGCAGGTATTTGAAATTTAGGAAAAGGCAAAACTGTGGTGACAGTCAAAAGATCAGTGGTTGCCAGAGGTTGTGGGGAGGGAGAAAAGGATGGGTGAAGCCCGGAATTTTATAGGCAGAGAAACTCCTGTGTATGGTTCTGTAATGGTGGATACAGGTTATTGCACATTTGTCAAAAATCATATAATGTACAAAACAAAGAGTGAAGTCTCAAGTAAAGCATGGACATTAGTTAGTAATAATGTATCAATACTGATTCATTAACTATAACAAATGTATTACGCTAATGTAAGATGTTAATAATAGGGGAAACTGGGTAGAGAGGTAAGGAGGTATGAGAATTCTGTCCTTTCTGCTTAATTTTTCTGTAAACCAGAAACTGCTCCGAAATAGTCTGTTAATTTAAAAAACAAATCTAGACCTGCATACAAAACTTGCACGTAAATCCAACCACAGCAGCATTATTCATAAGAGCCCCAAAGTGGAAATACCCCAAATGGCCATTTACTGTGAATGGATAAATGAAACATAGTAATATCTACACCATGGAATATTATTCAGCCATAAAAACAAATCAAGTACTGATGCATGCTACAACATGGATGAACCTTGAAAACATGCTAAGTAATTGTATGATTCCATTTGTATGCAATGTCCAGTCTAGACAAATCTGTACAGACAAAGTATATTCGTGGCTGCCTAGGGTTTGGAGAAATGGGGGAGTGAGTGACCTATAATAGATTCTTTTTCTTTTGGGGGTGGATGAAAGTTCTAAAATTGATTGTGGTGGTAGATGCATAACACATTAAATTGTACACGTTAAATAATATGGAAAGTAAATTATATCTCAATGAAACTATTATTTAAAATTATGATTAATGTATTAAAAAAAGGACAACATGTACAATTTAAGCAAAAATTATCTGTGAAATGCAACCAAAAGAAACTTCTAGAATTAAAAATGCTGAAATTAAGCACTCAGAAGATCGGTTGAACAGTACCTTAGTCAAACGAAAAAAAGGATTACAAATGTCAATTAAAAAATAACTACACTAAAATTTGGAGGAAAAATGATGGAAAACAGAGAAATAAGTACTTAAGACATATAGAGTATATATAAAACACTGTGTCTAGCCAGCCCCAAGTCACACAGCCTAGGGAGGAGACACACAGCCTACCTGAATCACAAGGACTTCTCCAAAGGAAAAATGAGGTTCTGATGCCAGAAGTGGACGGAATGAATTGCAAAGAAAAAGAACAATGGTAAACTATAATCTAGATATACATTGGTAAATACATAGGTTCCCTGAGGTTGTGATCTGGTACAAACAATAAAAAAAAAAAGATAAGACTCATAGTAGAGGCTGCTAGATTCTGCTGAGGAAAATGTACAGGGAGGGAAGAGTTGATTTATTTCATTATTTTTTTAGAGTCCACATTATAAGTGACATCATGCACTATTTGTCTTTGTCTTATTTCACTTAGCATAGTGTCCTCCAGTTTTATCCATGTTGACTTAAATGATAGGATTTTCTTCTTTTTTAAGGTTGAATAATATTCCATTGTATATATATACCATATTTCCTTTATCCATTAATCTACTATGGACACTTAGGTTGTTTCCATACTTGGGCTCTTGTGAATAATGCTACAATGAACATGGGAGTACAGATATCTTCAAATAATGATGATGTCTCCTTTGGATATATACTCAGAAGTGGGAGTGAGGAAGAACTTACGACACAAATCGACCATGTGTAAAAGATGTTGTAGGAATGAAAAAGTCTGAACACCTAGGAAGAGTGTGGAGTATTTGGAAAGGTCATTGTTCAAGGGCATACGTAGTTTAAGATTATGACATTTCAGTGAGCCTGTGTGCATGAAGGCTTGCTTATACTTTGGGATTTGAATATAGTGCAAAGAAGTGTTGCTAAATTTTCGATCAACATCAAAAAAGAGTGGAAATGTTTTTTCTTTTATTATGAAACTGCAGGAAAGGCAAGCCTAGAATTCTAGGCCCACTAGAATTTTCCATGATGATAGTACTAATTTAGGAGAAGAAGAATCCAAGGCCATAGAACAATTTTGAAAGCAAAATAAGACTGCTGAGTCTTCACCCAGTGTATGAGATTAAGTTTTAATGGCATATGATGAAGTGGCCATGACATAGCCGGCAGAGCTCGTTGAGTTGTTGAAAATGGCTCTTGAAGCTACAGGAAATGGACAGTAGACATAGAAAAAGAACAAGGTAAATCCCAAAGAGTGGAAGGACAAAATTAATCAAGAGAAAAGTCAAAAATCGAGAAGAAAAGCAGTAAACTTGACAAATAAAACCAAAAGCTTTTTCTTTAGAAAGACCAATAAAATAAGCAATACTTGGCAAATATGATAGTGATGAGACTAGCTATAAAACAGAGAGAATTTTTTTTTAATTACAAAAGAATACTGTGGTAGCTTTATACCAACACATTTGAAAATATGGACAAAATGGCTGATTATTGATTAGTTATGTGCAGCCATTATTTACTTCACAGATGGTGGTACAATTTACTGAACAAAGGAATACTGACAAAGGACCACATTTGAAAAAGAAGGTCGAGAATTGAGACTCAAAACTTGGCAAATTTGAGGTACCTTTGAAGTATATACTTATCCCCTGGGAAGGGACCAAAAGGTGCCCCAACTCTCCTCCTTCAAAAATTCATTACTGGGCTTCCCTGGTGGCGCAGTGGTTGAGAGTCCGCCTGCCGATGCAGGGGACATGGGATCGTGCCCGGGTCTGGGAGGATCCCACATGCCGCGGAGCGGCTGGGCCCGTGAGCTATGGCCGCTGAGCCTGCGCGTCCGGAGCCTGTGCTCCGCAGCGGGAGGGGCCACAGCGGAGAGAGGCCCGCGTACCGCAAAAAAAAAAAAAAAAAAAAAAAAAAAAAAAAAAAATTCATTACTGTGTGTATTCCAACCTCTTATGCTGTTCCATCAGTCAGAAGTCCTGATAGTATGTCCCAGCAAGGCCACTTCTAAATTTTTACCAAGAGGAAATGAAAGTATATCATCCACACAAAGACTTGTAGACAAATATTCCTAACAGATTTAGTTATAAAAGACGAGACGGGAAACAACCCAAATGCCCATCAGGAAGTGCAGAGTTAAATTGTGGTATATTCTTGTAGTGGAATACTATTCAGCCATAAATAAGTGAATAAATGGAGTAAGCTATTGATATGTTCAACGACATGAATGAATCTCAAAATCATTATGCTGAGTAAAATAACCCAGACCAAGAAAAAAAAGCATAATGCCATTTTTATAAAATTCTAGAAAATGTAAACTAATATATAATGAGTAAAGCATAGAGAGAAGAAAGCATTGCAAAGCTGCACAAGAAAACACTGGGAATTATAATATATTTGGTATTTTGTTTGGGATGCTGGGTTTGTGGGGCTACACATATATTAAAACTCACACTATTTAGTATACTTTAAATATGAACAATGTATTGTGTGTAAATTGTACCTCAATAAAGTTATTAAAAAGTCAAACCCCTGATCACCTGCTTCCAACCAGGTGAGCTCTCATTCCCTGTTCTGTGTCCCATCATAACAACCTATTTGATAATTAGCAGCATACCTGTTTGCTCCTTCTCTCCCTATGGATTTCCAGCTGGGCGCCAAAAGAGATTAAGTGTCTCTTACAAACCTAACACAGTGAGTGAAAGGATGAAGCATTGGTAGTCTCACTCGTGCTGGTAAATATCTGAGAATGAACATCTTTTCCTATCAAATCAGGTCCTATGAGGACAGGGCAATAGGGGATGGATCAATGGTGGATACTAGGAAAGGTGTCTGCTTACTGTGCTCTGGTATGCAAGTGAGGGACAGGAGGGTAAACAGGAGAGGGAGTGAGATAGTTAGGAAACAGTGCTTTAACTTGAGACACATGTAGAAACCAGTAAAGAAAAATCTACATGGAGGTGGAACACAATATAAAAACTATCCCATTTAATTTATGCTACCTGTGAGACACCAAAGAACAATGCTTACATTTTAGGAATGGTGTTGGAAGTGCAAATCGAGAGAGAGATTTTGTGCATATGTTAGATGCAGCCGTCAGGGAACACCCATTCTGGAATGAAGCGATGTCACGTCACTTTGGGGTTTCACTGTCATTCAGCTTCACTCTGAGCTCACTGCCCTCAGGAAGCTAGCAGGTTAGACGCTTTAACTGAGAAGGGAAAGCTTTGAGTCCTCGGAGATAGTCCTGTAGCTGAGAGTTTAATTTTAACTAAATGGAAACGGCTCATGAAATAAAAGCAAGATTGAGCCTTTATGGAACATTTTAGGATTGTACATGGCGGCAGTCCCAAGATGAAAAACCAGGGTCCAAAGGTAATCTTAAAAAGATACCTGTAGGGTCACTTAAAGCATCTGAAATGACCTACCATGGAAAATAAAATCCTAAGGGGCAAATCCTTGTGCTTTATCTATACATACAATTGGAAAGTTAAATAGTTATCTAGCTGTTTTTAGATATTCAGTTTTATGCAAACGATGTTATTCTTTTTTTTTTTTTTTTTTAAAAACGATGTTATTCTTAACGGCATTTTTGTAAGGCCCTCATTGCATACCATTTTAATTAAATTTTTATTTATTTAGCCACTGTGTTCACTGCCACGGAGCTGTAAATTATAATTTAAGATATAATTATTTCCTGATTTCAAGGATTAGCCTCTCCCTGCGCTACTTAAATAATACTTAAATACTTAAATACTATGATAGAAATTCTGTGATTCAACACTCAACTGAAAGATAAGAACAGTGTTTCAAGGGGGCTGGAAGAAGAGAGATCTATGTAAGCAATATGGAACAAGTAACTTTGCAAAGAAGAGATGGGCTTTGAGGCTACTCTTGAAGGATTCTTGAACTGGGGAAGTGATATAAGATACAGAAGGGCATCCACATAGGAGAACAGGAGGCGTACAAGAGAGATACCACAGAAAGCTCTCAGGTTTCCCTCCTTGTTAAAAAAAAAAATCTTATGGTGTCTGAATTTGTTCAAAGTCTAAGAAAAATATTAGCATAGCAGGGCTTCTCTATAATGCTGTAATGATCGAACCTGAATTAGAAACCACCTCAGGACAGAGGGAGGGTAAAAAGACGTCAATTTCTCATTGTCTCCCATCAACACCCACTGTAGACATAGTTCATAGATTAAAATCCTTTTTGACTGTGGACCTCAGATTGGACTGCCTGGGAATATGGTGTTCCACAGCACAGGCTAGTTTCATCCGTTTCTGGATTTATTTTTATGCTTATTTTAAACTTCTGTAGTGAGAGATACTCTAGCAGGGTACTAAATATCAAAATGGAATTCGTCTTTACTAATGGCTTTAAAGTTAATCTGGGTTAGGGATTATAAAATTATTGATATTAGTATTTCCCTACTGTGTGATGAAAGCAACCCATGCTATACCATGCATTTAAGAAATGTCACCACTCAAATCCCAAGATGGTCTTCCTCCACAATTCCAATGGCCAAATCTTTCAGGAACAGAATGCCATCCTCTTCTTAAATAATAATGTTAGATATAGTACTATTTTTTAGAGTTGCTTGAGGGATTGTTTTCTTGGTTTTTTTTTTTTTTTTTTTTTTGCGGTACGCGGGCGTCTCACTGTTGTGGCCTCTCCCATTGCGGAGCACAGGCTCCGGACGCACAGTCTCAGCAGCCATGGCTCACGGGCCCAGCCGCTCCACGGCATGTGGGATCTTCCCGGACCGGGGCACGAACCCGTGTCCCCTGCATCGGCAGGCGGACTCTCAACCACTGTGCCACCAGAGAAGCCCTGTTTTTTTTTTTTTTTTTTTGATGTTAACTGTAACAGGCCAAGTAGGAGGCATAACCAATATGAGAGGAAGATCAACTTGCCTAGGGCCACAGATATCACAAATAAAAGACAATAATTTTAACACATATTTAATATTTTACAGGTTCTAGGCAAAATTCTATGAAATTTCACATACGTTAAAATCACCATAACAACTGTGTGAAGAGAATATTATTAGCCCCATTTTATGGATGAGGAGACCGAGGCTCAGTAAGATTAAAAGCAACAGAACACAGGTACAAACTCAGGTCATCTGACCCCAATCCCAATATTCTGTGTAATCATCATGATTAAAGTAACATGTATTAGGTACTTGCTCTATGCCATCTTCTCTGCTAAGTGTTTTATATAAGTCATCTCATTCCCAGCATAATGTCCCTAGAAAGGAATATCACTGGCTAACATTCACAGATTCAGAAACAGGTTGATCAAGGTCACACAGCTGATAAGCAACCCAGCTAGAACTTGAAATCTGAGTTTAGAACTAACACTCTTTATTAATATATTTTGCTGCCTCTTAAAGGATAGTGCAATCCTAAAAGTGAATTCAGTTACAGGTATTTGGACCTTATTCAGGCAATATCTATGTGATAAGGTGAGGGAGAAAATCCATTCTCTTGGGGAATCAGACAGCAAGCACACATTGAAATCTCATTAGAAATTAGTTACAGGAAATAATACGTTTAAATGTTTCAGTATATCATCCTCCTCCACAAAAAGGACACTTCCATTTTCGCTTAATATCCTATCCTTAATTAGCAATGACAAGAGCCTCAATTATGGATTGCTTTCTATATGTGCCTAAAGCCATGCTTAGCAATTTATATAAAATATCTCATTTAATCCTCACAACCAGACTATTAAGTCTATGATTTCTTCCTGTGAATCAAGGGAACAGTATACAAAGCTCAAAGAACTCGAACAGGTACTAACCTACCTAGTTAAGGGAAGCAGAGCAATTCTGGCCCACAAACACCTTGGAAGCTAATCATCTCTGCCTTTCACATGGAAGCCACAGTTGTGAGATTATTCAGCAGTCACCTGGTGAGATGCAATGCATTTATCTGATACGACTGTGGGAAATGTGCTATAAAAATAAACCCAGTGTGCCTTGCTTGTTGTGCCGAAGAAACCTCCCTGGACAGTGTGAGTGGATAAAATATTGAAGAAATATTGCTGCCCATGATTAGAGTTAGAGAGATGGAAAAAAATGAAGCATATATTTGAGAAGGGGATAAACAGCCACAGACTTCCTTACTTTTGTCCAGAGAATGTGAGCAATTCAGCAAAGAGCTCACTAGCCTTCCTCTGTGTAAAACTGTTGCTAGATGTTAACTTGCCGGGGCTGCAGGACCCAGCACCTCCTGCATGTATACCCTGTCAATGGAATGTGAGCAAAGGTAATGAATGTCACTTCTGGGATGGAGTGATTAAGAGCAGAGCCTCTACACCCTTTTCTCCTCTGTCTTCCAATTACATTCCAAAGGCTTTGAGGCCCTAGGAAATAGAGTCAGGACACAGAAGAAGCCTGGGCTCCTAATTCACTTCATGGAGAAAAGATCTCAGCAAATAAAAAATATCATGTTGGATTATGTCCTTAAAAGCACAAACTCTATTAGATAGATTTCCATCTTGGGCAGGTGAATACTCAAATACATAATAAGACTAAATAAAATATTTTTCTCCTGATATTCTGTTCATAAGACTATAATAATACTTGTCCAACTGTACAATAATTATGTGTTAACCTCTATGACTCCCCTCAAGACTGGGAGACCCTCCAATGTAATGATAATGACTTTTTCACCTTTCCAGCTCAGCACCTAGATCAATACCAGGTATAGTATCCACAGTAACAAATATTTTGTGAATATATGAATGATGTGTAAATAGATGAATACAAGTATGAATAAATGAGTGGAGAGACTGGAGTATACAGAGAATAAAACAATTATTTTCATAACAAGACCACACAAATTACTTTCCATTTGACTTTAGAATGCATTTTTGAACTTATATTTAAATGTGGGTGTGTCAAAATCAATTCAAAATCATTCAAATAATAGAATTAAGTCAAACCATCAGAGGTTTAAAAAAAGAAAAGAAAAAAGCTTGTCTCTTTTGTTCTTCATCCTCAATTTCTCTCCCTAAACCTTTCTGGCTTAGGCAAAGCACCAACCTAACTTGAATTGTCCTTTTTCATTCAAAGTGTGTTACCTTCCTGCTGAGTGTCTCAAGTAAAAGATAAAGAATAAATATGTTCTCAGCTCCTGTGAGGCTGCACGTTTAGTCTAGGTAAAGAAAGGGTAAAATAGAGAAGTTTGCCATTTTTTTATATTACTTTCAAAGTTCTTCAAGGCTGTTTTAAGTCACATACCTGAATCAGAGGGTACCAAGCAGTCTGCTTAGGTATACAGTTCTGAATCTAATGTTTGTAAGTGGGACATGAGATAATGATTCCCTCAACCCTTGGGGCTGCCTGGTACAGCCTGGGTTACCCAGAACCCTGGAACTATTCACATTCAGCCACAAATAGCCTCTCTAGGGTCTCCCAGGAAGGTTACCCGAGAGAGTGAGTCAGACAAAAGGTCAAAAGTGGTCTCGGATGGCAGACACAGTGAGAAACGCCACACCCATGGGTCCATCAAAGTTCTCTCGCCGTTCAACCAGCGGGCATCAACTTGTGCAACAGCCAGCGGCGAGTATGCCAATGCTCATGGTGAACAAGAGATTGCTAGGACTGCTACAAGAACTAATGATCCAGAGCAAAGATACAGCAGGTCAGGGGCGGGAGTCCCAGGAGACCTTGTCAGCGTGGCTTTAGGTGGTTACCCGCCCATCTCTGTCTTCATGTAAAGATGATATGACCGCCTAGTAGATGTGAAGGCTCTACCACAGTCTGTGCCTTCTACCATCATTATTGGGACATACCTTATAAAAGCAACCACCAACTTGGAACGAAATCAGTCTCATACACATCATCAGATGATACTGCAATGAGTTTTTGTGTGCCAAAGAAAGAAGAAACTAGATTCTTTTAAAAACACTGGCTTGAAAATTTTTGATCGTAAAAATGATTAAAATTTTCTTGTCTAATGTGACGATCAAAAATAGATGTTATTAAAACACTGATTAGAATTACAGTCACAACTTCAAGAATAAGACCTGGTAAACAAAACAAAACAAACAAAAAAACCAAAAAACACTTATGTTTGTGGAAGCAACTACAAGTTTCTCAGTAAAAATCCTGAAAAGCATTACTTGAAAATTATGTAAATTAAGTATTTGATATCTTCCCCAATACTTTATACTTTATTATGGCTTGTTATTTTAAATTTTTATTTATATTAGTTGCTTTACTTTATCATTGTTTAATATAAAGGCTATAAAATTTTTACCAAGCTCCATTTAGATCCCCTCTAGTTTATTCTAGTATAGCATACACGTATCATTTAATAAGTGTGCCATGAAGTGAAAACAGTAAGCAGTAGTATCTAACTATATAAGCAGCATATTAATATTCATAACTAGACAATGTGTTCTAGAGTCGAAGGGGGCAGAACCCAGAAGATACCCTTAGCCTACTGATTAGGTAAATATTCAATTTAAGATGATATATTCCCTAGACCACACAAAAAATAGATACCAGTGTAATAATAAGATTTGAGGTCTATAATTTTATCTAGCAATGTAGCCCTTAAGGCAGCAATCGCTGGTGTTTCATGAATTAATTGCCTACCGTGGAGCTTTTCAACATAGAATACAAATTAATCCCACACACCTTACTATTATAAAATTTACTTACATTTTTCATGACACATGCGGAATCTAAAGATTTATAAATATGGAGTAGATAATGCTTTCCATTTAAATTTGGCATCAAGCTATCGCTCTGAGCCCAAAATAACAATGCAGACAACGCTGGTTTAAAAAAAATCCCAGATTTACTTAATTTTGGCTGTTTGTTCCTTTGCCTAAGTGTTTGGTTTTTTCTTTTTTTTTAATCTTACTCTATAAAGCCAAGCCAAAGTTCTTTATTCGAAGAATCAGATTTTTTGACTGATGGTGAAAGCAGATGGATCACAAAATTAGGAGGTAGGACAACTGGATATTTCTGATTACAACTCTTTTACAGATTTGTTTGCTTGAGTATGGTTTTTTGCTTCTTATTTGAGCTAGAGTTTCCTCATCACTAGAATGAAGGTTTTCATTAAATATTTCTGAGTGTTCTTTTGAGCATCATGTGAATTTGTGATCCTGTCTAACTTGTTGCAGAAAAAATTTAGATGTATATAATCTTAGAAGTATTTATACTAGTTATAAATTCAAACAAAGTAGGGATTTTAAACGCTGAATTATCCTGATTTTATGCCATGCTGCCACTAATAAACAAACAGCAAGTTCCCTGATAGTGATTCTCTATTATGGGATATTGACATATTTTGGGATTTGGAGGTTGGATTGACCTCCCCCTGTTTACAAGACACAACTTTCTGATTTGCCACCTGCTATGTCTCCTATTCATCTTTTTGTAAGACTTTTTAAACATTAAGCAAAACCCTCATGGTACAGAATTTCCCACAAGTGGCCCACATTTGAACAGCGGAATTCAACTGAGACTTGAAGATGGGCCACACGCAGCACACCCTGCTGACATGGTCGTCTACCCACGTCCCTCCTTTTCTCACTGCCTGGTAATTGAAGTGTTTTTTTGTCAGTGGTGTCAAAGCCTGTCTCCTAGGCTGTCTTATTATTTTTAAATCCCCGACAAGTCCACCACAGTGATCCAGCTCCTTGCACTTTATAGGTGCTCAAGATCTACTGGCCAAGCCAACACGTCTCTCTCAGTTTCTCTAGACTTGCAGGTCCTTAACTGCAGACCCTAGGGTGACTGGGAGACACAGCAGCTGGCCTGGAAGAAACTGTGCATAAACCACAGATTTTTACTTATGCAGCTTTGTGCATTAATTCTGGATAAGCACATGATAGAATGTCATATGTGTGAATTTTATTTTTCAGGTGTAGTGATGGTGGGAAAGAGGCTGGTAATACTGCATTACAAAAAATCTGATAAATCCAAGCAATTCAGTTCAAAATGGTCAATTAAGGGGGAAAATGCAGTAATTTAACTTGATAATTCTACATGATACATTAAGTCTCTCACAGACTCCACCAAAATGAAAGCGAAAAGAGTTGAACGAAGGTAGAGGAAGATTTTCTTTAAGGTCCACTACTTGATTTCTTTTAGCTCCTAAATATGTGGGAAGCAGTAAAGCATGGTGCTCAGGCCATTGTACTCACCTGATCTTGGAGTTGGGCAGTGTAATTTGTGTACTGGCTGAACAGATCATAGGCAAATTCTTAACTTTTCTCTTCCTCAGTGTCTTCATCTGTAAAATGGGGATATTATTGGTACTTACTTCTTAAGAGCTTTGTGAGGATTAACTACACTAATCCATGGACAAGAGACATGTTGTCTGCATAACAGGTACCCAATAAGTTACAGTGATTGTGTTGTGTTGTTGATAATGCCCATGACAATAATGATGGCATGTGTCTATTTTTATCATTATAGTGTGATTACACGTCATATATGTTGTATCTCCTTGTTCTGAGATTAACATAGCCTCTTTTAGAGACCACCAAAAGGCTCAACAGTATTGGTGAGAAACATCTGTGAGCAACAAACATTCAGACACAAACATTCAATTAAGATGACCGCTTCCAGAAGCAGTCTCTGAAGCATGTCTGATCTAGAAGGGATGCCCCCATGCACTTCCTGCTGGGAGAGAATCTTCTATTGTTGCCAGTCAGGATCATTCCCTGTTGGTTTAAATTAACCTGAAAGATCATCAGCAGTTTAGGTATGTTTAGCTCAACATCGCAGATTGTTTATACCTGTGATGCAGGCACGTCAAAAAAACAACCACTGAGCCACTGGCTTAGGGTTTCCAGCTGAAGCTACAGCGGTTCTTTTCTGTAAGCACAGGAAATCAGCCAAGCTCAGTTTGCTTAAGACATTCAGGTAAACCGTTTGCTTGGTCAGAGCACTCTCTCCCAGGAACGACCAAGATATTCTGAATCATTTACTTCTTTCCCATTTGCCATTCTTTTCATGAGGTGGATTCCCCAATCGTAAACACAAAGAAAGTGTTTAATCAGAAGCAGCCAGAAGTGATTGGTGATAACTGGGATTTAATGGCTCAATCTCAAATCTAGTTTCAGTTGTGTTTCACCAGAGATTTTTCAGATTCTTGCTATGAGAGTTTGGCAGAAGACAATAAAAATCATGATTTCCTCACTTTTTTCTGATGTTTTGCTATGGCACTAAATAATATGTTCAGTATTCCCCTGGAAATATATAAAGCACTTTACGTGGTGTGTTCATCATTTGCCTCCGACTAAAATGTCCAAATGACTGAGAATTAATGAAAATCATTATGGATAGGAGCAAAGGATATGTACCAAGATTTTCACTAAAGCATTGTCTACAATTGTGAAAATGAAAACATATATTATAAACTATATAACAATAGGCAGGAAGTATTTACTACTACATGGACTACTATGAAACCATTAAAATAATGATGTAGAAACAAAAAAATGTGAAAAACGGGTTTAAAATAAAACAATAACACACTAATATTAGATTATTTAGTTATTATTCTGGGTCCAACCAGAAGAAAAACAAACAGTAATTTGAGCATGGAAAGTGTAATGAAAAAACTATTAATTTATGAAAGAGGATTAGAGTAAGGAAGGAATGGCCAGCGACAAGTCAAGAGAACGCCAAAACACACAGTTAGCAGAAATAAGGAGAGCCGCTAACCCTCCAGTTGAAAAGAAGACCTCCTCCTCCCTGCCCACAGGACTGAGGTCCAGACCCGGTTGAAAAGGGCATGACTGTGGCTCACTGGATGGTAAAGAAGCTGCTGTGGTGTCTCACGGTGGAACTTTCTGGAAATATGCCCTCTGTAAGTTGCTGGAAATCCACATTCTAGGGTTCCAGTAAAACTATGCATGGGGAGATTTCTCACCTGAGGCGCTACTCCAAAACTGCGTGATAGAAGATGCTGACGGAAGCTGTTGTCCACTGCTCTCTCTGCGCACTGCTGAAGCCGACTACTGGAGAAGTTGTGAGCCCCGGGAGCAGGGCTGAGGACGCCCTCGGTGCTGCAGGAGTGAGTGGGTGCTGAAGATGCCACCAAGAACCTTCCCAGCAAGCACCGGGGCATCACGAAGCAACACCTTCCTCAGGTGCCATCAATTAGGAAAGCCTAACATCACACGAGCTGGCCAAGGAAAAACTATTTAAAGGACCCATAGCACTTTTCACAGAGCAAGTAACAAAAGAGTGAATTTCGAGCTGAGAGGCGGTAACCAATGTTACCTCAAGAAAAATTAAATTAAACCGGAGGTTTTTTTTTTTTTTTTTGGCGGTACGCGGGCCTCTCACTGTTGTGGACTCTCCCGTTGCGGAGCAAAGGCTGCGGACGCGCAGGCTCAGCGGCCATGGCTCACGGGCCCAGCCCTTCCGCGGCATGTGGCATGTGGGATCTTCCCGGACCGGGGCACGTACCCGCGTCCCCTCCATCGGCAGGCAGACTCTCAACCACTGCACCACCAGGGAAGCCCTAAAAAGGAGTTTTTATCACATAATCAGTGAAATGCAAATTCAAGCAATAAGATGCCATTTTTGACTAAAAAACAAACTGACACACAGAGTATATAATATTAAAACGTTAACAATGGCTCTCTTTGGGTGGGAAATTACCAGTGAATTTCTCATTTTTCTTGGGGCATTGCCATATTCCTACAATATAAATGTATATAGATTTCCAATGCACAAAAATAAAATACAATTATCAACTCAGCTACCCAATAAACTTAATATTCACTCAATAACTTTTACTCTGTATTTAATTACAGCATAAAATGTAAGAACAAATGCAATATGGATGCTGCATATTAAAGGGCCTCGATCAGTTTTACTCATTTTGTGGAATCAAGGAAAGGACCATTCAAGCGTTTCCATGAGTTTCTCTTCCATTCTACCTAAAACTCCCTCTTGCTGGAGGAATTCTGTCGATCAAATTCTAGTTATCCAAATCAACACATTTAATATATCTTACAGGGGTATTAGTGCTTTGTGTGTGTGTGTGTGTGGAGGGGTGGTGGGTACAGGTGAAATAAGTTTAGGAAATGATCAATGTACCAAAGGGGAACAGGTTTACATATCATTGTTTCTATCTGTACATACCACACAGGTTTGTACAGAACTGCAATAGTGTTTGGATCTAGCTAGAGCCTGGATATGATTCTGCTTTACCAACCCAACAAGGAATTTCTTCTGTGCACATGATTAAATCAAGGTGAATGAACATGTTTGGGGGAAGTTTTAAAGGTCTACACAAAGCACTACAGCTCTGTCAAGTGATGTAATATAATTACAAAAGCTCTTTAAAAAAATTTACTGTTGCCTTTCAGTCTACCTTCCTGTATTTTACTACACTCTACCTTATTTTAAATGTGATTTAAGGAAATGTTTTGCTCCATACTTTCTTAGTCTATCCCTCCCTTTCTTCCTCTCTGCCTTATAAAAGAATAAATATATAATCGAGCCAAAAAAAACCCCCCAGCTTATTTGTAAAAGAAGCTTCAACTAGCAACCTAAGTGTCCATCGACGGATGAATGGATAAAGATGTGGCACATATATGCAATGGAATATTACTCAGCCATAAAAAGAAATGAAGTTGCTTTACTTGTAGTGAGGTAGATGGACCTAGAGTCTGTCATACAGACTGAAGTAAGTCAGAGAGAGAAAAACAAATACTGTACGCTAACACATATATATGGAATCTAAAAAAAGAAAACAGGCTCTGAAGAACCTAGGGGCAGGACAGGAATAAAGACGCAGATGTAGAGAATGGACTTGAGGACACGGGGAGGGGGAAGGGTAAGCTGAGACGTAGTGAGAGAGTGGCATGGACATATATACACTACCAAATGTAAAATAGATAGCTAGTGGGAAGCAGCTGCATAGCACAGGGAGATCAGCTCGGTGCTCTGTGACCACTTAGAGGGGTGGGATAGGGAGGGTGGGAGGGAGGAAGATGCAAGAGGGAGGAGATATGGGGATATATGTATGTGTATAGCTGATTCACTTTGTTATAAAGCAGAAACTAACACACCATTGTAAAGCAATTATACTCCAATAAAGTTGTTAAAAAAATAAAAATAAGCTTTTTAAAAAAGCTTCAACTACAAAGGGACATGTTACTGCCTGCTACCATCAATATAATACCTAACAATTTATCATTGACGCTGTAAGAAAGTTAGTGGTGTACCTAAAACCATCTTTTATTTTAAATATCCCTTGTTGTGCTAGTAATGATTTTCCTTTATTATCCCCAAGTCATATATTTAAACCTAAAGAGACAAACCCAATTTCACTTCTCTAAATTATTCTACTGTAACCACATGTACCCTAACTGTAGGAGATGCTTGAGCCATTTTCTACTTAAAATTCTGAAAGACTCGTGCTCACATAATCCCCACTGACACTTCTGCAAATGACCAAAAATTTCATAAAGGCCACTGGATCAGAACAATTAGTGGGTACATCAAGTAAAAAGCAATATAAAGGGTTAACACAAAGAATACCTTGAGGGAAAAGCCTAATTGTGTGCCTCTGTGGTAAGACATCCATATTTCTTTTAAAATGCTTTTAGGGCAATACTACAGATGCATGTTAATATACCCTGCTTGATTTAAAAAAAACTTTAATGGTGGAACATATCAAATTCAAATCGCACGAGTTGCAGCGCCTGATTTTTCTTAAAAGGTCCATTTTTACTCCTTACTCTTCAATCTTGACATTACTTTTAGAATGCGTCCCCAACACCTGCCCCCTGGTCCAGGCAGGCAGTGATATTTCCTTACATCTATGTTTCTTTTATCACATTGCATCATAATCATTTACTTAATCAACTTTCTGCTTCACTACAATATGAGTTCTGTGAAGCCAGGATCCATGTTTTATTAAGTTTGAATCTCCAAAGTTTAGTGGATTTGCTGTTTCAACAAATATTTATTAAATGTCTACTCTTTCCCAGATGTGTGTGCTGGGTATAAATAAGGTGGCTTGTCAAAAAGAGAGATGCGGTTCTTGGGCTCATGGAATTTAGAGTTCAGTGAGGGAAACAGTAAATTAACAAGAAAACATTCTAACAAATAATTACAAATTCATACAAGTTCTATAATATAAAAGACAAAGACGTTGCGACACATATTAACCTGGGGGAATTTCTCGGGATAAACAGGACAAGGCCACCCTTGGAGGCCACTTGGAAGCCACTTGGAAGTATGTGAGGCTCAACATAAGGGAATAGAGTGTGTGAAGTTTCTGAGTCCAGGAGAACTCAGCAGGAATAAATGGAGGAATGAAGAAATAAATGATTTGGAAATGAACACTGTGGCAACATGATGGAAAGTTGAAACATTACCTGTGTCTCTAAGAAGCTTATAAGCAGCAAGGAAATTGAGCCCGAGAATCCCCATCCTTTCCGTCCTGCAAGTCACTCAACTTATTTCTATTCTTTTTTCTTTTAACCAAGGCAGACACTGCTAATCAATCACGGCATTCTTCCCCCCTAAGGCTGGACAGAGCTTAAATTTTTTTCTTAATTCAGTGCTTCTGCCAAACATTACCACTCATTCAAAATGGGCACTCAAGATGATACCCTTTTGCCCTTCCTGATGTAAGCGGTTAATACCATTTTTACCTAATTAATAAACATTTGATATTGGCTTGAGGGGGACAAGAGGTAGCAAACTGAGCTAATATATATAAAACAGTGAAGGTTGTAAATGGATAAGCAGCCTGGCTCATTACAGGTGCTGAATTGATAGGAGTGATTATAATGATGCTGGGAAAATATGGGGCATCCAGTAATTGATGGGAGCTAGCATTTGAGGCTACTCCTGAGGGTGAGAGAAATTACCAAGTGGGAAGCACTGAGTCACTGAAGTCACTCTTTCATAACGTCATATGTTAGCTTGGGACAGCCAAGCTAATATTTTCTCAAAAATACAGAGAAAAGAATATCTTTACACTCAAGCAAAAAAAAAAAAAAAAAAAAGATCATCATCAGAAAGGATATATGCAGTTGGAAACTAGCATCTTGACCTAGTCCTAGTATAATTAGAAATGAAACCTCATCAGCTTTACTGACTTCACCACTTAGTCCGTGTACCAGAACTTCAGCAAGCCAGAGTTAGCCAGTCTAAAACATTCAGTTTTCCCCCACCTGCACTGAGTGAACCATGCATCTTAGGTATAAAATGATAGCATTTATAATTTAGTAAGAGCTAAACCCAGAAGTACTCTAACATATTATTAAGGTTGAAAATTTCTTAGAAACCAAAGAAATACAGAGGTTTAGTTCTTATGATGATATTAATTGGAAATACATTGCATCTACTACATGTTGAGAATCTCCTTGGATATGAATTGATACACTGAGACCTAGCCATAGGATATAGCTACCCAATCCACTGCCTACTTATAAGTTCTTCTGAATAAGATTTTATTATATATTGTTTCACTTTAGAACTGCCTATGTTGGGCAGAGTAGTTTGCCTGAGTTATAGTAATAGTTACCACTTTGAGTGTCTGTTTTATGTCAGTGCTGTGCTAGGCCTTTTATATATATTATTTATAATGCATACAATAACCCAGTAAAGACTGACATGATTTCTACCTCACAGACAAGGCAACTGCAGTTCAGAGAATTTAAGGAACTTGTTCAATTTACGTAACTAAATCAATGATAGGGATGGGATTTGGATGCAGTTCTGTCTCACTCCAGAGCTCATGTCATTTTCACTACCCTTTGTTGCACTTTG
Organism: Delphinus delphis; assembly: GCF_949987515.2. Classification (NCBI taxonomy): domain Eukaryota; kingdom Metazoa; phylum Chordata; class Mammalia; order Artiodactyla; family Delphinidae; genus Delphinus; species Delphinus delphis. Next base: position 153,280,346 of record NC_082683.1, read on the forward strand.
TTCGCACGTTACCCATTCCACAGCCACACACAGATTAGGGAAAATTAGAGGACCACCCCAGACACCACATTTGTAAGGGCCTGCCTTTAGGAAGGGGGAAAGCGGGCTAGCTTGTGGGGGAGAGAGTTGTTCCCATCTGATGCTAGGGCTTGTATAGCCTCCATCAGCCCCGGAATCTCTCTGACAGCACCTGAGCAATGTATGTGATCAACACTTTCCACCTTCCTTATGGTTACATATGCTGATTAATTTTTCCTGGTATAGATGCTCATTTTAACAAGTCACTCGTAAACAGGGCCAGGTGTAGGGCCCATTTCCTGCTCCACCCACTTTATTGAAGCCAAATACTCCATCTATATCCTTCCCGAGTTGTATCTCACAGTTATAGACAGTAGGCACTGCGAGTCTTAAGCATGAATAGATTGACATAAAAGCATTCTCTCTTCACTAAAAGGAAAAAAAAAAAAAAGTACACTTACTGGGTGATAATATGGCAGGAAGCCTGCTATATATCTTTATAAACAGGGTACCGAGGTATAATTATTCCACTTTAGCTCACAGATGCTTTCACTCGTTTCCTGATTTTCGTTTTGTTTTGTGCAGCTCATGACAGACCAATCCATTTTTGCAGAGATCAGGCCCTGCAGCTCAGGGCCGACTCTCATAGATACTCTGAATCAAGTACAGAGATGAGCAGCTGGGAAGATGGGGGAGGTGGTCAGGGAGGCAGGGAGACCTGAACAGATGAGTAACGGGGACCAGGAAGGAGGACAGAGGCTCCATACATGATTTAACATGAATATGGGCCCTCTTGCCAACCAGATGCATCATCTTTATGCAACTGGAATGTCCCCTCTTCCCACACCTCCCTAGGCTACACAGAATGCTTTGACTGATTTTTATTGACAGCTCAGCATGTGCTATAACAGCAGTAGCACACCGAGTAGAACAGGTTGACAGTGTGGCAGATACCGCCATCCCTTTCCAATGTGTGTAGGCTTTCTGAGCAGGCCGTGGGCGTCCTGTGCACCTCACTCCTTTTCTAGCAGAGGCCAAGCGATGCAGACATTAACTATGCACCTAAATGAGACTCCTAATGAGACAGAGCAGGACCCTATGATCCTTTCCCCTAACCATGTCCTCTGCCTGCTTTTTGTCTGTGGAAAAACTTTAGCCAAAAATTAAGTTTAATCAGAGAAGTGAGAAAATGCAGAAGCAAAAAATAAAAGCAGTCAAACAGGACAAAACAATAATAATCAGTAAGCAAAGTTAAGGACCTTTAGTTCCTCCTCAGTGGCTATAGATAATATTCTGAGCCATATCCTGTGAGCTGTGTGAAACCCCACTAGGTGAAGAAGTTAAGTACCTGATGACCAGACTGTAGGCATGACATAAGCTGCCACAATTCACAATTCTGAGAACTGGCCTCAAAGAAATGAGAACCAACCGACCCTGGAACTGAAGACTAACTGTACTTAAAACAATCAAGATGACACTGGTCAGACCACCGATGACCAATTTCAAGATGACGGTCAGAGCTGACCGTGCTGTTTCTGCATGTAGCCCCCCTCCCTCCGCCTATAAAAGCTCTTGCCCCCTGATTGGGTGGGTGCGGGGAGTTGGCCTTCGGACAGGCGTCCTCCCTCCCACACCCCCTGGTCGCTGGCACCCAAAACAAAGTAAACTTTCCTTTCCACCAACCTTGCCTCTTTACTTGCTTTTGAGCGGCGAGCAGCTAGACCCCACTTCCGGTTACACTAACAGGAAAGGCAGAGAGAAAAAATCATTTAAAAACATGATGTAGAGAACAAATGTATGGACACCGAGGGGGGAAAGTGGCGAGGGGAGGGTGGTGGTGGGATGAATTGGGAGATTGGGATTGACGTATATACACTACTATGTATAAAATGGATAACTAATGAGAACCTGCTGTATAAAATAATAAATTAAATAAATTTTAAAAAATTAAAAAAAAACCGTAAGTGGCATTTTATGCACCAGTTCAAATAAGGGGGAACCTAATCATTGTGAATGATAAACAAGTTTGTGAAAAACCCACTGCTTATTAGAACAGCACACTCCATGTAAAAAGAAATTTTCTAATGGTAAATATAGCAGAAGGCTACAATTAAAACCTTTCAATGATTGCAATCCATAGAAAAGCCATTTAGTGATAAATTGGAGAGCAAGAGGAGACTATCACCTGTTTAAGCTTCCACTGATTCTATCAAGTTGTTTGCCTGGCAGTATCTAGGCTATGATGGAAAAGCTGAGAAAAACTCATTTTTCCCCTATCTAAATATTATTAATTGCAAGCATTCATTTTGAAAGATTTGTGGCTCTTTGGGAGAAAAGGATCTGCTTGACAACTACTAATTATACTTAATAATAAATAATACTTATCACTTACATAATTTCATATTTAAATCCTTTCACAGATTTTGTTTCCTCATATGGAATATCAGTGCAACTTGACTGCATATAATGTTATGATATTTCTGTGAAACCAGCCCCAAGTAGTAAGCTTTCATAAGAAAATTGGGGCCTTAATCTTATCTATATTTACAAGTGTTAACAAATCATTAGAATTTCCTTTTTCAGCACCTGAAGAGGCGGGCAGTATTGAACAACTATCTGAGGAGCACTGAACTGACTTTTTGGCAAAACACCCAGTTAACGCCAAAACTGTGCAAAAATATTTAGAAGAGGCAGAGACATGAGGCAACAAGATCAATGAGAGACGTATTAAATTAAAAGAAATGCCTATCTCTCTCTATCTGCCTACCTATCAACAGGGTGAAAACAAAAGAGCAAAACAAATGAAATCAATATACTTAATAGAGTTGTGAATGTAAAGGTCTGAATATAGTTTTAAAAAATTGTACGAGTTGGATATTTGACCTAGTGAGTACATGTGTAGAAATTTATTCTAAGGATTTCACAGAAATCTAGGTACCATGGCACTAACTGGAATACTATTTGTAAAAAAGAAAAACTTGGAAATAATTTGTTTCCAACAATAAGGCATTGTTTAAATAAGTGATATCATATGTTGAAATATTAAATAATTTTAAAATTTTCTAAATGAGGAATATTAGATCATGTGGGAAATTGTCATGATAACATTAGGTGAAAAGGTACTAGACATTAAAATTATATAAACAGTATATCTTAGCCTTATTAAATAATGTATAAAATATATGTAAATATATATGTTTATATAAATATATATGCTTATATATGTGGGAAAATGCAAAAATGGAAACGATAATATTTATCTCAGAGTTCTGCAAGTGTATTTATATTTTTCCTTTACATTTTTCTGTATTTTATAATTTTTCTACCCTAAAATATTAATTTAATTACTATATATTTTTGAACAACTCTATTTTTAAAAATTGTTTTTACATATAGAGTGGTCACGTGTTTGCTTAACAGAGTGCAAGTGAAAAATAAAGGCTGTTTTTGTGGTTCTCATGATGTTTAAAAGACTAAAACAAGTTCTGAGACCTCGAAGTCTACTTTGGCCACACAATTCCACATCTAGTCTGGGAGCTCATCATAAGACTATCAAGCAACTGGGTGAAAAAGATATTTGCTGCAACACTATTTATAATAGGAGAAACAAGGAACCAACATTAAGGTCTACCGAAAGGGGGTTTATGAAATGAATGGTGGTACAGCCACTGCCTAGAGCTACAGCTATTAAAATGATCATGTTCCGGGAACACAAATTCACCCAGGAGGGGCTGTTCTTGAAGGCTGTTTGCATCAAACAGGAAACCCTGACGATGAAGCTCTCATTGGAGAAAACCTCCCAGGGCATCAGATGTACCTGCGCTTCAACTTCCCTCACATCCAGGTAAGGCTGCACACCAAGTATCACCAGACTGTCCACTTTTCAGGAGAAGTTGCAACATGCCTAGGCTTTTCAGATGTTGTGCAGGCCCGGGGGTGGGACTGGGGGGTAGGAAATAAAATGTCTATAGGCTGAATTTAACTAGTCAGCCAAGAGTTTGCAAACTTTGATGCAGAATTAAATTTATAACTATGTAATAATGTCCAATGCTTACATTAAATTTTAAAATGGGTTTAAAACATTAGTTTTTTTTTAGGTTAACTACGTGTATATGTTAGTATGTTTGTGTGATGTTCACACAAACGAACATACACACAATATAGTGAGATAAAAAGCAGAGATGAATGGATCTGAAAGTACTTTTCTTTGGGTAATGGGTTATTTTGAATGACTTCAGGGCTTTTTTTCCATACTACTCTATATCTATATTCTATTATATAAAATATTGTATATTTATACTATTCTGTATTTTTATTTTTGAAACAAACACATGCAGATTTTATGATATAAGAATTAGACAATTATACTTAGTAGAAATATAGATTTCCTTTTTTGCATATGTTGTCTCATTCTGTCTCAAAAGGACCATGTCAGAAGCACTAGATCCAGTTCTGAGCATTGCCTTTTTGGGAGTATTTTAGAAAACAAAAGCAAGTACAAACATCAATAAACAAGATGGGGAAGGGCCTAGACATACTTTCACAGGATTTTTAGGAAAAAACATTAGATGTTTTCCTGAAGAAAAGCAGACTTCAGTTGTGTGATAATGGACTACAAAGATGTGAAGTGCAAACATGGGTATTTGAAACTCAAATATTTTTCTCTGTAGTTCCATCAGGTCAAGCTAAGACCAATGGGTGACATGCTTCAGGAAGGCAACTATAAGGAAGTACTTTGTAGAAATTATAGCTGTTCGTATGCTGCATGACTTAACTCACCAAGTAGAGCATTCAAGATACGAGGAGTGCTCAAACAGAGGCCAGATTACCAGTACTTTTATAGCATGAATTCTTACATTGGATGAGGTGATAAAACAGATGACATCAACTTCTAAAATCGAGATCATATTTCCCTTTGAGTTCTAACACTATGATAATATAATCTCAGTTATGGTATAAAGCAGGTAACTGATTTGAGAAGGGTACTGAGTTTGAGGACATATTGACTGATTCATTCCACAAATACTTTACTAACGGACTAGGCTAAGGGCCTGGGATCCCATGAAACAAAATGCCAGCAGAAGTGGATCTCTTTAATGAAACAAAGTATGTGGAAGACAAATCATTAAATGATTACTTACAGTAAAGCATGCAATGTATCCTGAAATAGGATATATAAATGACTATATGTCCAGGGCTTGCCCCAAGAGCAAGTCTTCTCTAAGTGGATTATTTTCTTTTCTCTTTCTTTACCTTGTCTTCCCCACTTATACCTCTACTCTCTGCTTCAGTGAAAGATATTTCTCCTTTCCACTTCTAGCTGAAAAAAAACCAAGTCTCAGGTGTCAATTTACTATGTAACTGTGGGTCCCTCTCTGTATTACAAAACAAGACCCAGGGGCCAGTGAGTCCTGATATGACCTCCGAAAGGGTCACAAGGGATCTCTGAAAATTTCAATAGTTTTAGAGTCTTTTCTACATCTTTTCCAATGATTCAGGTATGGAGGTTTCTATATCTTGGGCCTAGAATTCCTTCTGAGTGGCGAGTCGATGTGGTTTTAGTGCTTATATCCTATAAGTTCTTTTCATTAGTGTCTTATAGCCTCCCAAAGTGTTTATATATATATGACTGGCCACCATTTAAAATGAAAAAAATAATTTACATTGCTGCTTATCCTCATCGAGTTGCCCATTTAAGAAGCAGAACTACACTATCAGAGCATCCACTTTTGTAATACCTTAGCCATAGTATTTTAACATATATAGTAGTTCTCAATATTTACAGTGTATTGGAAGCACCATATTAGTCAGGATACTCCAGAGAAACAGAACCAATAGGAGATATATAATAAATATAATGTAATATATGTAATTACTTTAACATATGTAATTGATAGTAAACATATTAAATATTAAATATATTGTATATTAAATATAAGCTGGAAACTAGGAAATCCAGGGCTGTAGTTTTCAGAACTGACGTAAGCCACAGTCGGAGGGCAGGGGATCAGATCAAACACTCAGGCAGAGAGAGCAAATTCTCCTTTCCTCTGACTTTTTATTCTTTTGGGGCCCTCAAGAGATTGGATGAGGCCCACCTACACTGGGGAGGGAAATCTGCTTTACTCCATCTACCAATTCAAATGCTAATCTCATCTGGGAACACCCTCACAGACCCACCCAGAAATAATGTTTAGCAAAATATCTGTGTATCTCAGGATATAGTTGAGTTGACAGTTAAAATTAACCATTACATTCTGCAAACCTTAAAATATACCAATGCCTCAGTCCAACCCCCAGAAATTTATATTTAATTGGTATAAATTACAAGCTGGGCTTTAAGATTATCAAAAGCTCCCCAGGAGATTTTAATGAATCACCAAAAGTTAAGAACCATTAACATCATAGAACATTTCTTTCCTGATGAGAAATCAAAATGCTTCTCACTTTTAGTGTTGATGCCCTGGGAGAGATATTATCTACCTCTGTAAGGTGCCTTCAGAGTATCCCACTGTACCCCATGTAGTCAGTATTTTCAAACAGGCCACTGCAAACATGTGCCTCCAAGTCTGGTAAAAGTCAATCCAAATATTTTTCCCCAATATGGTAGTAGACGGGTAGAATTTCTTTTATGATCACCACGTTGTATGGTAGGCATAATTATTCCCATGTAGAGGGTAAACTGAGATTCACAGAAAAATAGGGGTGCATATTGCCAAAAAGCTAGCGAATGTAAAAAATTAGGAAAAGGTCAAGTTTTCTGATCCGATTTAAATAAGTAGTAGGTATCATTATTTTATTTATTCCACAGATACTACTGTCAGGGGTGAGTAGAAAAAAAGCAAATGAATAAAAATGTAGTCAGCCTATGAATGGGAAGATTAGCTAGCATCCTTCACACAAAAGACCTGATATGTATTCGGCCACTAGAGAGGTTTAGTCAGCTGTATTTACAGTCCCATAAATGGAAAGAAGCATCATGACAAAAGGAAATTCTATGAATCCAGGAAAAAACACATCAAATTAAATAAATAATTCACAGGCAGAGCAAAGATTACAGAGTTGGTTCTGATAACAATGTATCTAAAATAAGTGGTGATGTGTTTCTCCAACCACACAGGCTGCCAGTCCAGGTGCAAAGGAAAATAAATAAAACTATTATAGATCTAGTAAAAGTTAAACAGACAATAAAAACCAACAATGGAGATGAATTTTAAGTTGGTGATTCTTTGAACAATCCTCAAAAGATTTCATTTGCTCTGTTAACACAATGTCAAGTCCATTTTAGAAATAAAAGAACATTTTTCTGCTTGCTAGAGTTTTAGACATAAATCGTCAAACTGTATTAAATCAAGATGCTTCTAGAATCATAGAGCTAAAGATCATCAAGGATTATTAAATAACTATAGTCACTCCCTCCTTTTACAGGTGAGAAAACCAAGGTGGTAAATGACTGTGTGATGGGCTTAAAGTCCACATGATTCCCATCAGTGGCCAAAACAAGATTAGAATGCAGGTCTCCCATTTCCTCTTCACTTAATTATTCATCATTCTTTAGTCATTTTGAGCACAACTAGTGCACTGCTGTTTGAAACCTGACCTTTCCAATGGCAGTCAAAATGCCATACTTTAATAGTGCTTCCATTGTCTTTGACCAGAATATTAAATAACTGGCAATCATGTTCTGAGCTTCTTTCCAGATGAATTATATGTTAAGCTCTATTTCAGTATTGATTTGTAATATACTTTAAAGCATGTTGATCTTCCTCTGGTCTCTTCTTACAGTTCTGAGCTACATGAATGCTAGAGTTCCTAAAATTTGTGATTTTCTGAATGGCCATCTCTACTATGTCCACCAACGCAACAATAGTCAGTGCTTGTTGCTAGACAGAAAAAAAAAAGTTAATAAATTTACAAGTGAAATCCTGTGTTCATTTTTTTTTAATGAAAAACAGAAACCTATTTGATTTAGAATCTAAACCCTAGAAGCATACATAGGGCTTAAAGAAATGTATGATTCTTCTATGGAATATTGGAGAATTCTTGTTTAATCAATGGAAGCACATCGTTAGTTTACTCAGGTCCCTAAAAAGGTGGAGGACCTCACGTAAAAGAAACAAGTGACTATCTTAGTTAATGTAAATAGAAATGCATTTCCAGCTTATTTATGGTTGTTCGTTTCTATACCATACAGTGGTCTGTTTCTCAGGACATCAGTATAAAAGGCAAATTGATAGGTGAGAAGGATAAGTGGTATAATAAAAAAGTTAAAATCATGGGCTACATGACATGGACAAGTTACTCAGCCTTTCTAATCTTCTATATGCACATCTATAAAACAGGGAATAAAACATATTACAAAGAGATATGCTTCTCCTCCCACCATGCTTTGGCCTTCACATGTTTGGGAGGCATAGGAGATCCAGTGCCTTTCCCCTCCATCCTATTCCTGGAAGAGGAATTGTTAATGTTATTGGTCAGTAACCAGAACACTTATGGAGTAATGGGTAGAATTATTACATTTGAAAGTGACAAACGTGTCACAAGGTTCTGTCCCAGTAGCTCAGCTTATGATTCACAGAACAAGGCATGTTAGCTTAAGCTTGTCCCATGACCTAGTCATCTGTGATTTGGGGGCAAGAGAAAGAGAGAAGGAAAGCCTCAATTAGAATTCCAAAATGAAGTAACAGCGGCTAGCTCACTAGTAATAAATAATACTTTGGTCTTTTCTGATTATTGTTTCTTGTGTATGGATCCCTTGGCAGGAAACTTAACCACCCACTTCAGAGGTCTGTTATGAAGTCCAATATGGTATAAAAAAGTGCACAGTGCAGTGCCTCATATGCAATAAGCTGTCAAAGAATGGTATCTAGATGACCTTGGATTTGCACTTAAATGTTTGTTATTAAATCAGTTTGCATGGGACTAGTATCCAGAGCCTCAGGATAAAGTAGATTCATGTGAGTTAATAAATGAAAAGCTCTCTGAAATTCTAGATGGCAGGTCATGCTAACTCAGGTAAGTGGAAGCTGGTGGCTGGGCGTTCCCTCAGGACATGTGTTTTGATGGAATGAGGACTCAGGGTGTAGAAACCAGCTTGGCAGTGGATGGTAAACCATTGCCCAGCACATGCTGCCTCCTGTTAAACAGAAGGCTCTCATGAAAATTGCTTTCTGAATCATTAGCTGTCGGCAACCCTCATCTCTCCTCCTGCAGCTGTTCTTTCTGATTTTGCCTGCAAACTTTTCATATTGGGCAGGCTCCCAAGCCAAACAAGTTGCCCCTCTGCAGGTTTTGTTCCTGGGGGCGAGAAGTGAACCTCACAGATAAGTCAAAGTAAGGATGCACCATGGACTAATACACACTGAAGGAACAGACTCCTTTAAGCTAAGGTGATGAATGCCTTTGAAAGTAATTTTCATGCGGCTTCCTATGAGAATGTCAGCCAGGCTCCAGAAGTTATATGCTGCAATTTTAAAATTATCTGCCTCTGTAGACTTCTAAGGCTTCTATCAGCTAAGAAGTATCTTTTTTAAAAAAAAAATTTTTATACAATTTTAAAGACTACTTTCCATGTATTACAAAATATTGGCTATATTCCCCGTTGTATAATACATCCTGGAGCCTACTTTACACCCAATAGTTTGTACTTCCCACTCCCCAATTCCAACTCTTAAATTGCCTTTCCCCCCTCCCCCACTGGCAATTACTAGTTTGTTCTCTATATCTGTGAGTCTGCTTCTTTTATGTTATATTCACTAGTTTATTTCTTAGATTCCACATATAAGCGATATCATACAGTATTTATCTTTCTCTGTCTGACTTGTTTCTCTTAGAATAATGCCCTCCAACTCCATCCATGTTGCTGCAAATGGCAAAATTAATTTCATTCTTTTTTATGGCTGAGTAGTATTTATATATATATGTATGTAAATATATATATATATAAATTTAAATTATATATATATATATATATATATATATATATATATAATCTTCTTTATCCATTGATCTGTTGATGGACACTCAGGTTGTTTCCACGTCTTGGCAATCGTAAATAACGCCGCTATGATGCTACGAACATTGGGGTGCATGTATCTTTTTGAATTATAGTTTTGTCTGGATATATGCCCAGGAGTGGGATTACTGGATCATATGGTAATTCTATTTTTAACTTTTGAGGGACCTCCGTACTGCTTTCCACAGTGGCTGTACCAATTTATTGCATTCCCACAAGAGGAATATGTGGGAAATCTCTGTACCTTGTGCTCAATTTTACTGTGAACCTAAAACTTAGTTAATTAATTAATTCCCAGCAGCATCAGCAAATAAGACCATGCATTTTTTTAAAAATCTTTTTTTAAGGCATAGTAAATATTTGCTGAATAAAATGAGAAACTCTATCTCGATTGGGTGGATTAAATCAGCAGAAACTAAGCTTCACCTGTGATTTTAGCAGCTGAACTGGTTGAGAAATTCAAAGCAGAACAGGCACAAGTCCTCTCTGAACAAGGTAAGGTACAAGAAAAGGAAGGATGGATGTTGTAGGCAAATCATAACACTGTATCATGGATAAATATAATATCAGGAATTAAATAACTTGAAATCATATAAAAATTTCCTTTATTCGTATGCCCCCTCCCGCATAAAGTGGAAGGTGAGCACAAATGTAAATCAAGCAGGCAGAGGCTCCCACTATCTTATATATGAAATCAAAATTTTAAAGTGTTTTCTTCAGAATCCCTTTTGCCTGGGTGCAGAAGAAAAAGTAGCTGGTCCAAACGTAAAATGAAAAATAGTAAAAGAAAGTTTTTCTACATTTTTGAATTTAAAATCTGAAATACATTTCTTTAACACTCTTCTTATTTATACCCATGTAACTTAAAAACCAAAATTAAAATTAAATTGTATTAGAGCAGAGGAGCAAAAATTTCCAGCCAATCCAAAGGTTAAGTGGTGCCTGATACACTGTTTGAATAAAGTTACGAATCCATATCCAGACTCAGCTAGAAAATTAAAGCGTGCTGTGATCACTTGGTACAAAGAGGGGTCATGGCAATTGATTTTATTTATACACACTTTCATACATAATTATCAAATTTGTCCTATGCCACTTTCCATGCTTATTTAATCCTCATTTAATCTCTACCAAATGAATACTGTGAAACATGTTTAATCATTATTCCCATTTCCAAGATGTGGAAGCTGAGGCAGGAAGTATGGTACATCAAAATTCAGAAATTTTGTCACTCCAAATATCTCCAAGTCTAGCTCTTTAACCTGTATAATAGTCTTTTTCTCTTTTCCTTGCCGTGTGAACCTTTCATCTTCTCCCACTGTCAAATTCAAGTGTTAACTCTAACCTCTCTTGACCTCCGCTATCCACTGAAGGATGCCTTCTGGCTTCCTAGAAAAGCTTCACCATTCTTAGCAGAGTACTTGAGATCTAGCAGGGGCTTTGTTAAGTGAATGAGTTAATAAACATATAAGAGAGCATTAAAATTAAAATTGCCATTTAAGGGATGGAGAAACAGGCTCTGAAAGAGCCTTCCTTCATGTAAGGGGTCAAGCTGGAATTCAGATTCTGAAGCCCAAGTGATCATCCTCAGAATAATCTAAGTTATCTTCATTGGGATAGAATATGCTCAGTCTGTATCCCTCACTGGACTCTAAGGAACAAGAAGGCAGTACTAGGTACCTAATGCACTTCACTTTGGGTAAATTTTTCATTTATGCAAAAATACTTGTGTAAAGATAGACTAAAGCCTTAAGCTTTCCCTGCTGGATTCCCTGCTCAACTGTGAGTACTCCTGTGATGAAAACTCGCCTAACGCACTGAATGACCTTGACCAAGCAGCTTTCCTTTACAGCCTCCATTTTCTTTTCTGTAAAATACTGTTGACAGGACATGTTCCACCTGCCTCGTAGAAATGCGTTTATAAAGCACTTTGGAAAGCATGAAGCTTTCTTCAAAAGCAAGCAAGTATTTTAAATGTCATTATTATAGGACTCCTTAAAAGGAGCCTTTTTATGGTGGAAAGAAACCTTAGCTTATCAATTGTGCAACTCAACCACAGAAAATTTAAGGCAGAACATGCATGACACAATAATAATTCCAAATAAATCCTTCTAATAGTTAAGTAAAGAGAAGTCAAAATTCTTCTCTGGACTATTTTGATTTCATACAAAGGGCATCCCTTTAGAAGTTATGGAAGTTCAGATACAGAGCCTCAAACTCTAGATTGCAATGTGACATTTGTTTCTGAATTTCTGCTGCCAGTCTTGCTAACAGTTCACTTGCAATGTAATATATTACTGCATTTCATTTCTAGGCAAGAACATTATTTACTCACAAGAGAAATACTTTCCTGAGGAAAGACTGTCTTTGGAAACTTTCAAGGACATTTGAGAAATGCTTCAGCCCAAGCCACAAAATTATGAGCATGCTTTTGTGCCTCTCTCTTCCCAGGGCACCATTTTTAAAAATCTTTCATTTAAGTTTATTGCAAGCATCCATCTTCCCTTTCCAAAAAAAATAGCAATTAACACAACTTCATTGATTTCCAGTTTTCCTAGGTGTCATTTCATAATGCATCTATTGTAAGCAGTTCACATCATCATTTTCATCGCTTTCAACATTTTCCATGTTCTCTCCCTACCTGAATTGTGACTTTTTGTGTGGAAAGTTTTATTTATCACTTGCATCTTACTTTGAATAAATCTGAAATCAACATTCAGTATTATTTAATTATTTTTATTTTCTTCAGTATGTTTCTAACTTAGCAAGCTATGGGTAAAAATGCCATGTAACAACAATATGTAATATTTACATAGAGCCCATGTAGTGAACATAGTCCTAAACTCTTACCAAATCCTCACCAGATCCTATAAAGTAGGTACTATTAACCTTGTCATTTGATAGATGAGAAAACTGACGCATAAACTGGTTAAGTAACCTGTCTGAGGTCAGATAGCTAGTGATTACTTTCCCCATCACCGCCATTGTTTAGTTAATGCGTCCTTCCCATCTCAGTTCAAATGGCACTGACACAAAAAAGCCTTTCTTTGACCTCCTGAAAATACTGGGTCTCGTTGCTTTTACAGCATCATATGTTTATTATTCATTTCACATATTTGTGTGATTATCTAATTATATTTGAACGTATTTTTCCTAAGGGTAACTCTAGTCCAGCTGTGCTTTCCAAATTATGAAATCCGGGACTACGTGGGCTATGTCTGTTTTGCTTATTACTGTAGTTTCAGTATTTGGTGCATGGTAAGTATTCAGGAAATGTGCTGGATGGATGAATACAGGACTTTGTAAGAACAAATAAATAAATGACTGGATCAATAAATTTGGTTGATCATAACATAAACAACAGTGCCATGTTAAAATTTTTCTCTGGGTCTATACACAAACTCTTCTCAGACAGGGTTCCTGTTTGCTGTCTACACTGCCAGTTGGAAGAGAAAAAAGCCAATCAAGGTCTGACTGTCATTATGTGTACAGGCTGAAGCTGACGCATTAGGTTGGGAGACAGGGTGATTTAGGAATAATTTTACTTCTGGCTGAACTATATATAGAACCAAATCTTACGTAATAAAAAAAAATCTACTTTTAATATGTTTGTGTGAAGAATGAAATAGGAGCATCAAGCCCATTAATTGTGATATTTAATTATATTGTCCCATTTCCATGAATTTGGATGCCTTTAGGTCAGGCTAACCCAAGCATTTACACCACCATGATAAATAGTGAAATATCAATGGATACACAGAAAGAAAATTTCCCAACTTTAGCAGAGAACACATTAGCATGAACTTGTAAATTCAAGTTCATTGGTGCGCAGAGAACCAAGTGACTTTTGTTAAAGTAGGAAACTTTATGACTATGTGAAGAGATGAACATTGAGAAAGTGCTCCCTATTTTAAAACCAGGACATTAGAAATATTTTAATGAATTTATTTTTTACATATCTGCCATCTAGGTGACAGTAAAACTCAATATTTATACATCAGATTTTTAAAACACTGTGCATATATACTGTATACTACTACAGAATGTAAGTTGCCCCCAAATCTCCAAGATACAATATGGGATCAAACAAACAGAATGACAAGAAAAACCAACTGTAATATTTTGACACCTCTTAATTATTAAATAATTATGTTTAGAGAAATAAAAGTTTAAAAATTGTGCTCTGAAGAGTATTTAAAATATGAATGAACCTTCAAGATGGCAGAGGAGTGAGACGTGGAGGTCACCTTCCTCCCCACAAATACATCAGAAATACATCTACAGGCGGAACAACTACAGAACACCTACTGAACGCTGGCAGAAGACCTCAGACTTCCCAAAAGGCAAGAAACTCCCCCACGTACTTGGGTAGGGCAAAAGAAAAAACAGAGACAAAAGAATACGGATGGGACCTGCACCTCTGGGAGGGAGCTGTGAAGGAGGAAAAGTTTCCACACACTATGAAGCCCCTTCACTGGTAGAGACAGGGAGCATTGGGGGAGGTGGGGGGAGCTTTGGAGACACGGAGGAGAGCACAGCAACAGGGGTGCGAAGGGCAAAGCGGAGAGCATCCCGCACAGATCGGTGCCGAGCAGCACTCACCAGCCTCAGAGGCTTCTCTGCTCACCTGCCAGGGCAGGTGGGGGCTGGGAGCTGAGGCTCGGGCTTCAGAGGTGAGGTCCCAGGGAGAGGACTGGGGTTGGCTGCGTGAACACAGCCTGAAGGGGGCTAGTGTGCCACAGCTAGCTGGGAGGGAGTCCAGGAAAATGTCTGGATCTGCCTAAGAGGCAAGACACCACTGTTTCGGGGTGCGCAAGGAGCGGGGATTAATAAAGCACTGCCGAAACGAGCTCCAGAGACGGGCGCGAGCCGCGGCTATCAGCGCGGACCCCAGAGACAGGCATAAGATGCTAAGGCTGCTGCTGCAGCCACCAAGAATCCTGTGTGAAAGCACAAGCCACTGTCCACACTTCCCCTCCCGGGAGCCTTTGCAGCCCACCATTGCCAGGGTCCCGAATTCCAGGGACAACTTCCGCGGGAGAACGCACGGCACGCCTCAGGCTGGTGCAACATCACGCTGGCCTCTGCTGCGGCAGGCTCGCCCCGCACTCCATACCCCACCCTCCCCCCGGCCTGAGTGAGCCAGAGCCCCCAAAGCAGCTGCTCCTTTAACCCTGTATTGCCTGGGTGAAGAAAACACACCCTCAGGTGACCTACACGCAGAGGTGGGGCCAAATCCAAAGCTGAGCGCCAGGAGCTGTGCAAACAAAGAAGAAAAAGGGAAATCTATCCCAGCAGTGGAATACCTGAATAGACAATGAATCATCCCAAAATTGAGGCGGTGGACTTTCTGTGATTTTGTCTGTATAGCTTTGCTTATACCATTTGTCCTATGGTTCTGTCTGTACATCTTTTGTTTTTTTGCTTTGTAGTATAGTTTATAGTGCTTGTTATCATTGGTGGATTTCTTTTTTGGTTTGGTTGCTCTATTCTTTCTTTCTTTCTTTTTTGAAATTACTTTTTAATTTTTAATAAAATTTTTAATATTTTAAATAAAATTTTTAATATTTTTTATTTTAATAACTTTATTTTATTTATTTTTTACTTTCTTTCTTTCTTTTTTTTCTCCCTTTTGTTCTGAGCCATGTGGCTGACAGGGTCTTGGTGCTCTGAAGGGTGTCAGGCCTGTGCCTCTGAGGCAGGAGAGCCAAGTTCAGGACATTGGTCCACGAGAGACCCCCCCCCCGCCCCGGCACCACGTAATATCAAAGGCGAAAGCTCTCCCAGAGATCTCCATCTAAACGCTAACACCCAGCTCCACTCAACGACCAGCAAGCTACAGTGCTGGAAACCCTATGCCAAACAACTAGCAAGAGAGGAACATAAACCCACCCATTAGCACACAGGCTGCCTAAAATCATAATAAGGTCACAGACACCCCAAAACACACCACAGGATGCGGTCCTGCCCACCTGAAAGACAAGATGCAGCCTCATCCACCAGAACACAGGCACCACTCCCATCCACCAGGAAGCCTACACAACCCACTGAACCTACCTTAGCCATGGGGGCAGACACCAAAAACAGCAGGAACTACGAACCTGCAGCCTGCAAAAAGGAGACCCCAAACACAGTAAGTTAAACAAAATGAGAATACAGAGAAATACACAGCAGATGAAGGAAAAAGAAAAAACCCACCAGACCAAACGAATGAGGAGGAAATAGGCAGTCCACCTGAAAAAGAACTCAGAGTAATCATAGTAAAGATGAGCCAAAAGCTTGGAAATAGAATGGAGAAAATACAATAAACGTTTAACAAGGACCTAGAAGAACTAAAGAGCAAACAAACAATGATGAAGAACACAATAAATGAAATTAAAAATTCTCTGTAAGGAATCAATAGCAGAATAACTGAGGCAGAAGAACAGAAAAGTGACCTGGAAGATAAAATAGTAGAAATAACTACTGCAGAGCAGAATAAAGAAAAAAGAATAAAAAGAATTGAGGACAGTCTCAGAGACCTCTGAGACAACATTAAACACACCAACATTCGAATTATAGGGGTCGCAGAAGAAGAAGAGAAGAAGAAAGGGACTGAGAAAATATTTGAGGAGAATACAGTTGAAAACTTCCCTTATATGGGAAAGGAAATAGGCAATCAAGTCCAGGAAGCGCAGACAGTGCCATACAGGAAATATCCAAGGAGAAACATGCCAAGACACATATTAATCAAACTATCAAAAATTAAATACAAAGAAAAAATATTAAAAGCAGCAAGGGAAAACAACAAATAACATACAAGGGAATCCCCATAAGGTTAACAACTGACCTTTCAGCAGAAACTCTGCAAACCAGAAGGGAGTGGCAAGACATATTCAAAGTGATGAAAGGGAAAAATCTACAACCAAGATAATTCTACCCAGCAAGGATCTCATTCAGATTTGACAGAGAAATTAAAACCTTTACAGACAAGCCAAGGCTAAGAGAATTCAGCACCACAAAAACAGCTTTACTACAAATGCTAAAGGAAATTCTCTAGATAGGAAACACAAGAGAAGGAAAAAACCTCCAATAACAAACCTAAAAGAATTAAGAAAATGGGAATAGGAACATACATATCAATAACTACCTTAAATGTAAATGAATTAAATGCTCCAACCAAAGGACATAGACTGGCTGAATGGACACAAAAACAAGACCCCTATATATGCTGTCTACAAAGGAACCACTTCAGACACATACTAGGGACACATACAGATTGAAAGTGAGGGCATGGAAAAAGATATTCCATGTAAATGGATATCAAAAGAAAGCTGGAATAGCAATTCTCATATCAGACAAAATAGACTTTAAAATAAAGACTATTACAAGAGACAAAGCAGGACACTACATAATGATCAAGGGATCGATCCAAGAAGAGATATAACAATTGTAAATATTTATGCACCTAAAATAGGAGCACCTCAATACATAAGGCAAATGCTAACAGCCATAGAAGGGGAAATCAACAGTAACACAATCATAGGAGGGGACTTTAACACCCCACTTTCACCAAAGGACAGATCATCCAAAATGAAAATAAATAAGGAAACAAGAGCTTTAAATGACACATTAAACAAGATGGACTTAATTGATATGTATAGAACATTCCATCCATAAAGAACAGAATACACTTTCTTCTCAAGTGCTCATGGAACATTCTCCAGGATAGATCATATATTGACTTGTCGCAAGTCAAGCCCTGGTAAATGTAAGAAAATTAAAATCGTATCAAGTATCTATTCTGACCATAATGCTACAAGACTAGATATAAATTACAGGAAAAAAACTGTAAAAAATACAAAAACATGGAGGCTAAACAATATGTTACTAAATTACCAAGAGATCACTGAAGAAATAAAAAAATACCTAGAAACGAATGACAATGAAAACACGATGACGCAAAACCTACGGGATGCTGCAAAAGCAGTTGTGAGAGGGCAGTTTATAGCAATACAAGCCTACCTCAAGAAGGAAGAAACAACTCAAACAATCTAACCTTACGCTTAAAGCAAATAGGGAAAGAAGAAAAAAAAAAAACCCCAAAGTTAGCAGAAGGAAAGAAATCATAAAAATCAGATCAGAAATAAATGAAAAACAAATGAAGGAAACGAGAGCAAAAATCAATAAAACTAAAAGTTGGTTCTTTGAGAAGATAAACAAAATTGATAAACCATTAGCCAGACTCATTAAGAAAAAAAGGAAGAAGACTCAAATCAATAGAATTAGAAATGAAAAAGGAGAAGTAACAACAGACACTGCAGAAATACAATGGATCATGAAAGATCACTACAAGCAACTCTATGCCAATAAAATGGATAACCTGGAAGAAACACACAAATTCTTAGAAATGCACAACCTTCTGAGACTGAACCAGGAAGAAATATAAAATATAAAGACACCAATCAGAAGCACTGAAATAGAGACCATGATTAAAAATCTTCCAACAAACAAAAGCCCAGGACCAGATGGTTTCACAGGCGAGTTCTAGCAAACATTTACAGAACAGCTAACACCTATCCTGCTCAAACTCTTCCAAAATATAGCAGAGGGAGAAACATTCCCAAACTCATTCTACGAGGCCACCATCACGCTGATACCAAAACCAGACAAAGATGTCACAAAGAAAGAAAACTACAGGCCAATATCACTGATGAACATAGATGCAAAAATCCTCAACAAAATACTAGCAAACAGAATCCAACAGCACATTAAAAGGATCCTACACCATGATCAAGTGGGGTTTATCCCAGGAATGAAAGCATTCTTCAATATATGCAAATCAATCAATGTGATTAAACCATATTAACAAACAGAAGGAGAAAAACCATATGATCATCTCAATAGATGCAGGAAAAGCTTTCCACAAAATTCAACACCCATTTACGATAAAAACCCTGCAGAAAGTAGGCATAGAGGGAACTTGCCTCAACATAATAAAGGCCATATATGACAAACCCACATCCAACACCGTTTTTAATGGTGAAAAACTGAAACCATTTCCTCTAAGATGAGGAACAAGACAAGGTTGTTCACTCTCACCACTATTATTCAACATAGTTTTCGAAGTTCTAACCACAGAAATCAAAGAAGAAAAAGAAATAAAAGGAATCCGAATTGGAAAAGAAGACGTAAAGCTGTCACTGTTTGCAGGTGACATGATACTATACATAGAGAATCCTAAAGATGCTACCAGAACACTACTAGAGCTAATCAATGAATTTGGTTATATAGCAGGATACAAAATAAATGAACAGAAATCTCTTGCATTCCTATACACTAATAATAAAAAATCTGAAGCACAAATTAAGGAAACACTCCCATTTACCACTGCAACAAAAAGAATAAAATACCTAGGAATAAACCTACCTAAGGAGACAAAAGACCTTTATGCAGAAAACGGTAAGACACTGAGGAAAGAAATTAAACATGATACAAACAGATGGAGAGATATACCATGTTCTTGGATTGGAAGAATCAACATTGTGAAAATGACACTACTACCCACAGCAATCTACAGATTCAATGCAATACCCATCCAACTACCAATGGCATTTTTCACAGAATTAGAACAAAAAATTTCAGAATTTGTATGGAAACACAAAAGACCCTGAATACCAAAAGCAATCTTGAGAAAGAAAAACAGAGCTAGAGGAATTACGCTCCCAGGCCTCAGACTATATTACAAAGGTACAGTAACCAAGACAGTATGGTACTGGCACAAAAACAGAAATATACATCAATGGATCAGGATAGAAAGCCCAGAGGGAAACTCACGCAAATATGGTCACCTTATTTTTCATAAAGGAGGCAAGAATATACAATGGAGAAAAGACAGCCTCTTCAATAATGGTGCTGGGAAAACTGGACAGCTACATTTAAAAGAATGAAATTAGAACACTCCCTAACACCATACACAAAAATAAACTCAAAATGGATTAAAGACCTAAATGTAAGACCAGACGCTATAAAACTCTTAGAGGAAAACATAGGCAGAATACTCTATGACATAAATCACAGCAAGATCCTTTTTGACCCACCTCCTAGAGAAATGGAAATAAAAACAAAAATAAACAAATGGGACCTAATGAAACTTCAAAGCTTTTGCACAGCAAAGGAAACCATAAACAAGATGAAAAGACAATCCTGAGAATGGGAGAAAATATTTGCAAATGAAGAAACTGACAAAGGATTAATCTCAAAATATACAAGCAGCTCATGCAGCTCAACATCAAAAAAACAAACAAGCCAATCCCAAAATGGGCAGAAGCCCTAAACAGACATTTCTCCAAAGAAAATATACAGATTGACAACAAACCCATGAAAGGATGTTCAACATCACTAATCATTAGAGAAATGCAAACCAAAAGTGCAATGAGGTATCACCTCACACCGGTCAGAATGGCCATCATCATAAAAATCTACCAAAAATAAATGCTGGAGAGGGTGTGGAGAAAAGGGAACACTCTTGTACTGTTGGTGGGAATGTAAATTGATACAGTCACCATGGAGAACCGTATGTAGGGTCCTTAAAAAACTAAAAATAGAACTACCATAAGACCCAGCAATCCCACTGCTGGGCATATACCCTGAGAAAATCATCATTCAAAAAGAGACATGTACCACAATGTTCTCTGAAGCTCTATTTACAATAGCCAGGACATGGAAGCATCCAAAGTGTCCAGCGACAGATGAATGGATAATGAAGATGTGGCACATATATACAATGGAATATTACTCAGCTGTAAAGAGAAACGAAATTGAGTTATTCATAGTGAGGTGGATTGACCTAGAGTCTGTCATACAAAGTGAAGTAAGTCAGAAAGAGAAACACAAATCCCATATGCTAACACATATATATGGAATCTAAAAAAAAAAGAAAGAAAGAAAGAAAAAATGCTTCTGAAGAACCTAGGGGCAGGACAGGAATAAATACGCAGACATAGAGAATGGACTTGAGGACATAGGAAGGGGGAAGGGTAAGCTGGGACAAAGAGAGAGTGGCATGGACATATATACACTACCAAATGTAAAATACACAGCTAGTGGGAAGTAGCCACATAGCACAGGGAGATCAGCTCAGTGCCTTGTGACCACCTAGAGGGGTGGGATAGGGAGGGTGGGAGGGAGATGCAAGAGGGAGGAGATGTGGGGATATATGTATATGTATAGCTGATTCACTTTGTTATAAAGCAGAAACTAACACACCATTGTAAAGCAATTATACTCCAATAAAGATATTTAAAAATAAAATAAATAAATAAAATGTGAATGACTGTTTTACATGTGATTCATCACAAAATCATAAAAGTGCAATTCTCCATTGTATATGTTTAAGAATATATTCATCATGCTGACTAAGGTCCTCATATGACTGTGGCTTTGGTCTTGAAACACGTAGAAATTTTTTCTTGAATTTCTATCAAACACAACTGCCCAGCTGCCATTAACAAGTGACGTGCAAAGTCAGAGAGGCTCAACGCTTGTAGGATTTGGGAAAATTTTCTCCATTCTGTGAAGTGTCGAAGTCATTTATTGAACACCCACTAAGTGTAAAACAGGGCAGGATACTAAAATACTGGAAAAATGGACAACATATACTTTAAGTCTTCAAAGAGGTGATACTGACATTAAAACACGTGAAAATAACCAACAAAATGAAGAGTGCTATACTATCATTTTAGATAACAAATATGTGAGTTAAAATACATTTCTATGTGATCAAATGTAAGCTGTTATTATTAAGGATTGACAACTATATTTGTATTGAGGAGAACTGTATTGAAGCAGCCTATGAACTTATTAATGGTTTATTGATTGATTGACTTATAGATCTTGGAAAGCAAAAATTTTCTTAAGGTCAAGTTGTAAAGGTAGGAAAGTAAAGACCATGTAGGATTTAGGATTGTGAAGAAGTTGAAAGACTTCCTAGGCAGATGAAATAGGGATATATTGGAACATAAGGAAAAGAACTTGTACTCCAGATAAGTGAATGCAGTTGGGTGAATGGATATTTGCTGTATGAAAGAAGTGGGGAGAACTACTGGAAGTGGATTTTGGTGGATTAGAGTATGAGTATCTTGAATGCCAAGCTAGGGGACTGAGATTCCATCTGGCAGGCTGTTTTTGAAGGATGGCATGCCCAGGAAGCCAGGGCTGAGTAGTTCATTGCTAGTCATGATCAGGGACTCAATCATTCAGCCTGGTTGTCTAATTTTTCTACTGCAGGAAATTCATCTGAAGAAAGGTTGGGTGGAAGACTGTGACGGGCTGAAGACCACTTATCCTTACCCTTACTACTAAAATCACTAAAATGCTAAACCTTTAATGGAACAGCCTTCTGGCTTGACTAGGAACACTACTTCACAAAGAAAGGATGAAACCAAAAGGTGTATCAAACTCAGACCTAGAAGTGGGGAGAATGGTGGGAAGGCTGCAAATAGTCAATCATTTAATACTGAATAGAGAATTAAGGACTCTAGAACTAACCTTTGGAGAAAAGTAAGAACAGAAAAGATAAGATTTGGAACACTCATTATTATTCCTGTTTTCATATAACAGGGTTTCTTGTCATCCAACTATTCGTTATCTACATCCTAATTTTAAGGTGTCTATAGATTCCAGCCCTTCTAAGTCAGCAAACTGCTCATCCTGTTTCAGAAAACTACTCACTGATGGATTCATAACATAAACATAATACCGTATAATAGAAATAAAATTCAAATCAACTTTAAAGTGAAATTCTGAATTTTAAAGATATAATATCATGAAGCCATTGTAAATAATACCAGAGATCTGCTGGGTTAAACATACAAAGCCATTGATAAATGAGGATGTGTAGTTAACAATTTAAAAAAGAGATACAATAGAAGTAAAAGAAAAAACAATTGAGTATCAAATAATTAAGAGAAGGCCTTGGAAAACTGTTGAATTTTTACCAGAATTAGCCTGTTTCAGCTGCTAACATTGAACATGCAGTGAAGGACAGTTTACTGTCCCATAAACCAGTTTTGCTGAAATAATCACTCGAAACAGAATGTAATTCTTGTTTTTAATTGTAGCACTTGTGCTTAATTAAAATTTAACCTAAATTTTACTGGCTATAAGAGAAAATATACTGGATTCGTTTATATAATAACATATTTTGACATAAATTTCAAATGAAAATTATTTTCAAATGTATTTTCAATTACTCTTCAGTCACTATTTACAGATGATTTTAAGTATATGGATTTTTTTTTTCATGTACAAATCATCCTTGAAAAATAAGGATTCTTTTACTTGAGTAGGACTTATCTTAATCCAGAGATCAGATCTAGGTCCAATAGACAAAATTTTAAAACTTAAAATTTTCTAATAGTAAAAGGCACTTAAAAAGTTAAAACCTCCTAACAGACCAGCATTCCGACTATAGAATCAGCTGATTTATGGGTAGTGAGCATTTTGTTATCAAAATACTCATCCACAGCTGAGTGAGCCTATAGCATGGATACATGGTAGATTTCTGTACCAGAAATTGGATGAGCTTGTATGTGGATCTCCTTCCAAATGCTAAGATTTCAAGGGCTTAACTGAGACCAGAACAGCATTTTCCAAAGTTGCTAGAAACAAAGAGTCCTTTAAAATGTTCCACTGACAAAGGGTTGTAGAGCCAAATAAAGTTTAAAAACACTTCAGACCAAACTCTACTAACAGTGAAATTCACAGAGCACATTATAGCTCATTCCACATCTCATAAGTCCTCCAGTCACGAAACATGTTTAAATTTCCTGAACCCAGGATTTCTCAAGTTTATTTTACTACAAAATGCTTTTTCTTACTTTTTCTTTTTTGTTGACTTCGCATTCACTAATATCCCATGGGAGCATAGGTGATATTCAAAAATATTTAACAAACTTCAAGTGAAGGCACTAAACAATCAGAAGGCTGTCTGACTAATTAGACTGACCCTAAAACTAGTGTTCTTTGGATCCCTATTTAGAGGAAAAATCTGGTTTAAAACTGAGATCTTAATTGATAATCTAATGCCATCAATCTGCAAAGTTTCCTTAATTAGTAGGGTTTTTTTTTTTTTCTTTTTTTGGGTTGCAGTTGCTGGACTTAAAATGTAGCTGATATAATGTAAATCATTTCAAAAAGGTCAAATGTATGATGTCACATGTTCTCTAGCATCAAATCCATTTCACTAAGTCTAAAATAATCTCTTTCAAGTGACGCAATACTTTTTTAACCCTGGAAGGTTCGGTTCTAGCCTTAAAATAACTTAAAGACACTTTTCAAAACTAAACTAAAAATTGAAAAAATAAATAATAAGTAGAAAAAGGCAAGAGCTAAAAAGTAAGAGACATTTTCACTGGCCATTAAAAAAATTCTCTTCTTAAATCTGATTTTTAAAAAGTAATAGAAAAGACTGGCAATTAACTTATTTTCCCTGGTGACTACTGCCTGTTTGGGGTGATACATTTACCTAGATAACTGTGCTTTAGGAGTAATAAGAATTATATTTTTGGTCTCTGTCCCAGTTTCTGCCACAGAGTTTCTAAAACCCTTGGGATTTCCTAAGTGATGAGATGATAATGGTGTCTTTTGTTATGTTAACAAGGTGATCTTTGGAAAGCATCTAAGGATGGGAGCAGGCAGCCTGTGGAGCCAACCTTGTGATTAGAGGTTGGAACTTTCAGTCCCACCCCCTTGCCCTCAGGGCAGGGAAGAGCCACTTAAGATTGAGCTCAATCGCCCATTGCCAATGAGTCATTCAGTCACACCTGTGTACTGAAGCCTCCATAAAGCCCCAAGGACAGGGTTCAGGGAGCTTCCCAGTTGGTGAGCACGTGGAGATTTGGGGAGAGTGGGCTCCATGCTTTCTCCCCATACCTCGTCCTATACATGTTCTCTATCTGGCTGTTGCTGAGTTTTATCATTTTATAATACACCGGTTAATCTAGTTAATAGAATATTTCTGTGAGTTCTATGAGTCACTTGAGCAAATTAATTAAAGCTAAGAAGGGGGTCGTGGGAACCTCTGATCTGTGGTACAAGGGTCAGAAGCACAGGTGACAACATATACTTGGTGACTGGCACCTGAAGTGTGTGTGTGCATTCCTGCTGCACTGAGCCCTTAACATGAGAGATCTGATGCTATCTACAGGTAGATAGTGCCAGAATTGAGTTGAATTATAGGACACCCAGCCGTTTGAGCACTGCTACGCTCTCTCATTGGAATGGGGTGCTCAGGACCACTTAATGCTTTCCAGGCTCCGGCTTCTGTGAATTCATGACAACAGTAACCTCTGAAACATACACGTGTACCTTTGCCACAAAAAACTTCTGATAGACACTTAAGAAATTAATAAAAGTTGCTAAGAAAGGGGGTAAGGGACCTAACGTTGGTTGGATGAGGGGGAAAAATATTCCAGAAGGAATTACTACTACTATTTATCTTTTGATAGTATGTGATTTTTAAATATGTGATCTCATTAGATTTTCCAAATACAAATAAACAAGATAATTACCATTTTTTTAAAAAAGGCTGAAGAAAATGTAGTTTTATATACTTCAGAAAAAAGAAAATCGAGGGAGGATTTGATTATAGTGTTCAGTAGGCCAAGAAATGTGAATAAAGAAAGAATTACTATAAAGGGGCCAGAAAAATGATTTAGGAGACAAGACCTTAGGAGACACTTTCTGATAAGCAGAGCAGTAACTCTTCCCATTTCCTTTGTTTTTGGCCACGAATGGTTAAAGGCTCCTGTGAGAGGGCTACAAGGGGACTAGTGTCCACATCAAGTGGATAGCTTAGATCCTGACACCAACTACTGGAAATTATCCAGGGCCCAGGAAAGAAGTACTGGTAAGCTGCAGTTGCCAGCACGGTGCTTGGTAGATGTAAATATTTGTGGGTCTGCTAAATTAACGGTAAGACTATAATTCATAATATCTTGCACACAAACTAGATTGGTAAGTTTTCAGTGGATGACTTTATTACCATTCAGAACTCAGTTAGATGGAACAGTACTCCTCAATGATTGAGAAATCAATCTTCCTCAATCTTCATGTATCACCATCTGCAAACATTGCTCTCTCTCACAGATTACCTGCCTTTAGCTATGGATGAGACAGTGAGATGCATTTCATTCTCCTCTTCCTGGACACACAGAACAGTGACCTTTTCTAACCTCCCTTGGAGCCAGGCAGAGGTCAAGTTTTTGCATTCTTGTTGAAAGGGCATGGGTCTACCACTTTCAGGCCTGGCCAGGAGATATTATGCATGATTGCCCATGTTCCCTTCTGCTGTAGTTTTAGGTAGTCATGCATTTAAGACAACACCTCAAGGTGGAGGGGGCATGGGTTCCTGATTCACTATTTGAAAGCAATCTGCTAAGAATGAACCACCTAATTCACACTGGTCTCTGACAAGAGAAATAAACATTTATTAAGTTAAGACACTTGGCTTTCAGGAGTGTTTGTTAGACTACCTAGCATCAATTACCTTGAGTAATTCATTGCTAAACTGGTACACTGGTAATAACCACGGACTAGTGGTGAGTCTACTTAATTCCAACCCTCTCCATTTCTCATTGCTGATTTACTCTATACTCACCAGAAATTATTTTTCATAGGACTTCTTGATGACCATGTCAGTCTATAATTACCCATAGTACCTCTATGTCTATCTCTTCCTCCAATTCAACTTCCCAGTAGGGGACCTGGCATTACCCCTCTGTGCAGATACAACCATGGAGGATCAGGTCCTAACGAGATCGTATCTAGAAGGGCCCTGTTCTGCAAGGTTTATGGTTTATTTTGCTATACCTTGGATTCATATGTTGGTTTAAAATAAAAAGTGACATGATTTTTGAAGGTTGAAGCTGAGTGGCTGAACCAAATTTCTATAATCAAGGTAACATATATTTTCCCCCTGAGTCTGTACTAGGTCATTTCTTAAAAATTATTTCTTCTATCCTATGAATCTATATGTTTACATAAGCATTAGCTATTATTTCCAACGTCTATGTTATGGACGGAAAATAGGACTATTCTCGTGTCCCAACTCAAATCAAACAGTAAAGCATTGTTTACATTATACAAGGTTTACATTGCACAGGACTGTTTATATTCTACAAGCATCCTGAGGTCATGTCTAGACCCAATGGGAAAAAATGTCATAATAGATTAGTAAGGACTGTAATGAAGATGGAAGGGGAAAGTGGTGGCATATGTGCTAGGCATTTATTTCCCCAACTGAGGTCATTTCCTTGTCATGTACAGTAAAAAATCACAATGTTACTGTAGTTGCTCATGTGCTGCAATCCACTGCCCACCCATCCACCCATCTAACATTTCTGAGGACTTAATCTGTGCCAAGGACTCTACGCTCTGCCTGAGAGGCAAGTGAAAAATACAACCCAGGTCTTTCCTGAAGGAGCACATAAAGGAAGACTGATCTCTGAATAGTAAGTGACACAAGATAATGGCTGAATGGGTGGTTTCTTTTATCGTGCACTTGCAGGATAGAAAGCAGAGAGAAAAATAGCTCCAAAGAGTTGGACAGTTATATTATCATTGATTTTCGAGTGACCACCAATTAAAGGGCATGTTTAGCAGCTAGAAATGAGGACCTCATTAGATGACTACAAGAGCCAGGCACTTTCAAAACTTTCCCCTAAACTCGCAGTTCCATTTTCATTTCATGAAGAGACAGCTTGGGAAGTCAGAGGTCACGCTCTTGTATGTCCACAACAGGGATGATTTAAGGCACCGGTAAGCTCCTGCTGAGCTGCCACCTAAGGTCATACGACTGTGAATCATGGCGGGATATAATGACTTGGGCAACATTCTTTCCTGCAAATACGTACAAGATGGATGGTGAATAGTATTGAAGTATAATATATGGTGCCGATCATGAATTTAAATTCCCTCAGAAATGGAGGAGAAACAATTAGCAAAGGGCATTCTTGACTTCGTTGAGCAGCAATGCCTCTCTGACTCCTGAGACACTCATTTTCAGCAGTCAGGCCACAAGATGTGTCTTCAATTTCGGCAAAATCTAGTTCTAGCTAGATTTTGGGAACTAATGGGTACATGATCTTAATGGATGTCTCATGTTTCTCATGCAGTGTGGCTGTGGAATTTTATGGAATGGAGTCAACAAAAAAGACAGGTCCTTTTTTACAGCATTCTTTATATCTGTTCAATCTTGTCACTACCATGGTGTCCTACTAAAAGGACGTTTCAGGGACTGTGTGAGGCCTGGTACAGTGCATTTTTATAGTCAGAGTGGGTCAGCGGATGGAGAATCACATGAGAGAAAACAAGAGGATGAGGTGCTATTCCCGGCTCCGGCTTCACCTCAGAGAATGACCTTGGCAGAAGCACTTAACCTCACTTTGAATCTTTGAACCTCAGTTTTCTCATCTGTGAAATGAGGAAAGAACATATCTGCCCCTTGGCTCCCTCTCAGGATTGTTGGAGGATTAAACAGATCAGGGCTATAACCTGAAGTACGGTGAACTCATGAGGAAAAAATTAGACATCACTTAACTATATAATATTCTTTTTAATCATTACTAATTTCCAAAGGTGAAGAAAACCTTGTTAAAAAAAATATGTAAGCTGATTGCTTTTCTGGAAACAAAATAAAGGCTCAACTAGCAACCCTGCATTAAAAAAGAGAACCTGAAATTCACATTCCAAATCTACGTCGAGACAGAAAAGACCCCCAAATTCCTTCCAGTTTCCTAAGATTTTTCCACTATAATTTTTTTCGTTATTGTCTTCTTCATAAAATGTTAGTTATATTTTGGGGTTTTGCTATTGCATAGTTGAGCATATATAAGGAAATCGTCTTTCCAATTCACTAATAAAAAAGGGAGTACAGGAGAGAAGAAGGAACAGAGGGAAGGAGGAAGGAATAAACAGAGAACAAACCCACGTGGCTAAAAGAAACTGACCTGAGAAGACAAAACAATTCATAATTTAAAATACTATATAATACAAATGAAGTTAAAGATGTGTTTGCCCAGAAGAGGACTGACTTGAAGTAAACTGATATGATTTTCTGGATAACACCCTGTATTTCCCTGCTTTAGTGAAACAGTCAGTCATAGAAGAGCTCTATCTACAGGGAAATTGTGAAAGAAATAATCTTCATTTCTCCATGATTCTTTAAAACCAAATTGGACTTTATTCCTTCTTATTTCTCTCTCAAACTCCACTCTTCGACATAGAAAATAGCATTCTGAAATGACTTAGAATTAGAGATCAGTCAATATTTCATGATTTTAAGGTTCTTCATTAGGAACAATGTGAATTCGGGCCCAATAATCCCAATCCTAGCTTTTTCTTTAGTTCTATAGTTCTATCAGGCCATGTTGTTAGAGCACTGTTTACACTTATTGCCAATAGTCTCTGGATTGGAGGTCAAACTGTTACTTATCTTCTTCAGCATACCCTTCAATGATTAAATGCCCCCAAGGACTTTTAAGAATAATTTTCATCTTGTAAATATATTTTTAAATTGACATCTTAACTTTATAGTTGCTTCCCCTGTGAGGGAAAGAGACTAGGGTGATGGAGGGTTTTTGCTTCTTACTTTGTATTTTTTCAAGGACTTATTACTTTTTAAATTAAAATCAAGGAACCAGCACAAGAATGCTAGTAAGGTATAAGTGAGATGTAATGCTTGGTGTGCATAAGGGTTCAACAGTCCACTGTGAGAGTGCAGCCTTTTGAACAACCTCAGTGATAAGTGGGAACCACTTGTCCAAGACTATTTTATTTAAGATGCAATACTCATTTCTCTCCCCTTCAATACATTTTAAGTAACCCAAGCTAGAATAATGGGGCTAGAGGTGCAAGAAGAATATTATACCAAACAGGGGCAATATAAAAAAAACATTACAATCAAATTTTCCTTATTAAAAATATAAGTCAAAAGCCTAAATACGATATTATTCCACAGAGTTTTAAGGTATATTAAAAACACTGTGATAGGATGTTTCAAAAATTATGGTACAATCCCCTTCTGACACCCTCATTCCTGAGTCACCACTTCAGCAGGACTGGGCTTTGGCATACTCAACCTACATGATGAGACAATAGCAAAAGAGCTTGATGGCTCAGTTGCCGAGGACTAGCCCACTAGGTTCTGAAGACAAGTGGACCAGGTGCTCCCACTGTCCATGCCAACCACCAAACCTGTGAGGGAGGCTGTCTCAGACCAGCTCTCACTCAGCTGATCCATCAGTTGACAAAAACTGCATGAAGGAGCCCAGATAAAACCAAAAGTAAAACACTACCCAGATGAATCCAGTCCCAAATGGCCAAGTAATTGCTATTTTAAGCCACTAAGTTTTTTGCTGTCGTTGTTTCGTTTTTTATCTTTATTGGAGTATAATTTCTTTACAATGGTGTGTTAGTTTCTGCTTTATAACAAAGTGAATCAGTTATACATATACATATGTTCCCATATCTCTTCCCTCTTGTGTCTCCCTCCCTTCCTATCCCACCCCTCTAGGTGGTCACAAAGCACCAAGCTGATCTCCCTAAGCCACTAAGTTGTTTTTTTTTGTTTGTTTGTTTTTATTTTTATTTTGGTCTGGCTGCACCGTGCAGCATGTGGGATCTTAGTTCCCCCACCAGGGATCGAACCCATGCCCCCTGCATTGGGAGCGCAGAGTCTTAACCACTGGACTACCAGGGAAGTCCCCGCCACTAAGTTTTGAGGTGGTTTGTAATACAGCAAAGGCTGTATCTATACTATAATCTATACTATACTATACTATACTATACTATACTATACTATACTATACTATACTACACTATACTATATTACGATCTATACTATAATACGATTTGGTCAAGTGGGTTTATCCTTGAGAATGCAAGGTTGGTTCAGTATCAGCCAATCAATTCATGTGATTCACTGTATTAGTTAAATAAAAGGAGAAAATCATATCGTCATTCTTTTTAGATAGAGGAGATAAAAAGCATCCCATGAGGTTCAAAATCTATTGGGTAGGGTAAATTTTATAAAACTAGATCCAAATAATAACTATCTTTCCTCGATAAAGGCTATATACCAAAAATACATGGCACATGTATACACTAACAAAAATTATTATACTACTAATTTTTTTAAAAAATTAGCATTTCCTTTAAGGAGAGAATTGAGATAAAGATTTCTAACATTACCGGTCTATTGGAACTGACCTTTTTGGAGCTGTGTATTGAGAGAAATAGAAAGAGAGAGAAGGTTTAGAAGAATATAGATAAAAATGTCATATTTATAGATTGTTCTGATTATGTATTTAATGGGAAACACAGGAAAATCAATAAGCTATTAACTCTAAGAAAAGAGCTCAACATAGGGGCTGGAAAAAAATTAATACACCAAAATCAATTGTGTTCCTCCATAGCATCAATATCCAGATACAATACAAGATGAATTTACCATAGTAACAAAACCTATAGAGAGTATGGGGTTTCACCTAATAAATTATGCAGAAAATCTTCATAATGAAAACTTTACTAGAGGACACATGAGTAAAAGAAATATATATCACAGGTATGGATAAGATGACTTACTATAATAATATAAATGTCCTTATATTAATCTATAAAATTAAATGCAACTGTAATAAAAGGCCAAGCTCTTTTTTTTTTTTTTTGAGGGACAACGTAAAAAAGTGATTCTAAAATGTATCTGGGGGAATTCCTTGGTGGTGCAGTGGTTGAGAATCCGCCTGCCAATGGAGGGAACATGGGTTCAATCCCTGGTCCAGGAAGATCCCACATGCCACGGAGCAACTAAGATGGTGCATCACAACTGCTGAGCCTGCACTCTAGAGCCCACGAGCCACAACTACTGAGGCCCACGAGCCTGGATCCCGTGCTCCGCAACAAGGGAAGCCACTGCAATGAGAAGCCTGTGCACCACAACAAAGAGTAGCCTCCTGCCCCACCCCTCGCTGCAACTAGACAAAGCTCACGCAGCAATGAAGACCCAATGCAGCCAAAAAAAAAAAAAAAAAAAAAAAAAAAGAGCAGATTGCTCTACCTTCTATAAAAAAATTAAAATAAAATAAAATAAAATGTATCTGGAAGAATAAAGTTCTCCATACAGCTAAGGTAGTTTTGAAAAATAAGCTCAAAATGGAGGATGTGCCCTATACATTAAGATATATTGGGAAGTCATGATAGATAAGAACTGTGTGATGCCCTTGGAGGAAACGGTAAACAAGAAAACAAATCAAACAGGTGGCCTAGAAATAGAGCTATACACAGATAGGAAGTTGGCACATGAAAGAGATGGAATCATAGTCCAATGGAGGAAGTTGAATTACAGCTTTTGGGGAAACAGTCTCATTTTAAAAAGAGATATGAGACTGGATCTTAACCTAGTGATATCACTTATGTTGTACCCAGTCCTATATAGCTCACCTAATCTTCACAAAAAAATCCACAAGGCATAAACTATTATCCTCATTTTACAGGTGGAGAAACTGAGGTATGAGAGATAAAATGACTAGCCTAAGAAGTACATGGTGGAGCTGGAACTTAAACCCCACAGAAATCATTCTATTAACCATTATGTTATATAATTCCACCTAATGTACAAAACTAAAATACAATAGTTTTAATATCTAAATGTGAAAAATAAAATCTAGAGAGAATAAAAGAAATTGCAAGGTAATATATTTGTGATTTCAGGGTAAGAGATGAACTAGATCTTTGAAAAATAAAGAAGCATACATTGTATGAAGCAAGAGTGATGAATTTAACTATATTAAAATTATAAATTTATTAATATAAAAAATCTGATTTAAAAAAATGGGCAGAAGAGCTGAATAGACATTTTTCCAAAGAAAACATACAGATGGCCAACAGGCACATGAAAAGATGCTCAACATCACTAGCCATCAGGGAAATGCAAATCAAAACCACAATGAGAGATCACCTCACACATGTCAGAATGGCTATCATAAAAAAGAACAAAACTAACAAGCCTTGGCGAGGATGTGGAGAAAAGGGAACCCTGGTACACTGTTGGTGGGAATGTTAACTGATGTAGCCACTAGAGGGGTGGGATAGGGAGGGTGGGAGGGAGACACAAGAGGAAGAAGATATGGGGACATATGTATATGTATAGCTGACTCACTGTGTTATAAAGCAGAAACTAACACACCATTGTAAAGCAACTATACTCCAATAAAGATGTTAATAAAAACAAAAACAAAACAGAACAACCATATAATCCAGTAATTCCACTCCTGGGTATATATCTGAAGAAAACAGAAACACTGATTTGAAAAGATGCATGCACCCACATCCAGTGTTTATAACAGCATTGGTTACAATAGCCAAGATATGGAAGCAACCTAAGTGTCCATCAACAGATAAATGAATAAAGAATACGTGCCATATATACACAATGGAACACTGCTCAGCCATAAAAAATGATTAAATTTTGCCATTTGCAACAACATAGATGGACCTGGAGGGTATTATGCTTGGTGAAATAAGTCAGACAAAGACAAATACTGTAATGATATCACTTATAAGTAGAATCTAAAAAATAAGACGAAAGAATACAACAAAACAGAAACAGAGTCACAGATATAGAAAACAATCTCGTGGTTACCAGTGGGGAGAGGGAAGCGAGAGGGGCAAGAGACAGACTGGGAATTAGGAAGTGCAGACAACTATGTATAAAATAAACGAGATACAAGGATATATTGTAGGGCATGGGGAATTTATAGCCAATATTTTATAATAACTTTCAATGGAGCATAATCTATAAAAATATTGAATCACCATGTTGTACACCTGAAATTAACATAATATTGTAAATCAATTATACTTTAATAAAAAATTAGAATTTTATGTACAATAAAGGATACCAAAGTCAGACTGAAAAACAGTTGATGGGTAGAAGACATATACATTATCTAAAACCCAATAAAGGACTCAACATCTGAATACAAAAACTTCTACATCTCTAAAGACACAGAATACTCAATAGAAAAATGAGCAAAGGTCATGATAGGCAATTCATAGAATGGAAAACATGAATAGCAAGAAAGTATATGAAGACCTAACTTTTCTAGAATCAGAGCAATGCAGAATTAAAACACCTTACTTCCTATGAATCCACACATGCCAATTTTCCAGAAGTTAAAATGCAAATTATGCCGTGGAGCAACTACGCCTGCGCATCACAACTACTGAGCCTGCGCTCTAGAGCCTGGGAGCCACAACTACTGAGCCCGCGCGCCTAGAGCCTGTGCTCCGCAACAAGAGAAGCCACTGCAATGAGAAGCCTGCGCACCGCAACGAAGAGTAGACCCCTCTCATTGCAACTAGAGAGAGCCTGAGTGTAGCAACGAAGACCCAGTGCAGCCAAAAATAAATAACTTAATTAATTTTAAAAAATGCAGATTAACAGCATGTGGTGACAAAGGATATGGCAAGAGAGAAATTCCAAGTATTGCTTGTGCGGGAAAATGGTACAGCTATTCTGGGGAGGAATCTGTGAAATAAGGCATATATATGACTTCTACCTCAGCCATTCCACGGCTGCCCTGCTACTCTGCACTGTTACTCAAGGGGACATGTGGAAAGAGTGTATTAATGCTTTATGGTGGACATAAAATGTTGAAAATAGCCTAAGTATGTATCACCAGGGTAATGGATAAGCAAAACATGGTATTAACGTATGGTGGAATATTAGACAGTGGCCAGAAGCAATAATTTCTATGGAGCAACACAGACACATTTTAAAACAATAATTTTGTGTAGAAAAAATAAAAGAATAGGATGTGATTTTTAGTCGATACTACTTTTGCAAAAATTAGAAAATACAAAACAATTCGGTATTTCAAATATATACACATGTTTAAAATAACTATGAAAGGTGAGTTGGGAAATTACATATTAAATGGTCCAAATGGTGCTATATAGGGGAAAATAAAGGAAATAAGTCTGGCAGAGGAACGTCGGGGCCAAAACCAATCTTAAAAGTATTAGAAAATAGAGTGACCATACACACTGATGATAGGGTGACATGAACTGAGGCACATGGTCCCTTTTGAGTAAACGCCTTAAATACAAGCTAAAAAAAAACACTGTCATAAGATTTACAAGCACTATAAAAATATTTAGCATTATTGCAGTAGATAGTAGAAATATATAACCTTTCAACTTAAATAAAAACAAGACTGATGAAATATCATCTTTGTTCCCATGTCATCCATGCTAAGGAAGAAATAATAAATCAGCTTTTAAGATAGAATTTTTTACAATGAGAGATAAAAAAACAAACAAAAAGAAACCCTAACTGTTTATCCCATGAAGGGAGAAAAAAACAATTTGAAAAGTCAGAGTAGAACTCTCTGAGGATAATATTTAACATCAATTTTTTTAAAACAGAATTTTAAGAAGCTGGTTTTGAATTGTTTATAGAGTTTCTAATTAGCATGCTGAGGAAATACAGGGTCCATCTTAATCCAGAAGCAAATAAAAAGTTCTGACTCTTAAAATTCTAGGCTCTAGAGTAGGTGCATGCTGGTGTGCTGGTGGGTATGTGTGTGTGTGTGCCGCACATTTGCTGTGTGTTTTCAATAAACTCACGAGTACCTAAG
Organism: Delphinus delphis; assembly: GCF_949987515.2. Lineage (NCBI taxonomy): Eukaryota > Metazoa > Chordata > Mammalia > Artiodactyla > Delphinidae > Delphinus > Delphinus delphis. Next base: position 153,316,061 of record NC_082683.1, read on the forward strand.
GGTGTATGTTATTACATTGTAACAATTCTTGAGCAAGTCTAACTGAAGGTCAGTAGCAAACAAGTAGATGCCGCTTGGGTGGCCCCCCAGACTCTCAGGTAATGCGCAGATCTGGCTTGGCAATCATGTTCTGCTTTTAGACATAATGCATTTTTATGTTCTTGTTAGCATTGAAAGATGAACTTGAATATTCTGCAACTGATGAAATGGACAACAGAGCAGTAACCTAGAGTTTACAAGTATTTGGGGCAGTAAAACTTTAGTTCTAGATTTAACTTGGATTTTAGTCCTAATTTAACTTGGATTTTCTACAACGCATTTCTTTTCTATAAACTGGAGGTATATACCACCATAATCCTAAAAAACCTGTGACTTTGGGCTTCAGGGGTCTAAGCCTTCTCTCTAAGTGACTGAAAGGTACAACTGGATATTAGACCTGTCTAAACATTGTCCTTTTCTGTCCTCACATACAAGGGTTCAGCTTGATTTTTGGATAGCTGTCATTAAAAAAAAAAAAAATGTGCAAAGAGCTAATGTCTTTTGCTACAAGACAAAACAATTTCTCCTGGACATACAGTAATAGGAGGCAATGCCATGTGTTGGAGGCATGCACATATTTTATGATAGATATTAATCTGGAGGTTAACAGCTAGGTGCTCTGGTTGAAGTAGTTTATTTCAAACATACATATAATGTTAACCCACTTTGTAACAAAGCCTTCAACATTTCATGTGCAAATTCGTTTTTATTTCTAGTTTAAGCCCAAGGAAATCCCTATAAGTCTTGTCTCCAAAGAGAAAATATAAAGAATTCATAAGATTAAAGAGTTCTTATCAATTGTATAAAAAACTAGAAATGTACTAACTAGACAAAAATGTAGACGTCTAAGAGAACGTCCAACAAACAGAAAAGTAGAGGACTGCACTGAGATTGCAATCCTGAGAAAAATACATTATTTCTAAATGAAAAAGTAAAAGGAGATAGTATAAATTAAAGCCAGAAGAAAAATTTAAAACCTACAAAAATACGAGTCAATACAAAGTTAAAAACCCATTAATTTTACTATATACCCAAAGGCTTCATAAAAGATCTCATGAATATCACAAATTAAAATAAAACAAACAAAAGCCAGAAATATTGTTTTCCCCAAATTGTACTACTACCTGCTTATTGCTTCAGTGGTAAGAAGAAAAATTATCTTCAAATAGTTAAATTTTATACCTATTTATATTTTAACTCTTAGGTGGATCTTGTTATATAATATATATGATCTCTAAAGAAAACTTGTTGATTGTTTATTTTGGCATCTGTTAGGAAATTCCTATTTAATTAGATAAATCTCCTTAGATAACTCTTAAATAAAAATAGATGCAAATATAGTATGTTTCATATCATTCATTTTAGACCTCTAAGAGTTGGAAAAGCTCAACCTGGAGAAGAAACTAGTTTTATTGAGGGAAGAAACTACTTTCCAGTTTAGAAGAGGAGGAATTATCCCATTTCTGTAGAGGAAGCAATCAGGAAGATACAAAAAGAATGATCCTTGCCTAGTGCTAAGGCCAGAACTACTGTGAATATTGTACCAGATCTTGTAAAAACAGCCACTGTGCTGGCACTCACAGGCCTGGGTCATGGTGTGTTCAACAATAAAACTTTGTTCCAAAGGATGGAACTCCTTCGGGCCAAAAAGCTTTCACCTGCATTATTCCAGTAACCTCACTATTTTGTTATGGGAAATGTGTTTATTTTTTGAAATGACATTGAAATATATCCTTAAAAGAACACTTTAGGTCTCAACAAGATTCTCTTCTCTTTCAGCCAACACATTACCTTTTAGAAATCAAGAGTCTACTTCTTTCTTTAAATCATCACATTTCAAAGCTGTAGCAGCTAACAAATGTTAATATGATTTTTCCAAAACTGCAATCTCCCTAAATTTCTATGCTGTCTTCTTTATCCTGTCTTTTCAAGGTAAAGGTATCTTTCCAGTTTTCTCAGCATTATCAGGATTATGGATTTTGTTCATTGTTAAAATTCGTTATTTATGGACATAAGTTAATGTAAATGCAAAAATATCTCGTATTATTCACAAGCTGGCTGACTTAAATCACTCGCTCTTAAAACAACTTTACTGCTCTCCAATCTATTCAAATGCACGGAAATGTAAATTCAGGATGATGTGGCTTTTCTGCAATGCTTTCTTTTCAGGCTGCAGTCTACGTGAGAGCGTTATATCTTATCCTCGCTGCTGTTGTTGTTCAATCTATAAAATCTCTCTTGAAGACCCCCAAAACAGCTTGTAATTTAAACTTTTACTTTTGGTGACTCACTGTTTTCAAATTGCCATCTCTGACCATATCCCCCTTCCAGGGGAATTTATGCAGACTCGTAACCCATAATTGCTTTACTCTTTACCTCTATTTCTGGGTTCTTAAATTAACTGTTACATCAGTGTTCTTCATTACTCAAATTATTTTTTCTTAGGAACTTTTCCTGGAAGTAAGTTCATGCTATTTTTGACAAGCAAACATTTGACTTCTGAAAGAATTCTTACGGAAATGGGTTTATATCCCAAATGCACCACCAAAAATCTTTGTGACCTTGCATAAACGTCCCTTATCATTTCAGGTGCTCTCTTTGCTTGACTCCAAAGTGAACTGATTAAAACTATGAGCATCTAGCTGTTATATGCACTTTTGTCTCAGTTTGGTCAATGAAACTCTCAAAAATCCATCAGATTTTCATTATTTTTATCATTAGCCTGTTTGTATAAAATAAGTTACCATTTATGGAGCCAGTGTTCTCCTTTATTCCGGCATCCAATCATTGTAAATATTTCTCATGGACACATTCTTAGAAGGCCTATGAATAACCTGGCCTCTTACTGATTCTCCCTTTTGGAGTCTTACTAGCCAGACTTCCCCAATAACTTTCAGAGAGAGTTTTCCCCCTTTCCGGGTCTTCTTTTTGACTTCTATACGCCATAGAACTTTCAAAAGTCATCACACCAATACTAATATTACCACATACCCTCCAGAAAGCTCCAAGCTGTTTATGCCTATTCATTAAGTTAATACTTTATCAAAACTTGTCCAACTGAGTAGTTTTAGCACAGATATTTTACACATTTTAGCACAGACATGCTCTGTTTAAGGCTGACAGATCCATTAGGAATTAACTTTCTGGTACATTTTCCCTCTGACATTTTCCTCACAACTGGGTTTCCTCATAACTGAGCCATCAGTTATCTCTTGCCTATAGAAAGGCAGATAAGAGAAAAGAAAGCTAAGTGAGAAAAGATATGTAAATAGACTAGCACAATATTGGACACATAATAAGTATTCAATAAATGATAGCAAGTATTCTTACCCTTATCCTCACATTAGTTTATATGTATTAAAAACTGATTACTGGACTCAACTCTTACTTCCATTTCTCATTAGATCCTCACAGGAACCTTGGAGGAAGTGAGGTTTTATCCCCATTTTACAGGTTGGGAGATTGCAGCCTAGAGGGCTTAAGTACCTTAACTGAAGTCATATAGTCAAGAAGTAAGCCTATATTTGTCACAATCACTTGCCCATGCTTTGACGTGACACCACCACCCATCATTTACCCAGCTTCACCAAGGTACTACTAAATTTTTCACTCTTATTCTCCTCTCTTTGCTTCATACTGCCATTGTCACCAACCCAGTCAAATTCACTTTTAATTTTCCAATGTTAGTGAAGGGAGTAGAAGGTGGAAATTGAGGTTAGAGGAGGAAACTTTAATGTTATTCAAGGATGACTTCATCTTAACTTCCAGCCTTCGTCTACCCATTCTCTGCTCCAGTCACACGCAGAGTATTTGCTATCTCTTCCATAAGTCTTGACTTTTCTTATCTTTATGCCACTTTTCTTTTCTCCATTTGCAATGAATCTCCCTTTCCCTTGGTTCTTCACCATTTCTTACTCCATACTCTCCATTAAAATTCAAATCTACCTTTAAAGCCCAACTCATATACCAGTTCTGTCCTGAAGTCTCCTGGATCTGCCAAGTCAGAACTAACCACTTGCTCCTCCGTGCTCCTGCAATGGCAATGATGTTAGAAGGGCGAGTGATTTTACAGCTCGCTCACCACCTGTGGGAAATATGTCCTCTTTGCCCTTCCACATCCTTTCTCCACCCAACTCTATATGGATGGCTTGCATGGCCTATCTTAGTAAGTGTCCTTGCTCTGGCTTCCTTTTGGCTCACCAATGAAGAGTACCAATAGAAGATTGTAGGGAACGAAGGAGGGGAGTGAAGTTAGGGTATTAATTCTTGCCAAATTGCTGGGAGTTGGCTGCATCCCCCAACTAACGTATAGTGCTTCTCTGTGGGGCGTCACAGCATCTTTGGGCAGGACTCTCTCTCCAGCAAGGCTTCCTTTCTCTTTCATCTCCTATAAAGTAGCCACACTTTTACTGAACCCAGGGCACTACACTCTCTCTTGATTCTCTACATTGGGCTCAATTTATCCTTACTGATGTACCCCTGATTTCCTGCTGAGACCCTGTCTGATGAACTTCGTAATATGCTCTTCTAAGCTGTTAATTTTATAAACCACATTATTACACTTATTAGAAGAATGTCTTCAGGATGTGTCAGTAAGCTCTGATTGATGATAATGGTAAACAACTAGAATTTATGGAACATAAAGTATGCTTTGGTTACTCTCTTGAGTACACCGTGTGCATTATTCTAATTAATTAAAATCACTATTAGCTAAGCAAGGCACACAGATGGTAAGAGGTTCCCAGAAGTAACTTGCTCATGGTCACTCCAGTGTCTCAGTAGTGTTTAGGACTCAGATCTGTCCAAAGCCTAAACCTTAAGCTCTAGGTCTAAGCAGTGGGTCTCCAACTTGGGTATGCATCAGCATCACCAAGAGAGCTTGCTGAAACAGGTAGTGGGCCCCACCCCCAGAGTGTCTGAGTCTGTAGGTCTGGAGCAGGGCCCAAGACTTTCATTTCTAAAAATTCCTACGTGCAGCTGATGTGCTGGCCTGGGTACCAGACTTTGAGAACCACTAGTCCAGGCATTTTAGGTCCAGAATTTCAGGTGTTAGAATAATTTTCTGGTGATAAATGTCCAAAAAAAAAAGCACTGCATTTTTCTGTTTGTAAGGAGGTAATACATTCAATCTTAAAGAGTCTATAATGGGACTAAGTATTTAAGAAAGAAGAGTTATTCTCCAGGAAGACAGGAGGAGATGGACATTCTAAGGACAGGAATGCCCTTTCAGGAAACTTGCAAAGGGAACAGAAAAATAACATAGTAAGATTCTGCTATCCAGTGTTCACAGAACATGAGTGGGATACTCTTGACTGTAAAATGGGAAGCCAACTTTTGCTCACCATATACATACCTTATTCAGTACAAATGTTTATTAAGAATCTCCAAAAGCTAGACACTAGGCATCAGGGCTACGCTGATAGAGCAGATAAAGTGCCTGGCCTCAGGGAGCTTGTGCTTCAGATGATGTACATCAGCTAGATAGACTGAATGATGGATACTATTTTGGGTTCACACTTCATCTCAAGAAAAAAATATATCCATAGACGTGATCCAGGAGTCAAATGGCAAAAGACCTAGCCTCAAAGTGAGAGTTAATTTCATTAAATGGTAGGTAAAAATTATTTTATATGCCGAGATAGGCTCTGCTTAAAAGACACACTATTCCTCCAAACGTGTTATACAAGCCCGCTTATGAACCTGTGACTTTTTCTAGGAGAAATGTTGCCTTCTTTCCCAAGAAGGGAGTGGTAGGGGTCGGGGTGGAAATAGTTTCATCATCAGAGGCACAGTCTCACTACCACTGCTCAGCTCCAATTCGCAACCTTCTGAATGGTTTCCAGACTAAGTAATTTAGCAAAGTGATGAAGAAAAAATGGCCCATTAATCTTATGATGCGTGTTATAACTTAACTCTGGGTTTAGCACAGGAAAAATATTATTTGCATTGATTAGAAATATGCTTTATGGCTGCATATATTATTCACTCTGAACATTCTAAAATTATTAGCTGGGTTGACATGATGAACTGCACAGGAGTACTTCCAGATGGCATCTCAATGTCATCTGTTACTCACATCATATAGGTCTAGGAATCAATATGTATTTTACTCAATATGAGATCTTATTCCAAACACCAAAATATGCCTGTTTTTATTCGATGGTTATCATCATGAAACTACCAGCTAAACATCATTTAGAAAATTCAAAGCAAGTAAATTACTGTATTAACTGTCTAACTATGATTATGACTTTCCTCCACTTATAGCTGATATAATAATCTGGTCAGTCTGACTAGAAGGATTTATTCATTAATTTACTCAGATGTTCTGAGGTATATTTTGAAGGACTTAAATTATGGTCTGGTTTGTAGGATCCAACAGTAAGGGTGCAGTTTATCTCCTACAAGCTCTGTGACCTTGCCCAAGTGACTTAGCATCTCTGAGCCTCACTTTCCTAATCTGTAAAATGGAAACAATAATAGAACCCAAGTTGTAAAGCTGAAGGAAAAAAAGTAATATGGTAATGTATTTTGGCACAAAAGAGCAGTTACGCTGATGGTCATTATTTGTGAATACTGTTGCTAAGATTATTGAAAACCTGTTGTGTGTTAGGTGCTGTTCAAGGACTAGAATTTTAAGACTGTTCTTCACCTTTATCCCAGTTTTACCTGCAAAGTTCTGCCATGCACTGGAAAAACATACTGGTATTTCTAGGGAAGGGGACCACTCAGGTGACATTTTTGTTTCACCAGGTATATAAAGTATACAAAGGTTATAGTGTATCTTTTAAGTCCTTTGGACGTCTAGTTACCTTTCACTAGAATGATTCTAGTAGATCCTGATAGATACCTGAGACAAGGTCAGGTCAGTGATGTTGGTACCTTTTCTGGCTTAAGAGCATGGGGCAGAAACACAGGAAGAGAGGTCTTCCTTTTCCACTCCTGTTACTAAGAACCCTCTCGAATAATGACAAAATGAAACAGATCACTACATTGTTGCATGTTGTAGAATCAAAGCAGTGTACAAAGCAAAGAGCACTGGCCTCCATTATACGTGCATTTCACTCGAGATTCACTTTTCTAGACCGTGGAGAAAGCAGATGTTCCAACACTTTCCAGGTACTGGAATATTACAAGCTGGCAATCTCCACCACTGCATGTTTGATCACACTATTCCCTGCAAATGGAATGCTGTTCCATCAAGGTCAGATTGACCAGTGCAGATACCTGATTTTATCGTACGGTCAGAACCAAATTAACTTACTGAAATTCTGCCCAGCTCAGGGTCTACTTTCTCTGTGAAACCTCCTGTGAGATCCCAAGTTACAAAAAACTCTATCTTCTTCAGAAGACATTGTATACTAGATAAATAGTAATTTACATATAAATATATGTATATGTGTGTGTATTTCTTTGTTACATTAAGTTATAACTCCTGTGGTTTCTCTTCTTACCTAAACTGGACCCCCTTATCATCACAGTGGCCATGTACATCATTGTATCCTCCAAAAAATCCAGATAATAATATCATGGATTCAGTATATAGTTGTTTAATAGAAAACAATTAACTAACCACTGCAGAATACTAGTGTCTCTCCAGGTGTGTTCAGTGGATCATAAATCCTATGAGACAGTCCATGAAGGAAAAGATTTCAAATAAATTTGGGATCTGTTGTCCACTACATCTCCTTATCAGAGACTCATAATTCACAAGACTCGTAAAAAGCTCTGTAGCAAAGAAACTGTTGACTTAGTTTGACCCAGTATTTCTCTTACAAGAGTATCAGTTCTGGAGGTCAAGGACATTTTCCACCTCTAATACAACATCTCTACTGCCTAGTAGAGTGCCTGGCACTTAGTAGACACCTAATAAATATTTGAATAAGTTTCAACATACATTCCCCTATTAAGCTATAGAAGAAAAACATAGTATATAGTAGATTTTGATTTACTTGGGGAGAATAATAATATGAATAGATAAATTTACACAAGTCATTTTAAAGTATATATATTTGATAATACTTTTTTCCACAAATCTACACAATTGCACATTTAGTGGTGATAGTAAACCAACTACATTTGCTTCTGAAAACTTGCTAAGAAGGATGGCTACTAAAAACTACAACCTGAACCCAAAACAATTGATTTAGTTCATCGGTCCCCACTCCTTAGCAGTTTTAATATAGAAGGAAATAGACGCATATATTTCTTTTCTGCCATAATATGACATCATAGAAGGAATGCTATTTTATTAGCTAGAAATAAGATTTGCTTTTGTTATTTTAGAACATTTGATCACATAAGAATAATTCTAGATTTTTTCCCCTCCTGTGACTCTCATAGCATCCCCATCTAAAATAGACTTTGGAGATTTAGATCAAATGTCATATCAATTGTCCTAGACTGCTTACTATGTGCTTTCACCATAGATTTTAATGTCAATAGAGAAAGGAGAAGGAAAAGTCAGAGGGAAATGAAACAGGTGTATGCAACACCCCTCTCTACTACCGACATTTCTCAGAATTCTGGGGGAAGTTGCATCTATAAGGGGAAAGTTATTCACCATGGAACTCATGGTGGTTGAACTTCTCATGAGGAATTTTTTTTTCACTACTGAAGAAAAATATGTTTGATTTTACCATAACTGAAAAGTTCTCCTGTTTCTACTTCTGAGGTTTGCCCTCAAGACTACTGTTTACCTAATGGAAGTGACTCCTATGCATGGAGGAAAAAGTGCACCATTTGAAGGAAAAGCTAAAGGAGTGATATTCAGGTAGCTCCTCATTCCACCAATGAAAACACACACATAGATTTTCCACTTTACACCTCATTTTCCACCTTATTTTCATGATTTTGAAATAAATATGTAGGGTCTGATGAGTTTGTCAATAGTCTATAATTATTAGTGTTATTAAAATAGAATACAAATGATAAGCCATATGTAAAAATGCTGTGCGAATAAACTGCTATACCCCAAATAATACAAATGAGTGAATGGCAGTAATTGCTAAGAGGGATTAACAACATAAAGGATATTAAAAAAATGATGACCGTATTTCATATTTATGTGTCTTTTTCTCTCTCACTCTTTTTTTTCTTTTTCTTTCTTTTTTTTTTTTTTTTTTTTGCGGTACGCGGGCCCCTCACTGTTGTGGCCTCTCCCGTTGCGGAGCACAGGCTCCGGACGCGCAAGCTCAGCGGCCATGGCTCACGGGCCCAGCCGCTCCGCAGCATGTGGGATCTTCCCAGACTGGGGCACGAACCCGCGTCCCCTGCATCGGCAGGCAGAACACTCAACCACTGCGCCACCAGGGAAGCCCTTCTCTCTCACTCTTACTCAACTCCTAAATAACTAAGAGAATATGCTCACAAATGGTAAGCATGTTTTGGATGTTCGATGTGTGTTTGTGGGAAAGAACACAAAAAAAACTGCCTCAATTAGGTCAAATATCATACAAGAGATGAATGAGATTAGAGATGGGATTGGGATTTGTGTTAGTTACTCAATAGCTAACCAATCACAGATATGACAGTGTAGTGCAATATGCAAATATACTTTTAAACAACTTCTCTTAAGTTGTCTACTGTCTGTAAAGACGATCACACTCAACAACTCTGCACTTAACCCCAGAGCTTCTGAGTTAGAATCTGTTAGAAATAGGTACACGTTTCATTGCTTTGGCAACATTTACATGGCTCTGCATCAGGCAATACAACTGCTAAGATCACACTCTGGGAATTCAGGAAAGGCTAGTGTCCAGTTCTGGTCGTTCTACCACCCAACTGTGATCTAGGATAAATTCCTGATTAAAAAGAAAAACAGAAAGAAAAACCCTGAAGATGCTGAAACAGTATTTCCTCCTTCACAGGGTCGTCATGGGGATAAAAGGTCATTAGGATAACGTGCCTCTCACCCAGGAAACACTGATAAATGCTACTGATGCTACCATCATCATCATCATGACCGATCAAGAACATATTGCCACATGGAAATTCAACATTCCCTGGGCCATTCACAACTTTCCTTTAAAGGACTCATATTCTACGTGGGGTCTTAACACCTTCAAATAACAGAAAATACAAGTCTTTACGCCTTTTTTTCTGTAGCTAATTTTGGCATCTTTCACCTGTGTCCACTTAAGTGTTGGTTTAGCATATTCTTGTCACACAAAGAAGCTACTTCCCAAAGAGAGGAACAATGTGTCAAGTGACAAAGACATTGAGTGAAGTCTTTCACATCCTAGATTGTCCACGGTACAGCTCAGCTGGTCTCTGGGTTGGAAGGCCTGGGTCTACTTTGCTCGTCTGTTACAGCGGAAGGGACACGGTCCTTAGCATGTGGTCTGTGAAACAGAGGCAGCTGCGGGTAGAATTATAACACAAGCAGAACTGGCTTCAGTTCTTCCTTCTTAGGTCTTTTTCTTCTTGTTCAGCTGTTCAAGGAACTTGCCTGCCCTCTGTCCCTGCCAGGACGATGTTACATCTGCCTGGATAAGTAGGTCACCATTGTATATCAGGAAAGGTCTTATTTGTAATCATCAGGAACCAGATACGGCTAATTTGAGCAGAAAAGGAAACTTTTGGAAGTTTATGGTTAGGTCTCAGTAACTAGAAGCAGATTAAACAACCGAAAGCCAAGGCTATGCTATTGCAATTATAGGATCAGGCCAAAGTGATGTTATAAGTCCCAGCTGGCCTTGCTACCAAGCAGGAACAGGAAACAGGAGGTTGACCCAGCACTGCTGGCCTTGCTTCTTTACATCATTTATTTGTCATTCAAAATCCAAGAGAGGGGTGCAGTTGGCCAACCCGAGGTCGCCCGACTGTTTTCCATCTGTAAGGGAGACTGAGCATGTGAGTAAACAGTGTATCTGACATGTTCAGCTTGTATAACGAGAGGAAGGCTCTGTTTCTCACCAAGACCCACAAGGTGGAAAATTCCCCAAAGAGAAAGGAATTTCAGATCAGATGCTTGGAAAGTTAAAAACAACAACAACAAACAAATGCAGATGCGGAATTAAAGACATGGAGTCATTAAGAACCTATATGTGGAGTGATTCAGACCTGAGTTCACATCTGGAGCAAGCTACTCAATCTTGCTGAGCTTCAATTTTCTTTAAAGGAAACAACGAGGAAGATGATATCCACATGTAAGTTGTGGTACACATGAAGAAGGGTAGTACAGTATATGATGCCTGGCACATCCTATGCATTTTCTAAAACTACTAGTAGTACTATTATTATTGTTACTTATTATACAATTTATTGTAGAAATTAACAGGGAGAGTATTAATAAATGTTAATACAGTGCTAAGTGTCACATTTATGATCTCAACTAATTATTTGTTGATTCAACAAACATTCCACATATCAGAAAATAACCTGTTAGTGTATATATATATATATATATTTTTTTTTTTTTTTTACAGAAGAAAAGAAACCCTGAGGCTTAGAAAGTGTAAACAATGTACCAAAAGTCACTCATTTAAGAGGTAATGGAATATTATTCAGCCTTAAAAAAATGAAGGAGATCCTTTCATTTGTGATAATATAGATGAAACAGGAGTGCATTATGCTGATGAAATAAGCCAGACAGGATAAATACGAATGATATCATTTATATATGGAATCTAAAAAGAAAAAAAGCCACACTCATAGAAACAAGAGTAGAAAACTGGTTGCCAGGGGCTGGGGTGTGGGTGGGGAAAAGAGGGGAAGACTGGTAAAAGGGTACAAACTTTCGGCTGCAGGATGAATAAGGTCTGAGGAGCTACTGTATAACATAGTTACTACAGTCAATAATACTGTATTGTATAACTAACATTTTCTGAGAGAATAGAACTTAAGTGTTCTCACCAAAAAAAGAAAAAAAGGAAAAAGGTGTCATGAGCTGTTAGATGTATTAATTAACGTGATGGGAAGGATCCTTTTGCAACGCATATGTATATCAAATCATCATGATATACTCTTTGACTATCTTACAATTTTGTCAATTATACCTCAATAAAACAGAAAAAAAAAGAGGTAATAAAGATGAGACTCCAATCCAGGATTATCCAGCTCAAAAAACTACACTCTTAACCATTACAATATAGTATCCATCCATATGTTGTAACTGTAAAATGCTTAACACAAAGGAAACGTTAAATAAATGGTATTTATTCTAACTCTAATGCTTACTAGATATTAGTTATGTGGTATGCTTTACTTCTAACTACAAGGGTATAAGGTGCAAATTCTTGCTACAGAACATAAAAGCCCCTGTGGTACCCTGTAGGATAAACACAGTACCTGTAAATCTCTCATCTCTCAACCCACAGTCTCCTCAAGTTGGAGGTCTTTACCCCCTTTATAATGTGGGAATAATGCCTTTCCCACATTTGCACTGGGCATGAAAATCCATACTTCCAGGTGTATACTGAACCTCCACTTAGCTCCTCGTCACCTTGGAATCACCAGACCAAAGATCATTTATTCCATTAATATAAATGATGTAGGGATAGAAGTACAGAATATACAGAGAGTGTTGGAGGAATCCAAACAACAAGTCCTCCACTCTCAAAACAAATTTTAGAGTTCCAAAAGTAAAGAGCAATGTTTGGAAATAAAACTAAAAATGAAACTAACATCTACAATTAGCCAAGTATTTATTATGGGCCAGGCTACTTACTAGGCACTTGATAAACATTACAGCTCATCTTCCTGCAGTCCTTCAAAGCATATAATATTGTTTCTATTTCATAGAGAAGAAAATTGTATCTAAGCAGGTTACTGATTAGCCCAAGACCACAGGGCTAGGCTGTAAGAAAAGAAGGCCAAGTTTCAGTGGTCAAAATGGTGATGGATGTTATAACTAGAAGATTACGGCTAGTCGAATAAAAATATTCAAAACGGTCCTAATGTATTATTAGGATTTCTTTAGAATAACTTGGGTGCCTTAGTGAATACAGTAGCGGTAGGCACTACAGTCTCTTTAATTTGCTAATCATACAAATCTACTTTAATATTCTTGGTGACAAGGAGCTAACTACTGATAAGACAGCTTCTTCAGTTTTGGGGCTACTCCAGGGTGAAATGCCGGAACGTCTTACTGCCTGCAATGTTACCTAGTTCTACCAGGGGGAATAAAGCAGAACAAGTAGCCACTGTTCCTGACAAATGGATACAGTTTCAGTTTTTCAAAATATGAGTGTCAGATTCATTCATTGTATCAGATAGATCTGTCAAATGGCTTTGCCCATTTACTAATGGATGGCATACTGCAGACACACGTTAGGTCAAAGGACTCAATGTCACCTCATTGATACTGTCATCAATATAATTTGTATTGGCATTTTGTCTCACCCTGACTTTAAGGACTATGTGAGGAGATCCAAGTCTCCAGACCATGGACTGATCGCCTCTGCTTGACACAGTATTCTCTGCTCATTTCCAGAGGGGACCAAGGATGAGCTCTTGTACTTCTGAGTCTATTCACCCTACCTGGCAACACATACTAGCTGGGCTGACTGGATCAAGCAGGAGCCCCAGAGTTTAAATTTCCAGCTGCATTGGAGGAAACAGAGGCTATGCCCCAATCCCATAACCCCTCACTTCTTACTGCTAGCCTATCCTAGGCTGTTCTTGCTGATAGGAGTACTTCATGCTAAAAATTAATTTTGCTTGCCTAATGGCAGTCACACAACCTCAAATGCCATTTTTATAAATAAGGCAACCACCAATGGAGTGTGATTTAGGGTTTTTTCTTCTGTAGACCCTGCCTACCCTATAAAATCTCCCATTACTGCATCATGGAGACTATAATCCCTTTCCGAGGGAACAGATTCTTTCCAACCATAAGATGAAATAAGAACTTACATTTCCATACTGCCCAAAAGGAAATAAATTGATTACAAAATGCAGGAGAATGACTGATTTTCCACATTTGTTGTGTTCATTAAAGGGTTTTTGAATAGACTTGACAGTATTAAAGAAGTTCAACACACACAAAATAAAAATTAATAAAGAGAAAAAAATTGCATTGACAACAAACAACAAAATAAACACACTGATATATAAAAGGTTGTTATACATCGATGAAAAATGGATGTCATAAAGTCACAAACTAAAAAGTATTAACAGCCAATAAAGATATGAAAATATGTTCAACCTTGCTATTATTATCAAAGAAATACAAATAAAATAATTCAGGTGTCATATTTTACTGACTAGAATGACAAAGTTTTAAAAAACTTGATAATACTGGTATTGATATTGATAATACTGGTACTGATGAGTGTGTGTAAGAAACCACACTGGATGTTAAATTCTTGGTAGAAATAAAAAGCACGGTAACCTTTCTGGAAGACAATATGTCAGTATGTACCAGAACTGACAACCAGCCATTCAAGTTCTAGAAGTCCATTCTAAGGAAATAAACAAATGCTCAAAGACATATGAACAAGGATGCTTGTCTCATTGTTTAGCAAAGCAAAACAGGAATAATCTAAATGTTGAACAGTAGGGACTGGTTAAATAAATAATAGAATGCTGTTCAACCATTAAAAATGATGCTGCAGATTTTTATTAGGTGATGAGTAATCATACTTATATTACTAAATAAAAATGTTATAGAACTGTTTTGTAGTTTGATATAATAATTAAAGGTATTTTATACTTGCATTGTATTTATATGCACCCCGTCACAAAAAAGTTTCAAAAGATACCCTCAAAAATGTTACAGAGATGATTTATCAGAAATGGGATTTTGAGTTATTTTTCCTTTTTTCTTTAAATCCTTTCAATTTTGGAGTTTCTGCAATGAGCCTGTATTATTTTTACAATTAAACATATTTAAATTGACAACAAAAGGATCTAAATTCCTCCAGTTTTCCATTTATTTTCCACCCTGGCTCAGGGTATTTGTGTAAAAAAAAAAAAAAAATCAGCTTATTTTCTCTTTTGTATCAATCTAAATTTACTTTTCATAAGTTAACTATTTTAGTCTGGCAAACGTTTCACACAGGAAAATTGTTAAGGTCTGAGTATTCTATTACCTTTAAAAGCACTGGAAACTTTGAAATTCTTTCTTTCAGAATTTTCATATAATACTGAAAGGCGCGGGGGTGGGGGGGAGATAGCAAAATGAAGGGAAATAGATAGTAGTAGTCAACTTCAATTAAGAAAAAGCAACAAGACGCAGTTTGTACTCTTTTGATACGGCAGAAGCCCCATGTGTCAACTCATGCTAAAAAATGTATATATACACACACATATATATGTTTGTGTGTATTATATGTATATGTGACACACACACATAATTAATCCACAGTCTTAGGCTAATCACTCATTGTGGCAGAAACAACAAGCTGTTGACTACACTTTAATCAGCTCCTCCAGCCTGTAGAGGCATCACTAGGACCAAGATAGGAACAACATTCTCCATCTCCGCTTGCATCTGGGTATGGTTCTATCCCAAAGAATGTGACCAGAGGTGACCTGAAGAGTTTATGTCTGAAGGATAACGAGTTGATAATTGTAGCTTGCAGCTTCCTCTCTCCTTTCCTTTTTAGGACAAACGTAGAGCCACTTGATGAAGGTGGTGGGTCCCTGAATAACTGAGCAGAAAACTGACCCTCAGACCACCAAAGTCCATACTACACTCCTGAGTGAGTGAGAAATGAACTGTCCATGTGTTTGTTGCTCCACTGAGGTTTAAGGTTCATTATTTAGTGTTTAACTAACACATTTTTTCTTTAAACCTCAGTTGCCTTCTCTGTAAAATAGTCTTTGAAAAGGATCCACTGTAAGTTTTTTCCATTGCTTATGTTTTTATCTTAGTTTTTAATTCTCAGAAACATTGCGCGCATTTTACCTTTTAAGTTAGTAAGTCTACTTTTTTTCCCACAAAGACGGGTTCTTCAAGTTATGGAGAAGTCATAGCAGACTGTTGCTTCAGTTTAAGATACGCATTCACATATGAGATGAGAAGGGTGAGGACCCAGAGAAACGCCTTTGACAGAGGGGAGTGAGAGCATACTGAAGAATGTTTAGTAATAAAGAATTCAGATGGGAGAAACGGATGGGTTACATCTAACAGATTCGCTCAAAGGAATTCTGGAAAGGCAAATATGTGAAAATGTATAGCAAAGACATGAAATGCCTTTTGGTCCCTAAATGGATTTCATTTCAAAGACGTGCATATTGCAAATACATGTACCATAACACTTCTCTGTCCACTTCTAGAATTTTCTAAAGCCTGACAGAACATCTGCAGAGAGAGGATGTCATTCCAAGATAATCGACTGCAAGTTACTAAATTAAGATAAAAATGTCCTTAACCTTGAACAGTTTTTAAAGAGATTTTAGAAGAAAGGAGCCCTCCAGGGGGTTGTATAACTATATAATTGTACCCTTTCTAAAAGGCTATTTACAGATACATAATGTTTCCCCTCCATTCTTTAAAGTAAAATATAGGATAAAAAAAAATAGTTTGGGGATAATATTTGTTTGGGACAGCAGGCACTGCTAATCAGTACCACTCTCTCCTTATTCCTTACTAACAGAGCCCTGGTTTAGGAGACCCCATTATCCTTAAGGCTAAGGTGGCCAGTTTAAAATCCGAGCTGATGAGATCTAAGTGCAAGTCTGCTGACCATCTGTGGTAAAAAATTTGCTCTCTGAGTTAGACACTTCCTTTTTTTTCTTACTTAATTTCTTTTTTTTTTCCTTTTCTTTCTTCCTGCCCAAATTGTTGGAACACTATTGGAGATTCTGGGGTCACTCTGAAGCTATGTGGACGTGCTAGAGATGTGGAAGCTGGAAGAGTGAAGCAACCCAGTCCCCTGGTGATGCCCTTCAGCAGCTGGACTAACGCTAGAGGGACTATCTCTAAACTTCCTGCTACCCGTGGAAAGTAAGGTAAATATCACTCATTCACTTTCTGTTACCTACTAACTGATCCAGAACTCTAACCTCAGGGTTCTAGAACCCTTCTCAGTATCCCATAGTCATACTCATGTTCCGGACTCCTGATCATCAGACTTGCTTACAGCAGATGTATGGGGAGGGCGGGCTCTTCTGGAAGCCCTCATACTTCCTCCCCTACCCCCACCACACACAAATAATGATCTTTATGTCCACTCATCCTTCTATCTACACTCAGAGGCCAGGGCCCCCAGGAAGGCTTCACTGACAACCCTTTACTCCTCTCTACATGCAGAAAGGGTAGAGGTGTGGGCTCTGGAATCAGACTTCCTAGACTTGAATTCTTAATCTGTTACTTACCAGTTTAGGACGTGGGCAAAGTAGTTACCTTCTCTGGACACCCCTGTAAAAGAGGAACACTAAGTAGCACCTATGTACCTTACTGAAAGGATTAAATGAGCAAATGCAGGTAAAGTTCTTATAAGTTTTTCTTGGGTCAATCAATTCTAGCTGCTATTGTTACCTTTGACTAATTTAGGGCAGAGTCCCTTTGCCCTCCTTTGGTTCTCTGGGCCCGTCTCATTCACAACACACACAACCGCATACTGCAGAGTTTTGAAAGGTGGTTCTCAAAATGTGGTCCCTGGGCCAGCAATATCAGCCACACCTGGGAACTGGTTAGAACTCTGGCACTGGAGCCCAGCAATCTGTGTTTTAACAATATTCCCAGGCAAATCTGATGCACACTAAAGGTTGACGACAACTGAGAACATCTGTCTCAGACTCTACTGGAGGCATTCACCAAAAACAGAGTTACAGGACCTTACACCTGACCAGCTGGAGAAGGGGTCTAGTAATTGCATGATTTTTCAGCACATAAATGTTTGAGAATCACTGCCATTTTGAATGTGTGTTTCACTTGTCTGTTTTTCCAGTGGACTCTACTTCCTTGCAAGGAAGGTTTGTGAAGATTTGTTGCTGTTGTTTGCATTATTAGTTTTATTATGCTAATTCTAGAATCTCTGGTGCATAGTGCAATCTCAGGCAGGAAGTAGTGGCTCATTAAAACAGGTATCCCAAAAGTCTTAGTAGAACTTCAAGATTAATTCCTTCAGGAAGAGGTAAAATTGTCATTAGATGCAGATGATATGATACTATATAGAGAAAACCCTAAAGACTCTACATGAAAACTACTACAACTGATAAACGAATTCAGCAAGGTAGCAGAATACAAGATTAACATACAGAAATTGGTTGCATTTCTTTATACCAACAATGAAATATCGGAAAGGGAATGTAAAAAAACAATGCCTTTTAAAATCACAACCCCAAAAATAAAATACTTAGGAATAAACCTCACCAAGAAAGCAAAAGACTTATACGCTGACAACTGTTAAGACATTAATAAAGGAAAGTGAAGATGATTCAAAGAAATGGAAAGACATCTCATGTTCTTGGGTTGGAGGAATTAATATTGTTAAAATGCTCATACTACCCAAAGCAATCTACAGATTTAATGCGATCCCTATCAAATTACCCATGACATTTTTCACGCAATTAGAACAAATAATCCTAAAATTCATACAGAACCATAAAAGACCCACAATTGCCAAAGCAATCCTGAAGAAAAAGAACAACGTTGGAGGCATAGCCACCCCAGACTCAGACAGTACTCCAAAGTCACAGTAATCAAAACAGCGTGGTATTGGCACAAAAGCAGACATATGGATCAATGGAACGGAATACGGAGCCCAGAAATAAACTCACACACCTCAGTTAAAGAGACAGTCTCTTCCGCAAGTGGTGTTGGTAAAGTTGGACAGCCTTATATAAACCAGTGAAGTTAGAACACATCCTTTCACCATACACGAAAATAAACTCAAAATGTCTTAAAGACTTAAACATAAGACATGACACCATAAAACTTCTAAAAGAGAACACAGGCAAAATATTCTCTGACATAAATCATACCAATGTTTTCTTAGGTCAGTCTCCCAAGACAATAGAAATAAAAATGAAAATAAACAAAGGGGACCGAATCAAACTTACAAGCTTTTGCACAGCAAAGGAAACCATAAACAAAATGAAAAGACAACCTACAGAATGGGAGAAAATATTTGCAAATGATGCGACCAGCAAGGGCTTAATTTCCAAAATATACAAACAGCTCATACAACTTGATGACAATAAAAGCAAACAACCCAATCAAAAAAATAGGCAGAAGACTTAAAGAGACATTTCTCCAAAGAAGAAATACAGATGGCCAATAGGCACATGAAAAGATGCTCAACACTGCCAATTATTAAAGAAATGCAAATCAAAACTACCATGAGGTACCACCTCACACCAGTCAGAATGGCCATCATTAAAAAGTCTACAAATAACATATGCTGGAGAGGGTGTGCAGAAAAGGGAACCCTCCTACAACACTGTTGGTGGGAATGTAAGTTGGTGCAGCCACTGTGGAAAACAGTATGGAGGTTCCTCAGAAAACTAAAAATAGACCTACCATATGATCCAGCAATCCCACTCCTGGGCGTATATCCAGACCAAACTATAATTCAAAAAGACACATTCACCCTGATCTTCACAGCAGCAATATTCACAATAGCCAAGACATGGAAACAACCTAAATGTCCATCAACAGATGAATGGATAAAGACGATGTGGTACATATATACAATGAAATACTACTCAGCCATAAAAAAAGAATGAAATAATGCCATTTGCAGCAGCAACATGGATGCAGCTAGAGATTATCATACTAAGCAAAGTAAGTCAGAAAGAGAAAGACAAATACCATGATACCACTTATATGTGGAATCTAAAATATGACACAAATGAACCTATCTATGAAACAGAAACAGAATCAGAGGCATAGAGAATAGACTGGTGGCTGCCAAGGGGGAAGCAGGTGGGAGAGGGATGAACTGGGAGTTTGGGATTAGCAGATGCAAACTGGTATATATAGATTGGCTAAACAACAAGGTCCTACTATATAGCACAGGGAACTATATTCAATATCCTGTGATAAACCATAATGGAAAAGAATATGAAAAAGAATGTATATACATATGTATAACAGAGTCACTTTGCTGTACAGCAGTAATTAACACAATGCTGTAAATCAAGTATACTTCAATAAAAAATAAGTTAATTAAATTTTTAAAAAGATTAATTCCTTCAGAAGAACAAGTACTACACATTCACAAAAAAAGCACCCTTTGAAAGTTTAAATTTTTGAATTTCTTTGCCACTTCCTTAGTTTTGATCATCTTGGACAATATATTTTTAATATTGACTTTTAAAAAGAACTGTGTTTCAGTGTTTGCTATCCTTAGACAGAAAGAGAGAAGTACAACTAAATACTTATTTGTCAAAAGTCTCAAAAGTATAAGGGAAATGAAAGTAATTATATCTTCAAATGATTTTGGGGTATGTTTCTAATTTCATACTTCTGATGCGATTAAAGACTAAAACTGTATTAAGACATTTGAGACATGCCGCATTGGTATTAAATGAATTTAATTTTGTGTAAAGTGGTAGAAATATTTTCTTCAGCGAACATGCCTGCAAATATACAATCACAACCATAAATCTACAAAAAAGCAAGCTATTGAATGAAATCTGATTGGTTATTTCCCTGCAGTATGGATCTGCTAATAATTTAATTTACTACTTGCTAACAGAAGCCAAAATTTAAATATACATAAATATATATGTGTGTGTATATATATATCTCTTCAATTTTAAATCATTCATATATATGAACAAGTATACATACACATATATAACAATTGTTCATATATATATAGATAGATAGACAGATAGATAGATATACAATTTAAATTAAAGAAAGTACATCTGGTGGCCTATTTTTTCCCCCCGATTCCTAAAGAACACCATATTCTATTCTAGGCAGTGGAATGTCAATCCACCTTAAGGGTTGTTCAATGAGCATATCTGAGAAACCACTGGTTTAGCCAATGATGTACTTATTGAGGGAGGCCCTAGTGCCACTGTCAAGAGCTTATCCACAGGAGAGATAAGAAGGTACTTGTTTGGTTTGTGAAAAGAAGGAGTAGTGAGGAATGGCAGGTAGCTGCAGGCTGATGACACGTGATGTCCATATATATGTAGAACCAACACGCCCATAATTGCACCCATTTTCCATACCCAAATCCAAAGCCTTTATATCATTAATCCCAGGCAAAAAATGGTAAGATTCATGTGTGTTACTATCCCACGGCTTCAAGACGCCTATAAACTAATCTGAGTATGTCTTAGTTTTATCAGTGGAGGACAAACCAGGCTTCTATCACCAAGCCCCATTCCATAACAGGCAAACCAGTCCAAGACTTCTCTGAGTGCTGCAGGAGAGTCTATGGAAGGGGCGCTCACTCCACTGTGATGCCTAAAATGCCTTTGCACAGAGCAAACATTCAATACATGCTGAGTGAATGAATGAGTGAACTGGTGTCATAAAACAGGCTTATTTGAGGGAAATTCCATTCAACGGCTGGCATTCCTTCCTACCCATCTTAACTGTTAAGCTTGCCATCAGACAAAAATTTAATTATAAAACGTTAGAGTTGAGGAAATTTTAGAAACTTTCTACTCTCCAGAGGTATACAACTTTAATTTAGTGGTAAAAATCACTAGGAGTGATTTAGGAGTCTATCAGACCTGAGTCCAAATTCCACATCTACCATATTTTCGTGAGCAAATAACTACTTCTGAGGCTCTGTTCCATGTATGCATTATGGGATATCATAATAATACATACATTAATTGTATGACTATCAGGGGATGAAATGACACAACCCATTTGCCATGGTCGGCTAAGTAATTTGCACCAAGTAAGCACTCAAGACATTAGCCAATATTAATAGCGGAGAGATGAAAACAAAACTCTGGGACTGATGCCTACCTTAGTGGCCCCAGTGGTCATAATGACTTTCTTCCATTCAGCCTGCTCTCTTCTCACTAAGACTAAGGAAGAGAAGATGAACAAATTAGGAATAACAATTTGAAAATGGTTTTATACTCCCTGAATGAATGGAATTATAATAAAATGATTCATGAGTTCTGCAGAAATATGAGACTTTAGATCTTTACGTTAGTTCTCTACAAAACCAATTTATGGCCCTAAGATGTACCTTCCCACCCAGCCCCATCCTTACCAGGATCAAATATCATTGTAAATGGAAAAGTCAACAACACATAATCAACAAGCTAAGTTACAAGCCAGTGAAGTCTCGGAGGTTTGATAGAGAAAATTCAGATTTATCATTATATGTAAAAATAAGATGATATGAAGAACTCAATCTAAAAAATATTACCTGGAGATCTATAATCTCTACAATAGTGCTATAAAAAGTAAAGAGCTAGAAATCTATTTAGATGGTTTTCCTTATAAGAAGGCACTTTCTGTATAACTTCTAATGTACTATTGATGAGAACAATTCAACAAAATTCAAATAAATACCTGCAGATGTCCTACAAGAAGAAAAGAACAGAGTTAGATGTGACAGGGGATAACTGGACTTCAGGATGAGTAAGACCCTATACTTGACCTCAATAAATTAACATGAAATACAGTGGATGAGTCATGTACAGAATGTCAGAATTCTAAAAGGCCAAGCTAAGTACCAAAAGGAACATGTGGGGACTCTTAAGAAGGAAATAAAATATTGGTTAGTTGATTACGAAAAGGCAGAAGGGAGTAGGTTCCCTTTGGCTGCTCTTTGAAGAGATCACTTCCTTTCCCCCCTAGTCCTGAGGCTAGGGTGGCATGGGCAATAGAGGAATGTGGGGACTGAGAATCATTTCTACTCTCACCAGAGTGGCTGGAAGCAGATTTTCTTACCAGGATGTCATGTAGTAGTATGCTAATATTTAAGGGTTCTTGAGGTCAGAGAGAAGGGTTTGAATACTCCGGCTCCACCTCTTGCTGTGGGTCAAGTTTCTTACCTTTCCAACACCTCGGCGTCTTTATCTGAAAATTGGGGATGATGATAATGTCTCCCACCTGAGTGTGAGAACTACATGATATAGTGCATACGCAGGGCTAAATTTGGCGCCTGGCAAACAGAAAGTGCTCAGTACGGCAGGCGAGTGTAGTGACAATAAAGGCAAAGATGACGGGGGTAGTGCCGGTGCTGCTTCTGCCCCCAGAACAGGCTCTGACTGGGAGAGAGTTAAAGCACCTTTGGGTTCATGGGGGTTTATATATAAGCAACGGTTGATCAATGTGAGCTGGTTGTCCAAATGATTATGTGCAATCTAAGAAAAAAATGGGCCTCGGATCTGCTCAGCTACTTAATAATATTAGCAGCGGTAGTAGTCAAAGAAGCTAAATTTTATTAAGTGTTTATATGCCAAACAACGTGCTGAACGTTTTAAAAGGATTTACTCACTTATTACAACGAGGCTATATGCTAGGTCCTGATAATGTTATTCGTCTCTTTCAGATGTTGACTGAGCCTCAGACGGGTTACAAAAGCACCTAAGATCCTGTTGTCAGTACATGATGGAAATGAGTTCAAATCCAGCCTGTCTGACTTGTTCTTAATCACTAAGGTATGAAATTAAGCATGTTGCCCTTTGCCTGATTCTCCTCCTGAGGCCTGAATATTTCACTTAGCTGAGTGCAGAAGAGAGAAAATTCTCTCTCCTTGACCCAACTTGGCATCAATATCCAACTCCCCTTCTCAAAATGGGTTGCTTCAATGAGCAGCAATGAATGCCAGGTCGTGGACCAGTCACCTTGATGACTAAGAGTCAGACACTAGGGAAAGAAAATGCTCTGTGACAAACCTACCCTTGTACAGAAACAAGACAGAAATGGGGGGACAGGGCAGAAGATAATGGAATAAGGCATAGGAAAAATAGCACCTGGCATCGTGACAGTAATAATAATAATAGTAGTAGTAGTAGTAATAGTAATAATAATAGACTTTACTATGCTCTAGGCACTGTATTAAGTGCTTGGTGTAAGTGACTTCATTTTAACATTGAAAACAAGTCTATGGGGATGAAATATTATTAACATCATTTTATAGGCAGGAGTATTGAGGTTCAGGTAATCAGGTAAATTGCCCAAGCTCATATGGTTAGCAAGTGGAAAGCAGAGATTTGAACCAGCACCTACACTCCTAACCATTATGCTATAACCATTATGCTGAAGACATAAGAATTCCAATGGTCTTTCCCCATAACCCACTCCTGCACTCCAGACTTAAATAGTCCAAGATCAAGAGAGAGCAAGCTTGGAGTTGCCACTCTTCAGTAAGTGTCAATCATTTCAAAACAGTGTATTTGCTAACAAGATGCAGTTCCTGTCATAATCTTCTCAACCAGGTATCAAGAAACAGGAAGCAAAGATTCAAGTAACAGTATGTTCCTACTTACGAGGAAGGTGGGACAGCATAGTTGACACTGGGCTTAACTGTTCTGGAAAACGTGGTCCCAGTAGGCATACACGCTGGTACATTTTCCCCACCTACCAAATACAAAAGAAGTATTTCATTTCCATGTTGCTCTTCAAAGTTCCACCTCATTCGTGCCTGTCATTCATCCTCTGGCCTCTTCCTGTCTCCATTTCTGTACAGAAAGGTGCTGAGTCTCTGCTCTCGGATACGAAAAGGGTGTGTTAGGAGAGGGAGCCATGGTACCTCGATGTCTTTTTTTTTTTTTCATCTTAATTCTATTATGCCAACTCCACTGAACTTAATTAGAGTGAATACAGAATTACACAATTACCCTCTGTTCTATTCTTCAGATGTTATATTTTGATAAAATTTACGACATGCTGCTCTCCCCTTGAACACCAGATGAACACTAGAAATGGATGTGTGTTGACATAAAATCTGTTATAATTACAATTAAAGTACAGCTTACATAATGATAGTGTTATCATAAAATTATAGATGTGTAGAGACAACGTGGTCATGCATTTTTTAGTATAAGTACATGCTTAGACCAATATCTGTTAGCGGAATGAAGATGGAAGAGAATTTTGGTTAAGCCACAAAGGCTGTTTAAGGACTTGCAGATAGCTAAGGGAAACTCAAAGACCAGTAAGATAATATTTCCCCTGCCATGTTTTCAATTGCAAAGTGAAGGGAAGATGTGAAAGTAAGTACCCCTATGGAAATTACAAGACAAGTACATTTTTTTCCTTGAATACCTGGGTAAATGCTTAAATTCTAATGTATATCACTGATGCAAATTTTCAACTGAGTTTGATAAATCATAAAATAATAATTATACATATATGTATATAAAACTGCATGGAACTAGACAGTTCAGAATTACTTCTAATTAAAGAGGTACCCTATGACAACTAACTTAAACCTTACAAAATATGGTTCCAAGTACCCTATCAGAGTGAAAAGTAGGAGACTGAAAGGTTTACTGTAAATGTTTGTAGTCATGGTGTCTTAACTAAAACTACTGTGTCACAAATACTATTAAAATAATTGTGACATTTTATTCACTTTTACTGCAAACAACAAAACAAACTATAGGTATTTTTTCATTTCAGGTAATTATTTTAGCTAACAGTTATTAAATGTTTTGAGAAGACAGAGTGCTAATTGCATTACTTCATTTTATCTTTAAAATAGCGCTTCCATGTAATTATTCTTAATATCTCCATTGTATTAAAGTGTATCTCTAGTTTAGACCTTTCTTCAGAACTGCAGACTTGTGTATCCAACTGTGTACTCAGCATCTCTACTTGGACGTCACGAAAACATCTCAAATCTTATACCTCCAAAACTGGTCTTTAATCCCCCAAACATGCTCTACCCCAAACTTTTTCCATCTTAGGTGACAGTAACCACACCTTTCCAGTTCCCCAGGCCCTAAATCTCGAATTCACCCTTGACCCCCTCTTCCTTTCCATTCTTGCATTCAATCTACCACGAAATGCTGTCACAACCTTCCCAATGTGCCACTTCTGAGAATTACCAGCCGCTAGCAGCCTGGTGCAGGCCACCAACATAGACCTCGAGGATCCTGTAGCCACCTCCCGAGATTCTCCCTGACTCCACTCTCTCCCCACATCCTCAAGACCACAGATAGAGTTATGCTTTTCAAACAAGAGACAGTTCATGCCACACCTTGGCTAAAATCCTGCCCCTGGCTGCCTACATTTAGAGTAAAAGACACAATGCATGTGATGGCCTCCCAGGACTTACCCAATCCATCCCATCACATATCCGACCTCCAGCCCTCCTGCTGTCTCTTCCTCCCCACTGGCTAAGTCAGCCAGGGTGGCCTCCTTGATATTCCTCCAAGCTGCCCGGCATATTTCTGCCTTAGAGTTTTGGGACTGGTTATTCTTGCTCCCAGGGAGTGGTCTCCCCATCATACATTCTGACAACTCCCTCACTTCAAGTCTTTGCTCAAATGTCAACTTATAAAATCCACCCTGACTACCCTATTTAAAATCAGAACCTACCTGTACACTCCTCCAGCACTCCCAACCCAAGCCTCTTCAGGGAGCTTCACATCCTTTTCCTTATCCCGTAGCACCCATCAACTTGTGACAAAGCATAGAATTTATTTATAACATCCGTTTCCACACGAGAGTGTAAGGAGGGAGAAAGCATGCAAGAAGGAGCACGCAGGCAAAGGCTCTTGTCTAATTTATTCATTGATACGTCCAAGCATAGAGAACAGGAAGATGCTTGATAAACAGTCCTGAAAAAGATACAGATGAGGAAACTAGTAGTAAAGCTCAGAAAGTTTAAGCAACTTCTTCAAGGTTCTAGAGCTAGAAGAGGGTCACAGTAGAATTCACACTTGGGGATGTCTAACTTCAAATCTCTTAGCCGCTCTGCTATCTTTTTTTTTTTTTTTTTCTTTGCGGTACGCAGGCTTCTCACTGTTGCGGCCTCTCCCATTGCAGAGCACAGGCTCCGGACGCGCAGGCTCAGCAGCCATGGCTCACAGGCCCAGCCGCTCCGCAGCATGTGGGATCTTCCCAGATCAGCTCACAAACTCTCAACCACTGCGCCACCAGGGAAGCCCCTCTCTGCTATCTTAAGTCCATGCAATTCAGGATTTGTTTTAATCAGTGCCATGGAAATTCTCACTCCACTGAATAGGATCACTAAAGTGTTCTCTGTCTAGATTTATATACATAGTTTCCATTTAAACAAAGGAAACAGAAGAGGGGAATTCATCATGTGTTATTGCGGTAGTTTTACAGCAATTTTAGCAATAATGACATTTAAGTAATAGTGATATTTAATGATAGCATAATAATAATAAAATAATAGCTCTTAAATGTATTGAAGACGAATCGCATGCTAAACTCGGTGCTAAAATATTTCCATGTATATTTTGTGCAAAATCCTTATGCATATTCTATCAGATGAGCTTTATGTGTAACTCCACCAGGCATACTTCTCTTATTCCGCTTTCAAAGATAAGGAAATTGATGAGAAGTGTGGTAACCGTTTGATCAAGATGAGACTGGTAATAAGTTGTGAGTATGAATTTAAATTCAGATCTAACTCCAGAATTTGATTCTCAATCCATACATGAAAATTCTGATAATTCCTTTGATAAGGGTATGTTCTCTCCTGGAAAACATCCCCCATTATGTCTGCCTGTGCTCATACCTTCAGAACACAGTCAAGTTTGAAACATGATAAAAATGTTTAAATAGTGTGCTTTAATAAATGGAAATATCTTCATCTAAACAATAACACAAAAAGGCAGGCTGAGCCCTTTGAAGTGGCTTCGTTGCTATCCTCCATCCAGAACAAGAGAAGGAATCAACAGCTGCAGAGTAAAGAAAGCATGAAACCCAGAGATGGAGGATTCTGTAAATGACCAATTACAAGACTATTAAGCCACACTTTCATAGCAAGAGGCAAAATGTTCCATTAAACTGAAAATTCTTCTACCCCTCACTCCAAGGCCCACACAAACATTAATGTTGCATTTATTAGGATGTATTTCCTGTGCTCTATCAACGTGACTTTCAGCAACTGTATTAATACAGTCCTTTCGCTTTGCACATATATCTGAATGATGGATTCCATTACTGGAGTTTTGTAGAAAGAGTGGAGTGACTGAAGTAAAGTTTGGGAAGAGCCATCATAATCCATAATGATGGGCACTGAATCAGGACAAGAAGAAACCTCTCTTCTCATTTATTTGAATGAAAATTCTACTATATATTTATTGCCTCTGTACAGGGCCATCTGTTGAATAATGGAAAACAAGCATCTTTCATTTGCAGGTAGGATTTGTGTGCTCAAGTTTCGATGGGCCTGCAGGATTAATCTTGTTTTAGAAATGAAATAAAATGTAATTTCTTACTGTAAGTAGATGTGGTTAAGCAACTGGCAACTTTGATGTCTTTAAATCACTGCAGTTTCAGGGTAGGCAAATCTATAATTATTTCAAGCACTTCTTTATTGGTGCAACAACTGAGCAGTGTACATAGTGGTCAACAACCTGGGCATTGTCAGACGACTTAAGTTTGAATCTAGACTTTGCCACTCACCAGCTATGTGACTTTCAGCTATGAGAAGCACTTTCTTCAGCTTTACAGTGTGGATTATTATATGCCCTTTGCAGAACTACTGTAAGAACTAAATGTATATGGGCACAGTGGCTCATAGTAAGGGCTCAAATTAGTACTGTGGTCACTACTAGTAGTATTGAAAAGAAATTAGAACTTCTATTCTCATAAAGTGGGATATGTGTCCCTTTATCATTGTAATTTCATATCATTTTACTTTTGACCTTATAATTTAATAGCTTGATCCAAGAAACATTTAGCAGTAAATATAATTGAAAGAAGATTACCTGTCAAACATGAAATACTGTAGTATCAAGTGTGCTGGCACAATACTCTTCTCAGATAATTAACCTGTAAAAATATGTTATTGTCTTCTTTTTAATTAAGCACATTGAACATATATATTTACTGTGCCAATTGGCGAAAGGTCCATTAATTAATCAGTCTAACTATATGTTGCATAAACGTCTTCTAAACATAATCGTATATGTATTTTATTTGTTGGGAAAATGTGTTTGAGATTGTTCTTTTCTGCCTATTTAAAGTAAAAGAGGGTGAGAAGTAGAGTTAGGCTTAATGTACTTGGTACTCCATTATGCCATGAAAATGCTTCTGTGCCCTGGAGACAACAACACAAGATTTGCTTTAATGACGAGAATCAAGTATGTTCTAAAGCTTCCAGGTAGGAGGCGTAGAGGTTGCAGTTTATATCAGAAGTATTTGCTCTCTCAACTGCGTCTAGATGGGAAAGATGTGGTCACAAATGCTTCAAGGTGATATAGTAAATGTTGGAAAGAGGGGGGGTAGAAGGCAGATTTTTGAATATCTCAGACCTGAGCTAGAAGGATTTTATTTAAAGAAAATAGCGGATATGATTTTTCACTTAAGGAATGCCAGTCAGCAAACCTGACATTAATGTAGGAAATTAGCTCTTTTAGCTATGATGCTTTCAAATGCACATTACTGAAAACAAATTCAAAATAGTCAAAGGAAATTTAAAAACAAAAACCAAACAACAACAACAACCTCAACAAACAAGTACTAGAAATTCAGGGATGCAGCCATATTCAGATACAGTTGGATCTGGAAGTTCCAGAGTATCAGCAGGGTTCCAGCTCTCTCTCCATCGCTCAGCCCTGCTTACCTCTGCAAGACTTTATTTTACAGAAAGTCTCTTCTTGTGCTGGATGGTCACTGGGAGTCCCAGAGTCATATCTCCCCAGCTTAGAAATTCCAGAGAGAAAAGACAATTCTTCCATTTCTCTCTGAGACAAAAGTCCTGGGGAGGAGTCTGATAGACTTAGCCGAGGTCCGATGCCTACCCATGAGCCAATCACCTGCTTTACTGGAGTTCAGTCCCTGGGCGACTCATCCCCGGGGCCCGTGAGGAGGCAGGATGGCATTATCTGGCAGTTCTCCAAGAAAAGCCTGCTGTTTTCGTAAGATGAAAGGGGAGAGGACATGGATAATGAAACCTGTATCTGCTTCTGTAAAATCCACAGAATCTTACTCCCTGCCCTGTGTCGATGACCATGCAGTAAGCTGACCCAGGAGGTCATTTTTCCCACAACAGTCTTTATATATATGACTAAGGAACACACTGGTAAAAGAATATGGGAGAAAGTCTGAGTATGACAAGTCAGCTAGACTGATATTAACTAAAAAAGCTGTGTGAAAATATCCTTAAAAAGTTGCCCCCAACTCACTCAAAGTCCAAAGTTGGAGCTGGAAATACAATGTCATGGAGTTTGGATAAGAACAGGTTTTCTCCAAGCTGAACTATATGACACAGAGATTAGAGACTTCTAGAAACTTTACTTTTTCAAAGAAAAAACATCACATGAGAAAAATGAGGCCTAGAAAAATTAAATGACTTAAGCTAACTAATGGCAGGACTGAGACTAGAGTATACTTTGTGTAATTGGCTATGGTCTTTTTTTTGTTTGTTTTTTTTGTTATCACTTCAGAACGAGACAAACTTAAAGAAAGGAAACACAACCAAAACTCAGTGGTTGGAAAAGAGATGGATGTGAACGCCCACTTGTTTCTTACGTATAAAGTTACCCCTCGCGGTGTTTTGGAGGAGAAAACGCTGGCTCTTCCCAACGTTGGTTACAGACACAAAGATTCCAAAGACAAGACAAGTGCTTTGCAAACAAAGTAACTAGAACCAGCTCAGGCTTCCCCGCGCCGGGTCCTACATTCCACGGTCAGAACCACCAACTGTATCCCCCCGGGTAACAAGGTGATTCAGAAAAGCTGGCGCCTTCAGAGAAGGGAGAAAACTTAGCCGGGAAGAGAGTCAGGAGGAAACTTGCTCAGCTTCTTGCTGGGGTCTGAAACGATCCCAATAGAGTCCTTAAACCCCTCAGGTTTCCCCAATCAAGCACCCTCGCCTCCAACCTGGGCCACCCCAGATCTGACTATCAGACGACAGAAGTCTGCGGACGCACGGAGAGCTGACCACCCCACGAGAGGGACCTACGCGCGGCCGCGCCCACTCACCCGCCGCTCCCCGGGAGACGGGAGACCAGCCCGGGGTCCAAGTCCTCGGCGTGGCAGACTCGCCCCTCTCCGGGCCCGGCTCCAGCTCACCTCGGCGCGGCCCGCCTGGGCGCCGCCATCTTGACCACATAGGGGGCCTCGCGCCGGAGGCCCCTGAGCGGGCGCCCTGAGCGGAGCCGGAGCGCCGGGGAGGCCCAGGTCGGCGTCCTACGTCCCCCGCGCGCTCGCGCCCCGTCCACGAGCGACGAGAGTCCCGCACGCAGCGCCCGACCCAGGCTTCCGCGGAAACGGCGCCCCGCGCAGCCCGCACCGCGGCTCAGGCGGCGCCGAGGGCGGCCCGGGCGGAAGAGCGGGCGCGGGGCACGCGCTCGGTAACCTGGCAACGCGGAGCAACCCGGCGTCTCCGGCGAACCCCAGCCCTCCACCGCGAAGAAGCACGGACCCCCGCACCAGCCGCCCAGCCCGCGCCGCGCCTCGGTCGCTCCGCCCGCCGCTGCCCGCCGGCTATGGTCTTTTAAATCCATGATACAACGTCTATATGTAACAAATCTGTTAAACCCTAAATGTTTATGATACTCAAGTAATCCATTATCTGAATTATTCTTGAAGATAAAACATCCAAGACTTCTTAATTGTATGGGTATACATACATAAAATACACGTGGAGGTAACTTCAAATATAGTATGTGCCTGTCTCTATTCCTTCCCTCTCCGCTCTTTTAAAAAATGCCCCTTTAAAAATTGCCCACTCACCATCTGTTAGGTAAATTTGCTGAAACACAGTAAATGTGGAGACAGAAATTGTTATAGAGACTATTCCAAATGACACTGACACCTGTATTTATGAAATTTTTAAAAGGGTAAGTTAGAGTTGTTTTTTTTTTTTTTTAAATCCCACTATAGTAACACCACATCATCCTAGGTGCCCAGTTCTATCCAATTACATAAGATGGAGAAAGAGAGAGAGAGAGAGAGAGGAGAAAGAGAAAGAAGAAAGGAAGAAAACCAAGTACTTATGTATAAAATGTTGCTCCCAAAGTTTGAGATTATACTCAAGCATCAATGAACAGAAGGAAAACACTTACAAATTTACAAATGTATTTCATTTATGGTATGAGGGACACAGGTTTAGATTTGCAACACGCTCCCACAAGGGTCAAATTGACCACTTTTTTCTATTAGTTGCTCTCGAGAGAACAAAACAATGGAAACAGATGCCATTCAATTCCAAGTCTATAGCTTAGACCATGTCACTGCACATGAAATATTGTTCATTCAGAGTCAGCACATAGCAAGAGTAATTTATACTCTCAGAGTGTTTGCTCTCAAGTCAATAGCAGAGAAGCCTTGAATAAAAACGTTCCCATTACTTTCCATTGTAATAGATCTTACTTATAGCCCATGAAACAGTGGTCAGAGGAGATTTATTCTTTGGACACCATATTATATAATCTCTCCACTTTAAGCCATCCCCCACTCGGCGATTATTTTTTAAATATGTTACTCGTAGTCAATATTAATTTACATTTAATCTTTCTTAGCATTAGGAGAGTATTATTTTGTACAGGCTCAGAAACAAATCTCCCGAAATTCCTCCCTGATGCTCCCTTCAGGCTGAAAATGCATTGCAGGGTGGCTGCAGTGACTTAATTCTAGTTGGCAGAGCCCTGGCCACACACTAATTTCATTAGCCTCAAACTCCTGGATTTGAAAGATCCACTGAATATGATTCCTGTCCTCTGACATGTCACTTACTAACCAATTCAGTGTGCATACAGAGGAGAGAAAGGACTTGCTCAGCTCTGGCCCACCGGCAGGCAGATGAGAATTCCCAGTCAGAGACACTGTTTACATCTGAGTGGTCATTCTTGCCCGGGTCCTCATTTTCAGGAAGGAAGTTCAATCCAGGCTTTGCCGGCAGCTGCAGCATTTGTTACATCCATTACTAGCTCCTTGTTCCTTCCTGCCCCCCAGTGCTTAGCATCCCCCATTTCAGTCACTAAGTCTTCCTTCCCCCAGCCTAGAAGCTTACCTCACCATAAATTTTTATCTCAAATGATAGGTTTGGCACATTCCCCACAGCAACCCACAGGGAATGGGGAAAAGAAAACTCAAATCTCTGGAGAGCTAAGAATTCAACCATTTAGAGGAGTTTCTTTTATACAGGACAGTCTTCATTGAGCTGAACCCTGCAATCCCAGAGAAGATTCACCTACCCGTTCTTTTCCTCTTTCCCTAAAGTGACTGTGTCTTTGAACAATGGGTCTGTGTCCCACTATTCTCTCTATTCATTTTGCAGGTTTACAGAGGCTGGGAAGCTGGGGACTGGACTTACATGCCAGGAGCTTCTAAGATCACACGCAAAAATAAGGCTACTGGAAGAGATTGTTGGAATCTATCTCTGTATATTTGAACATGGGCAGTGGTTAACCAGGATGCTCACACCAAGCTTATATCCAGCTTGCAGCACAAGCTACAAGTTGGTGCATCCCTCCTACTACCAGCCTCTTCTCAATAAATGCAGGTGAAAACTGGGGGCTCTTTTCCCTCAGCTGTTCATTCCAACATGAATAGCTGCAATTTGCAAACTAGAGGAAGATGACAGTGTTTTCTCTGAATGGTTTTGGTCCCAACGCACACTGCTAATGCTGGCATTCAGTTCCTTTCCTTCCCAGCCCAGGGAACGGGGGAACTAAGCATAAGGCAAGCGTTCTCTTTTCTTGCAAGTGCCTCAGATCCACACACCAGAGAAGGAATCAGCTCCCCCTGGAATCTTTTTCAGCAAACACAATCCTTCAGCCTAGTCGGCAAGCTCTCTCTTGACTTTAAGATTTCACTCTTTTTTCGACAGGCAGGCCCATCTGCAAGCTCCCAAGCTCCAAGTGAAGGCACCAAAATAATTTTTAAAATGTCAAACAGCAAATGTGCCTTCAACCCCCAGAGCTTCAGTAAAAATACTGTGAGTTGCCCCTGTGGTTCTCAGGTGACCTCTGGCCTCATCTTCCCTGCAGCGCTGCCTCCTCAGGTTCTCTAGTTTAAGCTCAGAGGTAAAGGAAGTGCTTCTGGGTTTTGCTTACAACAACCCAGGCTCTTCCTGAAAGCATTACCTCAAAGTGAAGGCTGCCCAGAAGCACTTTTGGCCTTGCAAACATCTAGAGGTGGCATACTCAACAGGTGCTAGGGACGCTCAGAGGCTCAGAGGGGCCATACCAGGCTGCAGCTTTAGACAGGCACCCCTCCTTCTGGCACAAACACAAACTTCATACCCCTGGGTGCTGATGTAGTGACAGCTTGAATCTCACAAGGAGTCCCCTCCAGAAACCCAACATGCTTCAGGAAAGGCACTTGAGAGGGAGCCAACTTTTTAGCTACGGGGAGCATAAAGGTCAGCCAGAACATCTGGAGAAGGGACTAACTGAGCTTGGGTCCTACCAGGCAGGGAGAGAGCTGTGCATTAGGAAAGGATCACTTCAAGACAGAGATGAACAAAAAACTTGGAGATAGGGGTAGAGAAGGAAAAGAGAGGCAGAAATTGAAAGGGAGAACATAAAAACAGAGAGACCAAAAAAAGAAAAAAAAAAAGCAGGGAGAAAGAGACACAAGGAGAGAGACACACAGGAAGAAAGACAGAGAAACAAGAGAACCCATAGTCACGCAGACCCTGAAACTCAATTTCTTCATCCAGAAGCCATCCATCTATACCCCAGGGCGGCACAGGAGCCGTGGGGCCGAGGCTGCGGGAGCAGGCGGTGAGAGAGCACTGCAGCACCGCCCACCGCTCAGCGGGCCCGATCCGCCGTCCTCGCATCTTCCGCCGTTGCCCGCCTGCACCCGGAGCTAGAGGACCGCCCGGCCTTGCTCAGCGCACCCTACTGCCTCCCTCCAGGCGCCTTCTTGTCTGGCTCTGAGAATCGTCCTCAAAACCCAGGACTGGGGTTGGGGGCTGCGTTAGGGAGGTCGTGGGAAAGGATGGGCACAGGGTGGGTGCAGAAAAAGCGACTGTGTTTCGCAGTTAGCATGAGCTCACCTCCGGGCTCTGAGCTGGCAGGAGTAGAAAGCTGATCGCCCGGCTCCTGCCAGTGGCCGGATCGCAAAGGCAGTTTAGACGGTGCAAACAACTGCCCAGAGCAAATCACCTGGGGGCACGTCTGCCGGTGGCTTCTCCCCGCTTGAGGACAGTCCCCACGCCTTCCGCCCCATGCCCTCGCAGAGACAGGTTACAGGTCGGGAAATCCAACCCGAGCGAAATGGGCAATTCACGTCCAAATGTAGGTGAAGACCTAGCCTTCGGTTTAAGAACTGCCTCCCTAAGCTCTTCTCGAAATTTTCCAAGGCAGCTGCAGCTTGTCGGGCGGCTTGGGGCAGGGAAGCTGGGGAGTTGAGAAATGCCTAGTTTCTAGGCGTCTTCTCATCTTCCATATTCCTTGCGCCTAAGTGGCTCTCACAGGAGCCCGGCACTTTTACAAGCCTGTTTTGGAACCATATTTCACTCTAATGAAAACCCATTTAAATCATCGCCTTGTTTTTCGGAGACTGTTTCTTGTCAATGGGACCATAAATCCAGAATGTCAAGCCGAATGGAGTGGAGCGCGGACAGGGGAGAGATGGAAGGGAAATGAATCAAGCACGGAAAGTACCTCCTCGGGTGAGGTGGGAGGGACTCGGCAGGATCTCCAGGGTGGAAATGACCGAAGGCTGACCAGACCCCGCACCCCTGGAATCCAAGCCCGCCTTCAGGATAAAGAGCGCGGGGAGCTACGGCGCGCTCTGCCCCGGAGGGAGCGCCCCCCTACCTGGAAAAGCCTCAGGATGTTGGCTACCATGATGGAGACCGAACTCCCCGAAGCCCCAGTCACTCCAACTACTTTCTCGGGATTGACAAAAACCGGAGGCTCGCCGTTGGTGCAGCGCACTTCGGAGGTGTCCTTCTGGATGAGCGCCTGGACGAAAGTGAGCGACTGTTCGAGCGCATAAGTGTCCCTGGAACAAGTGTCCAGGATCCGCGCTCCCAGCGTCACGTTGGGCAGCAGGTTGGGATCGCTGTTGATCTGGTCCAGGGCGTAGAGCATCGCTTCCAGCCTGTGGATCCCGTTCTCCCTCTTGATGTCGCCGCAGGGCACTCCGCTGGGACCCTTCGCGTGCACCGGAAACAGCCCCCCGAGGGTGACGTCCCCCTCGATCCGAATGGAGTGCGGGGCGTACATCTCCTGGCCGCGAGCCGCCGCCGCCAGCGCGCACAGAAGCACCTCCAGCACGCAGCAGGGAAACTTCATCAAAGTCAGGGCGCGGAGCAGCTTCCCCAGCTGGACCATGCTGCTCCCGCGGCTGCGGTGGTGGCGGCGGCACTCGAGGGGACGGTGGCGGGCTCGCCGGAGTCCTGGCCCCTTGGGGTGAGCTCCTCCGGGAAAGCCCAGGGTCTCCTGCGGGCGAGGAGGGTAGGGGCGCCCGGGGAAGGGCAGCCGGCGAGGGTGGGGGGGGGGGTCCCGCGGCGCCTGCCAGCTTGGGGCGCCGTGCGCTCTTGGGTTCCCCGGCCAGCGCGCCGCGCTCGAGCTCGCGCTCGGTGGCTTGCAGCTCGAGCTCTCCAACAGCCCAGCACTGGGGAGAGAGCGAGGATGGCTATCGCTTTAAATGCGCGTTCGGCTCCCTCTCCTCCTCCGCCCACTCCCTCCCACCCTCGCTCGCTCTCAGGCTCTCCCCACCCTTCCCAGCGCCCACCCTCCCCAGGGTTTTGCATCATCACGCAGGGAGGGGCTGCGTGCTGAGGTAAGGGGGGAGGGAATGGGTGGGCGGCTGTGGGGGGGGAGTACCTCTGATTGGGAGTTTCGAGGTCCCCAGGGAATCTGGGGATTGCAGGTCGCAGGCGAAGGCTGAGCTCCTGCTTCGGTCTCACTGTAGCAGCCGCTCGCTCGCCCGCCTGCACCCACACGCACATTCTAGGCACAGGGTGGCATCAGCCCCGGACAGGGCGGTTCTAGCTGGGGCTGACTGCTTCCAACCCTGAGGTCCGGAGCCGGGGCTGTCAGCGCCGGGAGAATGCGAGGTAGTCGAAGGTGATGCCGCCAAGCATGAAGGGTAGTAGGGAGACCCCAGTCTCTACTGCTAATTCGTCTGTGCCAGTTTTTCCTAAGAAAAACACACATACACACAGGAGCCTGATTTATGACCTAAAGAACCTTTACGCAGAGACTTCTCCGGGGCCAGGCACTGGGCTAGCCTGTAGGGAAAGACGCCAACAAGAAATGCTGGGAATGGAAATGCATCTTTGGTCTTCAGGGGTTACTGTGGCCGGAGCCGGATGAAGTAACCCTGGTCTCCAGTAAATCTGTGGCGGATTCGCTCCTTTTCTTCCTTTCATCGCAAGAGATGGAACAACTGAGAACTCTGCAGAGCGCACTTTCTTCTCTGGCGCTGACAGGTGTAAGGCTCCCTCCTACCCATTTCCAGAGATGCTTTTGGGCTGATGTCAGGTTTCCTCGGGCAGGAAATAGCAAGAAAGAGGTGGCAGTAGGAGGAGCAGACAGAAATCTCCCCATCGATCCAGTGATCCAGTGATCCATTCTTATTTTTTTTTTTTCTGGCTGAAGATTTGGGGGGCTTGGGGAGTGGAATCAGGATGCCAGAGCAGGTTGTAGTGCAGTTAGGAAGCTGTTTTTCAAAGGTGTCCCCTCCTGCAGGTCCAGCCCAAACTTGGCCCATTAAAGCAACAAGTGGCCCTAGTTCCTACACAAGGAAGGGCAATGTATCTGCCCTTGGTGCCCACGTGTACTGCTTATGGAGGTCTCTACTCTTGCTGAGCCTTTCTGTTGGAGTGCAGCGAAACTGTCTTATACAGAATTGAGGGCGCAGAGGAAGCCAAAACAAGACTATACTTTCTGTTGTAATGTTAGTGTACTAAAGAAAAATGTCCTTGCACATAAACAAAACAACACACACACACACACACACACACCTAAAAAGTCAGAAGTTGGGAAGTTGGTTGTCTCTTCCACCAACCACCTGTATGACCTTGGCACTTCTGTTCCTGTGCCTGAGTTTTACTTTGCCCATCTGTAAAATGATGACATTGAATTGAATGTTTTACAGGTTAACTTTTAACTTTCAAATCCTCTGTTGAAATAGGCCATGCACCTTTGGCCATGGTGTTCTTTTTAGACCAATATCCTTTGTTGCTTTATGTGTAGGGCACCCGTTTTTTGATACCCAAAAACACTTCAAACATTTCCTGGTACAGAGGATTTTATTTTTTTTTTCTTGTTGACCACCCATTTATCTTCCTTCTAGGGAGAGTCCAGTCCATCATTTTCTTTTCAGACATGCCCCTCCTCCAGGTTTCAATGCTTAAGGTTTGAGGAGGAAAAAAACCTTCTGGCTACAGTGTTCACGGAAGGGAATAGAGGCTAACAAGAGTTATGCAGGGCTAATCCCTGGACTTCTGCTGGAGTAACGAGGGTGATGACATAGGGTTACCACTGTCCAATAGACAATCCGTGCTGGAGTTAAAAGAAAAAGGAGCCTCCTTCCTCTAAATGCTTTATGTATATCTTTTGGACAATGTTACACTATTTGATTTTGTAAAAATATACCATTTTACTGCCATCTTCAAGAAAAGTGATGTAAAAACTATGCGAAGCTACCCCTGTATACAATGTGATCATCCGTCACTCATAGATGTGATGCCCTGCTATATAAGTGCACACCTTGTGCAACCTTATGCTGTGATGCGCCCGCCCCTTCCAGCCAGCCCTGGAGCTGCGAGCGTATAAGCCCGCAGCTGTGCCAGAAGCTCCCACATAAACAGGGAAATATTTGAATCCCTTAGTGAGAGATACCAGAGAGGAGAAAAGGCAGAGAGAAGAAGGGGTGGGGAAGAGAGAGAGGGACCTGGTTAAAACATGTGAACTCCTGGATCCACATGTGCCTGAAAGATTGCCTCTTTTTTTTTTCAATTATAGAGTATTTTATTTCTGTTGTTTGAAGTCAAAATATCCTCTTGTAACTCACCTATTCTGCTATTCAATACATTGGATCAAAAAGGCTGGAACAAGTGAAATAGATATCCTGTTAAGGCAGCATTAGCTAATTTGGAAAGGGGGAAAGAAGCAAAGCAATAGAAAGGCATCCTTGGGAACACAAATACTGTGATCCTAGTATTTAGGCATCAGTACCTCAGGCTACATTTGATAGAGACTGTATCCTTATTTAGTTTTTAATTTAAGGCTATTTAGTAGGCACTTGGTGCCAAAAAATATATTTGAAGAGCTGTGTTACAAGTAATAACACTTGATTTTTCACCTGCCCATGTGAAGATCTATGTTCTCCTCTTCCATTTCCAGGTCACAGCTTGCAATTGCTCAACAAATAGTTCTTGGCTGACTGTTGAATGTTGCCTTATTCTGTGTTCTCTCTTTGCTCTACTCATTCTCCCCAAACATCTGGCAGCAATCATTATCTTCTTTTTGTTGCAGTCATCTGTGTGCATGTTTTATTTCCCTTGCTAAGCTGGAAGATCCTTGAGGGTAAGGGGCTAGGTATTATAAGGGGCTAGGTATTATTTATCTTTTTACCTCGGACAATGTTCAGAATGGTGTTTTGTACCTAAGAAGCACTCATGTGTTGAATGAATCAGAATTGGTTTGCCATTCCCCACTGCCTTTATCTCACAATAACAGAAACATAAAGTGGGCAGAGCAGAAACGACGGCAAATAAATTGTCCTCTTAGTCACAGAATGCAGTTTCTAGAACTTAAAGAATAATTAGTAGATTTTGAAATAACTTTGTTTTACAGAAATTTCATAAGATTGAAATACTCTAACCTTAAAGCTCTCGATCAACTCTAAAGGAGGGCTTTAATTGGCTCTTCCTGAGTCAAGCGTTTATTCCTGGGCCAATAACTGGGGCCATTGTCATAATAGAAAGTGTGATTTGTTACCAGAGAAAGAGGAAAGTGATGCTGGGCTTGCAAGATATTTATATCTTCAGCCAGAGTGCATAGGATCTGGAACTTAATTGGTGACGCAGTATTTGTTTGAGATTATATGAATGAAAAATCTTTGTGTAAGAGTGATTAATCTAAAACTTGGCCAGTCATTGTCCTAGTGTCATATTAAATTGCAGGAGAATCTAGTTTTAGGCACAAAGATCATAAATATAAAATGTGTTCCCAGGCTTGGTTCTGTGTAGTCAGTAATCTATACTCACCCAGTCATTAATAAAAATGAAAGTTAAGGACTCAGTCCTAACTTACATGCTTAACATTGTATTTTGTTAACAATCTCAGTTTTATTTTCTTTGTTCTCCCCTCCCTGTCCATCATCTTCTGCAGAAAATAATGTCTCCACTTTCAATTCCCTGTCTATTTAAATCCAATTTGTAGTTTATAAAGTTGTCCTCCTTAAGGGCTGCTGCTTCTGCCACAGTAATGTACTCTGGCCATTATTATACTCTTCCATCTTTCATGTAGGTCTCCCTCCATAGGTTTTGTTTTCATAGCTCTTTTTTTTTTGGCGGTACGCCTCTCACTGTTGTGGCCTCTCCCGACGCGGAGCACAGGCTCCGGACGCGCAGGCTCAGCGGCCATGGCTCACGGGCCCAGCCGCTCCGCGGCATGTGGGATCTACCCGACCGGGGCACGAACCCGTGTACTCTGCATCGGCAGGGGGACTTTCAACCACTGCGCCACCAGGGAAGCCCTATACTTATGATTTTATATTTGCTTATTTACTTTTGTCTCCCCCCTCAGCTCAAGAGAGACTATATTCATCTGTGTTAATCACTGCTGTGTTTCCTGAACATGCCTATAAATCATACTGAAGAATGGTGCCTGAAATTTGGTAAGGGATCAATCAATTTTCTTGGCTGGATGAAGAAATGTGTTCATAAATTAATGAACAGATCTTCGGGGCTTCTGACTTGAGGACTAATGGGAAGAGGATGGCAAATGGTTGGGACAGGGTACTGCAAGAAGTAGTATTTGGAGTACTCTGATAGCTATCCTAACAGATAAGATTGTGTTCATTTAAGTAGTTTTAATGAGAGAGCTGGGAACTAGGGACACACAGCATTAAGGTTTTTATAATGCATTCTGTAGAGTTCTTTTTAAGTCTGTACAAATATCATTGAAAATATATGCATACATATACACCTCTGTTACTTTACTTAGTGCTTTACGAGAGCCCCTCAAGGAAGGGGTAGTAGCAACTCTCAGTATCCTTCCTTTATGATGAGCTTAATTTATTCAAAGTTACATCATAATTTATGTGTAACTGTGAAACTAGACTTAGTTATTGAATAGACCCTCCCTAGAAACGTATGACATTAATAAAACCAACAAAACTTTGTTCAGTTTCCAATGATAGACACACTACAGACTCAATTATGGGCCATCCAGTTTAATGAAGGGAAGAAGTGATTGAACAAATATAGAGCAAACAGAATATGAAGTTTTATCCTCCATTAATATTAGTAACGGATAGTGTGGGCTCCAATGCCTTCAAGATAGCTTGAGACCATCATCTCTGTGTCATGGGCAGGGGGATGTTCAGCCAGGATGTCTTTCACTGTCACTGAGAAAAATTTCCATAATATATAATGATACCTACTGAAACTGATATGGGGCATTTGGATAATAAGGAATCCATTAGCATATTTTTCCGGAAGCCTTGACTACAAAATGAAGACAGTAGATTTGGACACTTTCAGCCATGAAGAAGTTGTTTGGATATTCATCTTTATGCCTAATGAAATAAGCTTATTTCATCTCTGCAGCTTCCCATATACCATTTTCCCACCTCTGTTTTATGTTTGGAAAGACTTTTAGAAATTGAAAGTCAAGTTAAAAAGTGAGTGACAACTTAAATGATATATGGAATATTTTGCTGACTTACAAGAGCATGCAGAATTAAATATGACCCAGTTCAAATGTTTATTTTAACGTGTATGTTGAGGTGGAGTTTTCAAGGTGCCAGAAAATGAGAATTCACCTTCCAGTGTGTGTTACCAGTTCTGTTCATTGCACAGAATCATCTTCATAAAACATACTGTTTTCTATGTACCTGGTATATATCTCAATTAGTTTGAAGAATTTCTCAGATACCTCTTAATATGTAGTGCTCCAATTCCAATCTTGCCAAGTCCTGTACCAGTGACACAGCACACAGGAGTTTTACTTCTCTTTATTTCTCTGGGTTGTTCAGCACCCAATGAAAGAACAATGGAATGGGATCAAAGAGATCAGGGTTCTTGTCCCAGATTTACCATAAAATAATTGTGTCCTCTTGGGAAAATTATAGTCATTCTAGGTCCCTTTTCTTTACTTTGACAGAGCTGCACTAGATGACCCCAAATAATATAGCACTCTTTCAGTAGTAGCTTAGATGTTATTGGTTTTCTGAAACAAATGAAGACAATGACACATGAAGCTGTGCAACATCTCTGTAGCTCTGTTGTCTTAGAGTTGCCTGCATTTTACAGATGATAAGATGACTGTGCATAGAAGTAGATGTTTGGAACCAGCGGTTCCAAAGTAAGTGGAGGTAAACCACAAATTTCCTTCCTTCCTGAAGCTCACTTAGCCAAAACATAGGCTTCTGAATATTGAGCTGTAAAGCATATTATCAGTACATTTTAAAAGAAGCTATTCTTCTAGGATTTCCAATTAATAGCAGGAGGTTTTGAAATGCTTAAAAGATCATCTGATTTTGTGAGATTTACAGCTCTATTTTCCTGTCAAGCAAGTTGTATTAGTGCCAGAGAGTCATCTGAGCTTCTGGATGCTTCTCTGAACCTCTTGAAGTTTTCTTCTTGCTCTCTGAAATTCATGCCAGGTAAGCCTTTTTCTAGAGCGTATGTACAGACTTGTGTATTTTTATATAGGAAAGCGATGCAGTGAGTCAAGTCGGGGGTTAAGCCCTCATTCTCAGAGTGGTATTGAGCTCCTGGTGAAATATAATCATCATTTCCTCAGAATCGAATAGCAGTTATCTCAGGTGTATAATCCCATTAACTATTTATACATTTACATATGACACATGGATTTATTGTACCTACGAGGTGTGTTCTCTTTGGGAAGTACAAAGCTCTTAGAGACATGGGTTGTTCATTTTTTTGTTTTCCCACAAATACTGTGACCCTTTGAGCAGGAAGGTCTATATTTTACTAACATCTAGAACCAGCAGTTAACACGTGTCTAAGATGTAGTCAGTAAATATGAAATAGATAAATGAACACATTTTTATGTAAGGGCCAGGACATGGACAAATAGAAATTTTTCATTTTCAGTCACAAAGCAACAACAGACATAAAAATGATACAGACAACAAGTGCTACGGTCATTCAAAGAAGGCATAGAATAGATAGAAGGATCTCCTCTATGGCACAGGGAACTATACTCAATATTTTGTAATAACAGCTGTATGGGGCACCTGCTCCACACCAGGCCCTATGACAGGTGCTTACATACTTTCCCTCTCCCCCATCCTATGGGGAAAGTACCTCTGCTATAGATTTAACATTTGCCTCCCCCAAAATTCATACGTTGAAATCCTAACCCCCAAAGTGATGGTATCAGGAGGTGTGGCATTTGGGAGGTGATAAGGTCATGAGGGTAGAACCCTCATGAACAAAATTAGTGCCCTCATAAAAGAGACCCCGCAGAGGTCCCTCGACTTTTCTGCCATGGGAGGTTACAGAGAAAACACGCGAACTGTGACCCAGGAAGAAGATACTCACCGGACTGTGAATTTGCTCGCACCCTGATCTTAGACTTCCAACCTCCAGAACTATGAGAAATAAATTTCTGTTGTTCATAAGCTACCCAGACTCTGGTATTTTGTTATAGCAGCCCAAATGGATTAAGATAACCTCTGTCCTTAGGTTTCAGACCCAGAAACTCAACTTTGTAGAGGTTACGAGAACCCTAAAGCCACTCAACTAGGCAGAGGCAGATTTGAAATTTAAGTCTCCAATTCCACATGTAAGTCTATCAGACCCTGTCTCCAGACATGATGTCATGAACAAGAGCTAATGCAACAAAGAGTTTACATGCAGCAAAACAATTAGCAAACAAAGTAAGACTATAGTAGACCGACTGTTTTTGTCACCCAATAGCCATTCACCACTCTTCCAGTTGAACAGAAGCCATGCCCCGTGGGCACATTCAGCCCTGCTGTTTTCACTTCCCAGATTTGAGGGGTAGGAAATTATTATCCCTCCTGGCCATCAGCACCCTGACCTCTACCACCCACCGGGCCAGCTTCAAGAACAGCTGGATCCACCTGTTCAAATGAAACAGGTCTGCTCTCTGTGGTGTTGGCTTCTAGTTCAAGCAGCTCTCCCCACATGATAGCAAAACTGGCTCCCAGCAGTTGCAAGCATGAATCTTACCAGCCTAGCAGTCCCAAGAGATACCTTTTAAGTATTTTTTCCCCAAAGCTCCAGTTAAAAGTCCTAGGCTGATTCCAATTTGACCTGCTCTGGACAAACATTTTCTTTAGAACCAAGAAGGCTGCCAGACAAAATACAGGATGCCCGCCTCGTTAAAGCTGAACTTCAGATAAACAGTAATTTTTTTAGTAGAAGTATGTTGCATGCAATGTTGAAGACACCCTAAAAAGTCGTGGTTTTCATCTGCGGTTCAGCTTTAACTGGGCGCCCCGTGTGGGCTTTGCCGGCTGTGGTTGGCGCTGAGCGGGGTCGGCGGGGACCGTGGGGGACTGTGGCCCGAGCCGGGTTGCACACCCAGCCCACAGCGTGCAGGGAGAGAGGGGCAGCCTCGTCTCCGCTGCAGGAGCTGAGACGGAGAGAAGGGGAGCGCCCCAAAAGGAAACCAGGTGCCCCTCCCAGGAG
The DNA here is from genome assembly GCF_949987515.2 of Delphinus delphis. NCBI lineage: Eukaryota > Metazoa > Chordata > Mammalia > Artiodactyla > Delphinidae > Delphinus > Delphinus delphis. The sequence continues at coordinate 153,360,901 of NC_082683.1, forward strand.
AGAGGAGATGGCTGTTCAGCAGCCAGAAACAGCAGAGGAGCCCGAGCACAGAAGCGGCGGCCTCTGAGGACGCGGCGCACATATTTCTGGTGGGCGAGGGGCACGCGGGCCGGTCCGTGGGAAAGAGGGGAGCCCGCGCCGGCCCCTCCGCCTCCCGAGACTGTGCGTTTCCCTAAAAGAGCAGCAGCTGTGCAAACTGACGGTTCACAGTTGTGATAAATCGCCTTAGGAAAGCACTTCGATTAAAGTAACATCTAACTAGAACGCAAGAAGTCATCCCTGATCAAATCAATTGCGAGAGGGGCAGCTCTGGGCGCGCACCCACGCCGCTGCTGTTTTGCTTTCCCCGCAGGATGAGGGCCGCTCACTGGGTCGCGGGGACGGCGCGCTGTCTCAGCTGGGGAAGAGGCGCTTCCTCAGGACACATGCAAAACGCAAAGTGTGAAAGGAGGCCTTTATTCCATTCCTTTGGGGGATTTCTTAATGACGTAAAGCCCAACTTGGTTTCAGATCTGCCTGTTGTTTCCGTGAGAGAACCTTCCTGGGGGGTCCACCAGCAGCGGGGTGGCCAGGCGCCACAGGGCTGTGCTCTCCTTCCCAAGCCAGTTCATCTCCATCTGTAGTATTTTCAGAGAAACTCTCGGATAGGTTTTCTCCAACAGGTTCTTTTTCCTTCACTTTATAAAGTCATTCTCCTGCACAAAATGAACGGCCTGAAGACATCACTAAGCCTCTTTTTCTCCCAGGGTCAGGGCCAGCACGGCCCCCAGAAGACAGGGGCGCAGGACCTCACAATGGGCTTCAGGCCTTCCCCTCCCCTCCCGCCCCTCCCACCCCGCCCTATCCCTCCCCTCCTCCCCTGCAGAAATCATATCCCTTTCTCCAGACTCCCCACTTCAGCTTGACTTCCAGCAGATCTTTACCCTGCCAGTTAGTAATTCAGGACTAATTAGGTGATTGCTTTCATTTATGGTAGCAGTGGGGGGTGGTGGTGATGAAATGGCTTTGCCCCTATTCTTGTTGGAAAAATAAATTACACCCACTGTCACTTGAGATCTTATTTTCCCCCCAATCAAGCAAATTAGCAGCGTGGTTCATTTTCCCAGCATTCACTCCTGAACAGACGGCAGTGCCCTGGAACGTGGCTTAGAGCTCTGTGGTCAGTGCAATTGTTTGGGGCTGTTTGTGCCGACAATGACAGGAGACGCCTGTCTCCCGAAAGAAGAGTGGCCCTTGTCTTGCTTAGGCCAACGAGCTGCCCAGAGCGCTGCCCGCCTGGCTTCTGAGGAAGATGTACACCGCCATCTAGTGGATATGGGGGCTCACTGCAGTGTGCTCGTTCTCCCGCCTTTCCTTCTGGCCGGTAAGAACACGCAATAATGCTTCTTGTAAGTTCCTAAAAATAGGGGAGGTCTTATATCACCAGGAGTGAAATGTTTGCCTCAATGTCTGTAATGAAAGTGCAACCCCATGCTTGCACAACGTCTGTCTTGTCAGTAGCCCTCTTTCATCCCGATGTTTAGGTCCAAGACAGGATCGTCATTGTCTGAGCAATGGGTATTTCTCTGAAGCTGGGTTGTTCTCCCCTGTCCCAAGTAGTGTGGGAGGAGACAGTCAGCACCTGCACAGGCGTCTTCATCTCTGCAGCCTCGCCATCAATCCTCATCTCACCCACAGCAAGCCCGATTCCAAAGTGCACAGGGTAGAGGCGTTCGAAAGTTGGCATGTTCAACCAGGGGCATTGCCACTTCCCAGAGGGAGCCAGAAACACACCCACGTCCTAAGACTCTTTTCAGTCTTGGCATTGAGGGGGTTCCCACTCTGTCCCCTGACTACACACAAGTCAGTGTCTTTTTCCTTTCCGCTCATTCTACCTACATGAAGAGCACGTTGATCTCCCCAGTTTTAACACAGGAACCATGATTTTTTTGGGTCTTGTGTATGGGTGGGGGAGAGAATGGGAGAAGGAGCAAGTACATCCCAATATGGAAGGGCTTGGTGCCCTGGTTCTCAACCAGGGGCAATTTTGCACCCAGGAGACATTTGAAAGTGTCTTGGGACACTTTGGATGGTCACAGCTTAGGGGAGGCTAAAAGTCCTTCCATCACAGGACAGGCCCACAGCAAAGAAGCATCCAACCCCACCCAGCAGTCGTGCTGAGGCTGAGAAAGCCTGGTTTAGGCTCGCAGATATCGCCCTCCAGCAAGCTGGTGAGAACACTGATTGTCCTCAGCCCACACTGCAGAGGCTGTGGATAGATAATGCATCCTCTCCCAAGTCAGTACTGACCGCCGTTTTTCTTTTAGACTCTTCCATTTTAAACATAATTTAGCTGTCTCTTTTTGTTCCCTCTGCTCTGCTGAGAAGAGAAAGGATTGGAAAGGGGGAGGGGAAGGTGACAGAAAAGGAGGATTAGAGGCCTGACCTGTTTCTCCTGGAGAAGCTGGGCACATTCCTCTCTCACACGGGCTTTGTGACTGAGCAGGGTACAATTAAAAGCACAATAATTTGCTTGTTATTCAAGTCAGGCATTAGTCCAGGTAATGGCGTGCTTGGTGTAGAGATGGATTTCCTTGTTTGGAGCTAAGCACAGGACTAGCTGAATTCTCCATGGAGAAATCTTGATTTGTTCAGGTCTTTCATGTTTTCTACAGAGAAGGGATTATGTCTTCCTAAAGAGGGGCCTTGCTTAAAAAGCTACAAAGTGTAAGAAAAGGATTTAGGGCAGAGAGGTCTGTGGTTACATAGCTGAGGGGTACAGGGAATTTCAGAGCCAAGGATTATTTAAAGCCATAAAGTTAAAAAAATAATTGCTTTAGGGACTTCCCTGGTGGCGCAGTGGTTAAGAATCCTCCTGCCAGTGCAGGGAACACGGGTTCGAGCCCTGGTCCAGGAAGATCCCACATGCCGTGGAGCAACTAAGCCCGTGTGCCACAACTACGGAGCCTGCGTGCCACAACTACTGAAGCCCACGCGCCTAAAGCCCGTGCTCTGCAACAAGAGAAGTCACCCAGTGAGAAGCCCGTGAACCGCAACGAAGAGTAACCCCTGCTCACCACAACTAGAGAAAGCCCACGCGCAGGAACAAAGACCTAAGGTAGCCAAAAATAAAAATAAATTTTAAAAAATTTATTAAAAAACATTGCTTTAGCACTATTGCATCAGTGCTGGCGAGTACACTGTAAAGGCAATTAAGCATGAGCTAATATTCATTTTACTTTGGCTAATTACTGCATGGATCCAGGAGAGGGAGAGGAAAGAAAACATGCCCCCTCCCTAGCAATCAGGGAGGACGTTGGTTTTGGTTTCTTTGCCTTATAGGCACGCTTATTAGTTGAGGTGCCCAGAATCCAGCCATCACAAGGGCCTTATTAGTTAAAACACAGGAAAATTGTTCTCTCAAGGCAGAACAGTGAATGCTCTGCTGTCCCAGTGACCAAGCAGAAGCCACTATTAGTTTTAACTCCATCGATTATTGTTAGCCAGAGAGGACATGACATACACAGTCCTGACTTCACCCATGTGCCTGCTGAGCCTGGGTCAGGGGCTCTCAACCAAGAACAACTCTGCCCCCCTCCCCCCAGCTCCCCACCCCCCGGACAATTGACAAGTTCAGGAGCCATTTCTGCTGTCACAGCTGGGGAAGGACTGCTGGCGTCCGCTGGGCGGAGGCCAGGGATACTGTAGGAGTATCCCACAATGCCCAGGACAGCCTACAGCAAAGAATTATCGGACACAAAATGTCACCAGTAGCAAAAGTAAGAGGTCCTGGTGTAGACAGAGGCAACTTCCTCTCCTTGAGTAGGTGAAGGTCTTCAGAATCTTCGCTTCCTCAAATACATAATGGACAAGTCATCAGATGACCATATTTCATGCTAATTAACACACTTTTATTCCCCCTTTTCTACACTGGGTATTCATTCTCCCACTTCAGGAAATCGAGTGACACTAAGAAAAACTTGCCCTGGAAGGATGGTCCGCGGGGGCGAACCGAGACCCAAGTCGGTGCCCGCCTTCTCCTTCTCCGATTCACACACACACAGCCAAGAGAGAAGACAGCGAGCTTCTCTGCAATCCCCTGGTTCGGAGTTTTGAGAAGTTTTATTCCCTTCTCTGAGATTACCCATTCTTCCCTTCATGAAGCATGTTCAGCGAAGTCATTTGTCCTGCAGCTTTACAGGAGTTAAGAGCCCGCAGCAGTGAGATATCCATTTCCTCCCGGAGAATGAGGACTCCCCCTGAGGGAGGTCAATGCTCAGGACAGGAGCATCCCTGGAGCTGGTTACAGCCAAGGGGCTGTGACTCAGGACTGTCCCAGGCAGGCCATCAACTCTCTGGGAGAGCCTCAAGGATGCACTTAGCCTCTGTTTACAGGAGGTGAGGAGGGCAGAGTGCTGCAGACGGGGAGCGGGGCGGCCACACCCAGACTAAACCCTAGCTGGCACCCTACAAGAGACAGAAAACCTCTCCCCTCAGGTCCCACCAGCCCTGCTCTCCCCTTCTGTGCACCCTCTCCAAATGCCTTTTTCTGCTTTGCCCCCTCCCATTCAATCTGTTCTAGGTACAGCGGTCACGGTGATCCTGGTAAGTCCCAAGTCACATCGTGTCACTCGGAGCTCAAAACCCTTCAGAGGCTCCCATCTGGATTCGAATAAAAGCAGTCTTCTCCCTCTCTCCCCTCCCCATCCCTATCTCTCTCTGTCTCTCTCTGTCTCTCTGTCTCTCTCTGTCTCTCTCACACACACACACAACACACACCACACACACACACACACCGTCCCTCCCCTTCCCTCAAGCCCTTCCAGACACACTGGCACGCTGTCCCTGGCTGTTCCTAGCAGCTCCCTCCCCATAGCCTCCTGCACTTACTATTCTCTCTGCCTAGAATGTTCTTTCTCTCTGTGTCTACAGGGGCTGCTCTCTCCGGTCTGTCCACATGTCCCCTTCTAATTAGGGTAGCCCTCTTTCCCTTTGATGCTTTATTGTTCCCGTAACCTGCATCATCTGGTAACATGCTAAAAACTTCCATGCTTTCATTTACGGGTCCTTCCCTACCCCACCTCTCACTCCCAGATTGCAAGGCTCTCCGTATAATTTTTTCACAGCTGTCTATCTCGAGGACCAAGTACAGTGACTGGCTCCAGCAAGCACTCAGATATTCGTTGAAGACATTAGGAAATGGACCAGGCTACTTAGCTTCAGAAGCTCTTTCATGGAAGTTCCCATCCCCTCCTTACCAGTTATCAGCAAGTTGACTGAAGACTAGCACCCTGACAATGAGGCAGCTCTAAACTGTGAATGACAAAAATATTTACTGTGTCTCCGAGGGCCACTTGTGTTTGGTGTTTTATTTTTTAAATAGTTTTTTAAATAAATTTTAAAATTTATTTATTTATTTATTTTTGGCTGCGTTGGGTCTTTGTTGCTGTGCGCGGGCTTTCTCTAGTTGCGGCAAGCGGGGGCTACTCCTCGTTGCGGTGTGTGGGCTTCTCACTGTGGTGGCTTCTCTTGTTGCGGAGCACGGGCTCTAGGTGCATGCACTTCAGTAGTTGTGGCACACGGGCTTCAGTAGCTGTGGCTCGCAGGCTCAGTAGTTGTGGCGCACAGGCTTAGTTGTTCCGCGACATGTGGGATCTTCCCGGACCAGGGCTCGAACCCGTGTCTCCTGCATTGGCAGGCAATTTCTTAAACACTGCGCCACCAGGGAAGTCCATGTTTGGTTTTTAATTGTAGTGAAATGCACATAAAATTGTATCATCGTATCACTTATGAGTGTAGAGTTTAGAAACGTTCAGGAGATTCACGTTGGGCGGCAGCCAATCTCCAGAACTCTTTTCTTCTGGAAAAACTGGAACTCTCTGCCCTCCAGCAACCGCTACCCCCAGCCCCTGGCACCCACCATTCGACTTTCTGTCTGTACGAACTTGACCACTCTAGGTGCCTCATACAAGTGGAATCGAGAGCATTTGTCTTTCTGTGACTAGTAGGTTAGCATCATGTCCTCAAGATTCATCCATGTTGTAGCCTGTGTCAGAACTTCCTCTTTAAGGCTGAATAATATTCTGTTGTGTATACACCCCGTTTTGCTTATCTATTCATCTGTCAGTGGGCAGTTGGGTTGCTTCCACAGTTTAGTTATTGTGAACAATGCTGCTATGAACATAGGTATACAAAGTATCTTGGAAAACCTGCTTTCAGTTATGTTGGGTATATACCCAGGAAGTGGAACTGGACCATATGGTAATCCTACTTTTAATTTTGAGGAGCCACCATGATATTTTGCACAATGGCTGTACCGTTTTACATTCTCACCAGTAGTGCACAGGGTTCCAATATCCTACATCCTCATCAGCCCTTGTTATTTTTTGTTTTCATAGTAGCCACCCTAATGTGTGTAAGGTGGTGTCTCACTGTAGTCTTGACTTGTATTTTCCTAATGATCAGTGATGCTGAGCATCTTTTGAGGTGTTTATGGGCCATTTATGTATCTTCTTAGCAGAAATGTCTAATCAAGTCCTTTGCCCATTTTTTAACCAGGTTGTTTGCTTTGTGGTTGAGTTTTAGGAGTTCTCTGTACACTCTAGATATTAATCCCTTATCAGATATGTGATTTCCAAACATCTCCTCTCATTCTGATTGCCCTTTTCCTCTGTTGATAGGGTCTTGATGCACAGAGTTTTAAAATTTTTCATGAAGTCCAATTTCTCTATTTTCCTTTTGTTGCCTGTGCCTTTGGTGTCATATTCAAGAAATCATTGCCAAAATCTAATGCCATTAAACTTTGGGACACGTGTGCTTTTTAAAAGGACCTTTTAATGACAAGTTCCCCAGTTTGGGGAGTTCAGAGCCCTGAAACCTAACTATAAGTGTTCCCAATGCAGAAAGTACATAAGGACCAGAGTGCTTAATCAACATTTCTGTTGGCAAGCGAGGTCCCAAGGAACATGTGGAAGCACAGCAGAAGTAACATGGAGGACTTTTAGGAATGTTCTCTGCCACCTTAGTTTCCTCCCTGTTTCTCCATATATCCCTCCCATTTTTCCTTCCTTCCTTTCAGATAACATGTCTGGGGCAGGATATGGTGAAGAAAATGCTTTTACCTCACTCCCCTATAACAACACTGACCAACAACACTGAGCCTTGGAGAAGCAATTTGCCTAATTTGGAGAGAAAAACTCCATTCAAGCCCTGCTGGGAAGCAAGTTCAAATCTGCGTGACCACAAAACCCACGTTCATGGACCCACTTGCCTCTATTGCTTTTTTAAGCTATAGGAATGCTGGATGAGGAATGCTGTCTGTTATCAACTAGAAAAACACGATCCCCCTTTGAGCCTTCATGTCATTACCTATAAGATGAAAATGGACAAGCACAGCACATTTCCAGTGTTACTTTTGAAGTTTTCAGTGCTATCTTACATGAAAATAACATGAAGAAACAGAAGCAAACCTGCCTGATTCCCCCTTATGCCTTGACTACTTGGCCTGCAGAGAGGCCTCCAAGACACTCCTTGGACGATCCAGCGTTCAGCCCAGCACTGAGCTAGACGACCACGGGCTCCCCTTCTAGCCCAGTGAGTCTTTGCATGACTGTTTTGGGTTTTTTTCCCTAGACTCCCATTTCTTAAAAGTTTGAGAGCCAGTCACAGATCTCCATTTCACCCAAGGGCTGGCATGTCACGAGGTCACCAATATTTGTTTTATGTACTGCTAAGAGATTAAGGGGCAGTATAATTTCAGAGAAAAGTTAGGTTCCCTGGAAGTCAGGAACCCCAGCATCCTGCCCTTAAACACTCGAATGACCTTGAGCAATGAAAGGTCTCCAGACCTTCATTTCTCATCTTCAAATGAGAAGACAAATTGGACTACATCACTGTTTCCTAAAGTGTGGTGTGTACACCGCTGTGGAAAGTAAGCAATAGGTAGAAAAAAGTTAGGTGCTTTTATCTTATGTATATATCTATATATACTTAAATAGCCTCTCAGCTCTACAGTATCTTAGCTATTATTGCTACAGCAAGGCTGAAGTCAGTGACACACACACAAGCAACACCCAATGCTAGTACATGCGGTGAAGGTATCGCACCTTCAGGAATTGTCCTTTCCACCCAAACTGTCCAGAAAGATTGACACCGATGAAATGGATCGCTAGTGTGGATCCTCATATACCAAATTCCCGTGAGCTTTGCTGAGAAGACCTCAGCAGTGCATCAAAGCATCCCTTTGATGCAATGTGAATAAGGTTTAAAGAAGTTATTAATGGGGGAGGCAAATGTTAAATCTATAGCAGAGGTACTTTCCCCATAGGATGGGGGAGAGGGAAAGTATGTAAGCACCTGTCATAGGGCCTGGTGTGGAGCAGGTGCCCCATACAGCTGTTATTACAAAATATTGAGTATAGTTCCCTGTGCCATAGAGGAGATCCTTCTATCTATTCTATGCCTTCTTTGAATGACCGTAGCACTTGTTGTCTGTATCATTTTTATGTCTGTTGTTGCTTTGTGACTGAAAATGAAAAATTTCTATTTGTCCATGTCCTGGCCCTTACATAAAAATGTGTTCATTTATCTATTTCATATTTACTGACTACATCTTAGACACGTGTTAACTGCTGGTTCTAGATGTTAGTAAAATATAGACCTTCCTGCTCAAAGGGTCACAGTATTTGTGGGAAAACAAAAAAATGAACAACCCATGTCTCTAAGAGCTTTGTACTTCCCAAAGAGAACACACCTCGTAGGTACAATAAATCCATGTGTCATATGTAAATGTATAAATAGTTAATGGGATTATACACCTGAGATAACTGCTATTCGATTCTGAGGAAATGATGATTATATTTCACCAGGAGCTCAATACCACTCTGAGAATGAGGGCTTAACCCCCGACTTGACTCACTGCATCGCTTTCCTATATAAAAATACACAAGTCTGTACATACGCTCTAGAAAAAGGCTTACCTGGCATGAATTTCAGAGAGCAAGAAGAAAACTTCAAGAGGTTCAGAGAAGCATCCAGAAGCTCAGATGACTCTCTGGCACTAATACAACTTGCTTGACAGGAAAATAGAGCTGTAAATCTCACAAAATCAGATGATCTTTTAAGCATTTCAAAACCTCCTGCTATTAATTGGAAATCCTAGAAGAATAGCTTCTTTTAAAATGTACTGATAATATGCTTTACAGCTCAATATTCAGAAGCCTATGTTTTGGCTAAGTGAGCTTCAGGAAGGAAGGAAATTTGTGGTTTACCTCCACTTACTTTGGAACCGCTGGTTCCAAACATCTACTTCTATGCACAGTCATCTTATCATCTGTAAAATGCAGGCAACTCTAAGACAACAGAGCTACAGAGATGTTGCACAGCTTCATGTGTCATTGTCTTCATTTGTTTCAGAAAACCAATAACATCTAAGCTACTACTGAAAGAGTGCTATATTATTTGGGGTCATCTAGTGCAGCTCTGTCAAAGTAAAGAAAAGGGACCTAGAATGACTATAATTTTCCCAAGAGGACACAATTATTTTATGGTAAATCTGGGACAAGAACCCTGATCTCTTTGATCCCATTCCATTGTTCTTTCATTGGGTGCTGAACAACCCAGAGAAATAAAGAGAAGTAAAACTCCTGTGTGCTGTGTCACTGGTACAGGACTTGGCAAGATTGGAATTGGAGCACTACATATTAAGAGGTATCTGAGAAATTCTTCAAACTAATTGAGATATATACCAGGTACATAGAAAACAGTATGTTTTATGAAGATGATTCTGTGCAATGAACAGAACTGGTAACACACACTGGAAGGTGAATTCTCATTTTCTGGCACCTTGAAAACTCCACCTCAACATACACGTTAAAATAAACATTTGAACTGGGTCATATTTAATTCTGCATGCTCTTGTAAGTCAGCAAAATATTCCATATATCATTTAAGTTGTCACTCACTTTTTAACTTGACTTTCAATTTCTAAAAGTCTTTCCAAACATAAAACAGAGGTGGGAAAATGGTATATGGGAAGCTGCAGAGATGAAATAAGCTTATTTCATTAGGCATAAAGATGAATATCCAAACAACTTCTTCATGGCTGAAAGTGTCCAAATCTACTGTCTTCATTTTGTAGTCAAGGCTTCCGGAAAAATATGCTAATGGATTCCTTATTATCCAAATGCCCCATATCAGTTTCAGTAGGTATCATTATATATTATGGAAATTTTTCTCAGTGACAGTGAAAGACATCCTGGCTGAACATCCCCCTGCCCATGACACAGAGATGATGGTCTCAAGCTATCTTGAAGGCATTGGAGCCCACACTATCCGTTACTAATATTAATGGAGGATAAAACTTCATATTCTGTTTGCTCTATATTTGTTCAATCACTTCTTCCCTTCATTAAACTGGATGGCCCATAATTGAGTCTGTAGTGTGTCTATCATTGGAAACTGAACAAAGTTTTGTTGGTTTTATTAATGTCATACGTTTCTAGGGAGGGTCTATTCAATAACTAAGTCTAGTTTCACAGTTACACATAAATTATGATGTAACTTTGAATAAATTAAGCTCATCATAAAGGAAGGATACTGAGAGTTGCTACTACCCCTTCCTTGAGGGGCTCTCGTAAAGCACTAAGTAAAGTAACAGAGGTGTATATGTATGCATATATTTTCAATGATATTTGTACAGACTTAAAAAGAACTCTACAGAATGCATTATAAAAACCTTAATGCTGTGTGTCCCTAGTTCCCAGCTCTCTCATTAAAACTACTTAAATGAACACAATCTTATCTGTTAGGATAGCTATCAGAGTACTCCAAATACTACTTCTTGCAGTACCCTGTCCCAACCATTTGCCATCCTCTTCCCATTAGTCCTCAAGTCAGAAGCCCCGAAGATCTGTTCATTAATTTATGAACACATTTCTTCATCCAGCCAAGAAAATTGATTGATCCCTTACCAAATTTCAGGCACCATTCTTCAGTATGATTTATAGGCATGTTCAGGAAACACAGCAGTGATTAACACAGATGAATATAGTCTCTCTTGAGCTGAGGGGGGAGACAAAAGTAAATAAGCAAATATAAAATCATAAGTATAGGGCTTCCCTGGTGGCGCAGTGGTTGAAAGTCCCCCTGCCGATGCAGAGTACACGGGTTCGTGCCCCGGTCGGGTAGATCCCACATGCCGCGGAGCGGCTGGGCCCGTGAGCCATGGCCGCTGAGCCTGCGCGTCCGGAGCCTGTGCTCCGCGTCGGGAGAGGCCACAACAGTGAGAGGCGTACCGCCAAAAAAAAAAGAGCTATGAAAACAAAACCTATGGAGGGAGACCTACATGAAAGATGGAAGAGTATAATAATGGCCAGAGTACATTACTGTGGCAGAAGCAGCAGCCCTTAAGGAGGACAACTTTATAAACTACAAATTGGATTTAAATAGACAGGGAATTGAAAGTGGAGACATTATTTTCTGCAGAAGATGATGGACAGGGAGGGGAGAACAAAGAAAATAAAACTGAGATTGTTAACAAAATACAATGTTAAGCATGTAAGTTAGGACTGAGTCCTTAACTTTCATTTTTATTAATGACTGGGTGAGTATAGATTACTGACTACACAGAACCAAGCCTGGGAACACATTTTATATTTATGATCTTTGTGCCTAAAACTAGATTCTCCTGCAATTTAATATGACACTAGGACAATGACTGGCCAAGTTTTAGATTAATCACTCTTACACAAAGATTTTTCATTCATATAATCTCAAACAAATACTGCGTCACCAATTAAGTTCCAGATCCTATGCACTCTGGCTGAAGATATAAATATCTTGCAAGCCCAGCATCACTTTCCTCTTTCTCTGGTAACAAATCACACTTTCTATTATGACAATGGCCCCAGTTATTGGCCCAGGAATAAACGCTTGACTCAGGAAGAGCCAATTAAAGCCCTCCTTTAGAGTTGATCGAGAGCTTTAAGGTTAGAGTATTTCAATCTTATGAAATTTCTGTAAAACAAAGTTATTTCAAAATCTACTAATTATTCTTTAAGTTCTAGAAACTGCATTCTGTGACTAAGAGGACAATTTATTTGCCGTCGTTTCTGCTCTGCCCACTTTATGTTTCTGTTATTGTGAGATAAAGGCAGTGGGGAATGGCAAACCAATTCTGATTCATTCAACACATGAGTGCTTCTTAGGTACAAAACACCATTCTGAACATTGTCCGAGGTAAAAAGATAAATAATACCTAGCCCCTTATAATACCTAGCCCCTTACCCTCAAGGATCTTCCAGCTTAGCAAGGGAAATAAAACATGCACACAGATGACTGCAACAAAAAGAAGATAATGATTGCTGCCAGATGTTTGGGGAGAATGAGTAGAGCAAAGAGAGAACACAGAATAAGGCAACATTCAACAGTCAGCCAAGAACTATTTGTTGAGCAATTGCAAGCTGTGACCTGGAAATGGAAGAGGAGAACATAGATCTTCACATGGGCAGGTGAAAAATCAAGTGTTATTACTTGTAACACAGCTCTTCAAATATATTTTTTGGCACCAAGTGCCTACTAAATAGCCTTAAATTAAAAACTAAATAAGGATACAGTCTCTATCAAATGTAGCCTGAGGTACTGATGCCTAAATACTAGGATCACAGTATTTGTGTTCCCAAGGATGCCTTTCTATTGCTTTGCTTCTTTCCCCCTTTCCAAATTAGCTAATGCTGCCTTAACAGGATATCTATTTCACTTGTTCCAGCCTTTTTGATCCAATGTATTGAATAGCAGAATAGGTGAGTTACAAGAGGATATTTTGACTTCAAACAACAGAAATAAAATACTCTATAATTGAAAAAAAAAAGAGGCAATCTTTCAGGCACATGTGGATCCAGGAGTTCACATGTTTTAACCAGGTCCCTCTCTCTCTTCCCCACCCCTTCTTCTCTCTGCCTTTTCTCCTCTCTGGTATCTCTCACTAAGGGATTCAAATATTTCCCTGTTTATGTGGGAGCTTCTGGCACAGCTGCGGGCTTATACGCTCGCAGCTCCAGGGCTGGCTGGAAGGGGCGGGCGCATCACAGCATAAGGTTGCACAAGGTGTGCACTTATATAGCAGGGCATCACATCTATGAGTGACGGATGATCACATTGTATACAGGGGTAGCTTCGCATAGTTTTTACATCACTTTTCTTGAAGATGGCAGTAAAATGGTATATTTTTACAAAATCAAATAGTGTAACATTGTCCAAAAGATATACATAAAGCATTTAGAGGAAGGAGGCTCCTTTTTCTTTTAACTCCAGCACGGATTGTCTATTGGACAGTGGTAACCCTATGTCATCACCCTCGTTACTCCAGCAGAAGTCCAGGGATTAGCCCTGCATAACTCTTGTTAGCCTCTATTCCCTTCCGTGAACACTGTAGCCAGAAGGTTTTTTTCCTCCTCAAACCTTAAGCATTGAAACCTGGAGGAGGGGCATGTCTGAAAAGAAAATGATGGACTGGACTCTCCCTAGAAGGAAGATAAATGGGTGGTCAACAAGAAAAAAAAAATAAAATCCTCTGTACCAGGAAATGTTTGAAGTGTTTTTGGGTATCAAAAAACGGGTGCCCTACACATAAAGCAACAAAGGATATTGGTCTAAAAAGAACACCATGGCCAAAGGTGCATGGCCTATTTCAACAGAGGATTTGAAAGTTAAAAGTTAACCTGTAAAACATTCAATTCAATGTCATCATTTTACAGATGGGCAAAGTAAAACTCAGGCACAGGAACAGAAGTGCCAAGGTCATACAGGTGGTTGGTGGAAGAGACAACCAACTTCCCAACTTCTGACTTTTTAGGTGTGTGTGTGTGTGTGTGTGTGTTGTTTTGTTTATGTGCAAGGACATTTTTCTTTAGTACACTAACATTACAACAGAAAGTATAGTCTTGTTTTGGCTTCCTCTGCGCCCTCAATTCTGTATAAGACAGTTTCGCTGCACTCCAACAGAAAGGCTCAGCAAGAGTAGAGACCTCCATAAGCAGTACACGTGGGCACCAAGGGCAGATACATTGCCCTTCCTTGTGTAGGAACTAGGGCCACTTGTTGCTTTAATGGGCCAAGTTTGGGCTGGACCTGCAGGAGGGGACACCTTTGAAAAACAGCTTCCTAACTGCACTACAACCTGCTCTGGCATCCTGATTCCACTCCCCAAGCCCCCCAAATCTTCAGCCAGAAAAAAAAAAAATAAGAATGGATCACTGGATCACTGGATCGATGGGGAGATTTCTGTCTGCTCCTCCTACTGCCACCTCTTTCTTGCTATTTCCTGCCCGAGGAAACCTGACATCAGCCCAAAAGCATCTCTGGAAATGGGTAGGAGGGAGCCTTACACCTGTCAGCGCCAGAGAAGAAAGTGCGCTCTGCAGAGTTCTCAGTTGTTCCATCTCTTGCGATGAAAGGAAGAAAAGGAGCGAATCCGCCACAGATTTACTGGAGACCAGGGTTACTTCATCCGGCTCCGGCCACAGTAACCCCTGAAGACCAAAGATGCATTTCCATTCCCAGCATTTCTTGTTGGCGTCTTTCCCTACAGGCTAGCCCAGTGCCTGGCCCCGGAGAAGTCTCTGCGTAAAGGTTCTTTAGGTCATAAATCAGGCTCCTGTGTGTATGTGTGTTTTTCTTAGGAAAAACTGGCACAGACGAATTAGCAGTAGAGACTGGGGTCTCCCTACTACCCTTCATGCTTGGCGGCATCACCTTCGACTACCTCGCATTCTCCCGGCGCTGACAGCCCCGGCTCCGGACCTCAGGGTTGGAAGCAGTCAGCCCCAGCTAGAACCGCCCTGTCCGGGGCTGATGCCACCCTGTGCCTAGAATGTGCGTGTGGGTGCAGGCGGGCGAGCGAGCGGCTGCTACAGTGAGACCGAAGCAGGAGCTCAGCCTTCGCCTGCGACCTGCAATCCCCAGATTCCCTGGGGACCTCGAAACTCCCAATCAGAGGTACTCCCCCCCCACAGCCGCCCACCCATTCCCTCCCCCCTTACCTCAGCACGCAGCCCCTCCCTGCGTGATGATGCAAAACCCTGGGGAGGGTGGGCGCTGGGAAGGGTGGGGAGAGCCTGAGAGCGAGCGAGGGTGGGAGGGAGTGGGCGGAGGAGGAGAGGGAGCCGAACGCGCATTTAAAGCGATAGCCATCCTCGCTCTCTCCCCAGTGCTGGGCTGTTGGAGAGCTCGAGCTGCAAGCCACCGAGCGCGAGCTCGAGCGCGGCGCGCTGGCCGGGGAACCCAAGAGCGCACGGCGCCCCAAGCTGGCAGGCGCCGCGGGACCCCCCCCCCCACCCTCGCCGGCTGCCCTTCCCCGGGCGCCCCTACCCTCCTCGCCCGCAGGAGACCCTGGGCTTTCCCGGAGGAGCTCACCCCAAGGGGCCAGGACTCCGGCGAGCCCGCCACCGTCCCCTCGAGTGCCGCCGCCACCACCGCAGCCGCGGGAGCAGCATGGTCCAGCTGGGGAAGCTGCTCCGCGCCCTGACTTTGATGAAGTTTCCCTGCTGCGTGCTGGAGGTGCTTCTGTGCGCGCTGGCGGCGGCGGCTCGCGGCCAGGAGATGTACGCCCCGCACTCCATTCGGATCGAGGGGGACGTCACCCTCGGGGGGCTGTTTCCGGTGCACGCGAAGGGTCCCAGCGGAGTGCCCTGCGGCGACATCAAGAGGGAGAACGGGATCCACAGGCTGGAAGCGATGCTCTACGCCCTGGACCAGATCAACAGCGATCCCAACCTGCTGCCCAACGTGACGCTGGGAGCGCGGATCCTGGACACTTGTTCCAGGGACACTTATGCGCTCGAACAGTCGCTCACTTTCGTCCAGGCGCTCATCCAGAAGGACACCTCCGAAGTGCGCTGCACCAACGGCGAGCCTCCGGTTTTTGTCAATCCCGAGAAAGTAGTTGGAGTGACTGGGGCTTCGGGGAGTTCGGTCTCCATCATGGTAGCCAACATCCTGAGGCTTTTCCAGGTAGGGGGGCGCTCCCTCCGGGGCAGAGCGCGCCGTAGCTCCCCGCGCTCTTTATCCTGAAGGCGGGCTTGGATTCCAGGGGTGCGGGGTCTGGTCAGCCTTCGGTCATTTCCACCCTGGAGATCCTGCCGAGTCCCTCCCACCTCACCCGAGGAGGTACTTTCCGTGCTTGATTCATTTCCCTTCCATCTCTCCCCTGTCCGCGCTCCACTCCATTCGGCTTGACATTCTGGATTTATGGTCCCATTGACAAGAAACAGTCTCCGAAAAACAAGGCGATGATTTAAATGGGTT